>NC_062564.1:59766033-60421588 GCF_022837055.1 Prionailurus viverrinus | reverse complement strand
TGTTTTACCAGGACATTGGCTAACAAATATATGTAACGTAAATGGCATTTCTGTTGACAAAAATGTTGTGACCAGAGGTTGTAGAAACACAACTGTATATTTCCCCTCAGAGAAATAGTTCAGTATCTGTTAATTCAGTGTTCATGACACCTGTGTAGAAAACTACCACAAATAACAAGAATCAACTGTATATTGTAAAAGCTTACAAAACTGCTATGGTTCATGATACCATGCTTTTCTGTTAAACCAGAAAATAAGAATTATCTAGAAATTCTTGTCATAATGTAAAAAGGTAAGAAAGAAAAACTTACAGTTACTGTAAAGAAGAAATCAAAATTCTTATTATGTGCAGAGTATATTATTTGTATCTCAAAATCTAAGCTAATCAACTAAAAAGTTACTAAAAATTATGGGTTCAATAATTTTTCTGAATACAAGGCAATGTTATGTTTACACAAATTCAATATCATTTATTTAATTATGCAATTATGTGTTAAGAAACAAAATACAAATGATGTAACTTTAAATGTCAACAGTCATGCAAACATGATTTTTTTTAAATTTTTTTAATGTTTACTTATTTTTGAGAGACAGAAAGAGACAGTGTGAGCAGGGAAGGGGCAGAGACAGGGAGACACAGAATCAGAAGGAGGTTTCAGGCTCTGAGCTGTCAGCACAGAACCTGACATAGGACTCTAACTCGTGAACCATGAGATCACGACCTGAGATGAAGTCAGACGCTTAACTGACTGAACTACCCACGAGCCCCACAAATATGAATATTTTTAACAAAATAAAGTTTCTTGTCATTTTCAAAAACTCTACAAACCTTTACTAAGTCTTTTAGAAAAGAAAAACACCGAAATAACTTAGCAAATACAGTGACAAAAACACAACTTTCGACATGGATTCCTAAATTTAGCTATTTTAATTAAAAATGTTTAGGGGCGCCTGGGTGGCTCAGTCGGTTAAGCGGCCGACTTTGGCTCAGGTCACGATTCGCACTCTGTGAGTTCGAGCCCCGCGTTGGGCTCTGTGCTGACAGCTCAGAGCCTGGAGCCTGTTTTGGATTCTGTGTCTCCCTCTCTCTCTGACCCTCCCCCGTTCATGCTCTGTCTCTCCCTGTCTCAAAAATAAATAAACGTTAAAAAAAAAATTAAAAATGTTTAATACATTTTTGAGGTCCATATTAAGTTAATCTGAAATATCCTGGAAAAATAAATGAGCAAGAATTGGTATGAGCGCTTTGAAAAATGAAGATTCAGTCAGAGGTAGGTTGTAGATAATCTCAATGGAACAACAAAAAGCAGAAGAATATAATAATTATATAAGTGTGATCATAGTAAAAATGACAATAGATATAATTTAAAAATCTTCTATTTATTATTAAAAATTTGTTCACTTTGGAATTCCCATCATGAAGTTAACAGATTCCTACAGAACTACTTAACATCCTTTGAGTCCAACGCATTAACCAGCTAACCCCAGGGGAATATGATGCTCTCTGCCTCTCACAAACCATAAATTTCAGTTTTTGGAGCTGATTCTTTGCCTCTCTCCTTCCATTTTACACCTTCAGATCATTTCTCTCACCTGCATAAAACATCCTCCTCTTCCTTTTGTTTCAATGGGCATAGTTATCTATGTAAATTCTAGTCACTAGCCCTCATTCACTGGATATTTCAGCACCTGACTCAGCTTTCCTAAGAACCTAAGGGCATCCAGAATGGCTTTAATTTCCCAAAAGATGATCTGCTTAACAGTCTAGCCTTTCAATTCATTTTTCTCCTCATCTCCATTAAATATCTCCTTTGGTCAAAGAAAAGTTGTACCACACAGAATTAAACAGGCAAGGAAGACTTTATTCAAGACTATTGCAACAGAAATCAAGACTTTACCAACAGAGGAGAAAGACTGAACTCAGTTCCTCTGAAACAAATGGCAAGAAATTTTAAGCAGAGTGGTAGGAGGGCAGTGAACCAGTTGAAAAGTATTGGAGAACTCTGGGAGTCAGGGGTGTTTGTCAATGTGATTAGGCCATCTGTGTTTGCTGACTAGTACTTAAGAAAGTTAGGTTCTTAACCCTCCCACGGAGACTGGGAGATAGGGATTCTTATCTTTCTTGATGATTATATTTCAAAGGGATGGCTCCCAAGTTTTTGGGAAAGACATTTCTGGATTGTAAACTGGCAAGTGATTTGACAGAAGATTTATATCTCAAAGGAAAACGAAATTACAGTTGCCAAGTTTTCCAAAGTAAATGCCCTCACAAGGGGAGATCAAGCAAGGGCTTATAGTCAGAAAGAAACCTGTCTAAATTTTAGTCAAGCTGAGGCAAATGTTAAGGCCTTCTTGGTCACTCTGCTATGACTGTAATTAGAACTAAATTTATCTAAACTAGTTGTGCATTTGGGTGTTATATCAGTATAATGAATTGGCGTATAAGGAAATGGAGGCCTCATACAGCTCAGAAACAGCCCCGGTTGCAGTACAGAGAGACCATATTCTGTGCAAACCATGAGAGGTTCACACAGTCCCTCACAAGGGTACACATCCCTTGTACTTTCATAATTTCTTTCTCCACAAGGAAGGATCTTTTAAATGAGAAAGATGTACTCCTTTAAACACCAAGCAGCCTAAAGTCAAGGAAGCCTTTTTCAGTGGGGTAGGAGAGATGGCTGAAGAAAGACCATATTTTTTATTCCTCTGTATTTTTTAATTGGATCCTTTTAAAGGAAAGTCTGTAGTAATAGCACCAAATTGAGAGATAGGAAGAACCAAGCCTTCATCAAGTGTTGCTCTGTGATTTCCAATTTTAGTTAAAATTGCTCACTGCTTTAAAGTACCATCAGGGAAAATGCTCACACAATGGTTTTTGATCCTTAGATAATGGGTTCTTCCAAACTACAAAGTAGCAACTTTACTAATCTTCAAATATTATTCTTTTCCAGGCTGTGACAAAGACATGCTGATCGACATTCTAACTCAACGTTGTAACGCACAAAGGCTGATGATTGCAGAGGCATATCAGAGCATGTATGGCCGGGTAGGGTCTTCTTTATCTTGACCTATTTCTAGGACAAACTCCTGGGAAATGACAACACTCTCAGAAAACAGATACTGTTATTCTTTTCAGTCTTGCAGATTACAAAGATCTCAGACTCCACTGTATGTCAGACACAGAGTTCCTATGCCTCTAACATGTTTCAAGGAATGTAAGAAAGACGTATCTATGTGTGAGGCATGTTCACACTGACTCCATCAGTCCTTTCTCAAAAATCACTCAGCTTCATAAAATGAAAGTTCTGGTGGCCTTACACTGCTGGTTGGTCCAATTAGGCTAAAAATGTTGCGCTGGAAACACCCCTGTGTCAAGCTTTAGGGAAGGCATGGAAAGGGCTAATGATCACTAGGTCAAAAAAATAAGATCTTTCCTGCAATTCCCCACAGGTCTTCACCTAACTCTCAACCAAAGTGAATTCTGTACTAGCTTTTCTTCTCACAGCATGCAGTTATAGAGACCATTAAAAAAGAATGGCAGTTACAAATAGTTTAAGGCAATAAAACTATCCTTAGTGCTTTAAAGTAATCACATTCTAATTTCAAAGCAAGTACCATTAAAGATTCCTTTCTTTTGTTATGCATTTAAACCACAGATTCAGAACAAAAACTCTTCAGGCCAAAAGGGCCTGAAATAGCAATTACTTTGTCAACTGAGCATTATTGATGAAACACTATCATAAAACTTTCTCGATAGAGTTAGCTCTTATAAATTCACTCCATCTCTAAACCTCAGTCTTTGAACAGCTATAATACAGGAATAAAGGATAGCCCTCTCTTGTAGAATAAACTAATAATCGAAGAAGCTACCACTACTGGTGAAATTAGTTGAATTATGCCACGGAAGCAAGCCAGTTATGCTTTTTCCCAACTCCCCCCCCCCCCCAAGTAAAACTGCTACCTTAGCTTATGTTCCAGTAACACCAGTGCTCGTTTTCTTTTGAAAGAGAATGCAAAAAACCATAAAAGTTGTAGCATTGCAAATCTAATATTGTTTTAATATGCGTACCGCTAGAACAGTGGCCATTTTTCAGTATTTTTTTAACCCAAAGTTTTACATACATTTTATACATCAGGTTAGTTTAGGTTGAAGCATTATTTCATCACATTCTACAAAATTACACTAGAACAGATTAAAACGATTAAAAATGTAGTAGTTCCACTCAGGGAATGTAAAATCTATTAAGCAATTTATACTTTCAACGGTTGTAAAGTTTGTTAAACTCTACCTTCTGCTGAATAATCCATACTGCGTGGAAAAGCTTGGCTAATCACCCAATCGCACCAACGGATGAAAAGGAGTCATGCAGGCCCCTTTCCTCCAAAATATCTTTGTCATACAATCAGTTATCATGTCTTGAAAATTAGTTTTCCTCTCATATTTCTCTCTTTTTCCCCACTAACACAGTCTTGATTCATTTGGCGCCCAGGCTAATGTGAAACTCCTAACTGATACCTGCTACCCTCGTGCCTTCCTACTCCTAACTATCCTCCATACTGAAGCCAGAATGATTCCAACTCTAGATTTCTGCTTTCTGGCTTTAGCTCCTGAATATTTATCTTGTTTCTCCCTTACATATATATCCACAGGTCCACGGAATAAACCAAGGCCTTCTCCGGGCCAACAAAGCCTTGCTTTTATTCTCTATTTTAAACCCTCTCCCCCTTCTTCACACGCCATCAAATGCAGCCAAACTGATCTACTTATATTTCTACAATTTATCTGTGCCTGCTCCCTTATCTTCGTTCAGGGTGTTTCATCTACTCCAGTGGCCTGAGTCCCCTCCTCCCCAAGTTGCACACCTGTTCATCTCCCCAAATACTGGGCATTTCCTCACACCAATAACCCCAAACACAGTGGAACAGACTTGTGCTGCTATTGCATTCTTTATATAACTTCCCCCTCGGTACCTAATGACACGCTAGTGAACTTGTCTGTACGTGTTTCCCTTTACCAGAGTCCAAATCCTCTAAAATTGGAATGCATTTCATCCATCCCTCGAGTTGAGCGCAAATGTCTATCTATCATGCAGAGATTGCTGAATTATCTTTGTTGAATGACAGTGTGAAGGCATAGTTTTGGCTGCTCCAATAAATCTTCCCCACCTGTCTCACTCACCCTCTGCCCCGGGCTAGGTGCTGCCTTCCAGGGCGCCAGAGTTCCCTGTACATAATGGGGCCTTGCCACGCTGGGTCGTATGGGTTTACTGTCATGTCTTGATGACTAGACTGTAATCCTCTAGAAAATCAGGGACTAGGTTTTTGCTACTACTCTCCAGAGCTTATCCAGGGTCTAACAAAGAAGATGCATTTCATTTATAGAATAAGAGAATCTAAAGAATTATATTCTGCCTATTTACACTTTGTTTAAAAAAGAAGAGGGGACATGCCTGTATTATCCACTTTATACTTAATGAATATTCATAGATTGCCTAAATTTCTCTTTTCCCTCATTCCCTGCTCTAGCTGCTCCCAGGTCAATTGGCCTGATCTTCAGTTAGGGCTTCCTGATCTCCTCTGCTGCTCCCTTTGAGAATTACTTCTTCCATTTGGCCAAGGTGTCTCTTTTGCTCCCTTTCCCTTTCTGTGGTGAGATTTCCTGTATGTTAGTCTTTGATATTTTTATTTTTTATTGGTATGGATAATCAAGATTTCACAGAATTATTTTCCTAGCTGCTGAGCAAAGTGCAATTCTAGGCATGGCCCATAAATTCTTGATATTTTACATTAGTGAAGAACAGCTGAATTTCATCAACAACTTTTCCTTGCCCAAGCCACACTAATCCCTACAGTCAAATGAAAAGCCTTTTGGAATGCCTCTGATTGATATATTTATCAATATAATTAATGAGGTCATTCTTGATCTTCCACACCAAAGCAAGTACTATGCTACAGCCAGTGTAGTGAAACCAAGGGAGCAATGAAACGCCTCTGGGGCTGAGCAGATAAACTACGCATACCTGATAAGTTTAGCAATTAGACAGTGATCCCCGAATAGGGTTCCAATGCATCACTGAAGTAATTTGTTCTTTCAGTTTTCATCTGAAACAGGGATGATCAGCTCTGGAATGTCCTGGCATCTGGAATTCCTTAAAAGTGTGGTGTTGGTTATGTAATTTAGTGCAGAGGCTAACTTGCCCTGAATCACACAAAGTTAGAACTTAAACCAAGGTATTCTGACTTTGAATCATGTCTTTCAAAGCTTCTCACTAAGTTCCTCTTGTTCTCAACTGAATGAACACCAGATTTAACAAGAGAAGATATCTATATTGCTGACTGCCTGATGTTCTTCAAGGCTTTGCTCAATGTCAGCTACTCAAAAGGGCCTAATCTGATTGCCCTGTTTTAAAACTGTCACCTCCCCTGGGGCGCCTGGGTGGCTCAGTTGGTTAAGTGGCGGACTTGGGCTCAGATCTTGCAGTTTGTGAGTTTGAGCTCCTGCCTTGGGGCTCTGTGGTGACAGCTCAGAACCTGGAGCCTGCTTCAGATTCTGTGTTTCTGCCTCTCTCTCTCTCTCTCTCTGCCCCTCCCCCACTCATGCTCTGTCTGTCTCTCTCTCTCTCAAAAGTAAATAAACATTTTTTAAAAGATTAAGAAAAAAAAGTCACCTACCCCAAAGCCTATGCCAGCACTCCAGATCCCTTTCACTTTCTCTGCTTTTTTCTATAACAGTTACTGCCTTCTAACAAGCTACATAATTTATTAACATATTATAATTATTATTTATTGTACTCCACCTCCCCCTAGCTCAGGCCCCACAAGCAGAGGCATCTCTGTTTTGTTCACTACAGTGGCAGGCACATAGCTGGTGTTACAGACTCAAGTGCATCCCCTCAAAGTTTAAATGTTGAAGCCCTACCCCTCAAAGTGGCTGTGCTTGAAGACAGGGCCTTTAAAGAGATGATCAAGGTTAAATGAGGTGATCATGGTGGGGACCTAATCCTATAGGACTGGTGTTCTTATAAGAAGAGGAAGAGATACCAGGAGTGCACGCACAGAGGAAAGGCCATGCAAGGATATAACAGGAAGGCAGCCACCTGTAAGGCAAAAAAAAAAAAAAAAAAGATGCCTCTCTAGAAACCAGCCCTGCTGGTACTTTGATCTGGGACTTCCAGACTCCAGACTGTGAGAAAATAAATTTCTATTGTTTAAACCACCTAGTCTATGGTAAGCCTAAGCAGACTAATGCAGTTGATACTCAACACAGAGATGTGAATGTATGAAGAGTTCAAGTTCACTCTTCAGATCCATCTTGTTCTCATAACAATTTTTTTTCCTATTAGGTCTCAGGTTCATGGTTAAAAACATTGATCTTGAATTGTCAACATACCTAGGAAGTAGCCAGCTAGAAAATTACCTTAGCTACTTCAGAGGTAGAATTATCATGTCACTCGTGCCAGTAGAAGTATGGTATCTTTTCCTCTATCCTCACTTTTACTGTAGAAGTGAGGGGGTGGATGTAGTTTTAGCCTCAAAAGGCTATTAAATTCATTACATAATTTATCACAGACCAATTTTATAAGCATGAATTAAGTAATTTGAAATAGTATAACTACTTTAACTTTCAATTATATAATGAGTTACATACACCCCTTTTGATGAAACTTAACTACCAGGAAAATAATTTATAATTTCAAGAAGCTTTTCTATAGAATCAGTAAAAATTTTGTCAGTTTAGAAAAACCTCTGTATATGCTTGTTACAGCCTGAACAATTATTTGTCTTGAAAATAGCATACAATCTCTGCCAGGAAGGGAGGGAAGAAGAGAAGAAAGGAGGGAAGGAGGGCGGGAAGTAAGAAGAAAGGAGAAAGAAAATTAGATACTGCTAAATCCAGGCCTAATTAGGCTTCAAAACACTCTCTAAAACAGTTCTGTAAATTTGCACTCTCACCTGCAATAAATATATAATGGCTCCCATTTCCCTCAAATCTTCATAAAACTTAAGAAGTTTGGGCCAATTTTATGGATGTAAATGGGATCTCTCCATGGTTTTAACTTGCATTTTTCCTTGATAATATATAATGTTGAGCATCTTTTCATGTTTCTTTACATCCTGGTTTCTTCTCCTTTTAAGTTAATTCTATATTCTCTGTATTTTTCTTTCTGTAGCTTGCCATTTATTGATTTGTAGCTATTTACATAATTTGGACATTAGTTATTTTTTGTGTATGTAGACTAAAAACATTTTCTCCGAATATGTGGATTAATTTCACACTATGTTGTACAGTCTGTGTCCAAAACTGTGAAAGGTATGAGACTTTAACCTACAAGATAGCAAGCTAACCAACCAAGTTAACATAGATACTGGAGACTCCTGGGTCAAAGACAAAATACAGTTTATCACTCTGAGTAATAGCAGTCGCCAGAGTGTCAGAATTTTTGCAACAGTTCCCTGAGCTTTAATCCCAAAGGTCTAAGCAAAGATGACCAGATAACGCTTGCATATGCAGTGAGTTGCACTGCAGAAGAGAAGCCATGAGATTAGAAACTTCAATCAGTTTTAATGGGCAGAATGCATGGCTGCCCATTGCTCATAAGGGAAACACTATCTCTCTCATGATGCTATTCACTGTATAAACATCCTTGGAAAGTTAGTCTAGAACAAAGGGCTGTCAGTGCCTCACTCTGCATAACATTTAGAAACACGAGGCCTACAGAAAATTGTCTCCCAACCTCACCCCTGATTTCTATGCCATTTTCACTATTGACTTTCTTTTCTATGAACACACCAATCCCTAAACCACTCCTATTATTCTGACTAACAAAGGCGAGACTAAATCCATCAATTTGTCTCATACAACATTTAATTATCAAAGGATTTCAAGCAACAAGGGGAGGTCAATTGGCAGTATTGATTCCAACAATGCCGCCACAGGGGTTTGAACACAATGAACTCAACCAATTCCATAAATCATCAGGACTTATCTTAAAAAGCTGAGTGGATTTTTCTTAAGTTTTAGTAATAACTTTTCCACTTGGTTTGAAGTTTTTACGTAGATACAGCAGGATGTATTAGCAATGGCACAGACTTCACCTTTGCCCACAAGAAGGAAGTTTAGAGCAAGTCCATCATCCATAACAATCTTGGCCAGTGAGTTGGGGCTGTCTTCAATACAAAGTGGTGTGATTAGGTAGTCCCTCCCCAGATGCAAGGTTGTTGTTCTTGCTCCACCATTAGAAAAATGTCACTTTTCTTGGGGTGGCTGGGTGGCTCAGTTGGTTAAGGTCCCACTTCAGCTCAAGTCATGATCTCTCGGCTCATGTGTTCAGGCCTGGCATTGGGCTCTGTGCTGACAGCTCAGAGCCTGGAGCCTCCTTCAGATTCTGTCTCAGTCTCTTTCTGGCCCTC
Source organism: Prionailurus viverrinus (assembly GCF_022837055.1). Classification (NCBI taxonomy): domain Eukaryota; kingdom Metazoa; phylum Chordata; class Mammalia; order Carnivora; family Felidae; genus Prionailurus; species Prionailurus viverrinus. Next base: position 60,412,177 of record NC_062564.1, on the reverse strand, counting down.
CCCGCTCATGCTCACTCTCTCTCTCTCTCAAATATAAACATTAAAAATTAAAAAAAAAAAAAGAAAATTGTCACTTTTCTTGTAGTTGTAACTTCAGCATTTTTATTATTATTTCCAACTCACATCCCAAACTTTCTTTTGGGAGGGTCAGGTGTGGGAGGGACAAAGGCATTTTTATAAAACTTTAAAAAACACACTATGTCACACAAGCAGTGTACTCAACTTATCCTCATGATCCAAGGCTCTAAAGAGTCCAGAGATATTCTGGTGGCTGAACTAGAATTCTTTGAAATTCTTCACCCACTTTTGCTTAGGCTACCACCCACAGTATAGACCAACCAGCACACCTTGAGGTTGACAATGTTAAGAGAAAAAAATCATCATGCCCAGAGAACGGTCAGGGTAGAATCCCAAATTTTCAAAATTTATCTGCATAATTATAGGAAAACTCCTGTTTCTTTCTACACAATTCAACACTTCACTTCTGACACCAAATGTGTGGATTCTTTTCCTCGAACTAAACAATTCTAATACTAACTACCCAGGGTTACTACATACCCTACAGGGCAAGGACTGTCTCACAAAAATTACCCCCCACCTCAGATGCCAACTACAAGTCCTAGATTGTCATCTATACTCTGACTGACTGGCTGTAAAGTGTAAGTTCCCACAGCCCCTCCTCAAGTTTGATGATTTGCTAGAATGGCTCACAGAACTCAGGGAAGTGCTGTGCTCATGATTGCTGGTTTATTTCAAAGGACACAACTCAGGAATGGCAAAATGGAAGAGATATATAGGGCAAAGTACATGGGAAAGGATGCAGAATTTCCATGCCCTCCTTGGGCATGTCACTTTCCCAGCACCTTGATGTGGTTGTCAACCTGAAAGCACCTCAAACCTCTTTAGTCAGAGTTCTTATGGAGCCTTCTTTACACAAGCACGATTGATCGAACATTCATTGATCATTGTTGAATAAATCAGTCTCCAGACCTTCTCTAGTCCCTAGAGATCAGGAGTAGGGCTGAGGGTTACAACCCAATAATCACATGGTTGGTTCCTCTGGCAACTAGCCCCATTCTTCTAAGATCATCTCATTAGCATAAACTCAATTATGGTTGAAAAGGGGTTACTATGAATAACAAAAGATGCTCCTCTCACTCCAATCAGTAAATTACAAGGTTTTAGGAGCTCTGTGCCAGGAATGAGGGACGAAAGATAGATAGATAGATAGATAGATAGATAGATAGATAGATAGATGATAGATAGATCATGATATCATAACATCCCAATAACCCTCTCCCCCCATTTCATTATGATTATTATTCAGGAGGGAAAACTGTATTCAGTGACCAACTGCCTTACTAAACTATGTACATCAGAAAGAGGTAAGGAAAACAGACTCAGAAATCTCATTGAATCAATCAGTTATCACCAATACCAGAAGCCTATGGATGGTGGAGACTATGGAAGATCCATCAAATACCTTGATTATCAGTCTACTGTTGAGTGGCTTTTGTAATAAAAACTATACCATGGTTAGACCAGGTAGTCTGGAAAGTCAAACACATGACACAGATTAGTTTCAAGGACCATAATTGTGTCCAGAGTCAGCTGATTGAACAGGGACAGCAGCGCTATCACTTGAAAAAGTGACAATAGTTAAAAGGACTTCTAGTAACCTCGAGAGGGGATCAAGTCAGAAGAAATACATCAGCCAAGCCCTGTGAATGATAGTTTCCTTCACAATGAATAAGGCAAATCAAGTTTGACTAGACTCACAACAGTGGCAAGCAATGGTAACTTTGGTGTCAGATACACAAAATACTACATGCCTGCTTTATGATGGTATATGTATTGTCATGTCCAGTATGATGATGGATCCAGGTAGGAACAGCATAATCTGGGCAACACAGGCTTGATTAGTAGCTGGATTCTAGTTGGTCTCATCAAGGAAAAAGCCCTTAGTGTGCAAATCTATGCAAGTGACACAAAAGTTCCTACCAGCAACCACAGTTTATTTTGACAGACTACAGTCACAAAGAAACCTTTGAGGCTTTTTCATGTGGGATCTGTACTTTCCCAAGTGTTAAACCAAAGAGATAGGCTTAACAGCCCAAGAGTGAGTAAAAAGATAAAATGTTTATCACAAAGGATACTGGTCAGAACTATGAAAAAAATCTTCTTGATTTCTGCCCATGGAACACAAATTGTCCATTTTTGGTTCTGCACAGCTATTGCTGAACCATCAATAAACCAGGTCGGGACACTTAGGGCAACTGATTGAAGTCCGCATTGATTCAGCATCTTGTTTCAAGCAGCAGAGTAGGGTTAAAGTTTCCCCAAAGGAATAGCTGCCATTTTTTCATGTAAACTCATGATGCTCCTGGAGCCAGGCGGGCTGTTTTCTTCAGTGTGCCATTTCCATTCGATGAGACTTGCTGATTTCTTCCCACTTTGCTAGTCATTGAGTCCCAGTTGACCCATCAAAATGAGACTATCAGGCACAAAAGTCACAAGCCTCCATACATCAGGCATTCAATTTCTACAAGAATCCAGTAGCAAGTCAGCAAGCAACAACTGCTGCTTTCTAAAAGTGACACCCAGAAGTTGTATGAAGAAGGTGACAAGTTTAAAATGCCAAGAGGCACCTCTGGGATGCTGCCTTTTCTTGCCAGAGGTTCCCATCGGCAAACCATCTGTCACAGAGTTGTGTAGCAGATAGGAATTACTGGGGTTATACGACCTTCCCCATATTTGCTATAGTTAGAGCACTATATGTGGCTCATTTCTTATCAAGAGCATTCTCTTTGGTACTTCTCAGCATTCCCAAGAGAAACAAATAAACATAAATTCCAGCCATATTCAACAATAGATTATGGTACAGTGACATTAGCCCAAAGGACCTCAATAATAAGTTGTTTTAGCTTCCCTTTTTCCACTGGAAACCTTGCCCACACCCATCAATTGAATTTGGAGGAGACCCAAATTCAACCAATGGGTCCACATAGAATGGTTACCTTGGCAGCTATAGCCAACAAACTCATAAAAAGTTCAGTCGTTCCATTCCCCAAAGTCCCCCAACATACTCAGACAGTCATGAACCCTTTAGTCCACAGTGGGACAGGAAGACCTTGGTCCCACTCCTAATTATTACTCTCCTGAAAGTAACAGAAGCTACGATAGAAGGGAAGGAAAGACAAGGCACATAAGGGGATAAAGATCTGCAACAATAAGTGAGGTGTTCATTTTCATGTCAGGTTTCATGTTCATTTCAAGTGAGGTTTCATGTCACCTGTGTCCACCTTGATCAAAGGAACTTCAATGTTTTTGGCCTACACAAGCTTTACATCAGGTGGGGAATTCACCACTGCTGAAACCATGTTTCAACTTTGTGCGCTCTGGACTCAGTAGCCAGAGCCACATTTCTTTCTGGCCACAGGCACAGAATTTGGTCCTTTTGACTGGTTTGGAGTTGGCTAATCTTTGAAATGGTTTTTAATGAGTCCATCTTTGAAATGGATTCTGTAGTACATGAAGAATGGATTCTTCATGGTAACAACTCTTAAGTCTTTGCCTGTCATTAACATAAGAGCTAGGGGAATTTTTCAGGCAGCATACTATTATTGTTGAGTATTTTTATTCTACCTTGTTTTATACTCCCCCAAATTAATCATCATTATGCTTTTGACAAGTTAATGCTTCTTCAGTTATATTCACAATTTTTAATTTCTTTTTTCATTTTTCTTCTAATACCTAACTCCATGTTTCTGGCCTCAATGTCATTTTTCCAAAGGACATTTTTTAGCAGTTTTTTTTTCTAGAAATCATAAATAATTATTAAATTATTTCAGTTCTTTTCCTTAGGAAGAGCTTTATTTATTTTTTTCTTCATGGTTGAATATTAACTTAGATAGCTATAGAATTCTAGGCCGAATGCTAGTCACTTTTTCTTTGGTCTTTGTAGATATAATTTTAAATTTTTTCCTAGCCTTCACTGATAACTTTTGAGAAATCCATTCTCTCATTAAGAGTTTTCCTTTATAGATTACCTTTAATTCTCTGTTTGCCTTAACAATTTTTTAAAAATCCTAATATTTTGCAGTTTCACGGTATTAGTAAGTGGGTTTTATCTAAATAACTGAAGATTCACATATTATATGATATTTTAAGTAGTGTCTCCCTGGTATTGTCCACATTCTCTCCTGCTATAAATCCTATTAAACAAAAGCTTGTTCTTGCCATTCAGTCTTCCAAGTCTCTTAACTTTATATTCATATCATCTATTTATTGCCTGTCTCTGTGGAATTTTTTAGATACTTTTTCAGATATTTTTCCAATTCATTAATTCCAAGTCAGTTGTTTATTAGATACTCCTCATATATATTGTGTTTTTAAATTCTAAAAGCTTTTCATTTCTAGAATTTTATTTGCCATTTTTAGTGTGATTTTTTTTTTTCATAGTGTTCTTTCTGATTGTTATCAATTGTCTCAAATTGACGGGGTTTTAATTCTGCCATTTGTAGAGTCCACTGTCTGTCCTCCTGGAAAACTGCTTTTAAGTGCATACCAGATATTTTTGTTGTGAGAACTTTTAAAGTGATGCTCATCTTTTGCAGTGAGGTTTTTTTTTTTCTCCCCCCTGAAGAGTCAGAGAATCTCTCTAGATTTGTCTGGCATTTGCTTCTTCCTGGCATCCCAGGAGAATCACCAGCCCTGGATCAACTTTCATGATGATTTCTCTTCATGGAGTTCTCAGCCCATCGGGTACGGTAGAATAAATTTAAAAGTCATGCCCAAGGGAGACACAGCTCTATTATTTTGGATTCTCAAGGAAAATATCCTTCTTCTTAACCCAGACAATGAAAGGTGAGCTTTCTGCTCATCTTCCAATGTTGAGTGCTGTTTTTTTTTCCTAGTTCATACTTTAACTGAAGGTATAATCCTTTGAGGTTCCCAGCCTCATAGAGGTTTCAGACTTAGTTAGTTCCTTGTATTACATTGGCCCCATAAATGCTCTCCTGTCCTCATATAATGTTCCACACTGAGCACGGAAATCCAAAACAAATAGTTCTCAAAAACAATCTCTATTCTCCCAAGTCACCTGCAAAATCATCTCCAAGGGTCAGCTGATTTGCTTATCCTCTGGTTTTCATTTTATCCCCTGGATTTTACACCCAGGGGTTTCTTTATTCTGAAATCAAGCATACTTAAAACAGTGTGTGTTATTTTTTTATTGTGGTATTTGGAGGGGAGGGCTTTAAGCTTTAATATACTATGTTTCTCCAGAAGACCAAAGCATTATCATCATTAACAGATAAAAATTAGCTCAAATTTCCAATGAAAATTGAATCATTAAGTAACTATGAAAATATCTATAAAAGAATATTCACTTACTATTATGATGATTCAGCTTGCATAAATGTTTTTATAATATAATATAAAACCATGTGAATATTTACACAATGAATATTGGGGTAGGTAGAATTGAATATTGGGCACACTTTATATAGGCTTACATCACTGAGTGTTTAAAGAGCAAGTATCCTTTTTTACAATAAGAGTAAAAGGCATATAAGTTAAAAGCATATAAAAATGTTCCCCTGAGCATATTCAGACAAGCAAAATGTTAGTCATATGTCTACTTCTTGCCCCTGATTACACATAATTATGTAAAGGCGTGAAGAACAAGGAAAAGGAAACTGCCATTTCACTTCTAGTTTAAATGGAGTGGTCAGAAGAGCTGCACCATGGGTAATCTACAGTTTCATCAGTAGCACAGAACAGCTCAATTTGAAAAGCAAGTAGTCATTAGCTTAATGCAAGGCCAAGCTGTGATTCCCACAGAGTCCCTTTAGGGCAAATCTTTGGCAAACACGAAAGCAGAGGCAGTCAGGCTGAGGAAAGTAACACTCCAAAGGTTGCATCCACAAAGTTATTTATATAACTCCAAGCCAGAATTTAAGGCTTTAATTAGAGCACCTATTTGAAGGCTCCTCTTTGAACACGCAAAGTTTAACTATTTAAACATATTATTCAATATTTATTTTCCCCACGGAAAGTAATCTCTCCTTCCAGATGTCCTGATGATATCATACAATTTCTACTACAATAGCACTTAGCACATTTTGCATAGCAAAGTAATTGTAATTTCTGTGTTTCTGCCCCTCCACTAAATAAAACTGCTTGAGGAGAGGGACTTTGGCTTGTTCATCTTTGAATGGCCAAGAATGACTCCAAACAAATAATTCTTGAATTATAAGTGGTCCTCATTCATTTATCCATTTTATAACAATTTGTGTAAGTTCTTAGTCTGTAGCAGGCACATTCTTAGGGGCTGGTGAAGTAGCCATGAATAAAAAAAAGACCAAAAGCCCTGCCATAATGGAGTTTATATTCTACCTGGGTGAGACAGATTAAAAAAAAAAAAAAAAAAAAGAAGGTAGTAAAATGTATCATGTTAGAAAGTAACAGTGCTATGAGAAAAAAAAAAAAAAAAAAAAAACCCGAAAGCCTGGTAAGAAATATAGCAAGTGCTGGGGAAACCAGGTTTAATTTAAAACAGTGTGACAAAGGCAAGCTTCATTAAGAAGTCAGGGAAGGGTGAGCCACATGAAAGAACATTCAAGGAAGAGTGAAGGGCAAAAGCAAAGGCCCTGAGGCGGAAATAGATCTGTTATTAATCTGAGATCAACTACACAAAAGCAGTTGTAGTTTATCCTGGAGTATAGAGTGGGAAAGGGCATTTCCAGCAGAGGAGTGACTGATCTGATTTGTATTTTTACAGGATCACACTGTCCTGTTTGTTGAGGGGAGACTGTCAGGGGCAAAGACAGAAGGGAAACTCATTTGGAGGTTAATACATTAACACAGGGCAGTGGGGATTGTGGCCTGGATGAGGTCTGTAGCAGTGAGAAGTGGTAAGAAATCCTCCGTTTCGAGACAATAGAATTTACTGACAATTGGATATTATTAAAAGTTGTGGGAAATACAATATAACAGATAAAATCTGATGTGGAAAGAGAGAGACAGAAAGAAAGGAAGAGGAAAGAGTGGGAGACAGTCCGGTATTAGCCATTTTGATCTGCAGCAAATTATTTAATAATTTTTGAAGAAAAGACATTTTTTTCAGTACCTAATACGTGCCAGAAAAAAATTTAAGGATTTCACTTGAGTTAAATATTTTTATACTTGAATCTACCCGTGAGTAGATGCTGTTATTTTCACTTTACATATAGGGAAGCAGACACAATGACGTTAAGTAACCTACTTGCAATCTCACAGCTGCTACTTTCCACAGCCAGGATTCAAACCTAAATACTTTACCTCCAGAGCTGGTAGACTCTAATGGCATTATATGATGTCTGATACTGTTTCTTTCACTGAAATTATATAATTTCATTGACATCTTTTATACAATCCGTTTCGATAGCCATGTCACGCACGTGCTCGCTTGTATGCACACCTGAGTTACGCAACAAAGATATGCCAGCGCCATCTAGTGGCACTACTAATCTGTTTCCCGTGGAATGCGTACATCTGGGTTCAGTATTACCATAGGATGGCATAATATGTAAAGTAACCAAAGATGTTGTTATAAATATTTAGGAAGGATGGTGATCAAAGAAATGTAACTAAAGATTAAATAAAGTACTTGCCTGCAATACCCAAGTGATTGTCAGCTTGAACATTGACTGTATCCTTTACAAATAATCAGTAAGATAGGGTCTTCTCTAAATGAATGAGCATTCATTCATTTATTCTTGCACTTGTTTATATATTCGTTTATAAATTATATATACCATATACTCTGAACATCATATACTCAGTACTGTGAGATAGATAGATAGATAGATATAGAGATAGATAAATGAATTTAGTAAAATTTATGTGAAAGTCCATGTCCTGACAGACTTTGGCGAGAAATGAATGCATATAATATAGTCATGAAAATCTGGTATAATAAATGAAAAGCTAGAGAAGTTTTGGCAAAGAAATAATCAGCTTCACTTAGAGTTATAGAAAGGCTCATAAAAGAGATAATTCTAATGTTTCTACCTTTCCATCAACTGCCAAGTACCAATAACTTCTCACAATAAAAGTATATTACATTGACCCATTTGCATTTAAACCTTCAATGCACTGCCGCTACGTTTAAAAGTTCATAAATACTACATTTACCACCTATATGATATGTTCATCACCTTGCTGATATATCACTAGTGGCTTTCTATAGCCTACATAACATGGAAAAGGAGACAAGAAGGCCAGAATGGCTGATATCAAATCCTGGCTCCATCACTTACTTGTTTAGCTACGTGAAACTTGCTACTTAAGCTCTATGTGCCATGATTTTCTCACCTATATCATGGGATGTTTATACTTCCTATTTCATAGGGTTGTTGCAATGAGTTATTACAATTATTCTAATACTCAGAATCCTGTCTGACAGAGAGTAAACATTAAATCTTAGTGGTTAATACAATCACCACACTCTTCTGTTTAAATCTCCATTCTTAGGACCTTTTCTCTCTGAACTAGAAGGCATATTGGAATAACTGACATCCAAAGTGTCTTTTAAAACATTGAGATTTCAAATCAGTTCAATGTTTGTTGAGAGCTAGAGTTAACTGCAGTATGTCCTGTTTTTCTCCATTTCAGTAATGTTCAGTTGGAATAAAAGAACATGCATCCTACCTTCAGGCAGGTTGTTACATTACTCATCCAAAGAGCTTTTCAAACTCTTCCTCTCACCTAGGATTCTCATATGGCCCCCAACCCCAGCCCAGTTAAAGAATCATTGTTTTATGGCACCAGCATTAATGATGGGTGTACAATTCTAGTGTGGAAAACAATGCTAAAAACTATTAAATAAGATGACAATTTGAAACTGGGTATTAACTAGTATGACACATAAATATAGTAGAGGATGTATTTGAAAGAGTTAAATAAATAGGAGCTTTAGAAAACATTCATTTTGTAGATGCCAAAATAACATGTTAAGATAAAATTTAAAATCCACAATATTCAGGCACAAATTATATAAAATACTCATTTCAGTACACTTTGATGAGTTCTCACTCACGTCCCCACAAGCACTATCAAAATATAGAGCATGTCTCACACCCCAAAATTTTGTTTCCCCCCCCCCTTTGCAGGCCATCTTCTGCTAACTTCTTGCTCACAGCACCAGCTGTGATCTCTTCTGATTTCTTCTCTTTTCTTGTATTTGTAGATTAACTTTGTCTTTCTAGAACTTTTATAAGTAGGATCATGTAATATGTGCTCTTTTGTGTCCAGATTCATTTTCTCAGCACATAGTTCTTAACATCCATAGATGTTGTAGGACTCTTGGTTCATTTCCTTTTTATTGCTGAGTATTATTCCACATATGTATATGCCAATATTTGTTTATCCATTCACCTGTTGAAGGACATTTGGGTGATTTCCAATTGGGGTTGTCATGAATAAAGCTGCCATAAACATTCATGTTCTGAATTCATAAACTTTAAATTTATTTGTTAATGCTTCGAGTGGATTTCATGCAGTTTATATTTATTAGAAATTACAAGAGTTCTAAAGTGGTATACTCCTACCAGTATTAATAGGATAGTTCCAAATGATCCATATCCTTGCTAATACCTGATATCATCAGTCTCTGTAATATTAGCCACTGAAGAGAATGTGTAGTGTTATCTCATTGTGGCTTTAATTCCTATTAGTCTAATGACTAATGTTAAGCATCATTTTATGGGTTTATTCCCCAATTGTTTATTTTTTCTGGTTAAGTATCAGTCCACATCCCTTGTGAGTATCTTTATCAGATTGTCTTATTATTGAGTTTTAAGAAATTTTTATACCTGCTGGGCACAAGTCTTTTGTCAAATATGTGAGTGACACCTGTGATCTTCTTAGAAGAATTGAAGTTTTTATTTCGACAAAGTCAAATTCATCATGTTTTGTTTTGTTTTGTTTTCATTTATGGGTTGTTACTTTTATGTACTGTCCAAGAATTCCTTGCTACACTGACTCAAAGATTTGTTCCTATGCTTTCTCCTACAAGCATTAGAGTTTTAGCTTTTCTTTTTAGGTATATACCTCTTGCATAACATACACGTAGTAAGAGCAGGTATCTTTGCCTTGTTCTCAGTCCTAGGATATGAGCATTCATTTTTCATTACTAGGCATCATCTCATTTTTATAAATGCCCTCTATCAATTTAAAATCCCCTCTATTCATTCTTCCCTAAGAGTTGCTCTTATGTTTATGTGTTAACCTTTTTCAAATGCCTTTGCTACACCCATCAAGCAGCTTTTCTCCTTATACTGCTAAAATGAGGAATTGTATTTATTGATTTTCAAGTGTAAACTGAGCTTGCTTTCCTTGGACAAATCCTACTTGGTCATTACATATCATTCTTTTGACATATTATACATACTGATGGATTTAATTTACAAAATTTGGATATACCACATTTCTTTTGCATCTGTGTTCATAAGGGATATCAACATGCAATTTTCTTTGCATGTCAAGTTTTTGGATTTTGGGATTAGGGCAATACTGGCCACATAAAATAAATTGAGAAGTCATCTTTCATCTATTATTGCTACAAGATTTTGTGTAGAGTTGATTTGATTTCTACCTTAAATGTCTGATGGATTTTATTAGTGATTGCACCAGGGTCTAAAGATTGGCAAGGTGGGATTAATTATGAATTTAATTTCTTTAATTAATATAAAGAAATTCAGACTGAGTATAAAGTTCTGCTTGAGTTTTCTTTGATAATTTGTATATTTCAAGAAATTGGCACATTTCAACTAGTTTTAAAACTTAGTGGCATTCAAATGTCCATCGACTGATGAGTGGAAAAAGAAGATGTGGTATATATATACAATGGAATATTACTCGGCAATCAAAAAGAATGAAATCCTGCCATTTGCAACAACATTGATGGAACTAGAGTATATTATGCTAAGTGAAATAAGTAGAGAAAGACAGATATCACATGATTTCATTCTTATGTGGAATTTAAGAAGCCAAACAGATGAACATAGGAGAAGAGAAGCAAAAATAAGATAAAAACAGAAAGGTAGATGAACCATAAGAGACTCTTAAATACAGAGGATAACCTGAAGGTTACTGGAGGGGTGTTGGATGGAGGGATCGACTAAATGAACAAGGGACATTAAGGAGGATGTTAGGATGAGCACGGATGTTGTATGTAAGTGATGAATCACTAATTACTATTCCCGAAGACAAATAAATTAATTAATACAATTTAATGTTATTAAATTGTTCATAATATTTCTCTTTTTTTTCCTTTGTCTGTAGTATTTGTACAAGCCACTCTTATAGGGGCGCCTGGGTGGCTCAGTCGGTTAAGTGTCTGACTTTGGCTCAGGTCATGATCTCGCGGTCCGTGAGTTCAAGCCCTGCGTCGGGCTCTGTGCTGACAGCTCAGAGCCTGGAGCCTGTTTCAGATTCTGTGTCTCCCTCTTTCTCTGACCCTCCCCTGTTCATGCTCTCTCTCTCTCTCTCAAAAATAAATAAACGTTAAAAAAGTTTAAAAAAAAACAAAAACAAGACACTCTTACATTCCCAATATTGATATTTTGTATTTTCTTTTTTCTCTTTTAAAAAAAAAAATTTTAATGTTTATTTTTGTGTGTATGTGTGTGAGAAAGAGAGAGAGACAGAGCATGAGCAGGCGAGGGGCAGCTAGAGAGGAGACACAGAAGGCAAAGCAGGCTCCAGACTCTGAGCTGTCAGCACAGAGCCCAACATGGGGCTCGAGCCCAAGAACTGTGAGATCATGACCTGAGACAAAGTCAAACACTTAATCAACTGAGCTATCCAGGCACCCCTCTCTTTTCTTAATCAGCCCAATTAAAATTTTATTAGCATTACTGATCTTTTTAGAGAACCAGATTTTGATTTTATTAACAGTTTCTAGTATTTATCAATTTTTTGTTTTATTGAGTTCTGATCCTGTTACTATTTTCTTTGTTCTTATTCTGAATTTAATTTACCCTTTCTAGTTTTTGTTTTTTGATGTGGAATCTTGGATCATTCATTTCATACGTTTTTCTTCTAATATAAATATTTAAAGCTAGAAATTTACTGTCAAACACTATCTTAGCTGCATTCCACAAATTTTAACATGTTGCATTTTCACCTTCATCAAATTGAAAGTATTTTCTAACTTCCTTGTGATGTATTATTTGATCCTTGCATCGTGTCAAAGTATATTCTTTAATTTCCAAATATTTCAGATTCTCTAGATACACTTTTATCGTTAGTTTTGAAGTTAATCGTGTTGTAATGAGAGAACAAATTCTTGAAGAGGTACATCACAAGCCACATTGAAGGAAACATCTCAATCCTGTGCTAGTCCAACTGGCCAGGACTTGATTACTGGGAAGGAGCTACAGGTGGGCATGGGAGAGGGTGAACAGGCAGAGGATTGAGAAAGCAAAGAAAGCCTGGCCAGGACAGTATAGTTAGGGAGTTAAACTCTCTATTTCCATGTCTACGACAGAGAGCATGACCTTAAGGGCAAAGCTGAAGTTTGAATGTAGCTTGTCCAGACCCTAGTCCCACTCCTACTTGACTTCACCCTTAAAACAGTTGTGCAAGGTAGACTTGACTTAAAGGTGAGGAAGAAGAAGAGTGATTAAAATTACTTAGTAATTTTTAAATAAAAAAAGTTATTCGATCTGTTGCAGACTCTCATAGATCCCCTACATGAATATCTGATTCCTTTTTTAAAAGTTTTTTTTTTTTTAATCTGGAAGAGACCATTAAGAAAAGAAGTATTGTATCCTAGATTTTTAAAATAACAAAATGATGGGAAATTATTTATGGAAATAATTTTAAGGGCGCAGGCCTCTTTATATAAAATATACTACATTTTAAATTTGTAAGGGGTTGAAATTAAAGTTTAGATAGCTAGTTTTTTTTAATCCAAAATCTGTTTATTGGGATAGTTCCCCACTCATGTTGACTCAGGGTGCATTTAGTGCTGCTTCAATCTGAAGGAGCATCCTTCTATGAGCCTTGCTTTTCCTCCTTGTCGGCTGGCACAGGACGGTGGAGCAGTCCACACATAGCACCACCGTCTGCGTGTGGCTGAACACGGTGGTGATTTTGTAGCACCCTGGGCACTTCGCGTCCATGAAGTAGGAGTTGGGGCTCTGCACCAGGCGCTTCTTCTTGTGCTTTCTTCTCCTCTTCCGGGGACGGGTGCAGGAGGTCCTTCGCGAGGGGCATGTTCTTGTGGGCAGGTCGTCACCGCTGGAAAGGCTAAAATAGCTAATATTTTAAGCAAGATTTGCATCTCTTGATGATGCACATTGAAAAAAAAAAATCTTCATTTTAAGAAGCCATAATTATTTGTTGCATTAATGGGACACAGTTTTAGAGTTCCTTTGTCACCAAAAGCTTCCACGGTTCCTGAGTTCCCACAGGAGCCAAGATCCAGTTATCACGTAATTCTGTGCTATAAAGTCTAGTTTAATACCCATCTTCTCCTCAAGTGGATCTTTCAGTCTCTACAGATTGACTTATTCACACCCCATAGGAAAACACCGATATACAGGTACAAGGATTTCCCCCGCAGGCTCTGCATTTTTCTTTTACTGACTGACTTACCTTCCTGAATGTGGATTAGTCAGGGTTCTCTAGAGAAACAGAACCAACAGCATATGCATATATGCGCATACATGCTTGATAGGTGGCATTAGTAAGACTCCCTACCGGACAAGTCTGGGAAGAGCATCTGCCACACCTGGGGCACCAGGTGTTTATCCTCTCAGGAATCTCCGATTGGCTCTTGGCTCTTTTAGAACTCTGAGCTCCCGGGATGGGGCTCAATCTCTCTGGGAAGAGTGGTATGGCCATAGCGCCGCAGGCCTATCTCTGCCATTCTCCTAGCCACCCCTGACACTCAGCAAATCCCAGCGCATCCTGGCCCCGCCCCTCCATCAGGATCCACACTTCCTCCTCTCACTTATCAAAGAAAGAAAGAAAGAAAGAAAGAAAGAAAGAAAGAAAGAGAAAAAATGTATCTCTCTGTCCCTCAGTCCTTCTCCCACACTCACTCTCTCGCTGTCCAAATCATGCAGGACCTTACAGCAATGTTATGGAGCTCAACATTTCTTGTAACAGTAATGGAAAACTGTTCAAGGAGAGCAAGGTAATCTCTGTCAATCTAAAGAGAGATTTTTTTAAAGGAATTAGCTTACATGATTGTGGTGACTGGCAAGCTCAAAATCTGCCCTGTAGGCCACCAAGCTGGGGACTCAGGGAAGAGTTGGCAGTTCAATTTCAAAGGCAGTCTGCAGGCAAAATTCTCTCTTCTTGGGGGGATGTTAGCCTTTTTCTATTAAAGCCTTTAACTAACTGGATGAGGGCCACCCATGTTTTGGAGACTACTGCTTTACTCATCTACCAAATATGTTCACACAAAACCTCTAGAATAATGTACCACCTAAAATCTGGGCACTGTGGGCCAACCAAGGTGACACATAAAGTTAATCTTACAAATGGCTTCTCCATCTCCTGTCACAGTGCTGCATGTCCTTCCTTGTCTAAACGTAACTTGGTTCTGTAATCCTATAAATCCATTCTGATCTCTTACCTGAATTCATCTAACTGTTTTGTACTACTGCTTTAGGATCTTATAATGTGAAAAATGATATTGAAAGCCTTAGAAAATGTATTAGCTCACATTTTTACTTATGTTACCTCTGGGTTTGTGGAATATCAATCTCCTTGAAAACAGAGACTGTGTTGCAATTCTCCAGCACCTACCACTGTGTCTGGGAAATGGTATTAAATCAAACAGTATTGAATAACTGCAATCTTTCACTCAAAAAAATTTATTGAGCTCTTGTGTGCATAAGAATATAAGTTTCACAAGCTCATATGTTTATATATATTCTATTCTTTGATGTAGCCTCAATACCTAGAAGAAAGCTTGGCTCACATCACCTTAACAACTATTTGGTAAATAAATTAGAAATAGTCACTGGTGCATAATGAGGGAATTAAATAGAATATAAGTTTCATGAAAGGGGAGATCTTATGCTTCTTGTATATACTCCAAGCACCTGACACAACTCTGGGCATTTATTAATTGCTCATTAAATGAATTGCATTGACCCTAGCAAAAATTCAATAGATTCTCTGCGTTACTGGTTACCAACTTATGGATAAATGCTTTATTTGCTAAATAAGAAAACCCACAATCTAGGAATGATGTTGTCAGATTATACTAAATAAAATGAAAATTATGACTATTTTGTTTTTATTTTAATAAAGCATATTATGTCTTATTGGCAGCTTTTACTTGAATCTATTATTGAATCACCTCAAAACTAAAATATTGCATATTTTTAAAGTACAACTGAATATACTGTATATATTTTAGCAAGAAATGTTAAGTTTTAAACATCTTTCAGATATCTTTGTAACCCTACAAAAAATGCATTTAACATTCACATTTTTAAACAGCCAGTCTACACTAATAAAATAAAAGTGAAAATTAAAATGATCAATTTTATACTTCTATAATCTGTATTCCAAGAACTAAAATTCAGCATGCTTGTTTTTCTCCTGAAGTGTTTAACTTTCAATATTTTAAACAAATGTATTACCGTGGCTATTTGATGAAAGTTCTTAGATTACTCAATTCATTTACACAGCTTTTTGGCAATAGTATAACCATGAACTCCTGCTAATAGATACTGCTTCAATGATAAAATAAAATGTATATTTTATTTAAGGACCAATGTTTCATTAATTCCATATAAGAAAACTAAGAACTCTCAACTATAATGTTTTTAGGTTTCAAATTTTACTTATTTTCATAATGAGATCAACACAGAAGTTGGGGCTGGGATTAGGGAAAGAAGATCATTTTGTATTTACATGACTAGAATGTCCATGTATATGACCTCTCATGCAGAGATATGATTACATAAGACACTTTCAAACCCATCAAGTCCATCCACTCCTGTAATGCAAAACCAGGCTTCTTACTATGTGAAATGACATAGGAAAGGACATCTTAGTAGAAGACTTTCTGCAATTATCCCATGTCTCTTGTAAAGTTAGTACCTAATATAATAAAAGTATTTACTTTTCCATCCATAGGACCTAATTGGTGACCTGAAGGAGAAACTTTCAGATCACTTCAAAGATGTCATGGTTGGCCTCATGTACCCGCCACCTTCTTATGATGCTCACGAACTCTGGCATGCCATGAAGGTACTATTCTGATACAAAAATATACCTGTAACAAGTGCAGGGCAATATTTAAGTAGAGAGGGAACTGCCCTGTGATGTTCCTGTATGTGATTAGGGATGGGGCAAAGAATATCTGAGCAAAAACAAAACAGTGAGGGGTGCCTGGGTGGCTTAGTTAAGTGGCTGGACTTCGGCTCAGGTCATGATCTCTCAGTTCGCGAGTTTGAGTGCCGCAACCGGCACTGTGCGGACGGCTCAGAGCCTGGAACCTGCTTCGGATTCTGTGTCTCCCTCTCTCCCTGTGTGTCTGTCCCTCCCCAGCTTGCACTGTGTCTGTGTCTCTCAAAAATAAACATACGTTAAAAAATAAGTAAATAAATAAATAAATAAATAAATAAATAAATAAATAAATAAAACAGTGACGATGCTGTGCTCAGGTGAAGTGACCCTGTTAGGAAGAGAGGGCTTCTAGAGCCCAGGAGCTTGGATCAGCCTATTCTTTTGCTGCACAAACTCAGATTCACTGACCCAGCTCTATGCTGAACAACCAAAAAAACCCCCAAAAAAAAAAACCAAAATAAGCCTCCAGTGCTGTCCATATTTATCTCTCCCTAGTACACATTCATATATTAAGCAAAAATGTTATAAAACATGTGAACCTCTTCAAATTATTTGTAAAAATTGGACTCAGTAAAAGTGGGATACTGAGTCAGAGACAAAATATAGATGCTATCTTTGTTTATTTTTGTAACCTCAAGTTACTCCTTTCCAAAAACTATTGCTCAAAAGTATAAAACTTTTTGGGGCACCTGGGTGGCTCAGTCAGTTGAGCGTCTGACTTGGCCCAGGTCATGATCCCGCACTTGGTGGGTTCAAGCCCCACACGGGGCCCTGTGCTGACCAGCTCAGAGCCTGGTGCCTGCTTCAGATTCTGTGTCCCTCTCTCTCTGCCTCTCCCCCACTCCGTCTCTCTGTCTCCCAAAAATAAATAAATATTAATTTTTTTTTTAATTTAAAGTATAAAACTTTTACTTCTGAAGAATTATAATAATTCTTTACAGAAAAGTCATTTCCGAGAAATAAATTGACTACAGATTTGATAGAGACTTTGTTGGCTAGGGATTGGGTACAAAAGGCTTTTTAACATCTTCCAACTGCTGATATTAAACACCTGCAGAACCATTGCAGTCATTCCAATACGATTCCTGCCAATGACCAGATTATGCAATCTGCACACAATGTGTGACAGGAGACAGGAAAGGGGAAAAACTAAGGGAACTTGGATTTTGGCCATCATATTTGCAGATGAAAATAGACATTGTATAAAATTCATATGAATTTCAACTAATCGCTTTTTTGAAGTTGCATATGGCAATTCCTACCTCTTGCAAAATGATGTGACCACAACTATAAGAAGGAAGTCATATGTTACTGTTTAGATAAACTGTTACATTTTATCAATATTACATGGAATGGTAAGGATTTCTAACATTTTCTGGAATATGTGTTGTTTTTATAACAACAGAGAAAAATCAGAGAAAAAAATCTGTCCATATAGCTGTAAGAGACCATAAAAAGCACCCAGCCTAATGTTTAGACCAATAGTACAAAATTTCACATTTAGGGAGAGGCAGGGAGTGGTCCCTGAAGCATCTTTAGGAAACTAGGAGACCCACGTTCTAATTTCAGCTCTCCAAAGAATGATATTCTAGCAGCAAAAATATCAGTGCCATGAGCCTTGTTCAAACATCTTTTTCCACATTATTTAGAAAGTCCCATGTTGTTTTATTCTAAATGAAGGAATAGGATTTCAGATAATAATATCTCCTCAGGGCCAAGCAGCTAGTAAATAGCAGAGCCAGAACTGAATAGGACCTATCTTTATCCCAAACATCCTTTCTTTCCTTTCTGCCATCTCTCAGAATATCAGGAATGTTGTAAATCTTTATTATACATAAGATGCACTATTATTCCCAATACAAATGCCTTTATATTTCTCTCTTTCTCTGTATGACAGGGAGCAGGCACTGAAGAGAATTGCCTCATTGATATTTTAGCTTCAAGAACAAATGGAGAAATTTTCCAGATGCGAGAAGCCTACTATTTGCGTAAGGAAATATACATATGTGCATATATTTTACACACACATAAACTTCATATTTTTCAAATAACACACAAAATATTTCAGTTTATGTGTTTTAAAGTTTTTTCTAAGACACTCTTAAATTTGATATATCACTTACTCAAGACCAATCAACTCACTGGGTAAAACTGATGATTATATTACCAAAAATGAAACAATTCTCTGCACAATCAAGTTAAGCAAAGTTTCCAGGAAAAGAATTACAAGTTTCTATGAGGTGAGTGTTTACATTAATACAGGTTAATGCCAGCACTGTGGTTCAGGAGCATTTTATCGCTTACCCTGAAGAGACCAGGTATATAGACTAAATAAGGCTAAGTTCAATGAGCACTTAGCAAATTCTACAAATATGGGTAACTGGTTCACTTTGCATAAATCTCATCATCACTGTGATCTATCACAAAATCAAATTTCTACACATTTTAAGAGCAGATAAGCTAATTATTTTTTTAAAGATATAATACTTTAAATTGCATTGCTTCATGTATTGCCTCACATTGAATATCAAGAAAATATTCTAGGCAGTCAGCTCTGTTGCATTTGAACAAAAACAAGGGGTATTTCCCAGTGGGGATGAAGAACCTTCACTTAAAATACTAAAATGAGGGGCATTTGCGTAGCTCAGTTGGTTAAGCGTCCAATTCCTTTTAATTTTTTAATGTTTATGACAATGAGAAAGAACGAAATATGGCCCTTTGTAGCAACATGGATGGAACTGGAGAGTGTGATGCTAAGTGAAATAAGCCATACAGAGAAAGACAGATACCATATGTTTTCACTCTTATGTGGATCCTGAGAAACTTAACAGAAACCCATGGGGGCGGGGAAGGAAAAAAAAAAAAGAGGTTAGAGTGCGAGAGAGCCAAAGCATAAGAGACTCTTAAAAACTGAGAACAAACTGAGGGTTGAGGGGGGGTGGGAGGGAGGGGAGGGTGGGTGATGGGCATTGAGGAGGGCACCTTTTGGGATGAGCACTGGGTGTTGTATGGAAACCAATTTGACAATAAATTTCATATATTGAAAAAATAAATAAATAAATTTTAAAAAATTAATTTTTTAATGTTTATTTATTTTTGAGAGAGAGAGAGAGAAAAAGACAGAACGTGCGCGGGGGAGGGGCAGAGAGGGAGGGAGACACAGAATCGGAAGCAGGCTCCAGGCTCCAAGCAGTTGGAACAGAGCCCAACATGGGACTTGAACCCACAAGCTGTGAGATCATGACCTGAGCCAAAGTCGGAAGCTTAACCAAAGCATCTGATTCTTGATTTCAGCTCAGTTCATGATCTCACCAGGTGAGCTCTAGATTCATGAGTTGGAGCCCTGCGTTGGGGCTCTGAGCTGACAGTATGGAGCCTCCTTGGGATTATCTCTATCCCACTCTCTCTGCCTGCCCCTCCTCCTCCCCCGCTTGTACTCTATCTCTCAAAAGTAAATAAATAAACATTTTTTTTACATATTAAAATGAGACAGAGCACCTGGGGAAAGTGCTGGGCTGGGTAGCAGTTTATGGAAATAGAATGCATAAGAGCAAATTTTGAGAATTAGAGAATGTGAAATGACTTTCAATGGTGTTTTTCAATTTTGGAATAAAGACAATCTTTTTTTAAGAAAACAGACCTGTGCCTATGCTACTGTTAGTTACCACATTTCTTTAGAGAACTGTTTAGAAAATTGGCTTCAAGACAAAGAGATGTCAACAGATCGATTGTATTTCCTGTGCTTTCCACCCACAACTGGGGCAATAGCATTAACTTATACAAAGCACATTGTTATGTGGTTCTATAATAAATCATACCTTTAACATGGAAGTTTTTTTTCCCCAGAATACAACAGCAACCTTCAAGAGGACATTTACTCAGAGACCTCAGGACACTTCAGGGATACTCTCATGAACCTGGTCCAGGTATGAAATTCAAAAATTCACACCATTTTGCATTATTAAAAAATATATATGTTTCCTTTTCAAAAAATAGAACAGAAAACTCCAGTTTAACAGTAAATTCTGGATAATAATGTTTACTTAACGCCAGCTAAATTCCAACCACTCTAATAGAAACTTGATTTGGATATAGAAATAAACAAATATGAATAATATACCACTTCTATTCTCAAAAAAATCTACTACATATAAGATGTTATGATTATAGAAATATACATAAGTAATTATACCTTATAAGGTAGTTAAAAGATTTAAAATATTACAGTTACAATTATAATTCTAATGAGAAATTATAATTCTATTTCTATTTTTTTAAAGCTACTAAACAGGTTGGGTGCATACTAACTTCTGAGGTCCTAGTATAGCCTAGTAGTAGCATGTTTCTCACTTAATAACTACAAAATACTGTAATATAAATATTCTTATAAGCATTTTATAAATAAAAAATGTAAAACAAAACGTACTAGGTTCTAGCTCTCTGTCTAAAGAGCTAATAAGTAGAAATCCAGAATTTGAATTGATTTCTATAGACTCGCACATGCCAGCATCTGATCCTCAGCTCTACCTCAGAAAATTCCGTGGTATTATACATGAACACAAAGGAATACTGTTTCAAATTAAAATTTGACACATTTTATTTTTATCTACTGACTAAATGGTATTATTTCTATCCAATTAATATTTCTTTTTTTTTTCAACGTTTATTTATTCTTGGGACAGAGAGAGACAGAGCATGAACGGGGGAGGGGCAGAGAGAGAGGGAGACACAGAATCCGAAACAGGCTCCAGGCTCTGAGCCATCAGCCCAGAGCCAGAGGCGGGGCTCGAACTCCCGGACCGCGAGATCGTGACCTGGCTGAAGTCGGACGCTTAACCGACTGCGCCACCCAGGCGCCCCTATCCAATTAATATTTCTTAAAAACATCCCACACATTAGCATTGTAACAATAATAATATTTTTAGATATAATTAACCTTTGTCTTATATAATCTGTCATCCAATTCAGCAAAGGCATTCAGGAATGTAAAGAGAATCGATATTCAGTTCTTTACTAACAAAAGAAGACCTAGATGTCCAAACTGGAAAGTGTCTTAGGAACCAGTATTTTGGCTTGGTTTTACGTCGTATGAGTGTGTGTGTGTGTGTGTGTGTGTGTGTGTGTGTGTGTGTATGTAATGCATGTAATGAAGCAAGCATTTCTAAAATCCCAAAACTTCTCTCTTTATGTCAAGAACATAACTGAGTAGTCGGTAGCTAGCATAAAATTTCACCAAGAACTGTGGGTAGACAGGTTTTTTACATGGGGATGTAAAATTAAGAAAAAATTCCATTGTCTTTAATGATAAAAGAATAAATGATAGCCCTTCTAGGGAATAAAGGTGGAAGAATGATATGTAGAAAGATGGAGAAAGACCCAAGAGGGAGAAGAGTAGGGTAAGAATTCTGCCTGAGGTCCTTCAGGAGTCCAAGGCCCCACACACTCAGGAGGGGAGTCAGAATCATCAGATGAAAATATGGGATGGACCATGGAATGTCCTTTCTTCCTTTTCTCTGAGCCACTCTGGTTCCAATTGCTTCTATGAGTTCCTGGAATTTTTTTTAGCCTCAACATTTTTATGGCCACTATTGCCAAACTCTGAGATGTTCTTCCTTGCCCTTTGTCCTGTTCAGGTTTATCTGAAGTGGTGCTGTGGAGTATATCCTCCGTGAGGCTTATATCTCTTTCACAGCTCAATTTTGGCAAATGTAGACATCTAACAGTTTGTTTGCAGCTTGAGTAGCACACTTTTCTTTAATCTGGATTTACGATGTTTTGGGAAATGTAAATCTCTAAGAAACTTGGAAGAAGTCTAATGTAATTGATTCCAGTGAATACTGTATACCACTTAGCCTACCAGAACTTCTTTCCTAGACCTATTTGCATCCTTGCACTCTCCCTGACCATGCCTCTTGTTTTTCACAACTAAAAGCCAGTTCCTTGGAAGTCCTCTCAGATAACATATTTAGTCAGATACACGCTGCAGGGCTGAGTCTTAACAGGTGTTTGCTTTTCAAATCTTTTTCAGGTTCCAGCTTACATTGCTTGGGATCAGTGGTTCCCCCTTATAACTGTTAGGGACACCAAATATCTGGACTTTCTCTCTACCTCTTTTATTTCAGCTTGCAAACCAGGCAATTATTTGCTGAGCTCATCTCTTTCTTGTAATACATGGCCAAAAGCATAAAGTAAATGACAGTTATCAAATTCACATGAAGACCAGAATGGGCTCTCTTGATCAGCTTACAGCTCTCCTCCAAAAAGTGATTCAGAGGCTCATTCTTTTTCCATCTAGTGGCTAATCCATCTTCACATCTTGCTTCTAATTTCATCATTCCAATCCACAATCTACAGAAGCAGAAACAGGGTGGAGGATTGTTCATGGGAACTTTTATGGACCTCACTGTGATATCTATCACTTTTGCTCACATTTCATTGGCTAGACCCCCATCAGCTAATTCCCCTTATAGTCGGTTTTTTTGTCCTCAAAGAAGATGAAATAAGTTTGGTGATCACCTATCAGTGTGAAAATGAGACTTGAAAACTGAAACCAAGACAGGCCAGTGAGCAACAGAAGATGGAAGGATGAAGATATACTTGGCAATAAGCAGGAAGTCTATGAGGATGACTATATTGGGCACAAAGAGAATTTTCAAAAGGAGAGCAATATATAAACAAAAAAACAAACAAATAAAAATGTTCTGCATTATTTCTTATAAGTACTTTAAAAGTAAATGTCTTTACATTTCTATCCAAGCTTTATGTTTTTTGACATATCACCATTTTAAGTGATCTTTTGAAAGATCACTGTGTGAAAGTTTCTTGGCCGTACTTCTAATCTAACTCATAGAATGATGACGTTCATCACACTATATACTATATACATATTATACAATGTTAATCTGAACATATTAGCTGTATTTTTGATTTCTATATAACTAATCTTAACATGTGTAATTAATTCATATGAGAAAAACAAAAACCCACCTCTATTTTAATCTTTTATTCCTTCTCTTTTGTTTTTGGCATACATAAAGCATGTGTGTGTGAAAAAATATTGTCCAACCTTTACCTGTATTTCATTGATTGATTGTTTGATTGTTTTCCAACAAAGCAAATTTCAAAAATGCTGGTGTGAAAACTAGTGTGGGAATAATCATTTCCCATCAGGCCTCTGATTGAACATACCCTTCAAAGTCTTCTTCTACTTCACAGGAATTGCTCTCCTCTAAGCCTGTCTTATGTATTTTTATTCAATGTTACCACATAATGTGAGATGTGTTTGCATATCCACCTTTCCCAGTAGTTTCCCAATCATGAGTTTACAGTTTACAGTTTTAGAACTAGGCTCAGTATATGATACATAAAAAGCAAGTCAGACTTTTTGGAAATAAATGCTACAAAGAACAAATTCTTTTAAAAGTCTGAGTGAATAAAGTTCAATGCTTGCTGCAGTAAAAAATGAGGCTTAATATACAATAGGTCTATGAGAATTCTAGAAAAGGAACATCATTTGCACACCTGGGGAAGAGGAAGGAGGTGGTTCAGGGTAAGTAGAAACGTCTTGCTTGAGCATGCTGGCTCACTCGAAGGACTCCTGCTAAATAGGAAAAACCGTCTGATTAAATTGCTGGCTGGCATTGCCAGGTTGACGAGGTTCCTGTAAGCAATAGAGAGCCACAGGGAAATATCTGGCAGAATGAGAGATGACTGGGAAGACTTTATCTATTATCATCTCCACGTAAGTAGGAAAAAATTAAGTTGCACGTGTCATGCTAATTTACCACAACAAATGGAAAGAAACATATTGAGAGCCTCGCTTGTGACTTAACTTAAGAGAATCTAACTTATTAAGAATAAAAACTAGTTTCCCCTTCTTATCATCTCTTTAATTTCTTAATTCCATTCTCATTGAGTTTGTACTGATCAAATCAATCAGATGTACCCTGAATATACGCCGAAGTGAGACAAGAAACCATGAGAAAACCCAGCAGGAGGCAAGGGACATGTATTTAGGCAAAAAAAAAAAAAGCTATTAACAATCCCTCTCTTTTATTATTCAGATTGTCTTACTGGCTGTCTTCCAACAGAGAAAGCAGTTAGAATTCTTGATGTCCCAGCTAAGTTTTAAAAAATTAAAGGAAACAAGGAAACTTCAGGTTAGGAAAAAAAGACAGAGTATTACCCAGCTCTTCAGGAAAATAGGCCCATAGTCATATGCTGACTTTTTTTCCCAAAAATTACAAATTCAAATATTTACCTTACAGAGATTCCTATTTTTTTTTACTTCTACAAAGCTTTGTTTTTTAAAAAATGGACAGCTTTGTCTCTGTTTCTGAAATTAAAGTATTGTATTACATCACCCAAGATAAGCATTAAGAATTATCTCTACCTTGTCTAGAACTAGTCTGTATGCAAAAATAGTTAAAGTGAGGAAATGACCATTAATAATAACTTTTTCCTCTAAAATATCAATAGCAGTGTGCAAATTTAAATTACTTCATTTTCCTTCCTTTCTTATTATGTCCTTTTGCTGTCTTCCTTATTTGGGGTGGGTTAACAGATCCAATCAAACACAGGAGGTGTAGTTTCCCCTAACATGTGTTTACTGTGTTTAAAACCTTCATATTGTACTTCACACACATTTTATATGATTGGATTAAAGAATGAATAAAAGTACTAGATAGGAACACTAACTATCCAGTCATTGCCAGGCAACATGGATTTTAATTCTTTTTTGTCCTTTTATGTGGGTGTGTGTGTCCAAGTTACTATCAGTTTTGAATTAGGAATAAAAAAATCCAAAGGAAAACACTGCTGAGGAAGCCAGATATTAACTGCCCCAAAATGAGGAGAGATGGCCCTTTTGGACTGATTGGATTTCTTCAAACTGTTCACATGAGAAAGGTGGTATGTACCAGTCATATCCACTGACTTTTCAATTAAATTAAAATTTTCAATTTTTAAAGATAAAGTCACAAATTTGCTTCATTGTATTTGGTTTTCATTTGGTTTGATTTGGATTTGCTTGGTTTTGCTGCACAGTCATAAAACTACCCGTATCACCAACCTCAGTTAATCAAGTCCTGGTTTGAGGTTCAGATCTCTAGGACTATAACATCAGTGGATAGTGACAGTTTGTCTTTTCATAGTTCAGCTATATACTTCTGTGTAAACTGTTGAAGAAATAAACTTATTTTAACCTATGAGAGAGGTTGAAGTCATTATGGGGAAAAGTGTTAATAATAATGATTAATTTAAAAAATGATCTCTGTTGACAGCATGTCAATTGAATATTTCCTAACTCTTAAATGTCATAAGACGAATTTTAATTAAAACATTCTCTCTGTAGTTAATCTGTAACTTGGGGCGTGTGGGTGTCTCAGTCAGTTAAGCGTCTGACTCTTCATTTGCCTCAGGACATGATCGCATGGTTTGTGAGTTTGAGCCCCACCTCGGGCTCCATGCTGATGGTGTGGAGCCTGCTTGAAGTTCTCTCTCTCCCTCTCTTTCTCTGCCCCTCCCCCTTCACTCTCTCTGTCTCTCTCTCAAAAATAAATAAACAAACAAACTTAAAAAAAATTTTTTTAAGTCTGTAACTTGGTTTGCCTGACAGTTACCAGAGGGGAGGTGGGTGGAGGGATGGGTTGGATAGGTGATGGGGATTACGGAGGGCACTTGTGATGACCACGGGTGTCAAAAGTAGGTATTAAATCGTTGTGTTTTGCACCTGAAGCTAATGTTACACTGTGTCTTAACTAACTGGAATTTATATAAAAACTAAACACCTAAAGAACAAAAACAGAACAAAACAAAACATTCTCTCAGTTTAAAAGGATCATTATTTTTTTAAATTTTCAACTAATGAGGGGCACCTGGGGGGCTCAGTCGGTTAAGCATCTGACTTCAGCTCAGGTCATGATCTCACGGTCTGTGGGTTCAAGCCCCATGTCAGGCTCTGTGCTGACAGCTCGGAGCCTGGAGCCTGCTTAGGATTCTGTGTGTCCCTCTCTCTCTGCCCTCCCCTGCTCATACTCTGTCTCTCTCTGTCTCTCAAAAATAAATAAATGTTAAAAAAAAAACAGTTTAAACTTTCAACTAGTGAGGCTGCAAAATATAAATTAAAACAACAGTTTCCAGGCAGAAATTCATATTGGCATAGCCATTGCCCCTAATAGAGGAAAGCCAAGAGTTCCATTGTAAACCGATGAGTTCCATCTTAATATCAAACAAGCGCTTATTTTCTTAACATCCAAATAGAAATTTATTTCAATTTATTAAAGGAAAATATACATTCTTTGGGTGCCTAGGTAGCTCAGTAGGTTAAGTGTCCAACTGTGGGTCAGGTCATGATCTCACAGTCTCTGAGTTTGAGCCCCACATTGGGCTCTGCACTGACAGCCTGGAGCCCAGAACCTGCTTCAGATTCTATGTCTCCCTCTCTCTCTCTCTCCCTTCCCCTCACCTGCCAATCTCCCTCTCTCTGTCTCTCTCAAAAATAAATAAAAAACATTAAAAAAAATTTTAAAAACCTTGTTAAAGAAAAATATACATTCTCTAGTAAGAAACAAATGTATTTTATTAGGATAACTTTGCATTCCATTAGAGCTATATCACAGTCGAGCTTCTGCTGCCGAATCCTGCTTCTTTCTTCTCCCTTCCATGAGTGTTGCTCCCAAGCACACTCCATAACAAGCAAGATGTGCTGATCTCCATCTCAGAGTCAGCTTTCCAAGGAACCCAATGGCTATAACCCCTCCTTGCAGGGATGAGCAAACTGAGGCTCAGAGAGATTACCATTACACATATACTGAATGAGAAGGCCAATATGGAAATAGGACTAAGTACACGATCCCCGCCTTGTTTAAATCTAATTTCTCCTAACTCCAACCCCATCTGACTCCACTCCAGTTCTACTTCTGTTTGACAAAATGTCAATGACCGATATGCAAATGACCTCTTAAAATTTCTGTATCTCTTCAGTGGTTGAACTGTAAGCCACTTAAAAGTACCGACATCTCATAATCAAGATTGCAGTGTATATTTTTTTTAAAGCAAAGATTCTTATATTCCAGGAAAAAATAAAACACACCATTCTGAAAATTTAGCATGACAGAAAATAAGTCATGGAGGAAAAAGTCAGTGAACAGTGTTTTCTCATTGTAATAGGGCAATCAATCTTATTCATAATCACACTTCCTTTTTCCTGAAATTAAACAATAATGCTTTATTATTGATAAAGTATATATCTATGTGTACTTGTATGTATAATAATATTATCTACATAGACACACATATTTTAAAACAACACACTGATTTATGTCACCATGGGATTTTACCTAATTTGGATTATGACTTTATAGTATAAAGTATTACTTCCTAATTTCATTTTCCAGAGATTAAACATGAAATTATGTGTGTGTGTTTAACTTTGAAATAGCTTTTCTGTGTAGTGGTTTTCCTTCCAACAGACAATATCAAAAAATGAGGGTGAATAGAGACTTAAATTTTACAAGCCAAGGAAAATTAAATAGTTTACTTAAAGATTATATACTTATAAGGTTTCACAGTACATTTCTCTTAAAATGTAAAACACACTTTATAGGTATAAAATAATATGGATTTCATAAAAATTACTTACATTACATTACAATAGAAAATGGAAGTAATAAACATAAAGATATATCTTAGTACAATCTTCTTTAATAATAGCCTTTTTGAAGGCCAGAAGTCTCATGGCAATTCACACTGTTTAATAAAATATATAATTTCTCTTAGATTTTTAAATATTTTGAAGATTTTCCATTGACTCCTGACATCTACATCAGTGGCTGTTCAGTCGGGAGCTTCTGATTTAGCATTTGGATCAGTAAATGTAGAAGGTTGGGAAAAGATAAAAAGTGAATTAGGGAACTGAAAAAGTTTATCACTTCTGACCATTATCTGGGATGTACACCACTTCAGAGAGAATTTGTCCGGACATTTTACAAAAAAGAAATGGAATTTCTTCCTAAAGAGTTGTGCAGTTTAGAGCTGGTGAGTTTCGACCAGAAAACTGATGGCTGTTTCAGTGTAAACAAATATCTTTCACCCTGTAGTCGGGACCATTATTCTCTCTCTCACTCTGTGTGTGTGTGTGTGTGTGTGTGTGTGTGTGTGTGTCTGTCGGTCGGTCTGTCTCTGTCTTTCTCTTTCTCTTTCTCAATCTCCCTTTCTTGGTGTATATATAAATGACAGAGAGATGATAGGTAGATGATAGGCGATAGATGATAGATAGATAGGTAGATAGATAGATATACTCTGTGTAACACTCTATATTTCTTTTCCACTTGGCTCTATCATAAATCAGTTCTATGTCCTTATATTTATTATTTAACCTTCTTGAGATTCAGATTAGAGAGATTTACTTTGTAATTTAAGGAATGTGAACCCATTCTTCTTTTAATTCTCTCCCAATACATGTACTTTAAAATTCTTCAATTGTTGAAATTACATCCACTACTTCCCTCTACATTTTTATTTTCAGAATCAAACTAAAGACTGTCCATGGCTTTCATCTTTTTAACATCATGAAAACTAAGCACGCCTCTTTTTGTGAATTAATAGAGATTGAGGGAATTGGAGCATAGGAGCCTTAAGGTATTCATGAAATGAAAGTGTTGAAAATTATTGTCATATTTTCTGGGAGAGATTTTTTACTTAATCTTTAAAGTATTTTCCAAAAGGGATATTTCTAATAAGGAAACAACTCAGCCAGAACATCTTGTTGAAAACGAATGCCAATCATTAAATGGACTTTCAACACTTCGTGCATGCTTTTATTAAACTAGATTTACAGGAGATCTAATTATCTGTCAAATAATTAAAAAAAAATAATCACTTGGAGATTAATTAATCAGCATGTGCAAATCACACTAGAGATGATAAATGTTTTCACAGAAAGAATGGAAACCACCCAATTGGATGCTTGGCTGTCCGGATTTTCCTTACAATGTTTCTCAAACTGGTACAGTGAGACCGACCACAGGGGATGTATTGCCATGAGTTTTCAGTGATCATCTGTATTCAAATTACCTTGTCCAAATATTTTCAGCTAGATTTTAAGTCCCTTAATTTCTTCTTTTCACAGTTTTACTTTGCCCCTAACCCAAATTCTATACTCACTGATGCCATTTCTTTGACATTTCCATCAATTACACACACCATGCTGCTGTCTTAGGCTTTTTACATGATGAAATCAGCTTGACTCTGCCTTGGTGGAAAAAACTAAATCACAAACTTACTTTATTCACATTTTTTTAAATCTACCAGTCTGTTTAAAGTGCTTTGGGTAATTAACGGCACAAAGAAGTAAAGAGACAAGCACCATTTCAAGTTTAATGTCAAAAATCCTATGTTTCAAAAAATATTTCATATACCCAGAACTGCAGAAAATTCTTAAATATTTACCACAAACTTTGTAAGCGTAGGTGTTTACTTAGCTATATAGTTTGATTGGAAATCACTAAGAAAACTTCAGTGATGTGTAAAGTCTTCCTACATCTTCTAACTGATCTTTTTTTATTCTTTATTTTAATTCCAGTGTAGTTAACACACAGTGTTATGCTAGCTTCAACTGTACAATATGGTGATTCAACAATTTCATATGTTGACTCAGTGCTCATCAAGATATGTATCCTTGTAATCCCTTCACCTAATTCACCCATTACCCCAACATACCTTCTGGTAACTGTTTTTTGGTTTGTCTCTTTATTTTTTTTTTTGTTCATTTGTTTTGTCTCTTAAATTCCACATATGAGTGAAATCATAATGGTATTTGTTTTTCTCTGACTGGCTTATTTCCCTTAGCATAATACTCCCTAGATCCA
Source organism: Prionailurus viverrinus (assembly GCF_022837055.1). Classification (NCBI taxonomy): domain Eukaryota; kingdom Metazoa; phylum Chordata; class Mammalia; order Carnivora; family Felidae; genus Prionailurus; species Prionailurus viverrinus. Next base: position 60,381,944 of record NC_062564.1, on the reverse strand, counting down.
TCCATGTTGTTGTAAATGGTAAGATATCATTCTTTTTTATGCCTAGATAATATTCTATTATATATATACCACACCTTCAGGATCCATTCACCTATTGATGGACGCTTGGGCTGCTTCTGTATCTTGGCTATTGTAGATAATGCTGCAGTAAACATAGGAGTGCATATATCCCTTTGAATTAGTGTCTTCATATTCTTTGGGTAAATTGTCAGTAATGTGATTACTGGATCATAGGATAGCTCTATTTTTAAATTTTTGAGGAACCACTACGTCTTCCACAGTTGCTGCACCCGTTTGCACTCCCAAAAACAGTGCACAAGGTTTCCTTTTTCTCCACATCCTGACCAACACTGGTTGTTTCTTGTGTTGTTCAATTTAATCATTCTGACTTGTGTGAGGTGATATCTCATTGTGGTTTTGATTTGTATTTCCCTGATGATCAGTGATGGTGAGCATCTTTTCATTTGTCTATTGGCTAACAGGATTTGTTCTTTGGAGAAATGTCTGTGCAGGTCTTCTGCCCATTTTTTAATTTGGTTATTTGTGTTTTTTGGTGTTAAGTTCTTTACATATTTTGGATACTAACCATTTATTGGATATATCATTTGCAAATATCTTCTCCCATTCAGTAGGTGATCTTTTAGTTGTGGTGGTTATTTCCTTTGCTGTGCAGAAGCTTTTTATTTTTATGTAGTCCCGATATTTTAGTTTTGTTTTTCTTTCCATTGTCTCAGGAATATATATTTATAATAATATATTTTAGATATATTATAATATAATTGTGGGTTTATTTCTGGGCTTTCTATTCTGCTCCACTGATCTACAGAAATCTGTTGCATTTCCATACAACTAACAATGAAGCATCAGAAAGAGAAATTAAGAAAATAATCTTATTTACAACTACACCAAAAATAATAAACCACTTAGGAATAAATTTAACCAAAGAGGTGAAAGACCTATACTCTGAAAAGTATAATACATTGATGAAATTGAAGATGACACAAACAAATGGAAAGACGTTGCATGCTTATGGGTTGGAAGAACAAATGTTGTTAAAATGTCTATACAACCCAAAGCAGTCTACAGATTTAATTCAATACCTATTAAAATACCAACAGCTTTTCCACAAAGCTAGAATAAATAATCCTAAAATTTGTATGCAACCACGAAAGACCCCGAATAGTCAAAGCAATCTTGAAAAAGAAAAATAAAAGTGGAGATATCACAATTCCAGACTTCAAGTTATATTACAAAGCTGTAGTAATATAACTGATATTTGAATTCTGCTATCTAAAAGCCACTTCTTTATCTTTCCTCCACTCATTTAGTATTGATTCAGTTAGTATTTGTCAAGTACCTACAATGTGCCAAGCATGATTCTAAACAATTGGGAATTGTCAATGAACAATAGAGACAAAGACCACATCAGTCCTTAAGATGCTTACATTGTAGTGGGGGAATAGGAACAATTAAAGAGAAATCTAGTGAACATAATGAACAGGTACATTATATAGAATGTTAGAAAGTGATGAAAGATATGACAGAGTAGGATAATGGGGATAGAAACTGTTGGGCTGGGCATAGTAGGTAGGCTGCAATATTATATAGGTTGGTCGGGGTAAATGTCCTCGAGAAGATGAGATATGACCAAACATTTGAAAAGAATGAGTTAGCAAATGAATGGCTATAATAGGGTAATACAGGCAAAGGGAAAAAGAGAAAAGTTCTAAGGCAAGGGAATGGCTGATGGTTGTAAAGAATAGCAAGGAGCCAGCTGGTGCTATCTGAGCAAGCAAAGGAAGGTACTATAGTAGTGGTAGGTAATGTCAGACAAGTAACAGGTGATGAAATTAGGTCAAACCTGTAGCCACTCTAAGGACTTTGGCTTTTGCTCTGAACGAAATGGGGAAAGGTAAATCATTTCTGGGTTTTGAGAAAAGGAATATTATGATCTTATGCTTTAAAATATTCACACTCGGGGCGCCTGGGTGGCGCAGTCGGTTAAGCGTCCGACTTCAGCCAGGTCACGATCTCGCGGTCGGTGAGTTCGAGCCCCGTGTCGGGCTCTGGGCTGATGGCTCAGAGCCTGGAGCCTGTTTCCGATTCTGTGTCTCCCTCTCTCTCTGCCCCTCTCCCGTTCATGCTCTGTCTCTCTCTGTCCCAAAAATAAATAAACGTTGAAAAAAAAAATTAAAAAAAAATAAAATATTCACACTAGATGCTGTGTTGAGAAAAAAAAAGTAGGGAGACAGGATAGAAACAAGCCTGTAAGGATACTGTATGATCAACAAAGTCAAGATATAATGTTAACTTGGACTCATAGGAGAACACTGGCAGTGATGAAAAGTGCCCAGATTCTGCATGTGTTTTGAAGGTAGTGTCCATATTACTTCCTCAGGAATTGGGTAGAGGATTTAAAAGTAAAACAGAAATAATAAGGGGTGCCTAGGTGGCTCAGTTGGTTAAGCATCCAACTTTAGCACAGGTCATGATCTCAGAGTTTGTGGGTTTGAGCCCCATGTCAGGCTCAGCATGACAGCTCAGAGCCTGGAGCCTGATTCAGACTCTGTGTCTCCCTCTCTCTCTGCCTCCCCCACTTGTGTTTTCTCTCTCTCTCTTTCTCTCTCTCTCTCAAAAATAAATAAACTTTAAAAAAAAAGAAGGAATAAAATATTGCTCAGTTTTTTAGTCTTAGCAAGAGGAATGATGGAGTTTTATAAAATGAGATGTGGAAGGTTGTGGATGTAAGAGGTCTTTGAGTTAGAGGGAGACCAGAAGATAGATTTGAACATGTTGAGTCTAATATGTGTATTAGAAAACCAAGTGAAGATGTTCACTTGGCATTTAGAATATATGCATCTGACATTTGGGTGATAGATCTGAGCTAGAGATGTAAAATTGGGTATCACTACAAAGCAGATAGCATACAAACCACATGAATGGTTAAGATTAACAAGGGAAGGATTATAGACACAGACAAAGACCAAAAACTGTGTACTACAACTTTCCAGTATTAAGAGACTGAAAAGAAAAGGGGATTAATATGTAAGATTGAGAAGGAGTAACCAATGAAATAGAACAGAAGGAAAAAGAGAGGGCAGGATCCTGCAAGTCCAGTGATGAAGGCATAGCAAGGAGAGAGAGCAAGTGCATCAAATCCTACTGATAGGTCATATAAGATGAGGACTATGAATTGCCATGATAAGTTTATATTGTTAAAGAAACAACATATGTTCATAGAAGATATTGCACATTTATTGCTTTCAGTCATTTATGGCTTGGGTAAATTAAAGCCATAAGAGACTGGCCAGAGGATATTATCTAAAAATAATGAGTTCTTTCGGCTAAGGGAAGAGTATAGTAACCAAATCTCAGGCCAGAAATGGCATTGAAATCAAATAATCATATTTTTCTTAATAATAAGACCTTGAGGAATTCATTTAGTATCTGTAAGCCTATTTATTTTTTATCTTTAAGAGACAAAACTATACAACCCCAAGATCCCTGCACCTTAAAATTTCTGCAATATGAAGGCAAAATAACTCCCATAATTCTACCACTTAATAAAATTATGTTCGCACTCAAGCATTGTCTTATATTCCTTGCCCATATGTACACACTTGCTTATAAAAATACAGAGATTTTTGGGGTGCTTGGGTGACTCGGGCTCAGGTCATGATCCTAGGGTTGTGGGATCAAGTCCCATAATCGATCCCAAAATTCTCTCTCTCTCCCTCTGCCCCTGTCCCCTGCTTGCGTTCTCTCTTTCTCTAAAAATAATAATAATAATAACAATAATACACAGATTTTTTAAGTAAGAGTTACACGTATGCAGTCTTAGTCACCTAATATTTTAGGCAAATGAAATGAGGCAGAAGAAATGTGTATGATAAGTTTGTATCAACTTTTCCTTAGCTGGATAATTCTAGTTGATACAACTTCTAAGTTGTGATAAAACATATTAAATTTTCCAGGGTTACACATTGACTCACTAAAGTATATAGTGTATTTATTTACGAATAAATTGATCTTTCTCATATACCTCCAGCTTTTGGTTAGCAAGGAAACCTAGTATTTAATTATATTAATATAGCAAATTTAATCCATACAATACTTTGAACAGTTAATGTGAGTCCATGTTCAATATTATTTACACAGTTATTAAGTTAAATACTCAACTGTCAGATTTCTGGCCGTCCCTTCTCCTTCTCACCAAGAGAGCATTTGGTGGAGAAGCATGTGAGTGTGTTTTACAAGGTATCATTATGAGAGTGATAGTGTCCTCAGATCATGAAGACACTTCCTCCATCCTTGCTCATCTTGGCTATGGAATGGTGGTTCCGGGCAACTTTGGACATGTAGCCTATGAGATGTAGATGTCCAGGATACGAGCATTTCTCAACATTAGCTGCCAAACCATGCAGCTGGTCAATTTATGATCCTTTTTCTGTCTCAGTTTGATCAGAGCCAAGTAACCTTCTATGATGGTTTAGCCTCATCTTTGTTCTCACTGGAGCTGAATAATCCCCCTAAATTCTAGGTCCCACACAATCCACCAGTATAGTCCACCTTATAGCTCTTGGCTACTAGAACAATCTGTCTCTGTCATGGTTATAAAACAACTGTATCTGTCAGCCTCCACAGCCAGGTTCTCAACTAGCATACAAGTTCCTCCATCAAGAACAGATAAGAAATTTGATCCAGATGAGAAATTTTCTCCATCAGGAGCAGATAAGTAGTCCATTAATCCTATTTAGGGATTGATATTAATTCAAGAGAGTAGTATTTCGATTTTCCTCTGCCCCATCTTGTTATATCCCTGAGTTCATTACAATGGGGCCATTTCCAAAGTTCAAACAGAAGATAGGAGCAAAAGCCACCCTATTTTCACTGTTCTCTCAGCATAGTTGAAAAAAAAAATTAATTAAAAAAAAAAAAAAAGATAAAGAAAAAGAAAGCCTTCCCTCCAGATCTCAAACCAAGGGAAAGGTTAAATGAACTGTCTCATAACATATCTCTCCTAATTCTTTCTCCCTTCTTTCCATCATAATTCTTGGGGACCAGAGGCTGCTGCACTGGCTAGCCATCCTTCCTGACTGTTTGTGATGGACATCTCTTCAATCACCTTGGTCATAAAGGGGTGGTAGTGCTGGGCATGAAACAAATTTGCAAAACATTCTTACTACACAAAATTTGGATTTAATGATTATTTTATTGTCATATATATCCTATTTTACAGGTCAGAGACTGAATATTGACTCATTCTTTCTCTCTAATAATGTTAAATCCACCTGTACTGCCCACTGCCAGACCTTGGATGCCCAGTTTGATGGGAAGAAGACTCTGCACAGAGAGCTGGAAGAGTGAAAAGCATTTTGACATCTTTTAAAGATTACCACCAGTGCAAAGACAAAATGAAACCTACATGTTTAGGGGTGCCTGAGTGGCTCAGTCAGTTAAGCATCCAACTCTTGATTTCAGCTCAGGTCATGGTCTCATGGTTCATGAAATGGAGCCCTGTGTAGGTCTCTGTGCTGACAGTGTGGAGCCTGCTTGGGATTTTCTCTCCCTCTCTCTCTACCCCTCCTCAAAATAAATAAATAAACATTTACAAATGGCACATTTTTTTTAAAAAAGACCTATATTTCATATAGCGTTCAACAAATGTAGACTCCAAATAATGATAGAATTTTCTCAGGAATTATCAAAGATTTTTGTCCTAATAATCCTATATGGACCGTTAATTAAGAAAATTTACAAAGGAAAACCTGTGCTTATTTTGCAGGGAACCAGAGAAGAAGGATACACAGATCCTGCAATGGCTGCTCAGGATGCAATGGTAACTAGAACCAGATCTCAAAATGACTATGGAAAACCTTTGTTAAAATGTCTGAGGTGGTTGTGGTGCTATTTCCTAGCTGTATGATGTTTCAGGTCCTGTGGGAAGCCTGTCAACAGAAGACAGGGGAACACAAAACCATGCTGCAAATGATCCTGTGCAACAAAAGTTATCAACAACTATGGCTGGGTAATTGTTAATCAAGTTCCTTTTCAGCTACTTAACTGACTGTGTAATAAAAAGCAAGTTGTTAACTGGCAGAAAGAAAAGGGAAATGTTTCATATAGCTATGACAAAAGTGCTTATTTTGAATTATGTTTATACAGATTTGTCTCATCTAATGACATTACTAAGGAATTAAGTTCTCTTATAATTTTATTTTTTCTAATAACTGAATTATATAATCTTTAAGTACTGAATCTTTTAAAATAATCTCTGTTTTTGATGGAGCATTTACTCAAATATATTAGCTATTTCCTATTAGGCATTTTATGTGTTGTCCTGAAGAGACTATAGTGAACATAGTTTAGTCCATTACAAGTCAAGGTGATTATTATTAATGTCATGATCTATGCAAAGCTGCCATATGGGTCTTAAAGGTGCATTAATATTAGCTGGCACTTTATTTGACTTCTATACCTTTCTGTTCCTTTTATTTATTAATTTGTTTTCTACTTGTATAAAACACTCTGAAAATTTGTAAAAGACAGCCTACTCCAACTCAACCTGCACCTTTATATTTTATTTACTTTCACTATTTACAGCAATCTAATCAATATTTATGTTGTAAATTTATAATATGTATAAACTCTCCTTTGAATTTTATCAATTTGTTGAAGTTTTCCAGGAATTCCAAAATATTTCTGGGCAAGACCTAGTAGATGCCATTAATGAATGTTATGATGGATACTTCCAAGAGTTGCTAGTTGCAATTGGTAAGTAATAATTTATTTGGTGTACAGCAGACCTTTTATCCCAGAACAAATGCTAATTAGCTCTGATTGAATTAAAGATGCATGAATATGCTCTTCATTGAGTCACTTTCCCCTGAATTTAATTATTTAGTAAGGATGTTAATTCTATACAGGAAAGGTACATTAGCTATTGACGCAATGCACTAACATGGCAAGTTGATACCTTAATGAACTAATACCCTTCCCTAGTAACTGGTTCAACTTTCATACTAGGAAACACCGAATTCTCAGATATTCTCTCAGGTAATTGGGATCTCACACCTTTCAATTCATTACTGACTTCCATTCCCTTTTTAAGGAGCAGATAAATCCTTAGCAATATGGCTTTCTTTTTTCCAAGAGGAAAATAAATTTTTGTCACTGTCTCTAATATTTTGCCTTTAGGGGTAAGTTCTACCATAAAAAAAAAAAAAGATTTGGGGCACCTGGGTGGCGCAGTCGGTTGAGCATCGGACTTCAGCCAGGTCACGATCTCGCGGTCCGGGAGTTCGGGCCCCGTGTCGGGCTCTGGGCTGATGGCTCAGAGCCTGGAGCCTGTTTCCGATTCTGTGTCTCCCTCTCTCTCTCTGCCCTCCCCCGTTCATGCTCTGTCTCTCTCTGTCCCAAAAATAAATAAACGTTGAAAAAAAAATTAAAAAAAAAAAAGATTTACCAAGTTGTTACTTAGTAGTGATTTCTGCAGGCTATTATGAGAGAGACATACCTCCAGCTCTTTCCAAAGAAAAGATATCTTCCCACAGAGAGGTAAACAGTAGTAGCTGTTCCTAACAACTACTATTAAATTACCCATGTTGTACTTTGTGCTGTGCTGTGACTTGACAGCACACATTGCAGGACCTACAAATGGAGGGTGTTTGTAAAATATCCTCATAAAGAACACATCAAGTAATCACTTGTATTTGCTGAATAAATGGACAGTCTGATTTTCCATTCCTAGAACGGCACAGATATTCATGGGCATTGAAGATGATAGGTAACAGAATGTGTATAGCTTAGCTTGGAAAGGAGTTTGAAGCTAGGGTTCCATGAAAAGATTTGGTGAGTTCTATGAAATCCATGAAATAGTATACAATATATGAATATTTGTATGTGTTTCTGGGGATAGGGTGCTTTTATTTTGGCTAAGTCTCAACATAATTTAATTACCGTGTATCTTATTACAATTCATGTAACAAACAAGGCCCAAGGACAGGAAGTTAGTATGGTCTCAAAGTCTGCCAACTAAAGAGCAACAAAGTTATGACTAGGACTTCATGTCATCTGAGTTTCAGGATAGCTCTTTTTCCACTGTAGACCACACCACAAACACAGCAGTGAGTGAGAAGAAATACTGGAATGAGAAATACCAGAAAACAATGTAACTGATTCATTCATTTATTCAATAAACATTTATTGAGTTATCTACCATTCTGGCCATTGATTTAGGCACTGCAAATGGAACAGTGAAATAACAAAAGCCACAACAAAAGCCCCTGTCTTTAAAGTGCCCACATTCTAGCAGTGACTCGGGAGTGCTAGGAGGTTCACAGTTATAAATAAAGATAAAAGATGAAGACATGGCCTCATAACCTAAAATTAGCATTTGAATTATAGAGAAAACACTGTTGTGATTATCTTATTTTGCCTAAAAGTTAAAGCCTCACAGACATTACTTATTCATTAATTTATTCACTTATTCAAATAGACATTATTGACTGTCAATGATCATCAACTGACTTCTATCAAGGACAATTGTTCACTAGGCTCTTGGTGGTTCTAATGCCATAATGCTTTGATTAGATGACTCCTAACACTGGTATAGGTCCCTTATGGCCCATCCAGTTTTTCTTTAAGAGACTTCAGGCCTACTCACAGGTCTACCAAGGATTAAAAATAGTGTTTGGGAAGGGGCACCTGGGTAGCTCAGTTGGTTCAGCATCCCACTCTTGATTTCAGTGCAGATCATGATCTCAAGGTTATGAGATTGAACCCTGCATCAGGCTCTGTGCTAACAATGCAGAGCCTGCTTGGAATTCTCTCTCTCCCTCTCTCCCTGCCCCTCCCCTGCTCTCTCTCTCTCTCTCTCTCTCTCTCTCTCTCTCAAAACAAATAAATAAACATTAAAAAAATAGTGTTTGGGAAAATGAGCCAACTGCACATTGAATTATACAATAATAAAAATCTGTAATAGTGATCTATTTAATCTTCAAATAAGAGCACACATTTTTCTTCTCTAGGCTATGCAAAGGAACTACAGATCTCCAAGAGGTAGAGATAGAATAAATGAAAATCTGAATGAATCATTATAATATTGTTGCTTTATATTTTTCTATGTGTTATGGTTTTACCAGTATTCTAAATGTGGAAATTTTACTGCAACGTACAATGAGGGATCCCACAGAGAACTCAAAAAGTATCACTCTTCCAGGATTTTAACAGAAAAAAAAAAAAGAAGTATTCTCATTGTTTCCCAAATTCTGAAGAAAATACATACTGTCACTCTCAAACTTTCTTTTTTTCTCTCTGATTTTTTCTAGTTCTATGTGTTCGAGACAAACCAGCCTACTTTGCTTATAGGCTATATAATGCAATCCATGTAAGTATGACCCACAAATTTTTTAAAATTTCTCCAGAAATCATGTTTACCTTCTCAAATCACTAACTAAAGCACATGGGGGAGATAGGCCCCAAGGAGTCATACTTCTCAGGTAACTCAATTTGTATAGAAAGCAGAGCATTATTTCTTTGGTGGGTCTCATTCTGGTGTATAATACATTTTTTCACTTGAGCATTTCTTGTTTGAAATGAATATATTTGCATACAGGTTCAAAAATAGAATTCAGTGTTTTAAGAAAACACAAAATAATGTTAGTAATTATTTTTAAACATAAAGTGGTATCTTAAAAAACACTTAAAAAGAGATGGCTAGACAATAATAAACTCTAAATCTATTTTATAATTAAATGAGAATAGTTTTCATAGTTTAGTGTGATAGTCAATCACACATCTTTTGGTGCATTTGTTTTTAAAGAAACAAAAACTTAAATGCATGAGACAATGCACACTTTATTCATAACGTGTGTGACCCATATTTTGAAAAAGAAAAGTTCTGATATGAATCATTGCATATATATCATGGCTTCAAAAATTCAGTGAAAATTATTTTTTTAAGTCAGTAATACAACAATTTTAATAGTGTTTTATCACCAAAGTAATTTTTACAGACAAGTTCATTAAAAGTAGCTAGCATGTTGGGATAATATAATATTCAAGAATATTTCTATTATATATCTTGTGTAAAGAGTATTTTTTATTTACGTACAAGAACCTATGTATCCTCAGAACACAGAAGGAAGATTAATGTTCACGGCCTTCCCCTATTTTATTCTATTTCCAAGCAGAAAAAGTTGATTTGATTTTTAAAAAAATTAAATAATGTATCGGGCAGTGCTATTGAACAATTTCAATAGTGTCCTTCCCCAAAACCAGAATGAAGTTTCACTTGTGAATGACCATGGGAAAAGAAGCACAATTACTCTGATTCCAAATTTGTCCAAGAAGAGGGCTACTTATTCTAATAATGAATAAAAATCCTATTCCTTCTGTGTGTCTTTCAATGCAAAAATAAAGATATGTGTACTCACAACTGGTTTGGAGATAAAGAATAAGATTGTATATTCGAATAATTGAGTTGTTGATATATGATAGCCTCGAATGTAAAATATTGGCCAAAGCTGTTTATACTACTGTTAATCAAAGAACATCTACAGAGATTTTTATCCAGTACACTCTAATGAATGATATACAACTGAAATATGGAAACTTGGGTAAAATCACTTAATTGATTATGAAAATTTGCTTGGCAGGCCTATTCCCAAAACATTCAGACATTAAAAATTTTATTATGCTCAAAAAAATTATGCTCACTGGCCACTGGATGTCCCCATTACTCCATTTGAAAAGACAAATCGAAATTGGTCTGTCCAGCAATATTCCTTCTGGAGCTAGAATACAGAAGTTGATTTTTGTATTTTACAGTATTTGAGTTAAATTCGGCAAATATTTCAAATATCTGGAATTTTTATTTTTACGATTTTTAATAATAGACTATAAAATAAAAATGCAATTGCTATCTTACTCAGACATACCAATGTTCATCTAACAGAATTCAAAACCCACCTGCCTCCCTGGCCTAGAAGAATTTTTACCTAGAAAGAGTACATGATCAGATTTGCATTTCATAATGCAGTGTGAGGGAGACCGTGTAAAAGTTGGCTGTTAAAGAAAGGAACTATTGCAGAATCAGGGTGAAATGATAAGGGCCAGCATCAAGGGAGTGGCAATGGAAATAGAAATCACAAGGCATTTAAGAAGCAAAATAGAAAGGGGTCCCAAGATGGTGATATAGGAAGACCCTGAACTCACCTCCTCCCACCAACACACCAAATCTACACCTACACAGAGGGCAGTTCCTCTTGAAGAACTGAAAGCTGAACAGCTTCTGCACAACAAACGATAATGTTTCTCACAACATAGAGAAAGATGGGAGAGTTGGAAACATAATGATCCTGACACAAGGACCTTAGTAGGAAGTGAAATCACTGAGGGGCCCATACACAGACTGACCTGCCCTCGGCACAGTGAAGAAACAGCAGTTTGAAGGGCAACTAGACTATAAGTAAAGGAAATTCATTCATTAACCTTAAAGTAGTCACCAAATAGGCAAGGAACTGCTGGAACTCTCTCCAGGGTCAGAGATGTGAACGAGCACCAGGTTTCATATTCCCCCTCCACCTTGACAACAGAGACATGAACAGGGTACAGGTGCTCTACCCAGCCTGCTAGAGCTGCCCAGCATGGCTTGGGCCTCTCACCCACACACCAGCTCCAGAAGTCCCATTGGAAGCAACATACAGATGGCCACCAGGCACATGAAAAGATGCTCAGTATTACTAATCATTAGGGAAATGCAAATCAAAATCACAAGGAGATATCACCTCACACCTGTCAAAAGACAAAAAATGACAAGTGATTGGCAAGGATGTAAAGAAAAGAGAATCCTCATACGCTGTTGGTAGGAATGTATATTGGTGCGGCCAATGTGGAAAATAGTATGGAGTTTCCTCAAAAAATTAAAAATAGAACTACTATACAATCTAGCAATTCCATTTCTTAGTATTTATTCAAAAGAAAACAAAAACACCAATTTGAAGAGATATATGCACCCCTATGTTCATTGTAATATTATGTACAATAGCCAAGAAACAACTTATGTGTCAATCAATAATGTGTCACACACACACACACACACACACTGGAATATTACTCAGCCATAAAAAAGAATGAAATCTTGCCATTTGCAACAACATGGGTGGACCTAGAGGGTATTATGCTAAATAAGTCAGACAGAGAAAGACAAATGCCATATTATTTCATTTATGTGTAGAATCTAAAAAACAAGACAAATGAATAAACAAAACAGAAACAGACAGGTACAGGAAACAAACTTGGTCACAGAAGGAGAGGGGTGGGGGAATAGGCAAAATAGCTGAAGAGGATTAAGAGACACAAACTTCCAGTATAAGATAAATAAATCATGATGATGTAACATACAGCATAGGGAATATAGTCAGTAATATTGTAATAACTATATGGCAAAAAAACTGTATTGTAAAAAATTAGATTTGGGGGATCATCTTGTAATGTATAAAATACTGAATCACTATGATGTACATCTGGAACCAATAGTATATTTCAACAAAATAAATTAGTAAAGCAAATGAAAGAAGTCAAATAGGTAGACTGCTTCACGGTATACACACAGTAAGAGAGAGGGAGAAGTCACAGAGGACACTGGGAGTATGACTCGGGCACTTCCCAGATAGCAATGCCAGTGTTCGAGGATCACAGGAGGAATAAATAGTCACAGAAAAGAGGATGAGTCTATATTAGATTAACTTCTACCATTTTCTAATTTTTTCCCTCCTTTTCTCTATCTTTTAGGACTTTGGTTTCCATAATAAAACCGTAATCAGGATTCTAATTGCCAGAAGTGAAATAGACCTGATGACCATCAGGAAACGATACAAAGAGAGATATGGAAAATCCCTATTTCATGACATTAAGGTAAATCTACACATGATTTATTTTGATCCATATTTTGTCCCTTTTGAAACTGAAATAAGAGCTTTAATATAAACACCTTCATGTTAGAATCTAAAAATTTAATAAGGCACATGGGTGGATCAGTTGGTTAAGTGTCTGATTTCAGCCCAGGTCATCATCTCATAGTTCTGGAGTTCGAGCCCTACATAGGGCTCTCTGCCATCAGCATAGAGCCTGCTTTAGATCTTCTGTCTCCCTCTCTTTCTGCCCCTCCCCCCACTTGTACTTATCTCTAAAAAATAAATAAATATTAAAAAAATAATAATAAAATAAAAAGTTAACTATTCTAACAAAGATAATCTACTTTTGTACATCAGACAGCCTTTAGTGCACCGACAGGTGCTGAATGAGAAAATCCCTCTACCTCAGTAACAGAATTTATTTCTCTTTGATGTGTTTTGAACAAAAATTGTTGATAGAGTCATGTAAAATATTCATCCCTACTTGTGTAATTGTGCTTTATCAGTTAAATTTTGAAGCATGATCAGTATCAGGAAAAATACATTTTACAAAAAGACCACACTAATTGTGAAGAGGTTTCTTAGGTCAATTCAGCTCTCTTCCCATATTGTTATAGAAGGCAGGGCAGACAGTCCAATCCCATAAACTGGTAATTTGGAGGAATTTAACGTTGATAGTAACATAAAATTCTTTGTGTACACACCCATCTCTTTACCCCTTAAGGGGCAAAGCAGCAATGATTCAGAAGTGAACAAGTCCATTTCTTCATTCTGATATGTCTAAACTTTAGTCTGGATTTTGATAAAACCTAGCAAAGAATTTTTAGACTATATAGTGCTCTAGATAGGTAATTTGGGGCACCCAATCTGCAATTCAAGTGTCTGACTCCTCTTCCAAAAACTTATAAAGAATTTGAGGATGGCACCAGGAGAGCATTAAACCAGGCACAGGGCCCTGAGCATATATCTTCACTTCTACTTTGCACACAGCTAGATGTTGTTACTTATACAAATTGTTTTACACTTAAATGTTCAATTGCATAAAATAGCTTTTTAGTTTATTAAAAGAGTGATCCAGAAGCAACATAACAGCCCAAGGACCAAAGGACCACAAAAACCCAGATGGCCCTCTAGGCCTTTTGTGGCCAAATTGGTTTCCAAATGGAGGACTTGATGCAACAGTTAAGAGGAATTTTATTCCTTGGTTCTGATAAAACTCTCCTTGCCCCTACCTTCAATATCCTAAACTTTGAGAACTGCCTGTCCTAATACATTTTCTAAACAAATAAACTACTGCAATTAGCCACAGCCACCTCAAAGTCTACTGTTATTTACATATAATTAATGTAACACTACTACGTGCACTTAAAGCAGTGAATTATTATTACATGACTTCGTGTGAGAGAATGTTAATATGATAGTTGATTTTTAACTTAGTTTTTATGATTCCATTTATTTATTGCTATTATTGTTTTGAAACACTTAGAAACTATAGAAGACCATAAAAAGAAGATAAATATTGCCTTATTCTCTACCACAGATAACCAGTAATGAAATGTTGTAGGTTCTGTCTTTTTCAAAATATATGTAAACATTAATATGCTTTACTACATAAAGGAATACTTTCATTGAATTATGGTATCCCACTGTATAAGTTATAAAATACATAAACTACCCCACATTATTAAATATTGCTTTTTACTTTTTCACTATCATACATAAAGTTGTCTATATTTTCGAATGTAAATTTTTGTGTTCGTCAATAATTGATCATTATTTCCTTAGAATATATTTCTTGAAGTGGAATTACTGCATTAATGAGTATAAACATTTTTAAGTCTTTGGAGACATATTGCCAGTTTCCCCTCCAAGACTCTAAACTGATTTATAACAATAATATTAGGACACCTCTTCCTAAAGTTGAGGAGATTTAATTCTACTGTAAGTTATTCTTTTTATAAATACACATCAGGGTTAAATCAACTTTATAGAAACCCTGTTCTATTGCCTATCACCATGGTATTATTTTTCGATAACTTCCACTGGGAATAGTTCTCAGGACATATTAAACCTTTAGATGAAAAAAGACAACAATTTTGGAAACACTAATGGCCCATGGATCTTTCTGACTATAGTTCAGAGGAATGACGCTTCTTTTTTAGAAATACTAAGACATTTTCTTTCAAATACGTTGTTTGTTTGTTTTCAGAACTTTGCTTCAGGGCATTATGAGAAAGCTCTGCTCGCCATCTGTGCTGGTGATGCTGAAGATTACTAAATCAAGAGATGGATTTGCAGGACTGCACACTCCTCTCTACAGACTTGTCAAAATATAGCGTTTCTGATAAATTTGTATTGTTAGAAGCATTGTAGCAAAACTGTAGAATCATATTTTCTCTGCTATCTTTAAAATCATTCTGAGCCAAAGAAGAATCTATTGATAAAAGTATAGGAGGCTAGATTTGTACTTATTACCCAAATCAGCAACTTATTAAATTGTGTATAATGGAATAATAAAAAATTTTTTCGTTGAAATATATTTTATTTAAATGTGAACTTTCAATTCCCTAGAGCAAGAGTCTGCTTACAACTGTCCTTAGCATTCTTAGGGAAAAGAAAACACAGTGTGTGGCCATCCCCCTCAGAGAAATTTTCAAGACTTCTGTACAAATGCAATAAACCCAGAGTAAACACCTAAAGCTTCCTTTATGTAAAAGAAAATGAAGATATGAAACAGCAAAATGCAACCCGATAGATGTTTGTCAGGCTTAGATACGTAAGAGACTTGGATGTAAATTGGGCGTACGCTTGTATGCGTGTGTGAGTACGTGTGTGTCTGTGTATTTGACAATCATTCTGGTAAAGGCAGTGTAGCTAATTTTTTTAGTATTAGTGCCTAAGAAACCTATTATTTGCCCATGCAATGTCAGAAAAGCCATTGCTCATTGTTTTTATCATCCCTTCTTCACATCTGCACCAAAGTCATTTGGAAGTTATGTGCTTTGTACCATCAGTAAAGCCTGGCCTCTCATGTGTCTGAAAACTCAGTAAATTAGGAGCAGCAAAGGAGAAATACTCACTGAGATCACATCTGGGAGAGAATCTAGATTGATGCCACAATCTAGCCAAGAATAAAAGCAGAAACAGAGATGGGTGAGTCCGTAACGGAGGGCTCCCATTATACACAAGAGAAAACACAAATCCAAGATCACGGGAAGCTGCAGTTAATGAAGTCAAACAAGGAGAATGAGGACACATGCAATAAATCTAGATGAACTGGTGAAATTGATAGGAGTGCTTTACTCCACATGGAATTTTTTTTGCAATACCCTGTAACCCAGTTCCTATATATCTGTCTCTACCAGTCTCAGGAGAAATGAAAAATGTTCTCAGAACCTGTTTTCTTACAAGCAAAATGATATAGGACATTTAGAACACAGTAATTGGGCACAACATAAAACATTTAAGAATAATTAGACTTCTGAAACCATTTTCAAGATTTAAACGTACTGCTACGGTGTATGACATTATATCATTTTAAATTGGCTTTGATTTTTATCTTTAAAAAATATCATTAACATTTCCATCAAAGGTAGTAATTGTTTGAGACATTCAGTATAGCTATTCTTCCAGATAAAATGTTTTTCACATACAATTTTTAATAAGAATAATGTTAGAATTCTTACTGAGAATTTAGATATTTAAATACAAATTTTCCTTGCTAGGATATATTTCTGTAAGCAGTTCAATAAATTGTGGAATTTACACTTCAGCTAGGTAATACCTTTTATGTCTCTAGTACAGCATTGTGTTGCCAAATCAAATACAAATCTAGACTTAGATAGGGAGGGATTTTATCAAAAGGACTAGTGCAATAATTGGAAAGAGGAGCTGCAGTAGGGAAAGAGACTGCAATAGAGAGAATGCTCTGACCACGAGATTTACAGGAGTCTCAAGGATAGCCAGAAAAAGGATTTTTAATTTCTAAGGGTGAATAAACAAGGCTAGAAAGAATCAGGTATGGGGGGATGGGATGAATTTGTGGTGTGGCTGGACAATTCATCTGGGAATGTCTTTGGTAACATTGCCCGTCATTGATCTGAGATTAGACAGTTGATTTGGAACAGTGTATGACTCAGTGGGATTTACCCCAGGAATGTATGAGTGATTCAACATAAGAAAACCAATCGTGTAATATACTATATTAAGAGAGTGAAGTAAAAAGACATATGATCACTTCAGTTAATGCAGTATGAGCATTCAAAAAAAGTCTTTTTCACAATAAAAATACTTGGCAAACTAGGAAGACAAGATAACTTCCTCAACATGATAAAGCACATTTATGGTAAACACAGCTAACATTATGATAAAAGACCAAAATGTTTTTCCTAAAGTCATCAACAGAACAAGAATGCCTGCTTTCACCATTGCTATTCAACATTTTACTGGAAGGACTAGTCAGAGCAATTACGTAAGAAAAATAACAAAGAAGGCATCTACATCGGAAAGGAGAAAGCGAAACTCTATTCACAGATGACATGATCCCATATATAGAAATTCCTGACGGGGCACTTGGGTGGCTCTGTCCATTAACCATCCAACTTCAGCTCAGGTCATGATCTCACATTTCATGAGTTCGAGCCCCACGTCAGGCTCTGTGCTGGCAGCTCAGAACCTCGAGCCTGCTTCGGATTCTGTGTATCCCTCTCTCTCTACTTCTCTCTCTCTCTCTCTCTCTCTCTCTCTCCCTCAAAAATAAATTAAAAACATTAAAGAAAGATAAATTCCTGAAGAATCCACAAAATAAGTATTAGAGCCAATAAATTTTAGAGTTATAGAGTTCAATATCAACATTCAAAAATCAGTTGTGTTTTTATACACAAGCAAGGTACTTAAAAATATCCAATTACAATAGCATCCAAAATAATAAAATACCTAAGAATAAATTTATTCAAGGTTAAAGACTTGCACACTGAAAACTACAACATTGCTGAAAGAAATTAAAGAGCTAAAAAATGGAAGTACACATTTGTTTATGGATTGGAAGAATTAATACTGATAAGATGACAATGCTACACAAAGTGATCTATAGATTCATTGGAATCCCTATCAGAATTCCCTTATCCCTTTTTGTAAAAGTGGAAAAGCAATCCTTGAATTAATATGGAACAGCAAAGGACTTTGAATACCCAAAACAATACTGAATACAAACAGCAAAGTTGGAAGAAACATTTCCCTGTTTTAAAAGCTAATCGAGGGGCGCCTGGGTGGCTCAGTCGGTTAAGCGGCCGACTTCGGCTCAGGTCATGATCTCGCGGTCCGTGAGTTCGAGCCCCGCGTCAGGCTCTGTGCTGACAGCTCAGAACCTGGAGCCTGTTTCAGATTCTGTGTCTCCCTCTCTCTGACCCTCCCCTGTTCATGCTCTCTCTCTGTCTCAAAAATAAATAAACGTTAAAAAAAAATTTTTTTTAAATAAATAAATAAATAAATAAAAGCTAATCGAAATAGTAATCAAAAAAGTGCAGTACCAGCACAGGCACAGACGTATAGAATAATAGAACAGAAATGAGAGTTCAGAAATAAACCCATACATCTATGGCCAACTGGTCTTTGAGAAGGTGCCAAGACTATTGAATGAAAACAGAATTCAAAGAATGATGCTGGGAAACTGTATATCCATATGTTAATGAATGAATTGGACCCTTATGTCACAACATATACCAAAATTTATTTTTAAATGTATCAATGATATATATCAAAATTTATTCAAATGGATTCAACAGCTAAATCTTAACATTTTTATAAGAAAACACAGGGATAATTCTTCATTAACTTTGATTTGCAAATGGATTCTTAGCTATAACACCAAAAGTATGAAAACAAAAGGAAAAATAGATTGGACTCCATCAGAAAAAACTTTTAGGGCACCTGTGTGGCTCACTTGGTTAAGCATCCAGCTCTTGACTTCGGCTCAGGTCATGATCTCACGGTTTGTGGGTTCAAGCCTCATATTGGTCTCTGCACTAGCAGTGCAAAGCCTGCTTGGGATTCTGTCTCTCTCCCCCCTCTCTCTCTGCCCCTCCCCTACCTGTGTGCTCTGTCTCTCTCTCTCTCTCAAAATAAATAAACTTAAAAAAATTAAAAACTTTTGCATACCAAAGAGCATTATCAAATAAAGGAAACGACTTATAGGAGAAAATATTTGCAAATCATATATTTTGAAAGGGTTTATATCTAAAATATATAAAGAATATCTACAAATCAAGAACAAAAAGAAGTACAACACAATTAAACTTGGATAAAGGTCTCCAATAGACATTTCTCCAAAGAGAATATACATATTGTGCCATAACATGAAAAGATGCTCAACATCATAAGTTATTAGGGAAATGCAAATCAAAACCACAATAAGATAGGTATCACTTCACACCCCCTAGAATGGTTATAATTTTTTTTTAAATGAAAATTATGGGGAGGAGCCAAGATGGCAGAACAGCATGGAAGATTTTTGTGTGTCTCGTGTCCATGAAATACAGCCAGACCAACACTAAACCATCCTACACACCTAAAAAACTGACTGGAGGATTAACACAACAATCTGCACAAACTGAACCACAGAATTCAGCAGGTACCCGGCGCGAAGAAGTGAACTTGGGGAGCGAGAGGCGCAGGAAGGAAGGTTCTTTTGTGAGTGGAGAGAGGAGAGAGACTGGGGTGGGGTGGAGAATACGCGAAAAGCACCCCTCCCCAAGAGGAGCTGGAGAGAAAGTGGAAAATTGGTAACAGCTGCAGAGACTAAACTAAAAAGGGAGAAAGGAGAAAGGAGAGGGTTTAAATTCTATTGAGACTGTAAACAAAGGGAGCGCAGTCTGCAACTCCACAGCTCCATACCTGGCAGTGCTCTGGTGGGAAGGGCGAATCCCCAGGATCAGAGTGAAAAGCGGAGAAAAGCGGTTCCACTGCTGGAAGGACATTTGGTAGAGACTGTTGAAGCCACCTGGTCCCACCAGACTCCAGAGGGTGGTCACATTCGCTGGTGCTGAAACAAGGTCGTTAAGAGTGAAGCCTGCCAGATGCGTGTTGTGATTTTCCACAATCCCTGAAAAGCTGCTGCTACACTATCTCGCGAACTTTTTCTGGGGCGGGCTGGCACCTGGCCACAGTCTCGGGGCACCGGCAGCAGCAGGGTCCCACAAGCGTTCCTGGGTGCAGATGACATTCAGCCATTGCTCACTGAGACGCTCCCGCAGAAGGGCAGAACCGGTCAAAGCCTCAGTCCTTCAGAAGAGGCTGGGGAAAGCAGCCGCATCTCAGCCAATCTCAGGAGAGAGGTACTGCCTGGGGCCTGGTCACAGACAGTGAAAAAGCAGGGAGTGGATGAAAGCTGAAGACAGAGGATGGGTGTGCGATTGCTGATCCAGGAAAACAGACTGGATAGCTGGTGACACCATTTTTACCACTCCCGCGCATGCACATACGCACCTACGAGCGCCACAACGCTCCACCAAAGTAGTCTAGCAGCACCATCTAGTGGAAATCAGAGCCATTACACTGAGCCCCACCCAACTGGACCAACCTCATTCTTCAAGAACACAAGTCTCACTGCCAGCTTAGTTGATGGACTATAAAGCACCACATAGACTGACTTATAGAGGAAAACGAAGTAATTTCAGTCCTAATTCAATCTGTTAGCAGGTCCATCATTCAATTTTCTTTCTTTTTTTTCTCTTTTACACTTCTTTTTCTTGAATACAGAAAGAGAAAAAATACATTTTTATTTTCAATTTTTATTTAAAATGTTTTTTTCTTTAATTTTTATTACTATATTTCTTAATTTTGTGTAAATTTATTCAAAATCTATTTTACTTCCATCATTTTATTTTAGTCTACTTCAGTGTATTCACCTTTTCAAATTTTCAATCGCCTTTTTCTTTCTTTTCTTTTTTCTTTTTCATTTCTTTTTTTCTTGAATGCAAAAAGAGAAAAACTTCATTTTTACCTTCAATATCTATTAAAAATATTTTTCTTTAATTTTTTTACTATATTTTTTCTTTTATGTAAATTTTTTTCAAATTCTATTTGACTTCCACCATTTTATTTTAGTCTACTACAGTGTATTCACTTTTTCAAATTTTCAAACGATTTCCTTTTTTTCTTTTTTCTCCTTTTTTCTCTTTTTCATTTCTTTTCTTTTTCTTGAATATATAAAAAGAAAAATTCATTTTTATTTTTAATTTTTGATAAAAATATTTTTCTTCAGTTTTTTTCTACCATATTCTTTACTTCTGTGTATATTTTTTCAAATTCTATTTTACCTCGATCATCTCATTTTACTCTAATTCAGTGTATTCATTTTTTCAAATTCTCAAATGACTACCTTTTTTTTTTCTTTCCCCCCCTTTTTTTTCTCTAATCTGTGAAACCACTTTCAACACCCAGAACAAAACATACCTAGGATCTGGCATCATTTATTCTATTTGTGTGTGGGTGTGTGTGTGTTTAATTGTATAATTTTAATATTTTTTAATTTTAATTTTTTTAATTTTAATTTTTCTACCTCATTAATTCCTTTTCTCCCTTCAAAATGACAAAACAAAGGAATTCACCGCAAAAGAAAGAGCACTAAGAAACTACAGCCAGAGATTGAACCATCACAGATACAAGCAAGATGTCTGAACCAGAATTTAGAATCACGATAATAAGAATACTAGCTGGAGTTGAAAATACTTTAGAATCCTTTTCTGCAGAGATAAAAGATGCAAAAAATAGCCAGAATGAAATTAAAAATGTTATAACTGAGCTGTAATCACAGATGGATGTAGCGGCAGCAAAGATGGATGATGCAGAACAGAGAATCAGCGATATAGAGGACAAACTTATAGAGAATAATGAAGCAGAAAAAGAGAAGGAGATTAAGGCAAAAGAGCATGATTTAAGAATTAGAGAAATCAGTGACTCATTAAAAAGGAACAACATTGAATATAGGGGTCTGAGAAGAGGAAGAGAGAGAAATAGGGGTAGAAGGGCTATGTGAGCAAATCATAGTGGAAAACGTTCCCAACCTGGGGAAAGACACAGACATCAAAATCCAGGAAGCACAGAGGACTCCCATTAGATTCAACAAAAACCGACCATCAACAAGGCATATCATAGTCAAATTCACAAAATGTTTAGGCAAGGAGAGAATCATAAAAGCAGCAAGGAAAAAAAGTCCATAACCTACAAGGAAAGACAGATCAGGTTTGCAGCAGACCTACCCACAGAAATTTGGCAGGCCAGAAAGAAGAGGCAAGATATATTCAATGTGCTGATTCAAAAAAATATGCAGCCAGGAATTCTTTATCCAGCAAGCTGTCATTCAGAATAGAAGGAGAGATAAAAAGTTTCCCAGACAAACAAAAATTAAAGGAGTTTGTGACCACTAAACCAGCCCTGAAAGAAATTTTAAGGGGAACTCTCTGAGGGGAGAAAAGAGGAAAATATAAATAAATAAATAAATAAATAAATACGAAAAGCAACAAAGATTAGAAAGGAGCAGAGATCACCACCAGAAATTCCAACTCTAAAAGCATCATAATAATAGATTCATATCTTTCAGTACTCACTCAAATCATCAATGGACTCAATGCTCCAATCAAAAGACATAGGATGGGGCGCCTGGGTGGCGCAGTCGGTTAAGCGTCCGACTTCAGCCAGGTCACGATCTCGCGGTCCGTGAGTTCGAGCCCCGCGTCAGGCTCTGGGCTGATGGCTCAGAGCCTGGAGCCTGTTTCCGATTCTGTTTCTCCCTCTCTCTCTGCCCCTCCCCCGTTCATGCTCTGTCTCTCTCTGTCCCAAAAATAAATAAACGTTGAAAAAAAAAAAATTTTATAAAAAAAAAAAAAAAAAAAAAAGACATAGGATAACAGAATGGATAAGAAAACAAGATCCATGTATATGCTGTTTACAAGAGTCCCACTTTAGACCTAAAGACACCTTCAGATTGAAAATAAGGGGATGGAGAACCATCTGTCATACTAATGGTCAACAAAAGAAAGCTGGTGTAGCCATACTTATATCAGACAATCTAGCCTTTAAAATAAAGACTATCAAGAGATGCAGAAGGGCATTATATCAAAACCAAAGGGTCAATCCACCAAGAAGCCTAACAATTGTAAACATTTATGTGCCAAATGTGAGAGCACCCAAATATATAAATCGATTAATCACAAACATAAAGAAACTCATCGATAGTAACACCATAATAGTAAGAGTCTTCAACACCTCATTCACAGTAATGGACAGATCACCTAATCAAAAAATCAACAAGGAAACAATGGCTTTGAATGACACACTGGACCAGATGGACCTAACAGATATATTCAGAACATTTCATCCTAAAGCAGCAGAATATGCATTCTTCTCCAGTGCACATGGACTGTTCTCCAGAATAGACCATATACTGGGACACAAAGCAGCCCTAAGTAAGTACAAAAAGATTGAGAGCATACCGGGCATATTTTCAGACCACAATGCTATGAAACCCGAAATCAACCACAAGACAAAATTTGGAAAAGTTACAAATACTTGGAGACTGAAGAACATCCTACTAAAGAATGAATGGGCTAACCAAGCAGTTAAAGAGGAAATTAAAAAGTATATGGAAGTCAATGAAAATGATAATACCACAACTCCAAACCTCTGGGACACAGCAAAGGCAGTCATAAGAGGAAAGTATATAGCAATCCAGGCCTTCCTAAAGAAGGAAGAAAGATCTCACATACACAACCTAACCTTATGCCTTAAGGATCTGGAAAAAGAACAGCAAATAAAACCCAAAACCAGCAGAAAACAGGAAATAATAAAGATTAGAGGAGAAATTAATGCTATCAAAACCAAAAAAAAAAAAAAAAAAAAAAACACAGTAGAACAGATCAATGAATTCAGAAGCTGGTTTTTTGAAAGAATTAACAAAATTGATAAACCACTACCCAGTTTGATCAAAAAGAAAAAGGAAAGGACCCAAATAAATAAAATCAAGAATGAAAGAGGAGAGATTACAACCAACACAGCAGAAACAAAAACAATAAGAGAATATTATGAGCAATTATATGCCAATAAAATGGGTAATGTGGAAGAAATGGACAAATTCCTAGAAACATATACACTACCAAAACTGAAACAGAAAGAAACAGAAAATTTGAACAGACCCATAACCAGTAAGGAAATCGATTTATTAATCAAAAGTCTCCTAAAAAAACAAGAGTTCAGGGCCAGATGGCTTTCCAGGTGAATTCTACCAAACATTTAAGGAAGAGTGAACACCTATTCTCTTGAAACTGTTCCAAAAACTAGAAATGGAAGGAAAACTTCCAAACTCTTTCTGTTAAGCCAGCATTACCTTGATTCCAAAACCAGACAGAGACCCTACTAAAAAGGAAAACTATAGACCAATTTCCCTGATGAACATGGATGCAAAAATCCTCAACAAGATATTAGCCAACTGGCCCCAACAATACATTAAAAAAATTATTCACCATGACCATGTGGGATTTATACCTGGGATGCAGGGCTGGTTCAATACCTGCAAAACAACTAACGTGATTCATCATATCAATAAAAGAAAGGACAAGAACCATATGATCCTCTCGATAGATGCAGAGAAAGCATTTGACAAAATACAGCATCCTTTCTTGATAAAAACCTTCAAGAAAGTAGGGATAGAAGGAGTATACCTCGAGATAATAAAAGCCATATATGAACGACCGAATGCTAATATCATCCTCAATAGGGAAAAACTGAGATCTTTCTCCCTAAGGTCAGGAACAAAACAGGGATGTCTACTCTCGCCACTGTTATTCAACATAGTATTGGAAATCTTAGCCTCTGGAATCAGACAACACAAAGAAATAAAAGGCATCCAAATTGGCCAGGAGGAGGTCAAACTTTCACTCTTCGCAGATGACATGATACTCTATATGGAAAACACGAAAGATTCCACCAAGAAACTGCTAGAATTGATTTTTGAATTCAGCAAAGTTTCAGGATATAAAATCAATGCACAGAAATCGGTTGCATTCCTATACACCAACAAGGAAGCGACAGAAAGAGAAATCAAGGAATTGATCCCATTTACAATTGCACAAAATACATAAAATATCTAGGAATGAATTTAACCAAAGAGTTGAAAAATCTATACACTGAAAACCATAGAAAGCTTATGAAAGAAATTGAAGAAGACACCAAAAAATGGAGAAAGATTTCATGCTTCTGGATAGGAAGAACAAATATTGTTAAAATGTCGATACTACCCAAATCAATCTACATATTCAACGCAATCCCTATCAAAATAACACCAGCATTCTTCACAGAGCTAGAACAAATAATCCTAAGTTTGTATGGAACCAGAAAAGACCCCAAATAGCCAAAGCAACCTTGAAAAAGAAAACCAAAGCAGGAGGCATCACAATCCCAGACTTCAAACTTTATTACAAAGCTGTAATCATCAAGACAGTAAGGTACTGGCACAAAAACAGACACTCAGATCAATGGAACAGAACAGAGCACCCAGAAATGGATCCACAAAAATATGGCCAACTGATCTTTGACAAAGCAGGAAAGAATACCCAATGGAATAAACACAGTGTCTTCAGCAAGTGGTGCTGGGAAAACTGGACAGCAACATGCAGAAGAATGAACCTGGACCACTTTCTTACACCATACACAAAAATAAACTCAAGATGGATGAAATACCTAAATGTAAGTCAGGAATCCATCAAAATCCTCGAGGAGAAAGCAGGGCAAAACCTCTTTGATCTTGGCCGCAGCAACTTCTTACTCAACATATCTCTGGAGGCAAGGGAAACAAAAGCAAAAATGAACTATTGGGACCTCATCAAAGTAAAAAAGCTTCTGCACAGTGAAGGAAACCATCAGCAAAACTAAAAGGCAACCGACAGAATGGGAGAAGATATTTGCAAAGGACATATCAGATAAAGGGTTAGTATCCAAAATCTCTAAAGAACTTATCAAAGTCAACACCCAAAAAACAAATAATCCAGTGAAGAAATGGGCAAAAGACATGAATAGACACTTCTCCAAAGAAGACATCCACATGGCCTACCAACACATGTAAAAAGTCTCAACATCACTCATCATCAGGGAAATACAAATCAAAACCACAATGAGATACCACCTTACACCTGTCAGAATGGCAAAAATTAACAACTGGGGCAACAGATGTTGGCAAGGATATGGAGAAAGAGGCTCTGTTTTGCACTGTTGGTGGGAATGCAAGCTGGTGCAGGCACTCTGGAAAACAGTATGGAGGTTCCTCAAAAAATTGAAAATAGAACTACCTTAGGACCCAGCAATTGCACTACTAGGTATTTATACAAAAGATACAAAAATGCTGATTTTTAGGGGCACACAGACCCCAATATTTATAGCAGCACTATCAATAATAGTCAAAGTATGAAAGAGCACAAATGCCCACTGACTGATGAATGGATAAAGATGTGGTATATACACATACAATGGAATATTACCCGGTGATCAAAAAAAAAAAAAAAAATGAAATCTTGCCATTTGCAACTACGTGGATGGAACTAGAGTGTACTATGCTAAGCAAAATAAGTCAGCCAAAGATAGATTTTATATGATTTCTCTCATACGTGGAATTTAAGAAACGAAACAAATGAACATCAGAGAAGGGAAGCAAAAATATGATAAAAACAGAGAGGGAGACAAACCATGAGAGACTCTTAAATACAGAGAGCAAACTGAAGGTTGCTGGCAGGATGTTGGGTGGGGGAATGGGCTAAATGGGTGATGGACATTAAGGAAGATATTTGTTGGGATGAGCACTGGGTGTTGTATGTAAGTGATGAATCACGAAATTCTATTCCTGAAATCATTATTACATATATTGTAATACATTACATACATATATACACATACATATATTATATATGTATATATATAATACATACATATATACACATACATATATTATATATGTATATATATACATATATATACATATACATATATGTATATATACATGTATATACATATACATATATGTATACATACATATACATATATGTATATATAATATATGTATGTGTATATGTGTATATATATGTGTACATATATGTTAACTAACTTGGATTTAAATAACATACATACATACATACATATATACATAAAGTGTTTGATATATATTTACTGAGTTCCTATTCTGTATCATACCCCACTTGTAGGTAGAGGGATCATACAAGTAACCAAACACAAACTGCCCTCAAATGACTTATAGCAGGGTTTCTCAAATGTTTGTGCATTTTGAACTCAATAGTTCTGAGATGGCTCCCAAGATTTCATCATATCTGGCAGATGATACTGATGCTGGTCTTTGGTTTGCACCTGGAGTGGCAAAGACTTATGGTATAGTAATTCACAGCAAGACACAATTCATACATAATGATTAATCGAGAAACTAACACCCTTTTCCTTACCTATATCAATTATTGTGATACTAAAACTACTCAAGTTGTTTTAGAAAAAAAATTTTTTTTCTACTTCCGTGCAAAGTACTGCTATTACGGAATAAGAGTAAAGTGGCTTTGTTTCACTGGACACAGCTAGTATTACAATCATGTAAAAATTGTTTCTTTTAAAGGAATACATGGGATAAAAGAAAATTTCACATACATCACTTACCACATTCATAGGGAAGAAATCTTGATCAGTTGTACTGGACAGGAGAGCAAACGGGGAAACAGCAGTTCTACTCTCCGGGCCGGGGAGCAGGCGAGAGCCCAGTTCGGAGTTTTTACATCTTTTACCTGAAAAGTTGAATAAGAGGTCAATTAGAAAATCAAATAAATTAATTTAAAACAATTCTTCTTTTAAACACAAGTTATTGTAAGACAAGTCATACTTGTTTATATCACTGTTATTAGGGAAATTACTGACTTTTTTTAAAAAAGGAAAATAATTAAGGTGCAAATTTAAGAATTCTATCCCCAGCAAGGCTTTTTTTTTCCTACGCTAAACATCCTGGCATGTGTTAGTAGCGTTATTATTTGTAGTCATCAGTTGGTCCGGTTGGGTAATTCCATGTCTATCCCCTCAGAAATTAGATAAACACCATTTACAAAGCAGGAAATAAGCTTCACTGGACACTAATGGATCTGAGAATCCCAGGTCAAGAACCAATGCCATCCACCTGTCCTTTAAAATATGTTTCGTTGTCAGCTAATTCCTCTCAAGCTACAGAAACTACAAAATTTCTCATAATAGAGTTAAAATTGACATCATTGCCACTTTCTTATGTTAACTCTCATATTCCAACAGAAGGGAAGAAATTCCTGCCAGTCACCAGGAGGCAAAAGCAATAGAGGAACGTTTCTAGATCTTGTCAAACTCACTCCTACCGCCCCACCTCAGTGTGAGTTTGGGAGAAGGAGCTACTGTCATGTGACTCAAGTTTTTCTCTGTCTTCCCCCTCCCAGCCTCCCTGCGGTCCTTCCATTCTCTTCTCTGACTGCTTTCTTGTACTATATAACACACTTAGCTCTGTGTTTCGTTGTTTCTCTTTGAATGACCTACTGCTTATCTTCTGTTGTTCTCTCCACTTTTTGTCATAGCTGTGCCTCTTTACCCCTCTACTTTGTCTATACTGCTCTCTCTTTTTTCCAGTCACATTCTCTTAGTCTGTCTTTCTCTGTTAATCTCTCTCTATGCTTGTCTCTCCTTTTTGTCCATGTTGTCTCTATTTCTATTTCTGTCCATCTCTCTCTGTCTTTCTGTGTTTGTGTCTCATTGTTTTTATCTCTCCCTACTTCTCTCTCCCTATCTGTCTCTATGTCTTTGTTTCTCTCTCTTTCTTTATGTATCTCTGCCTTTCCTATATACACTTCTCTGTGTCTTCCTCTGTCAGTCTGTCTGTCCCTTTCTCTTTGTCTTTCTTTTTCAGACCCAGCTGACTGCTAAGAAGATACATTCTAGTATTTTCCTGTCATATGGTAACATAGAAGATAGAATCTACAAGAAGGGAGCATTGTGGTTTTATTTGGGGGACAGATAATTGAAGTTTCATTCGGGACTATGCTTTATATAACATATTTGAATGAGAATGAAAATCATGCTAATTCAGCTTCATCCATATCACTCCCACATTAAGTATTCAATCAATCCCAACTTTAGAGGCAAAACACTAGTGTTTGATGTTTACCCTTAAGCTCCCAAAATTAAATGTGTGACTTGGATTTATTAGTAAGAAACTCTGCAATTTTTAATAGTTACAATCATCTGATCCTGTTAACCAAGTGGCATTAAAATAAAAACTTTAAAAAAGAAAAAGAAAAAAACAACCATCATTTGGTTGTATTTGTTTTAATTAGATAAAGGTGATGATCACACATTTTACCATACCAAATGCCACAGGATTATATACTTTAAAATGATTAATTGTATGTTATATGAATTTTATCTCCATTAAAAGAAACTAAAAAAATATGACCTATTATTTGTCTACTGTTTTTTTTTTAATTTTTTTTTCAACGTTTATTTATTTCTGGGACAGAGAGAGACAGAGCATGAACGGGGGAGGCGCAGAGAGAGAGGGAGACACAGAATCGGAAGCAGGCTCCAGGCTCTGAGCCATCAGCCCAGAGCCCGACGCGGGGCTCGAACTCACGGACCGCGAGATCGTGACCTGGCTGAAGTCGGACGCTTAACCGACTACGCCACCCAGGCGCCCCTGTCTACTGTTTTATTCACATGTCCCTTTTCTTAAAAGTTGTATTAGCCTCCTAATGCTGATATAACAAATTACCTCAAACTTTTGGCTTAACACAATCTAAATTTGTTATGGAAGTTCTGGAAGTCAGAAATCTAAAATGAATCTCATTGGCTTAAAACCAAAGTGTAGTCAGAGCTGTGTCGGTTCCTTCTGGAGACCAGAGGGGAGAATCTATTTCCTTGCCTTTTCCAGCCCCGTTAGGCTGCAGCATAGTCCTTGGCTCATGGCCCTTTTCCACCTTCAAAGCCAGCAATGATCAGTTAAATCTTTCTTGTACTATGTCTCTTTGACTCTGATTCCCTTGCCCCTGTCTTTCATTTATAAGGACACTTGTGATTACATTGGATCAATCCAGAAAATCCAGGATAATTTCCTCATCTCAAAGTCAACAAATTAGAAAATTTAATTCAATCTACAATGTCAGTTCCCCCTTTGTTACATAACATAACATATTCACAGGTTCCCAAGATTAGCATCCAGACTTTTTTTTTAAGGGAGGGGGATTATTTTGCCTGCCACAGAAATCATCCCAGAGGCAAATAGGAAAAATAATTATACCTACCCCCCTAACCCCCAAATGTAGGCAATTGCCTGGGAACAATTAAGTTCTTTTCCATGAAGTTGATTCATTCCTAGCTGATTTCTTATTCCATGATTGAATAAACTGACCATTTTCTCTTACCCTTTATAAACCTCTACATTCCAAAATAATAATCTCTCCAGAAATATGAATAAACCAAAGCAGACCTTACTGTTTCATTTTTTTTCTCCTTGCTTCTGGAGATAAGGGAAAGGAAATTCTGCCCCCTTTCCATTTTCCTCTTAGTACTCTCTCCTTCTCTCCATCTTCTCATTTTGGGGCACTAAGTATATCTCCTACTTCTAATACCTTTACTTTACTGGCATAGATTACAGAATTTTCCTTATGTTTGTGTTATCTTCATTTTCATTTATTCTATCCTTTCCTCAAAGACATAGGAAATACCTTCTTTGCGGTCCCCCATAGTCCTCAAGGAAGTATAAGATACTAATGGCCCTTAATAAATATGCCAGGGGTGCCTTGGTGGCTCAGTTGGTTGGGTGTCCACCTGGGTTTGGCTCAGCTCATGATCTCATGGTTCATGAGGTTGAGCCCTGCATCAGGCTTTGCACTGACAGTGCAAAGCCTGCCTGGGATTCTCTCTCTCTCTCTCTCTCTCTCAAAATAGATAAATAAATTTAATAAGTAAATAAGTAAATAAATATGCCAAAATTCCTTTTCTTATATTTTCAAAGTTATCCAGATTTGAAAGTTTAACTAGTTAAGAATGCCATTATCTACTAAAAGGCAAACAGCATCAATAGGAGAGGAGATATTCTAGAATAAATTTAGACCACGCAATGGTTTGTTAGCTTATAATGACACTAGAAAACATAGAAATATTTTACACATTTAATGTCAAGTCAAATCCATGGTGGTTTAGTTAATTCCAAATAATATAAGTCCTTTCTAGTATAAAATTTCTAGAGCATAGAGCTGAAAGATTGTTTCCTGTGTATTTATTCGCAATAGTTTTGTCCTCATTTTCTGAAGTTTAGTTTTATCTCAAAATATTTACATTTATTTCTTTTATTGACCTCACATTCTATTCACAGACATTCACAATATCATCAATTTTTGACAAAGGTAGTTGGTATGCTTTTTTCATGTCAGTCAACTTAGAACTCATTAGGAGGAAGGAACCAAAATATTTTTTAAGTTTATTTATTTATCTTGTGAGAGAGAGAGAGAGAGAGAGGCAGAGACAGAGGGAGAGAGAGAATTCACAAGCAGCTGACAACACGTAGCCCCATGCGGGGCTCAATCCTACTAAGTGTGAGATCATCACCTGAGTCAAAATCAATAATCAGCACTTAACCAACTGAGCCACCCACGGTCCCCAGAACCAAAATTCTTTTTAATTATGTTATTGAGTTCCACAGTTGCCACTGTAGCAAAGTCCTTGGGAAGATCATCTAGAATTACCTAGTAACAATGAAATATAGATGAATGTAGATATTTGAAACAAAAGCAGATTACCAAAGTCTGTGAGACACGGAGTGAAAATATTTTTAAAAGTCTGGATGGAAGTATATTTCTAAGACTGAATTCTATTACTTACAGCAAAGTATAAATATAAACATTAAAGTCATTTGTGGTCCTACCACACAGGAAGATAGAGCCATAAGGATTTTGGTATATAGTATTTCCTTCTAGTCTTCTATACACACATTTATGTTGTAGTATTCAGTTTTTATGGTCTAATGTTTATGCTTAACATAATATCTAGGGCATTTCCAATGTGACAGAATATTATTCGCAAAGATGAATTTTTGTGGCTGCATATAAGATAGCCACATATAAGTATGCTAAAATTCATCTAACCTTTTTTTTTTGTTGGATGTGGTAGGTAGCACCAATTTTCAATTATAAGCAAGCATGATGTCATAGACTGAACTGTATTCTTCAAAAAATCATGTTGAAATCCTAAACCTCACCATCTCAGAATGTAACCTTATTTGGAAATAGGGTCATTGCAGATATAATTAGTCAAGATGAAGTCATATTAGAGTAGGATGGGCCCCTAATCTGATATGACTGGTGTTCTTATAAAAAGAAACTTGGACACAGAGACATGCACACAGGGAGAACACCATGAACATGAAGGCAGAGATTGGGCTGATGTGACTATAAGCCAAGGAATGTCAAAAATTGCCAACAAAACACCAGCAGCTAGGAGAGAGGCATGGAACACTCTCCCTCAGTCTTCAGAGGGAACCAATCATGCCTGCACTTCTGGCCTCCAGAACCGAGAGCCCACAAATTTTTGTTTAAGCCACACAGGTTGTTCTGCTTAGTCACAGCAGCCTTAGGAAACTAACAAAGTAAATTTTTACATCAATTTTTTGTGTGTATCTTTGATTATATAATTAGTATAAATTCTAAGAAGTAGAAACACTACGTTAAAGAATATTTTAAAAGATATATCTATTTACAGTCCTATCAATATAACTATTAATTGCAATCTTGCCAAATTAACAAGTGAACAATAGTATCATGTAAATTTCCATTTTTTATTGTTAGTAAGATTATTTTACATTATATTTTCTTTGTAACTTTAATATGTGGGAAAGCTACATTTTATTAGACCTATTTTGCATTTGAAGACTTACTAAACTGTCATTAATTGTAATCACTTTTCTGTTGATTCTTTTGGCTTTTTTTAGTAGCCGGTCATTTCATCTGAAAATAACAGGAATTATGAAAATAAGAGCTAAGAGCACCAAGTGCATATATTAACTCATTTAATCTTCACAGCAATCCATTGAAGCAGATAGTATTAGGATCCCCAATTTACAGATAATAACAGGCCTGGATAAAGAAATTTTCTTAAGGCTGTTTCTATGCTCAGTGGCAGAGCTGGAGTCTAGTTATCTGGCTTTAAAATACCCTACCCCATGCTCACTAACCTTACTTTTCCAATAGTTACATTGCATTTTTACTTCTTGACATTTGACAATGACAATTCCGAGAAAAATATTTTCAAATGGCTGTTAAAGTGAAACACTTCTTGTTTCAAATATATATGTTACTGTGATTATTATTTCACTATTGAATATAATATTGTTTGAGATCTTTTTTTTTTTAGAGAGAGAGAGTGTACGAATGGGGGAGGGGGCAAAGGGTGAGAGAGAGATTGAGAGAGAGAGAGAGAGAGAGAGAGAGAGGATCTTAAACAGGCTCCACGCTCAGCTCTGAGCCTGTCACGGGGCTCGATCCTATAACCCTGGAATCATGAACGGAGCCGAAATCAAGAGTTGGACGTTCAACCAATGGATTCACCCCGGTACCCTGAGATCATCTTCAATGTAATTTAAAAAAATCATGTTACTAGCTTGCTGCTAAGAATCTCTATCAGAAATAAAGTTGTTCATTTTTATTTTTTTTTTAAATTTTATTTTTCAACGTTTATTTATTTTTGAGACAGAGAGAGACAGAGCATGAACGGGGGAGGGGCAGAGAGAGAGGGAGACACAGTATCAGAAACAGGCTCCAGGCTCTGAGCCATCAGCCCAGAGCCCGACGCGGGGCTCGAACTCACGGACCGTGAGATCGTGACCTGGCTGAAGTCGGACGCTTACGACTGCGCCACCCAGGCGCCCCTTAAGTTGTTCATTTTTAAAGAAGACTTCAATCTTTCCTCATTGACTGAGGCAGGATGAAGCAAAAGTAACTAATGACACCAAAATTTTTGTTATTAGGAAAATACGATCGTAGTACATGTTATAATGGAAAGATTTTACATGAAATTATAAAGTTGGGGTATATATTTTTCTTACCACTGAATGAGAACATTTCTTTTTAAAGTTTCTCACACACAGAGGAAGACATTTTCTTCCAAAAAGATCTGCTAACACCACTACTAAAGCTTGCATCACATCAGAAAATGTCTTTTGGCCTGTTCAAAATAAAGGGTTTAACTTTTCAAAACTTTAAAGAACAAAATTCGTCATTTTAGAAATACCCTGAGCCAGTTCTTAAGACCCAAACTTAAATTTTCAAGGTAAACCAGATTTGAAAAAGTCACTTTCCAGACTTTGGTAAATTCTTAATAAATTACAATATTACCTTATAGTAATGCAAACTAATTGACCCTCTATTGACACAGATTGCTGGTTTTCTTTTTTTCTTTTAATGTTTTGTTTTCTTTATTTTATTTTTTTTTTATAATAATTTTTTTTTTCTTTTCAACGTTTTTTATTTATTTTTGGGACAGAGAGAGACAGAGCATGAACGGGGGAGGGGCAGAGAGAGAGGGAGACACAGAATCGGAAACAGGCTCCAGGCTCTGAGCCATCAGCCCAGAGCCCGACGCGGGGCTCGAACTCACGGACCGCGAGATCGTGACCTGGCTGAAGTCGGACGCTTAACCGACTGCGCCACCCAGGCGCCCCTGTTTTCTTTATTTTTAATGTGTATTTTTGAGAGAGAGAGAGAGAGAGAGTGCAAGCAGGGGAGGGGCAGATAGAGAGGAGGACAGAGGATCCAAAGCAGGCTCCACACTGACCGCAGCAAGCCTGATGCCGGGTTCAAACTCAAGAACCTGGAGATCACAACCTGAGTGGAAGTCAGGCACTCAACCGACTGGGCCACCCAGGTGCCCCTCCTTGTCCCCACTGTTAGCTGTAGGAATGTAGAAGGGGAAATGAATAGCCATTTGCCTTAGTTCTACAATTGCCATGGGATTCTATCATAGGCTTCAAATCCTCCTTCTGCTTCTTTGTTCCACTCAGTTTTTCTACCTCTGTTCAAAACTAAGGAGTGAAGACCATATGTTGCTTTCCGAATTCTTTATCTGCCATTCCAGACCATATGTTTATGCCCACTCACTTTCTCTTGGCACACGTTACAGTCAAAAGAGAGCTCAATAGAGCTCCCGCTGACATGACTTTGTTCCTCATATTTTCTTTCCCTGGAGTATTTATCTCCTACATTTGCATATACCCAAAACCTTGTAGTATTTTAGGAACAAAATCTCCTTGACGGAAAACCTATGTTTGATTCCTGATTTGCAATCTGCCACAGTATTTAGCAGAGTGCTATGCCCACGCTGATAGCCACTCAATCACTAGACAGTAAATGAATGAGTACACAACACATATTAATGTGAGTACTTGGAAACAGGCCACGGCTGCCTCCCGCTACTGGAAAAATGAAGAACACTAAGAATGAAGCTTCCAGATTTCAAGTAAAAAAAAAGTTAATTTGATGTGTTTACACCGATAGAATTATAGCAAAAATTATTTCAGTTTTTCTTATTCTTTTAATGTTGTGATACAATACACACAATATTTATAAAATAAGTAAAATTCACTGATCCCACTTTGTAGGATCCTTTAATGGAAAAATATACATTCAAACAGATTAAAGTTTTTATGGTTTGATCTAGTAGTTACTAAGGTATGTTCTATAATATTATTTTAATGATTTTTATATTATTCTAACAATTTAGGCCATTTACCAAAAATAAAATGAACAATAGAATATTAATTGTATATTCCTCTTCCCAGCTGTCTGCATTTGAGTTTGGATCATATCCACTTTATTATTCTCTAGTTGATGTCATTATGGAAAAGTTATGGAAAAGGGAGAAATAATTTATAAGTTAAAAAAATAAAATCATTACAGGTGGCAACACTGTGATTCCAATATAGTCCTATGGTTTATATTTAACATTGAACTGTTACCTTCATATTTTACTACAAGACGGCTAATGATTAGGACCTAAATGTGAGGATACAACAGAGACTTATTTTTCATGTGTATGACCAGATACAAAAAAAGATAAAATTGGTGACTTTACATAAATTATTGAAATTTATATCAATTAATATATATTTAAAATGCCTTGTGATTTCAGAAGAATAATATTTATTATTCAAGTGTTTATTCTTTCAAATGTAAAGTATATTAAATGGCCATTAAGAATGTTTACATAACATTACAAATACACTCATAAATATTTTAATATTTCCATAAACCTCTTTAATAATAAAAATAAGAAAAATGTTCAAACTGCATTAAAAGAAAAAACAGTTGGGCACCTGGGTGGCTCAGTTAGATAAGCTCTTGATTAACTCTTGATTTCAGCTCAGGTCAAGAACTCAAGATTTTTGAGTTTGAGCCCCATATGACTCCACACTGACAGAGCAGAGCCTGCTTAAGATTCTCTCTCTCTCTCCCTGTCTCGCTCCTCCTCCCTCACTGGGCACACACGCTCTTCTCCTCAAGCATGCTTTCTCTCTCTCTCTCTCTCTCTCTCTCTCTCTCAAAATAAATAAACTTAAAAAAATACTTAAAAAAAAGAAAAAGCAGTTAAAAAATGGCATGCCGTCCAAAGTAAATGCAATTCTGGGGAATGTATGGCTGTATGTAAATACACACATGTGGTCTGTGTGTGTGTATGTGTGTGTTTGTGTGTGTGTGTTTGTGCACAGAGTCTAATGAGTAAAAGTATGAGAAAAGCTTATTTGCTTACCATTTATGTTGCTTGGATAATACAATCTGTGAAATAAACCTTTCACCAGCAAGCTTACTAAAACAAAATTCACAGGTTCATGGTGGCACAAATGGGACACGACTCCAGAATA
Source organism: Prionailurus viverrinus (assembly GCF_022837055.1). Classification (NCBI taxonomy): domain Eukaryota; kingdom Metazoa; phylum Chordata; class Mammalia; order Carnivora; family Felidae; genus Prionailurus; species Prionailurus viverrinus. Next base: position 60,345,071 of record NC_062564.1, on the reverse strand, counting down.
TCCAATAAGAAAACATTCTTGATTCATGTATTCCTAGAAATTAATTGTATCATGTTAAACTCAGTCTCTTGGTCTCAGAAATATCGAACAAATAAGAAATATCAAACAAATAAACTAATAAAGGAGATATTAGTAGAGATAATTTGTACTAACACCTTAAATTAGTGAAAACAGATTTAAATCTTACCTCTGTGACCAAGAATTGCAAAGAATATACAAAACAAAATTCTAACATGAACTTGATCTTTGGTTGCTTGAAGGATATCAATAAATGTTGGACAACTAATAATAGCTACACAGACATATATCAAAATATCAAGTTAGATTTTAAGCAATTCTGGTAGTGTGCCTTCCAAATGTAATACCCCAAGGGACAATTAAACATTTCTATCACAAAACGTGTTATTATATCTACTTATATACTATATACAATGTATGGTATATTTTCACATTTTATATTAGGCATTGCATATTGCTTTAATATACTATTTATTATATTAGTATAATACTTTTATTATAATTAGGTATTCCATAATGTTTTATATTAAATGTGTGTGTATAACAGAAAATGGTAAAAAAAAAATTAGAGGGAGAGAGGAATAATTACAACTGCATGACAGTGAAAAGTAAACATAAGGTGTAAAAACGTTGAACCAAGAATTGTGAACATTTCAGTATCTTATATATTTTTGAGCCATTACTTATTTTTTTGAAATTTAATTTCTAAAAGGCTTTAGACTATATATATTTATAGAAAAAGTTTCTTTTTTAATATATGCAGAGCCCAGGGGTAATTAAAACAGAAAAACCATGGGCTTAATTTTCCATATGCTTGAAAGCATGAAAGTTAAAAGCATGCTTTTGTGTTGAATAAGGGTACTGTAAAATAGAATCAAATGTCACAGTGAGTTTATTTACAGTACATTGTTTTTTATTCCCATCATCTTATGAGACTTATTATAAAATTGAGCTGAAATAATTATATTAATTAAAGTAATTTAAATAATATGAAACAGTGTCCCTTTGCTTTGGCAACTCTTTGTCATCTGTTTTGGCAATGAAGACCATAAGTCTGAGAACCAAAGATATGTTTAGAGGATATTGACCCTTTAGTTTGGGCACATTAGACTTTAAGAGCCTATCTTAGGTAATAGAATATCATAGAAGAACACATTTCCTAGATGGTCTTCTCCACATCTTCCTGCACGACTGGACATCTAAAGAGCTGATCACATAATTTTTGAATAACTTCACTTCTTGTCTCTCTAATTGCTTAATGTCGAACTTACCTATATCATATGGAATATTAGATTTCAAAAATGTTGAAAGAGTTCTTTGTTGCTTAGTATATTAATTTTAGCAAAGTTTAAAACATTTTATTTTACAAATATTAAAATGCGTTTGTTCTTTTAGTAGTATCTGTTTGAAGATCATCACTTTTAAGCAGGGCAATTTTCATCTTATTTCCCAGTGTATTTCTAGAAACCAGTCTGAACTGAGACCTTTGTAGATAGTCCATTTACAATCATTGGTGCTTGGAACCAATTGGGAACTCCAAAGGTATGGTTACCTCTCTTTCATAGTATTTTTAAATTCAATAATATTTACCAAAGCAAGAATATTGTGAAGAAAGCTAATCTATTTAGCCAATGATTGCTTAAAATTTCGTTAAATATAATCATATTCATATCATATATCTAGAACCCATTTTCAAATATTTTATGTAGTCTCCAAATGTTTCAGAATAGACATGGTTTATCTTGGCTCACCGAATGGATGTTCCAGATCCAGTGTATACAACTGTAACAAAAGGCATGTAGCATAAATACCTGTCAAAAGTTCAAGGCATCCAGATAAACAGAATCTTCTTTAAAACAACAGATTTAATGGCATATTACAAAACAAGGGTTGAAGTAGTCGTTACTTCCTATGGGTGGAAGATAGAAAAAAATCTGAAAAACAAATTTAACATACAAATACATAGATGTATACATAGCCACTAAATGTTGACTGGATCAGACTCCCTGAAATTATGAGTAACAGGCAATGGAAGCTAGTGTCACCAAAAATAGAAACTGCATTTTCATTCGGAATAAATAATTGTGAGCCTCATAGAGCTTTACATTCACTTTAATGTTTTACCTTAATATTGCAATTACCTACCTTTTTCAGATTAAAAATAATGTGAAATCAAAGTCATTCAGTAAGCATTTCTTTTTGCAGAAATAAAAGCAATAGGTTAGAAAAGGAGTATTAAGTTTACATTGAAAGATTTCTAAGAAGAGATATGAGTAGGGAATAAAATCAGAAGCAAAGCAAGAACCAGGTCATATCAAGCATTAAAAAAGCTACTGTGAGGAACTTAGATTTTAAGAGAAAGGGGAGTTGCATGATATGGTTAATATTTATGATTGTTTTGGCTTCTCTATGAACTAATTTTAGGAGGTGATGAATGAAAGCTGAATGATCTGGTAGGAGACTTTTAAATTATTCTGGACAACATACGATTGCATCATTGAGTAAGGAATAGTGTTCTCAGGAGAGATCAGATGTATGAATAAAGGATAGCTCCTGGGATTTTTTACGTTCCTACTTCAATTTTAAAATGCTATTTTGACTCACATTTCTCAGAAAAAAAAAAAACTGAAGCCATCAGCTATAATCTCTCTTTTCCCTACCTTACCTACTTGAGGTTGCTTATGTTCTGTCTTGATTCTCTCTTAGGTTTTCTTCCCTTCAAAATGGACAACAGTTATAGTCTCACATTTTCCTCAAGTACTAGCTTTGCTGTACCACATAAGTTTAGCAATATAGTATTTTATTTATCAATTCTATGTGCTTTTTTAAAATTAGGCTTTCTTCTTTTGACTTTGTGATATTATGTAAAAATATTAAATAAGTATATCTCTCTAATGGCGGGACTAACAGTCTCTCTAACAAATAGTTTATCTTAAAAATATATTTTATTTTGGGGCACCTGGGTGGTTCAGTCGGTTAAGCATTCATCTCTTGATTTCAGCTCAGGGCAATATCTCATGGTCTTGAAATCGAGCCCTGCGATGGGACTCTTAGGATTCTCTCTCGCTCTCTCTCTCAAAAATAAATAATAAATACACGTTTAAAATATATTTTATTTGATATAGACATAACCACATCAGCCTTCTTTTGGTTATTTGTGCTTTTTTTTTTCCTTTCGATCATTTCCTTTTCTCACGTTTTAAATATGTTCCAAACAATCAAGCCTAGTTGGATATTTTGTTAATCACGTTTTTTTAAAAGTTCTATCAGAGTCATTAAGTTTATATGCATACAATATATTTAATATAATTGATAGATTTTATTACCTAGCTACGATTTTATATTGTGCTATTTGTGTTTTACATACTTTTGTCTGCTTTCTTGATTACTTTTCCGTTGATTTAGATGTTTCTCATGTTATTTATTTTTCCTCTGTAGTTTGGACATTATACACTTAAATTCTGTTCTTTAAGTGGGTACTGACAAATTTATATAATCTGTATTTATCTTATAAAGGTCAAAAAGTGATCAATAATTTTATCCTCCCTTTGAACATTACCTCAAATAACTTCCATTTCTGAAACATATACTATTATAACATATTTTATGTCTTTTTTTATTTCAAGGTGTTATTTGAAAATGAGAATTGTAAATGTGGGTACATTAAAACATTTTTATTTTATCTAAATAAAAATGGTAAATGTGGATACAGTAAAACATTTTTGTAAGAAATGTTTTATAAAAATATTTACTAAAACATTTGTTACAAAAATGTTTTATTGTACCCACTTTTACCATTTTCTAGAATCTTTCTTTTGTGTATATTTGACCACCTTTTATTTTCCTGAAATTACTTTAATTTGGCCTGAATTGTTTAGAATTTTATTTTAGTGATTGGGTGAGATGATGAACACTCCTAGTTTTTATTAGTCCAAAATTTTCCACTTTGTCCTCATTCTGGAAGAATAGTTTTGCTGTGTGTAAAAATCAAAGTTGACCCTTATTTTATTCCAGTTTTAAAAATTGTTTTTAATGTTTATTTTTTAGAGAGACACAGTGTGAGAGAGACAGAAGGGAGGGGCAGAAAGAGAAGGAGACACAGAATCTGAAGCAGCCTCCAGGCTCTGAACTGTCAACACAGAGCCTGACATGGGCTGGAACTCATGAACCATGAGATCATGAACTGAGCTGAAGTCAAACGCTTAACCGACTGAGCCACCCAGGTTCCCCTATTTTCTTCCAGTTTTTAAAGGTAAATTTTTAGTTATTTCTGGCTTCCATTTTTGTTTTCAGGAAGTCAGATATCATTCTGTTATAGTAATCTCTTAATTTTTCCTCAGGGAGCTTTCAATGTATTTTGTCCTTATACAATTTAGTTTATATTAAAACACATAAATTAAAACTGGCAGAACTACAAAGAGAAATAGAAAAATTTACAATAAAAGTAAGAGATTTTAACACTTTCCACTCTTAATAATTCTACCCTCAGTAATTAATAGAGGACCAAACAACAACTATATGTATGTATATATATATATATATATATATATATATATATATAACAAATTTAAACTAAGAACTCTTACAGAAAAGTACAGCCAGTACCTGTAGAACACATCATTTAATTCATGTATGGAACATATTTCTAAATAAACTCTATATTAAAAATTTTTTTAGATTTACAAAGATAAAACAGCATTGCTAAATACTCTGCATCTAATTTCCTCTATTATATTTTAAATTTGTACTGTACATTTGTTACAATTGATGAAGAAATATTGGATTATTAATTGAAGTTCATACTTTTTTCAGATTTTATTAGCTTTTACCTAGTGTCCTTTTCCTGGATCCATCCAGGGTATCACTTTACATTTAGTAGACATGTGTTATTAGGTTCCTCTTGATTGTAACAGTTTTTCAGACTGGCCTAAAAAAAATTCAGTTCTCTTTGGAGAAAAGAATATTTCTAAAACTGGGACAAGAGATATAAAATGTGAGCCTACAACATCTTATTTTGCTAGAAAGTAAAAAAGTGATCAACAATGACAGCAGCAATAACAACACGATAATGGAAGCATGGCAAAGAAATTCAGGAAGCAAGTGAAAGAGCTCCCAATGGCCAAAACCAGAAAAAGTTGAGCAATAAAAAAAGTAAAGTAGCACTGAACCATAATCTAAAGCATAAAATAAAAATCTATGTGTCCATACTAGTAAAAATAAATGTTGGATACGTAAATAAATGAAGGAGAAAAGATACATTTTCTGCGCAAAAGAATTCCAAATAATTTATATAGATACTCCAACTATAAGGAGGTGAAACTGGGGCAACTGGGTGGCTCAGTCAGTTAAGCGTCTGACTCTTGATTTCAGCTCAGTTCCTGATCTCATGGTTGGTGGGTTTGAGCCCTGCATCAGGCTCTATGCTGACAGCACAGAGCTTGCTTGGGATTCTCTCTCTCTCTCTCTCTGCCCCTTCTCTGCTCCCATGCTCTCTCTCTTTCTCAAAATTAATAAATAAACTTAAAAAAAAAAAGAGATAGAACTACCTACTCCTTAAGTGTGGGCTGTACATAGTGACTTTTTTCAAAGAGGATAGTAGGGAAACTGGAATAAAAGGTAACTTTATAGCGGAGAAATCTAACAAATACTACCTTTTCCAGATGCCCAAAATTAACATCAATAGTGGTAAGTCATGTCAGTAGTCATACCCTTGATTTTTAATATAAGAGTGGCACATTACCTCTGTGGTCTTCCTTCAAGAAACACATAACCCTAGTCTAATCATGCGAAAAATACCAGATAAATTCCAATCAAGGCATATTCTACAAAACACCTGGGGTGTTCAGTAATCTTTGGGGCATGGGGTGGCACAGTCAGTTGAGCATCCAACTCTTCATTTAGGCTCTGATCACAGTCCCAGGGTTGGGGTATCAAGCCCCGCATTGGCCTTCATGCTGAGTGTGGAGTCTGCTTAAGATTCTCTCTCTCTCTCTCTCTCTCTCTCTCTCTCAAAAATAAACTTAAAAAAAGTTTAAAACAGAAAATGAACTAGAAAAATAAGAAAAATACAACAAAAGAAAAATAAAAAGAAAAAGAAATTTTAAACAATGACACCTACAATGAACGTTCTTTTTGAGCATAGTAAAACTAGACTTACTGAAGAAATTGCCTTCCATGAACCACAGAGAAGCCAAGGATCGTTATAGATGTGATGCAAGAAAAAATGTTAGTAACTCTAAGACTAAAGTATATCAACTTGGACTTTATTAAATACCTGTTGAGAGGTACCTAATTCATAATTGGAAAGTGTGTTGACATCCCCATGATGTAAAATTATAACATTAATCAAAGCCATATCAAACCACAAAGAAACAATATAACTAAAAAAACAAAATAACTGCAGGTGTATCTAGTAAAATGATTGGGAAAAATTTATAAGCATCCTCCCAACGAAAAATGAATTTAGAATGAAAATGACATCGTGACAGAAAAAGCTGGCTGCATAAATCTTGATTGAAAGCAGAATTTAGTCTAATGTACCATGACTTGTAATACCAGAGGATGTCTGGTAATAAATAAAGAGAGAATTTTATTCATTTATTCATTCAACTGATATCCTATTCATACACTTTTGGTCTATGAATATTTTCAACAGAATATTTAAAATTAAACAATTTTAAAAAATAAATACTTAAAACTAGAATGTTAGGGGCGCCTGGGTGGCGCAGTCGGTTAAGCGTCCGACTTCAGCCAGGTCACGATCTCGCGGTCCGTGAGTTCGAGCCCCGCGTCAGGCTCTGGGCTGATGGCTCGGAGCCTGGAGCCCGTTTCCGATTCTGTGTCTCCCTCTCTCTCTGCCCCTCCCCCGTTCATGCTCTGTCTCTCTCTGTCCCAAAAATAAATAAAAACGTTGAAAAAAAAAAAAACTAGAATGTTAGGTGAAAAGAATGTATATTGACCAAACAAAAGTTATTAGACAAGATAACAATAAATAAGAAGAGGATTTTCATGTTCTGAATGTCACAGTTTATTGCCATGAGACATGTCATAAGTTTGAAGGGAAAGAAATTTATGGTTAGTGTCTGCTGGAGAGGGTATTGAATGGAACTAATTGGAGGCTAAAAGTGCCACCTCCTAAGAGATGGCAAGTCAAGAGGATTAAGTCAGATTAGGCTGACATCTATACATCCTGATGTATTAAATGCCAGATAATGGCAAGGATGAACCGAAGATTCTCACTTGTAGCTGTACACCAAAATTTCATAGAACATTGTTCCCTGGCCCCAGGCAAGGACAATCAAATCAGAATTTTTAGAAATGAGACCAAGCTCCCCAGGTGACTTTAATAAACAGCTAGTGTTGAAAACGTCTATTTAATATAATAGTAATTCTTGACATTAGGTGGCAGATCAGGTGGTATGCCCAAGTCAGTACGCAATTAAAATTAAAAAAAATTTTTTTAACGTTTATTTTTGAGACAGAGAGAGACAGAGCATGAACGGGGGAGGGTCAGAGAGAGGGAGACACAGAATCTGAAACAGGCTCCAGGCTCTGAGCTGTCAGCACAGAGCCCGACGTGGGGCTTGAACTCACGGACCGCGAGATCATGACCTGAGCTGAAGTTGGAAGCTTAACCAACTGAGCCACCCAGGCGCCCCCGCAATTAAAATTTAAGAAGAAACAAATGGGTTCCTTCCCACGTGGCATGAAGAGATGGGATCCAGAAACAGATTGAAATACATCTTCCATTACCTGAGACCATGCTGATCAAAAAATGATTACCTCTTAAACATAATCTAGAGTCTCAAGTGGTCAATTACATGTTGGCATATATGAATGTGTTTATCCATATTCTTTTCCTTCTAGTAGTCCCATCAGTTATCCCTGGGTAACACTGCTCATGCCATTAAAATATTGTAGTACCTGTTTTTCAAAAAATAAACTGTCATTTGTATTTTTTTTAATGGAATATCATCAAAGAATAGAGCCTAAAGTAAGATAAAGCGCATAGTTCTTAACACTCCTCCTATATATTCAGTTTTTTGGTCACAGAGAAAAACTGAGCATTTACCTTTCCAAGTAAGTAGACAAAAGGTCTTCCTTGGAAATATATTGGAGAAGAAAATCAGGGCATGATCCAGTGGCATCACAAATCAGGGAACTCCTCCTTCTATGAAAAGCAATAGCCCACTGGTTTTTTGCTTGTTTATTTAAGTTTATTTTGAGAGAAAGCATGAGTGGGGGAGCAGCAGAGAGAAAGAATCCCAAGCAGGCTCCACACTACCAGTGCAGAGCCAGATGAGGGGCTCAAAGTCATGGCCCATGAGATCACGACCTGAGCCAAAGTCAGACGCTCAACCAACCGAGCCACCCAGGTACCCCCCAACTTCAGTTTTATTGTCTGAAGTTCAGATTCAAAAAGGATATGGTACCAGCGTGTATGGGTTGTCCAAGATAGGACATAAGTAATAATTTTTTGCCTTTCCACCTCTAGCTAACTAAATTTAAGGTAGAAAAGCAAAGCATGGTAATGAGATATCCATTTTCAAATCCACAAGAGCTTTATGAGTGATTCTCTTGAAGCTAAATGAAGAAGTCTGACTCATTCCATGTTAAACTTCTATTTAAGTAAGTTCTAATGGTGTTAACTACCCTGCTTGGGTCCAGCTGTATCCAGTAAATCCTTTCCTTTTTCAGTTCCTTTTCATATTTCTTTGCATCTGCCCTCTCAATGACTACTTTATTTTTGAAGCAGCCGAATTCTTCAGGTTCCAAATCCTTGAAAATAAAGAACCACAAATGCCAAGGAAAATGAAGTCATCATCTTTCTAAAGCTTTCCATTTATACTACTATGAAGTAAATCTCTCAAGCAGTCAATACCCACCCATATTCAGTTAACTGCATATAGGCTAACAGGTCTGTTCTCTAAGTAATGGTTGCATATGATTCTGCTTTCATTAGAACCTACCAACACACAATATTTTTTAATATTGCAGTTAGCTTTAGAGATAAAAGAAATTAAAGTTCCTAAAATGTTCACTTTAAAACTATATGTGTCAAGACACTATTGTAACCACTTTGCAAACAACTCAGTTAATCTTTATAATAACTCTATACAATAGATATTATTATCTTTATTGGCAGGGAAAAATGCATATACAGAAAATATAACTAATTTGCCCAGTTCTAGAGCTTATCCTCTTAACAATGAAATGTGCTGTTCTTATCTAATCCAGAAGATATACCATTCGCCAATATGTTTATTCCTGATGGACTGTCATAGACAAAGAACTAGAAATGTCAGCCATAGAATATATCTATACACACACCTGCTTTCTTGGCCATTCTGGCCAAAGGTATACCACAGCATCATAAAGCAATATGGTTTCCCAAGAAGAAAATCCAGGGTCTAAAGGTATTCCATATTTCTCTACCTAAAAGCTATAAAATAGAAAATTATTAATGTTACATCCCATATGCAGATTTTTAACAAACTGGATACTTACTTCCAAATTGGTTTCTACTTACATGGTTGAGTGTAAGTGCAGCACATGGGTGGTAGTGTTCAAAGAGAAAGTTCCTATCCTTTAGGGAACACACCATTGTATTGTTCTTTATAATATATTGCAAAGAGAGGATTGAAATGACTGCTAAGACCTATTTGCTTTCGAAGCAATGATGTAATTACGATATTACAACTACCAGAAGTCCTAGAGAGAGCAATGCATGAATCCATTGTCAATAAAACACTAGAACCAGTGCCGTGCAGAGGGAAGAAAGTTGAAAGAGGATTCAGTGACCTCTGTTGCATGTATGTGCTCCACTTTTCCTCCTGGTCTTAATTTTCAATTATAATCTACAACTTCTTTTTCAGTTCCTGGTATTTAATTATTATTTTCTAATTTATTTCTCTATGTATTATTGTAAAGCATGCCTCTGTGAAATATAATCTATGTATAGTCATACAGTTATTTATTTAAGAACATTAGGTATGACTATTAATATTAATGTTATATCATCTCCCTATCTTTGAGAATATTACCAGGCCACAGAAAGAATATGTGTCCTCTTTTGACCCTTGTCCATTTTTTTTTAATTTAAGAAACTGATATTCCATATGTCTCTATTAATATTGCACCTGAATTTTTTTAAGTACTACCTGACGTGCTATTTTTTAAATTTATGCATGTATTTTTTTGACTTATTCTACATCGTGCTTAATCACTATGCTCTTAAAATTTAAGCTCCATGAAGCCTGTTTCTGATTCTATGTCTCCCTCTCTCTCTGACCCTCCCCCGTTCATGCTCTGTCTCTCTCTGTCCCAAAAATAAATAAACGTTGAAAATTTAAGCTCCATGAAAGAAAGAATCTGTTTCCTATTATCTCCAGGGACTAGAATGGGTCTGGCACATTCTAGGTACTTTAATATTTGTTAAGTAAAAACATGAATGTTACATAGGGATTTTCAGCTTTTCATTGGAAAATAGCCAAAAAACTATGATTTGTATACTACTTCAGAGAATCCTCATGGAAATAGTCATATGTGTATAAGATATAGCAACATTCATTCATTCAGTAGTAAAATATTCAGAGTATGTATAAAATATAAGACACCATGATATAGATAAATATATATACTTAATGTATAAATAATATTGCCTATTTACTTATATATTTAAAATGTCAGATATTTTTCAAAAAAAATAAAGCATATAAAAAACACAATAGGCAGTAGAAAATGTCATAATATAGGATATACTATGGCGCTTGAGCTGAAAGAATCAAGGTGGCAGGCATTTGAGCTGTGCCTCTAGACTGTGTCATTGAAATAATGACTACATAGAGTCTGCTCACATGTGGAGGAAAAGTCGCTCCAGATAAAGAGATTGAAAAGCAAAGGCAAGATGTAGAAGAACAACGAATAATCCACACATCAAGAAAACGCATGAGAAAGGACGTTCTTGTAGTATGAAGCGGGAATGACAGCATAGCTCTAGGCCACAAATGAAATAAGGGATTTCAAAGCAACCATTTCTCAACATGCCAAAACCTCCCTCCAGACAGGTTTTTTACCTTAATTTTGTTCTTATAAAAGAAGGTGTGAAACATCCTTGTTACATTATTCTTAACCACATGAAATTTTGCAGGAGCCACATTTTTTTCTAAATAGCTTATCTTTGGAAAGAGCTTAATCTTCAACTTGAATAGGTTCACCATTAGCTGTGCGGACTTCAACATGTTACTTAATCTCCTAGAATTAATTTATTATTTTATTTCCTCTGTAAATTAAAACAAAATTGATTTCCTTTCAGAGGTTAAAGACCAAATTGTTTTAAATGTATAAAATACTCTAATCTGTCACAAGCACATAGAATGTGCTCAGTAATTCTGAGCTCTTCTCCCAGGTTACGATAGTCATACCCAGTTTAACTCTGTACAATGGCTTTTCTATTCTTTTTCTTTGTTGTTTCATCAAACACAAAATGTGTGATGAGTTAGAATTTTCCGCTGTGCTCTCAATGTTTTGCCAGTATCTTTTAATTAACACCAACTGCCTAGTTATAACAGCAGAAAAAGATAGGTATTGTCACAGAAAAACAAATCTAGGATACCATTTGTTTGCTAAGAAACATTATTAAAAAGTGATTTTTTAAATAGTTTTTTTTTAAGTAGGCTCTGTGCAGAGTGTGGGGCTTGCACTCACGACCCCAAGATCAAGAGTCGCAGGTGCTACTGACTGAATCAGCCAGGTGCCCCTAAAAGGTGATTTTAAAAGAATAGAATCTCCTCTAATTTTGAACACATTAAAAACTGTATTTGTGTTCACACAGTTTAATCAGTTGTTACTTTTTATATCAAGAACTGATACTTTGAAATTCCTTAAGAAATGCATTGACTAAAAATAGTGGGTATATCCATTTCCGCTGTACGTGTTGTCTCATTTTGAAAACATTTGTTGATGTTTTGCATAGAAAAGTAGTGTGCAAAGGGTGGTTCTAAACTAAGTGCCTTTTGCTGCTTTCTGAGAACCTAAGTATCAAAGTATCTCACACAAAGCTCGGGAGGAATCAGGTTAAGTATGGAAACCACATCTAATCCAAGGGTGAGAGAAAATGCTTTCTAGTCAACCAACCAAATTTAAAGAAAATAAGTCTTTTTTTAATTTAAAGTTTAATTAGTTAACATACAGTCCAATATTGGTTTCAGGATATCACTCACCATCAGGGAAAACAAGTCTTGAAGAGAGGTTTGTTTTGGTTTTAGAGATTATTTTAAATAATTCATGACTGGATACAATTAAATGCCTATTAATAGTGATAAAAATGGATGTAAAACTCAGGCTTACTCAGTGAGATGTTCAGGATGACTGATACTAACAGAGAGTGCCAGGGAGGGACACCAAATCATAACAAGAAGATGTGCCCAAACTTCTACTCCGATTTCTGCCCCCAGACGGTGAAACTGACAACGTGGTTAAATTGATTCAACATAAAATCAGTTACAATTTCTTCCAAAATGTGCTACCAGAATTTATTACTCCCTTCTCTCTCCACATTCAGTACTTCATGCACCCACTGACAAAGCTGGTCAAAGAATCCAACGTGATTTTGAGAAGAATTAACGTGGATTTGAGACTTTACCAATAATATATTAAGAAATGACTTGCTGTATCATGCATTATGACAGCTAAACAACTATTACCTGCCAGGGTAATAACATTTATAAATGAGAACAAACGAACAAAAAGCCACACATTTTGTAACTTTTATTTACAAATGAAATATTGGCTAAATTATAGATTGTCATAAAAAGAAAATATGAAAAAATACTCTACAAAATAAAACATTTACTCTTTCTGAGTAAATACAGACAAATGAAAAACTGAAACATAGGCTGAAATATCCCACTGAAACACAGACAAAAATGATTATAAAATAAATTCATTTGAAATCAATTAACTACTCCAGGCCTTAGTCTGCAAATGTGCCTAGAGCATTCATTCTATACTAGTCAGAAATCTAGAGGAAAGCCTGAGCCCTGTGACTATAAATAAAGGCAAGATAAGTGAAATGATTCATTATAAGTTTGCCACAGTGATATGTACAATTAGTAGTAACATGTGAACATAGGAACGACTTTATGAGACTTGATTTTAAATAATTTCTGCAAAAATCCTCAACTAATAATAAAGTTTGATTTAGCAAAATTAGATCCTTATGTATGTTATGCTCTACATACAGCATCTGTAGTAGAATAAGAAAAAGAAAAGAAAAACAACTCAGCTTCAAAAATCCTATGTGTATGCTTTATTTCTGATTTTTACTACGAAAAATCAAGGTCACTATGAAACAGGAACAGTGGAGAAGTAAAGAGAAGGTTTCAAAGGACTTTTCTTCAAAATAGGAAGAAAAAAGAAAGAGAAAAGCATGTAAGGACACCAAAAATATATTGATAACAAAGTCATTTTAGTAAAGTGCAACAATCATGAGTGTGTTTGCCGTGCCGGAGAATGATAAATCAGAGACAAATACAGAATTTATAATGATGAATTGAGAACTTGGTAAGAATCAGTCACTAGTGTTTTAACCACCAAAGACGTAAAAGACTTAAAATAACTCTATATAAACATTTCGTAGCTTTTAAATTCATCGTAATGTTTGAGAACACTTAACCTCATCTTTTTACATGTAGAGAGAGCTCTGTATCTCTGTGCAGCAATGTGACAGAGCATTGAAAGCACAGAAATGGAAGCAGGCTGCCCACGTTCTACCCGTGGCTCTGTCACTTAACATTGTATGAGTTTGGGAAAGTTCATCTCTCTTTGCCTCAATTCAGTAGGTAAAATAATACTACTTACATCACAGGATTTTTCTGAAGAGTCAATAGCTTTATAGCTGGAAATTGTTTAGAACAACTGCCCATAGTAAACATTAAAATAGCAATAGATGTTATAATTTTATGTATAGCGATCTGTCCAATGTAATTATTCATATCTAAGATTGATACCAATTTCGTATTCTTTTTTAATCTTTGCTTTATTATAAAATATAACATTCAATAAACTGTAGAAAATATAGACTCTCGTATTAACAAAGTGATATTCAGATTAACAAAGCAACATCCCCATAAATCAAGATAAATGTTCCCAGCACCTCAGAAATCTATATTATAATAGCCCCCTTCTTTGAAATTTGTGTTGCTTTAAAAAAATTATGTCTCGGGCCGCCTGGGTGGCTCAGTCGGTTGAGCGTCCGACTTTGGCTCAGGTCATGATCTCACAGCTTGTGGGTTCAAGCCCTGCGTCAGGCTAGGTGCTGACAGCTCGGAGCCGGGAGCCTGCTTCAGATGCTGTGTCTCCCTCTCTCTCGCCGCCCCTAACCCACTCGCATCCTGTCTCTGCCTCTCTCAAAAATAAATAAACTTAAAAAAAAAATTATGTCTCCTTTTTCATTACATTTCTCTCCATATACGTATGTGTGTGTGTATGCAGAAAAAAAACCACAAGTTGATTTTGCCAGTTTTGTAAGTTTTTTATAATTGGAATTGCATAGAATGTGTTCTTTTGTGTCTAGCTTCCTTTGCTCAATATAATGTTACAATTATTCTGTGTTGTTGGGGCGACTGAGTGGCTCAGTTGGCTGAGACTGTGACTCTTGATTTCAGCTCAGGTCATGATCGCTGGGTAGTGGGATCCCAGGCCCACGTTGGGCCCCATGCTGAGCATGGAGCCTGCTTAAGATTCTCTCCCTCTCCCTGTGCCTCTTTTCCCCACTTGTTCTCTCTCTCTTTCTTTCTAAATAAATAAATAATTCATTAATTAAAACCACAATTATTCTATGCTGTGCTAATTTAATTGTCTTACTCGTCTCATTTTTGAAGATCTTAAATCTTATTGTTCTGGTCCTAGGGTACATAATCAGAACTGGAATTCCTTGTTCATCAAATATCGCCATCTTCATCAGATTTTGTCAGAACGATTTCCAAAGCAGCACCCGCCGGCAGCCGAGGAGTTTTCCTGCTGCTTTCCTTCCTCTGTAACACCCGATACTGTCAGATTCTAATTTTTACTGATCTGGTGGAGGTATCTCATTGTGATTTTAATTTGTATTTCAGGAGAATTCCTTTTCAGAAATGTATTGGACACTTGGAAATCTTTTGTGAGTAACTTTTCCCTTCATTATTTGAAGGAAATTTTTACATACTTTGAATGAGAGTTCTTGGACCGTTATAAGTTACAAATACCTTCCACTCGGTGCCTTGTCATTTCATGATCTTAATGAAATATTTTTTTTTTAATTTTTTTTTTCAACATTTTTATTTATTTTTGGGACAGAGAGAGACAGAGCATGAACGGGGGAGGGGCAGAGAGAGAGGGAGACCCAGAATCGGAAACAGGCTCCAGGCTCTGAGCCATCAGCCCAGAGCCTGACGCGGGGCTCGAACTCCCAGACCGTGAGATCGTGACCTGGCTGAAGTCGGACGCTTAACCGACTGCGCCACCCAGGCGCCCCTTAATGAAATATTTTGATGAATAAAAATTCTGAATTCTAATATAGTCAAATTGGCTAACCTATTTTTCATAGTTTGTGCTTTACAGGTCTTGTTTAAGAGATCTTTCCTGGGGCGCCTGGGTGGCTCAGCAGGTTAAGTGTCCAACTCTTGATACAGGCGAGGTCATGATCTCACAGTTTGTGAGATGGAGCTCCTATGTCAGGCTCTGCACTGACAACACAGAATCTGCTTGGGATTCTCTCTCCCTCTCTCTCTGTCTCTCTGCCCCTCCCCCATGATGTCTTTCAAAAACAAAGAGATCTTTACTCCTAAGAAGTGACGATTTCTCTTCAGATATTATATTCTAATTTTTAATGCTTTTTTTTTTAAGAAAGAGAAAAGAGTGGGGGCGGGGGGAGGGCAGAGAGAAAGGGCGACATAGAATCTGAAGCAGGTCCAGGCTCTGAGCTGTTAGCACAGAAAGCAACGCAGGGCTCAAATCACAAACAGTGAGATCATAACCTGAGCCAAAGTTGGACGCGTAACCAACTGAGCCACCCAGGTACCCCCAGATATTGTATTCTAGAGTTTCATTCACTTATTTTTCACATTTATGCTTTTCAACCATGTAGGTTTGATTTTTGTATATGATGTGAAGAAGTGATCTAATTTTATTTGTTTTTCATATGGATTCCCAATTTTTCCAATACCCTTTGCAATGTCACTTTTGTCTTAAATAAAATGTGTGGTTCTGTTTCTGGGTTCTCTGGCTCATTTTGTCTATATGTTTATCTCTGGTTTCAGTAGACACTGTCTTGATTATCACAGGTCTATAATAAATCCTGATACCTGATACAGCAAGTTTGTTCAACCTGATCTTCTTTTTCAAAGAGTATCTTCGCTACTTTGGTTCTTTCGTGTTTTTAGGTAAATTTCAGAATCAGGTAATCAACTTCTCCCTCCCATCGGGCCTACCCACCCCCACCCACAACATGGAAAGACAAGGGAAAAAAATGTGGAAGATTTTATTGTTATTGTACTGAATCTATACAACAATTTGGGGGCCTAATATGTGTGTCTAAACTGAGCTAAAAATTCAGGCAACTATAATCATAATATTGAATTTTCCAATAGAAAAACATGGACTATTCCTCTCTGTATCTGTATTTAAATACTTTTATTCTTTTTAAAAATATATATATTTAAATATCACTTGGTAAAGTTTAAAGATGTCTTTATAAAAGGCTTGCACATGTTTTGAAAGATTTATTCCAGACTACTTCATATATTTTATGCTATTATAAGTGCTACTGAGAATGCTTGCTTATCTCATTGCCTCAACATGTATTGCAACCATGAAAATCCCTTATTAATTTGAACTGCACAGGATAAAAAATATAAGACTAATTCTTGACCTAATGCAACTATGCTAGAAATACAAAATCAAAAGATAGTTTAAAGAAAAAGTAACTTTGGAAATTAGGAAATATAGTTCTTAAATACACAGTGGACCAAAAATAAATCATGATAGAAATTAAAAGACATTTTAAACTGAATGATTAAAAAATTAAATACTTCAAGTGTGGCTAATGCAGTAATTGAATATTAATAGATAACCTTCAACACCTGTATTAGAAAAGAACTAAGAAGTAATATTCAAATTACATATCATCTTTCTAAATTTGCAACCTGCCTATTTGTTTACTTGTTTAGTCTATTTTTTGTTTGTTTGCTTCTTTCTATTTTGTTTTTTTTAATTACTTCCTAATAGAATTAATCAAACTAATGCAGACTGAGAGTATAACGCATCTTAAACCAACAAACAGAAAAAACATGTCTAATTATAGCTGGTAATAAGTAAATATCAATATACCTGTTAATATACCTGGTAATAAGTAAAGAGGAAAGTATCCCTTAAAAGATAGCCAGTTCAGTGTGATAAAAGTTCTCTAGCTGAAAGAAAGAAAGAAAAAAATTTATATTTGCTAATTGGTCATTGGTGCGTCCACTGATTTCTGGGATCCTTTTTTTCTGCTCCTGTTACTCTTAATCTAGAATTTTCTCTCTCACCCTGATTCCCAACTGCTTCCAGACTTACCTTTTACCACCAGTATATAGAGACAGTCCCTCCATAATTAAATTAATATTTATTTTAATTGCCATCCATAGGAATGCCATCTTTATTTAAATATATAAGCTACAGGAGCGCCTGGGTGGCTCAGTTGGTTAAGCGACCGACTTCGGCTCAGGTCATGATCTCACGGTCCGTGAGTTCAAGCCCCTTGTTGGGCTCTGTGCTGACAGCTCAGAGCCTGGAGCCTGTTTCAGATTCTGTGTCTCCCTCTCTCTGACCCTCCCCCGTTCATGCTCTGTCTCTCTCTGTCTCAAAAATAAACATTAAAAAAAATTTTTTTTAAAAGTTTAAAAAACAAATATATAAGCTACATATTTTTATATACAAAAAAAATCTTTAGCTGGGGTAATGGCATTGAAAGGTAGCATACCCCATAAAATATGATGTATCTCATTCTTTTTGCCAGTTTTGTTTACTCTTGTGATAACAAGAGTATTTCCAAAACTGAGGCACTGTCACCAATAGCTGTTTTTAAAGAATAGAGAAATATTGGTTTGTTTTAAAAAAAAAATTAAAAATAAAAAACTTAAGTTTTCTAAACACTAAACATTTAAACATTAATAAAATACTTTAGACAGAACATGCATATTGACATTTCCATTAAAACAACCATCTCCTTTGTGAGAAAATGTAATGAATTTGTGTAATAGATGCATGTTGCCACTGATACATTCAAAAGGAGTTAAGCTTATTTCATTAATAAATATTCTTGCACATAGGACATTGGGAATATTAGATCATCACAATTTGAAACCGTCACCATTAGAGGAAGCTGCTTACTCGTGTTGAAACGTCAGATAAGGAAAACATTCTACTTTGTATAGAAAATATAATTATTTGAAGGGTACCTAGGTGGCTCAGTCTGTTAAGGATCCAGCTCTGGCTCAGGTCATGATCTCACTGTTCGTGGGTTCAAGTCCCGCATCAGGCTCTGTGCTGACAGCTCTGTGTTTCTCTCTTGGTCTGCCCCTGCCACACTCACATTCTCTCTCTCTCTCTCTCTCTCTCTCTCTCAAAAATAAATAAAACATTAAAAGAAAATATAATTACTTGAAAGTTGACCAAATTATTAAGAAAAATCTTATAAATAATCCATTCAAATATAATTGTCAGGGTGATTGTGAATTTAATTTATCCCTATAGTAAAGCCTTTAAGTGTATAATGGAGTGCGATAATATGTGTTATTATCCATTACATGTACATGTCTGTGACGTACCTGACAACTCAAGGTGTCATGACACTAATCTTTTGTAGAAACTCCACACACCACTAATCCTTTGCGTAGCCCTTTGGTAAATAAATTACAGACAGTTTCTACCACTTGATTAACAAGAGCCTTAAGTCCTAAAATATACAATCTGCTCTTCAATAATTATTGACAAGACTGCAAAACATTGCTTAAAGTGAACTAATGTCTGGAACAATTTTCATGCAAAAACAGTGCAGTACCAAGTTTATATAACTCTTTCCTAATAAAAGAATTACAGTTGACCTTTGAACAACATAGGTTTGTGCAGGTCCACTTATAGGCAGAGTTTTTTTTTTTAGTAAATACAGTGCCATATTGTAAATGTGCTACCTTTTCCTCATGATTTTCTTAATAACACTTTTCTCTCTAGCTTACTTTATTATAGGAGCATAGTATTTAATAAGTTTAACATACAAAATATGTATTAATCAATGGTTTATGTTATCTGTCAACATTATGCTATCAGCAGTTAAGGTTTGGGGAGTCAAAACTTATATTTGGATTTTTGACTGCACAGAGTGGTGGGGGTGACAGTGCACCTAATCCCTGTGTTGTTCAAGGGTCAACTGTATTTTTCACCTAAATGGTTCCCACTGGTTCCATTTTAAAGTTTTCCTAATGTATAATATATCACCCAATGCTTATTGATGTTATAGCCAGAAACAATGAACAAACAATCTATGCCATATAAATGTGATATATTTGTACAGGTGAAATCAGATGATTATTTTTTATTAAAAAATCAAATAAGCCATCCAGCGATGGACACATTACTTAATTTCACTAAGCCTCAGTTTCCTCATCTGTAAAGTGAGAAAAATGGGTCATACAATAGAGATGACCCTTTCCGACATTAGCAATCTGAATCTGTCTTCTCAGTGCATCTCTAAGGCCTGCAGTTCAGGGTTCTCATATGGAAAGAGAGAAGAAAGAACACCCTGAGTCCCTTCTAGATGAAGAGAAAAGTTCTGATTTAGCCAAGAGCTTCCAGACTCTTTTATACAGTAGCCGCAAAGGAAGAAACCTATTGCAATAATCAGGGGCAATTTCACAGAGCATATCGAACCCCAGCAAGGGCAAAACTGAGACAGGCTTCTGCCTCTCCCTCTTTCTCTCATGAACTTGTCTATGCTCTCTTAAGTCATGTAATCCTGGCACAGACATCGAATGGTTTCCTTTAGCATAATTGTCAAAAGTGTCAAATCTTGTCTTTTAATAACTTGGACCTAGAGAGTTTTAAGCAATAAAATGAATATAAGGTAAGTGTGAATGGTTCCAATTATTGATCATTGTTTACATCCAGACAATGTATTAGATGCTTTACATACATTTCACTTAATGATTAGAAAACAGCATAGAGTAAATATTCTTATCCCCTTTTGCAGGTGAAGAAACTAAGGTAAGACACTGGCTCGAGGTCCCAAGCACATAAGCACTCACATCCATGACAGCAATGCCGGAGCCTATAGACTGTGGTACCTCCCTATGACTGAGGACACAAACTACAGTTGAGGAAAATTACTGTGAGATATGCAGTGTCACACGGACACAACGCCTCCGTAGGGGCAACATAAACAACTACCCCTTCGCCGCCCTCTCTCACGATTTTCTCCATGCAGTAGTATGAAGCAGAAAGCTTTCCCTGATGAAGTCAGAACAACAATCACAGCCGATTCATTTTTTTTAATGTTTATTTATTTTGAGAAAGAGAGGGAGAACACACATGCATGAGCAGAGGAGGGTCAGAGAGACAGACAGAAAGAGAATCCAAAGCAGGCCCCATGCTATCAGCACAGAGCCCAATGCAGGGCTTGAACTCACAAACCATGAGATCATGACCTGAGCCAAAATCAAGAGTTGCATGCTCAACTGACTGAGCTACCCAGTCACCCCACAGCGGATTCATTATTATCTACAATGTCGAGAAGCTCCCTCTAGATAAGAAAAAAAATCACAATTTTTTTGAAAATACATATTTAATGTCAAATTTAGTTTGACATCAACTGTATTTAAGGTAAATTAGTGTTCAAGGTTCGTTCTGAGGGGCGCCTGGGTGGCGCAGTCGGTTAAGCGTCCGACTTCAGCCAGGTCACGATCTCGCGGTCCGTGAGTTCGAGCCCCCCGTCGGGCTCTGGGCTGATGGCTCAGAGCCTGGAGCCTGTTTCCGATTCTGTGTCTCCCTCTCTCTCTGCCCCTTCCCCATTCATGCTCTGTCTCTCTCTGTCCCAAAAATAAGTAAACCTTGAAAAAAAAATTTTTTTAATTTAGGAAACAATGTGCTATTATAGAAGTATACTTAATAGCACAGAAAAAGAGTGCTCATTATATATTGATAGGTGGAGAAACAGGTTAAAATATAGAAAGGGATTTTCATAATTTTAAAAAATATTTTAAAGTTTATTTATTTATTTTGAGAGAGACAAAGACAGTTTGAGTGGGAGAGGGGCAGAAAGAGGAGAGAGAGGATCCCAAGCCCACAGCACAGAGCCCAATGGGGCTCAGATTCATGAAACCAGGAGATCATAACCTGAGCTGAAACCAAGAGTCAGACGCCTAACTGACTGAGCCACCCAGGCGCCTCTAGAAAAGGATTTTCTTGTAAAAAAAAATACACTATATGAACAAAAATGACTGAAAGATTATATGCCAAAATTTTAATAGTGATTATCTGTGGGAGGTGAGTATAGACTTTTCTTCTTTGTCTTATCTATTTTTCCATATTTCAAAAGGAAATAAGCAAATAATAGCATGGCCAGATGATAGATTACACAGTTACAAAATTGTTTTAAGAGATTTTTTTTTTTTTTTAATTTTTGGGACAGAGAGAGACAGAGCATGAATGGGGGAGGGGCAGAGAGAGAGGGAGACACAGAATCGGAAACAGGCTCCAGGCTCTGAGCCATCAGCCCAGAGCCCGACGCGGGGCTCGAACTCACGGACCGCGAGATCGTGACCTGGCTGAAGTCGGACGCTTAACCGACTGCGCCACCCAGGGGCCCCTAAGAGATTTTTAATAATACAAAAGGGAAAATGACTACAAAGAAATGCACCAATATGTTAACAGCACTTAACTCTGTGAAGATCCTATTAGTAGGTTTTTCCTCATTACACATTTATTCATTTTACAATTATTCCAAAAGGAGAATAAATTATTTTATCTTTGTAATTCATGGATGGTATTTAGAGCATACTTGATTTGTAGCTATTAATTTTTTTAGGAAAATTAGTTTTTCCTTCTCTGAACACAAGATTATCAATGTGTACAATGCTGGATATTGTTAAGGAAGATCTTGCAGGGAAAGGGTCTTAGGACCCCCACCTGACTAAGCCCTGCTAATCAAGAATGTACCTGGTATTTTCTCGTCTTCCGCACAGAATTTTCTGGAGGTGGCAGACTTCTTTCTCTTAAAATCCTTACTGATCTGTTACCTCCTATCAAAGAGTTTCCAAAGATGTAATAGAAATGATGTAATTTCTGGATTTCTCGTCGTCCTCTGGCATCTTAGGATTTAGCTGTAGGAAATAAATAAATAATTAAAATATGCTGACAATGCTATTTATGAGTCTCATTCAGAGAACATTCATAAAAAAGATTTTGCAGATACCCTTACAACTCATATTACCCTAATTATAAACATGTTAGAGATTGAGATATAGAAACTGAAATTATTTGAGCCATATTTAAATATCTTGGAAGGATCTAAATCAGCATCTGTTATTTGTATTTTCACTTTATTACAATCAGCAGGGCATTATGGGTACATCCCATAGAATAAGTCCGTGGTGAGCTTATGCCCTTCTTTTCTTCCAGGGCATCAAAACCACCAGAGAAAACACCAGCTAGCTTCTTGGCATTGTTGATGACAAGTGGCATAAACTCAAGAACAAAGTACATGAACAGTCTGTTAAGACCATTGGATTTAGAAACAGAATCTCTGGGGTGCCTGGGTGGCGCAGTCGGTTAAGCATCCGACTTCAGCCAGGTCACGATCTCACGGTCCGTGAGTTCGAGCCCCGCGTCGGGCTCTGGGCTGATGGCTCAGAGCCTGGAGCCTGTTTCCGATTCTGTGTCTCCCTCTCTCTCTGCCCCTCCCCCGTTCATGCTCTGTCTCTCTCTGTCGCAAAAATAAATAAACGTTGAAAAAAAAAAATTTAGAAACAGAATCTCTGAAAACCACCCCAGAATTAAGGCAGAAATAACTGTCTAAAAGAATTTAATCAAATTCCAGTTATTATCATAGAATGGACTCTGGAAACAAGGCATTATCAATTTTCAGAACCACTCTTAGTCTGCAGCAATACTGTACACAACCAAAAGGACTATATCCTTTTTCCACATTGATGTCAAAGCAGTTCTTTAAAAATGTAAACCTGATCATGTCTCTCATGTGGTTTGAACATTTCAGTGGCTTCCTGTTGCTCTTCGGTTATTCAAAATCCTCACTAAGGCCTACAGAAACCTGCATGATCCAGACTCATCTCACATCACTCTCTGTACCCCAAGCTCGTTGACCACTTCCTGTCATGGTGTCCCTCTCCTGCCCCACCCCTCGCTACCACACACCCAACTAATCAGCTTCATCTTTCAGATGTGGCTTGAAAATGCCCCAGTCCTTCTAGCCAACCCTTTTCACACCCTTTGCATTAAATTGTAGTATTCATAATTTTAAAGAAGTATCTCTGTATTGGTTTGTTTAATATCTGCTTTGCTAGACTGTGAGCATTGCAAGAGCAAGAATGTATCTTTCATGTTCCCTGTTGTATTCCCAGAACCCAACACAAAGCTGGGCACATAGTAGGTCTCAATGTCTGGGTTAGATGTTGAATGAGTGTGTCAGAGACCTGCAATACCAAGCTGGCTGCCACTTGCCAAGCTATAAGAAATCCTAATTGGGTGCAACTGATTTTTAATTTTTCCTACACTGATTTTCCTGCACCAGTTTGAAATCCAAGAAGATAACAAGATGACACAACTATACTGGCCCATGATAACTTACTGACAAAATAATTATTAGATTATTTGAACATTTGAAACTTATTTCACTTAATAAATACCATTACTAGACAATATTTTAGAGCAAATAACTAATGTAATTAGAAATTGGGGCAAACAATGAAGGTGTTGGTCTTATATAGTAATACAACAGGAATTTTTCGCCAAGAAAAACAAAGAACTAAAAGGAACTTTAGTTCTAACATGTAAAGTAATTTGTTGTAGCAATCTAAGAAAAAAAAAGCTAACGATCTCACCTAGGCAAAACAGTTTTTACTCTAATAGATCGATTGAAATTTCATTTTTCGTACTATAGAAACTAGGTTCTCCCCAGTTCTGCTGTGAAAGGTGTTGGGACTGTGTATGGTGGCAGAGAGAGAGAAGAGTATAAATTAGACTTCATTAATGTCAGATGAGTCATTCTTTTCTTATACATATAATTCTATAATAAATAAGAATGGTGAAAATGTTTACTAGAAATTAGTTATATTTACCACCACTGTTGTGCTTAGTCCTTTCAAAATCATCACTGAGAGGTCTAGAGGAATTCCAGTGTGCAAGTTAACCAAATTCTTCCTTCTTAAAAAAAGATAGAGGCACCTGGGTGCCTTAGTCAGGTAAGCACCTGGCTCTTGATACAGGTTCAGGTCATGATCTCACGATCATGAGATCAGGCCTGCATTGGGCTCCACAGTGAGCATAGAGCCTGCTTGTGATTCTCTCTCCTTCTCTATCTGCCCCTCCCCCCCCTCCGAAATAAATAAATAAAAACTTTAAAAGAAAAAGAGAATAAAATTAGCTGGGTCATCACTGAGGGAAAAAAACCAAAAAGCATACAGTATAACACACATGTAATTTTTTTTAGTCTAATCTATGAACTTATTTAATGGGTCTCTATCCTTAATTTTATAATTATGAATAATTTATAATTATTAAAAAGCAAAACATGTTTTTAAAAAACTTAATGCACCTCTTGAAGAAATAAGAAGTGGCCGGAATATCTGTAGAATTGTCTCTGTGGTAAAAAAAAGCGCGTATTAAGAATTTATTTGTGTGTGGGACTGAAGTAGGTACCAAATAATGTTGAAGAGTATATAGCCCCACCCATAAAATATCATATTTCTGACACTGAGAGACCCTTCTTGATTATTTTAGCTTGCTTATTGGTGGGAGTTTGTGTGTGTGTGTTTGTAAAATATTTCAAGCACAGAGAAAAGATTAGAGAATAAATGATACCTGTGAACCTACTATTCACTCATTCCAAGCTATTTATTGAATGCCCGCTATGTGCCACGTACTCTTCCAGACTCCGAATACGTCAGTGAACAAAACAGATTAAAAAAATTTTTTAATGTCTTTGTGAAGTTTATTTACTAACAAAAACTTACAGAAGACAAAGAAATATAAAGACAAATATATTCTATTCCAGATGATAAAGCATGAAGGAAAAAAAATAAAGCAGGGAGATAGGATAGTGAGTTCTGGGATGCACAGATGGTATCATTCTAAGCAAGATGGTCAGGAAAAGCCTTGCTAAGAAAGTATTTGAGCAATGGGTTAAAGGTTGTTTGAGTCAGAACGTTTCGGACAAATATAGCAGCAAGTAGAAAGGTTGAGAGGTAGGAGAGCAACTGTTGTTTTCAAGAAATGCAACGGCCAAGAGATGGAAAAAACTTAAGTGTCCATCAACAGATGAATGAAAAAGAAAATGCAGCGCATACATACAGTAGAATATTATTCAGTCATAAAAAAGAAGGAAATCCTGCCATTTGTGACAACATGGTTAGACCTTGAGACTAATATGATCAGTGAAATAAGCCAAAGACAAAAACAAAAAACAAACAAAAAACAAGCTCATAGAAACAGAGCAGAATGGTGGTTGCTGGGGGTGGCTAAGGGATGGAAAAAGTGGAAAGATGTTGGTCAAAGTGTACAAACTTCTAGATTTAAGATGAATATGTTCTGGGGATCTAACATACGTCTTGGTAACTACAGTTAACAATACTGTATTGTATACTCGAAAGTGGTTAGAAGAGTGGGTCTTAAAGACTCTCACCACAAAAGGTAATTACGAGGTAATAGATGTGTTAACTAACTTATTACAGTGATCCTTTTGCAGTATATACGTGCATCCCATCATCAGGTTTTACACCTAAAACTTGTACAAAGTCATATGTCAATTATATCCTAAGAAGCGTGGGAGTGGGGGTGGAGGTGGGGACAAAACAGAAAGGAGGCCAGCATGGACAGAGCCAGAGACCTTGGGAGAGATTAGTAGGAAATGAGGCCTAAGAAGTAAAGGAGAGTAGGTTGGAGCATAGAGAGCAAAAGATCCCAGTGGTCCTTTTGTTCTGACTGACTTGAAACTCCTTGGAAGGCTTTGAGCAAAGGAGAGAAATAATCTGAATTTCCTTCTATGGCATTACTCTGGCTGCTGTGTTGAGAGCATAGGAAGGAGACCAAGGCAGAAGTTAAAAAGCCAATTAGGGGCTACTGCAATAATCGAGAAATGATGGTAGATTGTACAGGATATGAAGGGTAGGCAAAAGCAAGAAAAGGAAATACTCTGTGTGAATTTTGGAGGAGGAGAAATGAGGTTGGCTGAAAGACTGGGTGTGGTATGCGAAATATAAAAAGGATTCAAGGATGATTCCAAGAATTCAGGCCTGAGAAACTGGAAGAAAAGAGAAGATGAAGATAGAAAACACTGAGGGATGACCAGGTTCCCACAAGAAGTTCACGAGTTTGGCATTTACACATTGAGTTTGGGATGTCTATGAGATATCCAATTAAAATCAGGAGTTCAAGGGGTGCCTGGGGAGATTTTGACTCCGGTCATGAGTGAGCAGTTCATGGGTTCGAGCCCCGTGCCGGTTCAGTGCTGGCAGTGCAGAGCCTGCTTTGGATTCTCTCTCTCTGCCCCTTCCAAGCTCACGCTCTCTTGCTCTCTCTAAAAATAAATAAATAAACTTAAAAAAAAATTAAAAGAATCAGGAGTTCAAAAGTCTGAGTCAACAATTTGGGGAATTTACAGCAAAAAATCTGGAGATATGAATTCAAGACTTGCTGATATGACAGCAAAAAAAAAAAAAAAGATACTTAAACCATGACATTAGGTGACCCATGGGATGACCACTGGCTTTGTCAAATGTTAATAGTTTTCTAGGTTTACTTCAGATCTTCTTTGTTTTAAAGAAATAAATATTGCAGATATATTTTAAGCCTCCTAGCTACCTCTGAGAAACCCTTTCTTCTCTCTTCTAAAAAGGAATAGCCATCTTGTATTTATCATGTCCGTGCATATTTACATATCGCTGCTAAATAGACTGCACATAAATGGCATCATAACAGGTACATTATTCTCTAAATTTCCGTGTGGCATTAACCATATGATTTTGAGATTCATACATTTGATATCTGTGTGCAGTTATTTATTTTACTGTGCAGTGTTTCACTGTATTAATTTCCCACAATTTTCTTCTCATTACCCTCCTGCTGGATATCTAGTTTACTTCAACAAAGAATGCTGCAACGATTATTAGTGCAACTTTTCCTTATTTAAATATACAAGAGTTTCTCTAGTTAAACTGCAGGTTGTAGAGAATGCACATCTTTAACTACACTAAGTTTTACCAATTTCTATTCCCAGGTCAATGTTTAAACAATGTTTCTATTGCTTCCCTACATTGTTTCCATTGCCACACATCCTTGGCATCACTAAGTCAGAACTTTTACCAAAATGAAGGATGTTGAATAACAACCAAATGTAACTGTAATCTTAATTAAATTTAATTTCCTTGATTAACAATGAAGCTAAACATCTTTTCACAGTTTTACTGGCTATTACCACACTTGCTTTTCTATTAGTTAATTGTTTCTATTCTTTTGCCCTTTTTCTTCTGTCTCATTCATCATTTTCTTATGAATTTTAGGAATTCTTTGCACTAAGTCCTTTATAGTAATCTCATGCTGACTATATACAATTTTAATATCTCCTAATTTTTTGTATTAAAGTATTTAATATTAATAATGTCAAATGTATCACATTTTTCTTAATGATGAAAATTTTATATAGCATTTGAATGCTGTGAATACCTCTACCCTGAGGTCATAAAAATATTTTCCTATATTTTCTTCCACTAATGCAACTATTGTCTTTCACACTTAGATTTCTATCAACTTAAAACTTATGTTGTTACATGGTGTCATGTAGGAATATACTTTCATTTTTAAAAAGAAAAGATGTAATATTTGCAAAATAATGTGTTATTTTCACAGTGATTAATTTTGTCATGTCTGCCATATATATGCAACTGATAGGATTGAGTTTGCTTACAAATGCACCAATCTCCTTGTGAGACCACTAATGTCCACACTGTCTCTGCACGATGCACATTTCAGCCTTCCTTGTCTCATCACCATCAACTGCTTGAAAGACCCATTCCCTAGAATAATGGTTAATATTTGGACTACCTAAACCACCTTTAAAACTAGTTCCATGAGGACGGACTTCTCTGTTCATCTCATTCTTCACCCAACACTTACACTTACAAGGTTACCATCCATTATTACCAGACTCTAATGTTCCTATGACTCTACTTCTATAACCTCACTAAACCTTTCACCGTATCTTCTAGACTTTGGAGACTGCCATCAGTAATTCCTTCTATGCATAAATTATTCTTTGAATATTCCCTTTGCCCAACTTTTCTTGACTAAAATCTGACTCTTGGGGCACCTGTGTGGCTCACTTCGTTAAGCATCAACTTTGGCTCAGGTCATGGTTTCATGGTTCATGGGTTTGAGCCCTGTGTTGGGCTCTGTGCTGACAGCTCAGAGCTTGGAGCCTGCTTCAGATTCTGTGTCTCCCTCTCTCTCTGCCTCTTCCCTGCTCACTCTCTGTGTCTCTCTCTCTCACGCTCCCCAAAATAAATAAACATTAATTTTTTTTTAAACCTGACTCTTTCCTGGGGAACTGCTTGCTTCCTTTGCTTCTTCTTCAAGTCTGGCTAGTTTTTCTTCATTTCCTCCCTTACTATTGGGCCCAGAGGCAATTTAATCCACTCCTTTCTCCTCCTTTCTGTTTTAGGACTGCTATTTCCCTTTCCATTTCATTGAAATATATGCCTCTGATAATTCCCAATACGTTTGGCAAATAAAAATGTAGGACACATTTGAATTTCAGATAAAGAGTGGATACATTTTAGCATAAATATCTCTCATACAGCCTTACTCCAGTGTGGACTCCAACAACTCTTCCTTGCTGAATTATCCTCCTCACTACTCCCTTTCTTTCACTAAAGATATAAACCTAACTTAATGTCTTTCTCTTATTTTCTTCTCTCATTGTTCCTGATGATTTTAGATGCACATTGATGATTCATTTCACATCTAGCTTTTAAATTCTATATCTTGGCTACCACCATGCCTCAGCCACTCACTCCCTTTAATTATTCCCTTAACTTCTCATACCCATTATTGAGAATAAAGGTAAAAGAAATATCTCTATATGTGAGGGATAACAGAAAGTTGTTTAAAGAAATCTTTAATGTTTTTAAAATCATAATAATCAATTTTGTATAAAGTAAAATTCACCAAAATTGTGATTAAAACTTATCTTCCAATGTGAATTTTAATCATGCATGTACAATATATACAAGAAATCCAGCTCATTATACCCAGTGATATATAAGATAAATATCACAAACAAGGCAGTTTTTCTACAAAACTTGCTTAGAAAAGGTAGTTCTGACAAAATATCTCCAGCATAATCTTGTATAATTTCACCTTTCAGGGAAATGAGTTCTGATTAATCATTTTCTTGATTTTATACTGGTAGTACTTAGAAATACAATTAATATTTGAACACAAAACTCTAATAATAATTTACCATTGTGATGCAAATGTTTCTTAGATTTTTTTTAAATGTTTGGTTTTTTTTAATTTATTTTGAGATATAGAGCAAGCACAGGGCAAGGGCAGAGAGAGAAAAGGGAGAGAAAGTCCCAAGCAGGCTCCATGTTATCAGTGTACAGCCCAACACAGGGTTTGATCTCACAAAGGTGCCCCACGATGCAAGTGTTTCTAAAAGAACAAAGTTGGGGTTCCTGGGTGGCTCAGTCAGTTAAGCGTCCGACTTCAGCCTAGGTCATGATCTCTCGGTTTGTGGGTTTGAGCCCTGCGTCGGGCTCTGTGCTGAGAGTTCAGAGCCTGGAGCCTGCTTCTGATTCTGTCTCCCTCTCTCTCTCCCCCTCCCCCACTCATGCTCTGTCTCTCTCTGTCTCAAAAATAAATAAACGTTAAAAAAAATTTTTTAATAAATAAATAAATAAAATGGTGGAGGATGGTTACCCATCGAAGGCATGTCTACTATGTATTTATTTATTCATTTATTTACAGTCTATGTATTTATTATGATGTATTTATTTACAATCTCAAAGCAGCAATAAAAGGAGGGTGATAAAGCTTCGTATTGTCACAACTGTTTCAATATGGAAGACTAGGACTGAGTAGGAGATATAATCTGTATACTAGCAGAAACAAACAAAAAAACAAACAAAAATTTGGGTTTGTATCCCAACTCTGCCATCAATTAGCTGTTTGACTCCTATTCATCTATAAAGCAGAACAACAAGACCATCTAACGTGCCAAATGGCCGTAAAGATTAATGATAATGTGAATAAAGTATCTGGTATTAACATATAATAAAGACTCAATAAAAGTTAAGGTTATTAATAGTAACATCCCCATTATAATTGGTCTTCTTAACAGAAAAAAATGGGTTCTGAGCAACAGAGTACATGTATCTTAATCACCACCATAATTGCTGCCTCCAGTAACACTCCTCCCCAACAGCT
Source organism: Prionailurus viverrinus (assembly GCF_022837055.1). NCBI lineage: Eukaryota > Metazoa > Chordata > Mammalia > Carnivora > Felidae > Prionailurus > Prionailurus viverrinus. Next base: position 60,314,324 of record NC_062564.1, on the reverse strand, counting down.
TTTATAAAAGCTAAATCTCCTGTGGGATGTTACCACCTATGTCTTGAAACTGGCCTATGAAATTTCAGCATCAATGATAATCAGCTGACTCAAGAATAAAATGATATTTATTGTTTGGTCAGGGAATAAAGAGGTGACAAGATCACCACAGGAAAAAAATCTTAACTTGTTTTGAAAAGAGCCCTACATGCTTTCATTAGAATATGATCAATATAGTTACCTCAATGCTTATTGATCAAACATGTAACAAACACATATTATCTGTTTAATGATGAGAGTACACCTATGGCTCATATTCATAAGCACTGTCACATGTTTAAAAGTAAAATTAGATACTAATTTTTGAAAAAATGAAAGAAGAAAGAAAGAAAGAAAGAAAGAAAGAAGAAAGAAAAGAAAAGGAGGGCTGGAAGGAGGGAGGAAGGAAGGAAAGAAGGAAGGAAGAAAAAGAATCTCACCTGTGTGTTATGATTTTTGGTGCATGTATTTAAGCTTTCATGGTCTTGTGCATCATATAACATTTTTTTACACAGTTTTGGTATCACAAGAGCATGAAACAGCATGACATTTATGTCAGCTCCTTCTGGCCAGAGACTCTGAAGCAAGGAAAAAGTTTGATATATCTGCAATAAAATATATCTTAAAGTCCTAGTGATTATAAGACATGGTATTCAAAGCTTAAGTGATATTTAATCCTAGAAAAAGGAGTTTTTTCCCAGTAAAAATATCAATATTAAAATTTAATCTTTAAAAAATTTTAAAGAAAATTTTGAAGAAATGCCTAAGAAGTGAACAGTTGGAAAATGTTAATGGAAATGAGAATGCACTGCATTTAACTAGATTCTAAGTGCCATTTTAATATTAACAATTTCTCCTCCTGATCTGTATACTCACTAACAAATCTGGATAAGCCATGCCCAGTTTGCAAGTCTCTGAATGATTAACCTATAAATTCTTTAGTGCTATCAGGTCAGACATTTTTCAGTGGCCACTGAAGCAAATGAGATAAATACCATGTATTTAGCCAATGTTCAACAGCTATCTTCTTGTGGGTTGGTAATTATGAACTACTACTACTAAAAATTATTATCACTACAATGTCTGTACTTTGGGGAAAGTTGGGAAAGAGCAAGAAATTGAAAAGTTCAGCAAGATAATGAGACAATAGAGGGAGGTAGCCATACAGACTTAAGACAGTTTGCTCAGTCTTTGGCAGGGTATCACAGTCTCAGACAAAAACTTTGCTTCTCCTAAAAACTTAAGATGTCAATTAGACATATCACTTAACATCATTCATTCATTATAAAATGGTTTTTTAGTGTCTACATATTATGTAGGGTTTATATGAATTTTATTCTAAGCTTGATTAACACATTTCCATAGAGTTTTGAGTAGAGTGGTAACAAGACATTATATTTATGCTTTAAAAGATCACTCTGATTACTGTCTAGAAAGTAAATCATAGGAGATCAAGAACAGAAGCAGAAATACAAGTAGGTTAATGTATGTTAGCCTATTGCATTTTTCCATGCATGAGATGACAGAGTCTTAAAGTCACAGTAATGGAGATGGTGAAAAGGTGGCAGGTGCAAGATACATAGTGACAGGATTTACTGGTGGATGGCATGTGGGGTATGAGGAAAAGAGTGAAGTCAAGGACACCTCCAAGGTGTTTGTCTAGATAGCTATAAGAATAGAGATGCCATTAACTGACATGGGGAACACTTCAATGGAATCGGTTTTGGGTAAGGGTCTGTTTAAGCCACAGTAAGCTTGTAGTGCCTATTAAAATCCACATGGAGATGTCTGATATAGGAGAAACTAAGTATGTTGCTTGTAAGCATATTGACTCCAGAGTCATATGACCCTGACTGCATCATCCCATCATACCTACTCTTCCAAAAAGAATGATCTGTTGAAAGGAAAACAATGTCAGATAGTATGTTTCAAGAAACCGGAAGGGTAAAATAACCATTGACTTAGGTCATATTCTTCATGAGAGATTACCAAAGAATCAATTGTTTAAGTTCAATTTACTAGCTGCATAGATATTTTTCCTCTTCAGAATACTGGAAAAGTCCTGTCTTCTTGGGATAAAATTCCTTGTGGTCATCCATATATTTTGAGATCTTATAATTATCATAGTCATTGTCTTCAATTTTACTGTGTATTTTATACTAAGTGGTTTTTTGGGATTTTTTTGTTTGTTTGTTTTTTGCAGAAAATGATTAGGGTCTTGTAATCAATAAATTTAGCAAGATTCTTTCTACCACAGAGCTATGCGCCTTGATGGAGAACACATCCCAAAGATGTAAGTTTATGTAATCAGTAAGAACATGAAAGCCAGGAAGGAAATGTCTGTCTTCTAGATGGAACAAATCATTAAAAGTACATTACCAAATGCTGAACTTTAGTAATTCAAAATAAATGTGTTATTACCTGTTTCTGCGTGTCTCCCAAGTTTAGTTTCAAATAACCATACAGAACTATTTCTATTTCCTGTGACTTCTGGAAGTAATCTATTATGTAGGCAAACAAGGCATGTTGCAGTTGTTTCTCATTCTCAAAAATGATACACACAAGTAAATCTTCTGGTTCAACTAAAAATGCATATTACAAACCTCTAGTTAAAATAAATACGAGGTGGAAAGTAATGTTCATGGTCATTTGGCTGCAGAAAAAAGAATCAGTTAATTCAAGTTAAAATAGACTTTCACCCCTTTTGCTTGGACTGTTCGTTGCTGGGATTATTCACATATAAGAAGAAAATTTTAAATGCATTTATTTCTAACAAAACCAGCCATTAAGAAATTACTGGTCTTAGTAGTAGTATAATTGCTTTGTATTTCCCCACACTGGCCTCTTATGTATTAAGAAAGAAAAGGGAGATGGTGAAGAAAGGAGAGACTGAAGACTTAAACTATTGGTTCTCTGGTTAATTTTTCACATATTATATCTTTCATCTCTTCTGGGAGATTTACCCTAACTTAACCATTTCAAAAAAACGTTGGTGAACATAACAACTTGAGGCACAGTATCCATGAATTGGGTTTTTTCCCCATAGTATCCATGAATTCTAAGGACATCTGACTCTATTCCCAAAGGCTGTAGAATATTTATTTTCTTCTAAAAAGCATGAATGATAAAAACATTTAAAAAGTCTGTTTGACAAGGTGTTATACCCCTTTCAGAGACAATTAAGAAATAAGGATAATATTCTGTAAGAAATATCTCCCATTCTGGTGACAGACAATTGGAAAATTCTGTATGAATACTGACATCAGTGCTGTGTCCTAAATGTTGAATCAACGTAGTACCAAGTGCCAGAAGTTCAGGGTAATTAAAATATATATTTTCTGCATCCTGCAGGAAAAGAAAGTCAATGTTAATCTTAGAGATAAAAATACAGTAATCAGTGATTTTTCTAAAGATTACAATTGTGTACAATTGTCATATTAAAATAATACAAACAGTTAAGAATTTCAATATGTTAAAATATATTTTTCTGCTATATATATTTTTCTATAGAAATGTTAGATAAATACTCATTAGCTAATTTCCTATTGATAATACTTGTTATTATTCCTATTAGTAGAGATTTTAATTGTAATCTAAAGAAGCAAAATATCTAGAAAAGCAATAATTGATGAAATTTTAAAATTATTGAATATTTTTTCTCACGTTCTACGAGAGGAGAATTTCATAGGCTTTACAAAATAAATTTAATTGTTACCTTAAAAAGTCTATTATAAATTTGGCTTCTTTTGAATGAAATCATGCAATAATTTTCCACAATATAGAAATAAAGATTTTGCCCTTTCTAGAAGTTGACATTGAAAGCACAAGTGATGAATAATGAATTTCCATCAATCAAAAAAATTCAAGACTCAACAAACTTTAAGCAAATCTTACTATGATGAATAAAAATACAAAATACATAACACAATTATAAAACTAATAGCAGCTTAAAAGAAATTCCACAGTTCAATTGGTTATACAAACTTTCTTCTAACCTAAGAAAAAAATGTAAAGAACTAACCACAGTCAAGGAGCCAAGATGGCAGAGCAACATGAATATTCTCTGCTTCTCTCATCCCTGAAATGTGACTACATTAACAACAATTTTCCACACCTAGAAAATTTATCTGAGGATTAACACAAAAATCTGCATAACTTGAGCCATAGAACTCTACAGGTATGTGCCATGGAGAGATGAACTGGGGGAGAGAGAAGCCGTGGAGGGTAGGGAGTTGTTTTTGTTTGCAGATAGAGGACAGAGATGGGGAGAGAGTACAGGAAAAGCACTCCCCCTGAAAGCAGCTAGAGAGAAAGAGAAAGAGTGGACAGGGTTTCAATACCATTAGGACTCTATAAACAGGGGAGTGCAGAGTAAGAAATTCTGCAGCTTGATACCAGGCAGTCCTCCGGTGGGAAGAGCAAATCCCCAGGAGCAGATAGCAAGGTCCAAGGGGTCCTCCGGTCACGTGGGGAGAGGCAGTTCCCCTGATGGGAGGCCATTTGGTAGAGACCCTGAGGCCTTCCCATGGGAAAAGGTCCCATGGACACTGGAGAGCAGCCATGTTTGCTGGTGTTGGAACAAGGACTCTAGGGTGTGGTGAAACATGGCACCAGTTGTGTGTTGTGATTTGCCATCATGATCACATGAATTTTTCTGGGGTGGGCTGGCACCCAGACACAGTCTCTGAGCCTCTGCAGCAGTGTGGTCATGCAAATGTTCCCCAGGAGCAAGCCAGCACCTGGACATTGCTCAGGAAGACCCTCCCCCAGAAGTCAGAGTGGGCCCAAGCCACAGGCCCTAAGAAGTGAATGGTTTGGAAACACAGCCCCATCTGAGATAAAATTCAGGAGAGAGGTGATGACTAGCAGGCTTACAGCTTGGTCATGGACATTGTAGAAACAGGGAGTGGATGGAGGCCAGGGACAAAGAAGGGGTGCCTGATGGCCAGCTGGTGAGAGCACAGAGTTCAGATGCTAGAGACTGGGAAGCTGGGTGACACCATTTTTGCCTCTCCCACACCTGCATGTACACGCACATGAAGACCACACTGATCCACCCCAATAAACTGAGCAGCACCATCTAGTGCAGAACAGAGCCATTATACCAAGCCCCATCCAACTGTGCCAACCAAGCACTGGAGAATGACCACATGTCTCTCCACCTGCTTAGTATATGGACTATAAAGTGCTTCACAGTTTGACTTCTAGAGGAAACAATGTAATTGCATTCAGATTTCATTCTGTTCTCTGGTCCATCTACTCATTTTTTTTCTTTTTCTTTTCTTATTCGTGGATACAGAAAGAGAAAACAAAATATTTTTATTTTCTGCTTGTATAAAAAATTTAATTCTTTTACTATAGTTTTTATGTTTTTATAAATTTTTATTCTATTTTACTTCATATTATTTTATTCTATTTTTAGTATACCTTTTTAAATTTTTTAATGTTTTTTTACTTTCTTTTTCTATTTTTTCTTTTCTTTTCTTTCCCTTTTTTCTCTATTCTATCAAGCTTCTTTCAACAACCAGACCAAAACATGCCTAGGATCTAGCTTCTTTTATTTGATTGTTTGTGTTGTTCTTAATTTTTCAATTTTTATTTTTATTTTATTTCATCCAAAATGACAAAAAGAAGGAATTCACCCCAAAAGAAAGAACAGGAAGAATGACAGTCAATGATTTAATCAACACAGATATAAGCAAGATGTCTGGACTAGAATATAGAATCACGATGATAAGAATACTAGCTGGGGTGGAAAGAAGAATAGAATCCCTTTCTGCAGAGATAAAAGAAGTAAAATCTACCCAGGATGAAATTAAAAATGCTATAACTGAGATGAAGGCTTGAATGCTTGCCATGGTAGTAAGGATGGAAAAAGCAGAGCAGTGAGTCAGTGATATAGAAGACAAAATTTTGGACAAAAAAATGAAGCAGAAAAAAAGAGGGAGACTAAGGCAAAAGAGCACGATATAAGAATTAGAGAACTCAATTACTCATTAAAAATGAATAACATCCAAATCATAGGAGGACTCAGAAGATGAAGAGAGAGAAAAAGGGGTAGCAGGTTTATGAGAGGAAATCATAACAGAAACCTTTCCTAACCTGGGGGAAAACACAGACATTAAAATCCAAGAGGCACAGAGAACTCCCATTAGATTCAACAAAAACTGACAATCAACAAGGCATATCATACCCAAATTCACAAACTACACAGGCAAGGAAAGCATTATGAAAGCAGGAAGGGGAAAAAAGTCCTTAACCTGTAAGGAAAGGCAGATCAAGTTTGCAGCAGACCTATCCACAGAAACTTGGCAGGTCAGAAAGGAGTGGCAGGATATATTCAACATGCTGAATTAGAAAAATATGCAGCCAAGAATTCTTTATCCAGCAAGGCTGTCATTCAAAATAGAAGGAGAGACAAAGAGTTTCCCAGCCAAACAAAAACTAAAGGAGTTTGTGACCACTAAACCAGCCCTGTAAGAAATTTTAAAGGGGACTCTGAGGGGAGAAATGATGAAATAAAACAAAAACAACCAAAAGCGACAAAGACTAGAAAGGACCAGAGAACACCACCAGACACTCCAACTCTCCAGGCAACACAATGGCAATAAATTCATATCTTTCAGTACTCATTCTAAATGTCAATGGACTAACGCTCCAATCAAAAGACATAGGGTAACAGAATGGATAAGAAAACAATATCTATCTATATGCTGTTTACAAGAGAACCATTTTAGACCTAAAGACACCTTCAGATTGAAAGTAAGGGGATGGAGAAACATCTGTCATGCTAATGGTCACCAGAAGAAAGCCAGAGTAGCCATACTTATATCAGAAAACCTAGATTTTAAAATAAGGACTGTGACAAGAAATGAATAAGGGCATTGTATCATAATTAAGGGGTCTATCCACCAAGATCTAACAATTGTAAACATTTACACCCCCAGGGAACTCCAAAATATATAAATCAATTAATCACAAACATAAAGAAACTCATTGACAATAATAACATAATAGTAGGGGACTTCAACACCCCACTTACAGCAATAGACATATCATCTAAACAGAAAATCAACAAGGAAACAATGACTTTGAATGACACACTGGACCAGATGGACTTAACAGATATATTCAGAACATTTCATCCTAAAGCAACAGAATACATATTCTTCCCAAGTGCACATGAAACATTCTCCAGAACACATCATGTATTGGGACACAAATCAGCCCTCAACAAGTACAAAATGATTGAGATCATACCGTGCATATTTTCAGACCACAATGCTATGAAACTTGAAATCAGCTGTAAGAAAAAATTTGGAAAGAAAACAAATACTTGGAGATTAAAGTACATCTTACTAAAGAATGAATGGGTTAACTGACAAGTTAAAGAGGAAATTAAAAAGTACATGGAAGCCAATGAAAATGATAACACCACAAACGAAAACCTCTGGGATGCAGCAAAGGTAGTTACAAGAGGGAAGTATACAACAATCCAAGCCTTCCGAAAAAAGGAAGAAAGGTCTAAGATATACAACCTAATCTTACACCTTAAAGAGCAAGAAAAAGAAGAGCAAATAAAATCCAAAATGAGCAGAAGACGGGAAATCAATGCTATTGAAACCAAAAACAACAATAACAACAACAAAAAGAGCAAAAACAACAACAACAACACAACAACAACAACAACAACAACAACAACAAACCAGTAGAACAGATCAATGAAACCAGAAGCTGGTTTTTTGAAAGAATTAACAAAATTGATAAACCCTAGCCAGTTTAATCAAAAAGAAAAAGGCAAGGACCCAAATAAAATCAAGAAGGAAAGAGGAGAAACCACAACCAACACTGCAGAAATATAAACAATAATAAGAGAATATTATGAAAAATTATAGGCCAACAAATTGGTCAATCTGGAAGAAATGGACAAATTCCTAGAAACATATACACGACCAAAATTGAAACAGGAAGAAATAGAAAATTTGAACAGACCCATAACCAGTAAAGACATTGAATTAGTAACCAAAAATCTCCCAACAAACAAGAGTGCAGGGCCAGATGGCTTTCTAGGGGAATTCTATCAAGCATTTAAAAAATAGTTAACACATATCCTTGTGAAGCTATTCTAAAAAATAGAAATGGAAGGAAAACTTCCAAACTCATTCTATGAAGCCATCATTATCTTGATTCCAAAAAGAACTACAGATCAATTTCCTTGATTAACATGGATGCAAAAATTCCCAAGATACCAGCGAACTGGATTCAACTATACATTAAAAGAATTATTCACCATGATCAAGAGAGATTTATACCTGGGATGAAAGGCTGGTTCAAGATCCACAAATCAATGAATGTGATACATCATATTAATAAAAGATAAGAATAAATAAATAAATAAATAAATAAACAAAAGGACAAGAACCACATGATCTTCTCAATAGATGCAGAGAAAGTATTTGATAAAATACAGCATCTTTCTTGATACAAACCCTCTAGAAAGTAGGAATAGAAGGATAATACCTCAAGATCATAAAAGACATATACAAAAGACCCACTGCTAATATCCTCAATGGGGAAAACCTGAGAGCTTTCCCCCTAAGGTCAGGAACACAACAGGGATGTCCACTCTTGCCACTGTTATTCAACAAAGTATTGGAAATCCTAGCCTCAACAATAAGACAACACAAAGAAATAAAAGGCATCCAAATTGGCAAGGAGGAAGTCAAACTTTCTCTCTCTGCAGACGACATTATCCTCTATATGGAAAACCCAAAGGATTCCACCAAAAAACCATTAGAACTGATCCATGAATTCAGCAAAGTCTCAGGATATAAAATCAATGCCCAGAAATTGGTTGCATTTCTATAAACCAATAATCAAGCAGCAGAAAAAGACATCAATGGTGCAATGGTGCAAGAAATTGCACCCAAAGCCATAAAATACTTAGGAATAAACCTAACCAAAGAGGTGAAAGTCTATACAATGGAAACTATAGAAAGCTTATGGCAGAAAAATTTTTAATGTTTACTTTTGAGAGAGAGAGAGAAACAGAATACAAGTGGGGGAGGGGCAGAAAGAGAGGGAAACACAAAATCTAAAGCAGGCTGCAGGCTCTGAGCTGTCAGCACAGAGCCTGACGCGGGGCTTGAACTCATGAATCACGAGATCATGACCTGAGCACATGCTGGACACTTAAGCAACTGAGCCACCCAAGCTCCCCTCATGAAAGAAATTGAAGAAGACACACACAAAAAAAAGGAAAACTATTCCATGCTCATGGATTGGAAGAGCAAATATTGTTAAAATGTCCATACTACCCAAAGCAATCTACATATTCAATGCAATCATTATCAAAATAACATCAGCATTCTTCACAGAGCTAGAAAAAAATATCCTACAACTTTTATGGAACCAGAAAAGACCTTGAATAGCCAAAGCAATCCTGAAAAAAGATCAAAGCCAGAGGCATCACAATTCCAGACTTCAAAACAGTATGGTACTGGCACAAAAGCAGACACTTATATCAATGGAATAGCATACAGAACCCAGAAATGGGCCTACAAATGTATGCCAATTAATCTTTGACAAAACAGGAAAGAATATCCAATGGAATACAGTCTCTTCAGCAAATGACGTTGACAAAACTGGACAACAACATGCAGAATATTGAATCTGGACGACTTTCTTACACCATACACAAAAATAAACTCAAAATTGATGAATGTCCTAAATGTAAGACAGGATGCCATCAAAATCCTAGAGGAGAAAGCAGGCAGAAACCTCTTTGACCTTGACCTCAGCAACTTCTTACCCAAAACATCTCTGGAGGCAAGGGAAACAAAAGCAAAAATGAAATATTGGGACCTCACCAAGATTAAAAGCTTCTGCACAGTGAAGGAAACAATCAGCAAAACTAAAAGGCAACTGACAGAATGGGAGAAGATATTTGCAAAGGACATATCAGATAAAGGGTTAGTATCCAAAATCTATAAAGAACTTATCAAACTCAACACCTAAAAAATAAATAATCCAGTGAAGAAATGGGCAAAAGACATGGATAGACACTTTTTCAAAGAACACATCCAGATGGCTAACAGACACATGAAAAAATGATCAACATCACTCATCATCAGGGAAATACAAATCAAAATCATGAGATACTACCTCACCCCTGTAAGCCACCCAGGCACCCCTACATTACATTTTTTTAAAATAACCAAACTGGTACTGGGAAGTCTTAACATGTTTAAAATATATGAATTCAATCTAAAGGCACCATTTTGACATTAACCTCTAATGGGTCTTAATTTGTTTTCTAATAAAATATTTTCTCTGCAGACACAAACCACCACCACTATTCTGCCCTAAGTCTAACCTTCAAGTTTAACTTAGCTCTTTGTAGTCAGTTTTTTTTTCTTACATGGTCCCTAAACATATGCACTCATGTTTTTTTTTCCTCATCACTTCATCTCTGTACAAGTACAAGACCGTCTTCTACTTATGATCTGTGGTTTCTTTTTACAATCTAGCCCCCAGCAACAGTCACAAGATGGTAGAGTGAGAAGACCTAGAAAGGCAGACAGGTACACTACTCCCCTGATGGAACCACTGGTAGCAGCCTCTCTACACGTCTGATTCCTACCAGAAATGTTGCTGAAACAACTGTTTCAATATACTCCAAATTAAATCAATAACTTTAGTTCCTCAAATATTTGTCTGATATATCTGACATAGTTTAATGGCATCCTAATCCATTCGGCCAACCAGATGAGAAGCCTACCTCCTCTCCTACAAGATTCATACTGAATTCATTATCGGGTCTTGTCAATTGTATCTCCTAAATATCGTTCATATCCATCTCTTCTTTCTACACTTAGCATCCCTGCCTTTGTTAAGGATTTTGTTTTATCACTTCTGACTTGACTATTTTCAGGGGCTCCCAACTAGTCTGTGTCTCCAGTATTACTTTTTACTCCAGCCACTACATAATTGAAAGTTTCATTCCAAAAGAGAAATCTAGACTTTTTACCCACTTGCTTTACTGCTTCTGATGGATCTCCACTAAGTAGTTGATAAAGTTCAACTGCCTATGTGGTATCTTCCTCAATAATTCTAAATACATATAACTGCCACCTCCATGTTCACAAAGACTATTGTATTATATATATTTATCTCACAAGGATGCTTTAAGAATTAAATGATATATTACCTGTAAGACATTTAGCACAGTACCTAGCATATTATAAGTTCCCAATAAAAATTGTTATTATTATTGTCAGTTGGAAGTATAGTATGGCAGTTAAGAGAGTGCCTTTTCAAGAGAGACTGCTTGAGTTCAAATTCCTCAAAAAAAAAAAAAAAAGAGCTTTATACTTAGTAGCTGAATGATCTTGGGCAACTTATCTAATTTCTCTGGGTCTAATTTCTACATCTATACAATGCAAATAACAATGACATCTATCTCAGAGGCTTATTTTAGTAATTAAAGGAAATAATTTCTATAAAGTACTTAGCACACACCAAGGATAAACTTGTAACTAGTTTTTACTGTACTCCTCCTTTAATGTAAATATCTACTTATCTCAATCTTCCCACTTGACCAGTGCTTCCTGCTGTGCATGGCATATAGTGAGCATTCAACCAGGATGTACTGAGTTGAAGTATGAATATATGAGAGAATGAATGCAGGAAGGAAGAAAGGAAGGAAGTATTTAGGAGCTTAATTGGACAGTTACATATACGTTTGTCCATTAGACAAGAACTTGGAATGTAAATTTTTAAATGTATTCAAATAGGGGCATCTGGGTGGCTCAGTTGGTTGAGCATCCAACTCTTAATTTCAGCTCAGGTCAGGATACCAGGGTTGTGGGATAGAGCCCTGCATCAGGTTCCGCACTGGAGTCTGCTTAAGATTCTCTCTCTCCCTCTACCCTTCTCCCCCTACACGTGCTCTCTCTCTGTCTCTCTAAAATAAAATAAAATAAAATAAAATAAAATAAAATAAAATAAAATAAAAGCATTCTAATAATCCAATAGCATAGACCCGGGCAAGTATGGTAGATAGAAAAATAAAATAAATTTGAGAGACCCTGTGAAGGCTACATCAATAATATGTTAGTATTGTTTGTATAAAGAGGTGGAAAATTCACTGAAACATATCATAACAAAGTGAAAGATATAAAAGCTCTACAGAAAATCTCATGTTGTAATTTCCTTCTATTGTTATATCATACATGATTTGAAAAAAAATGGAACAGCTCCGGCCTTTCAGTACTATGCTGTAGAAACACTAGTGGCAGTTTACTTATAAAACTCATATTTTCTAGTGAAGGTAGAATTGTTACACGGTACAGAGCTAAGAATGCACCACATGCATGCACACACACACACACATTCTCTCTCTCTGTAATGTACTAAGGCAATACTTCCTCATATTTTCTTTTTCCCTTATGCTTTATATTCATCAATTCACTTCATAACAAACCTGAAAAGTTATGTAGAGATTTCTTTCATGGAAAAATATCAGAAGCCATGGAGGCTAAGGAGAAAAGAAGCCAGAGCTGATGACTGTAACAACTTATGGTTCAGAAGCTAGGAGAAAAACAATAAAAATCTGAAATATTTAATATATGAACCCAGCAAAAAGAGCCAACACTAGCTAAATATATCATTTGTTAAACTGAGTTTTATTTTTTCTTCAGTGTTCATTGACTGCATATCCAAACCGCATAAAATCAGCTAAGGTCAGGGCATGATCATACATTCTTTTATAGGGGACTAAATATGTATGTAGAATTTTGTGAAGAAGGCAAGTCATTACAATGAAATTCTGCCTTCTTTGGTTTCTAGGACACTGTTCATCTGCACTAGCTACAATAAAGGCTTGTTATCAACTCCAGCATCACAAGGGTATGTGGTACAAGCATTATCGATCTATTTGTTAAGTAGGAAGTTAGATTTGGTTTCATATTGGTACATGCACATAAATAAGAACTCATTTGGCTTTACAACCTAATAAGGACTTTGACCCTTTGCAATATTATGAAGATGATAGAGTTAGAGCCTTCATTCAACAGGAAGATATAACAAAGATCAAGATGGATATTGAGAAAAGCAAAAACTGGCTTTCAGAAAATTCTCAGGCTACGGAAGCCTTGCCCACCTGCCATGAGACTTCCTGAACCACACACAAATCACTGTTGAAATCATAACGTTAAGTTATGAAGAGGTGAACATTTCCCTTAACCCAGTTACTGATTCAAGTAAAAATTACAGACCCAAACATTTCCCAAGATGTCCGTATCTTCCTTTCTTTTAATAAAAATCCAAGACAGGGTAGCCCCATTCCTCCCAGGTCTTCCTTTTTGCAACAAAAACACCTAGACATAACACAAAAAACAAGAATAGGAAACTTGAGACTTGAGAAATGACATGACAATGAGTTCCCTGAGTTTTCTTGTTGTCTCTTTTCTATTCAAAGGAGATGAGGAGGGGCTAATCACCACTGCACTTCACCCTCTCCAGGTGTCATTGGGCTTCTAACTGCCCTCTGACCTAGTGTCAATAAGAATAAATAAGGCAGTGTGTGAGATGGAGCTGATCAGAACCCTGCCTTCACCCCCTTCCCTGGTGTGTGTGTATCAGGGAGCCGGGGGTGCTGAATCTCTACCCTCAACCCACATTAGTAAGAAGGAATTAATTGGGGCAAGAGAGAACTAATCACCTCTGTCTACAAACATTTCCCGTGACAGCTGAGCTTCCATCCTCACCCTAAAACAACAGAACAGTGTGAATCAGCCCTGTTTCTCTTCTCCCTGGTATCAACATGGCCCAGCGGGAAGCTCAGTATACACCCCCATTCAAAGGTAAGGAACAAGACCATGAAGGCACAGTTCCACTTTTACCAGGAAGACGTCACAACGACTGCTGCCAGGGAAGCTGAACTTCAACAATGTTGCTACCTGCATGGAGGCAATGTCAGCTTGTGCTCCTTTAGCTAGAGTGATGCCAACAGGTCTAAAAGAAAGCTGAACCCCCACCCACCTCATCATGCTCTACACTTCAACTCATCGTCTAAAAAAGATTAAACAGGATCTAGAGTCTCATAGCAAATTATATAAAATGTCCAAATGTCCAAAGGATACAATAAAAAATCATTGATCATATCAATAATTAGGGAAATCAAAACTTGAATGAGAAAAAAACACTGATGCCAATACCAAAGTAAAGCTGATGTTGAAATTAAGTGACAAGGATTTTAAAGCATCTGTCATTAAAATTTTCCAACAAGCAAATGCACATCCTCTTGAAACAAATAAAAAATGGAAAATCCCAACAGAGACATAGAAGTTACAAAAAATGAAATGGGAATTATAGAATGGAAAAATTCAATAAAAGAAACTTTTAAAAATTGCTGGATGAGTTTAATGGTAGAGCAGAGATGACATATGATGGAATCAGTGAACTTTACAACAGATAAATAGAATTTATGAATCTGGGGGCGCCTGGGTGGCGCAGTCGGTTAAGCGTCCGACTTCAGCCAGGTCACGATCTCGCGGTCCGTGAGTTCGAGCCCTGCGTCAGGCTCTGGGCTGATGGCTCAGAGCCTGGAGCCTGTTTCCGATTCTGTGTCTCCTTCTCTCTCTGCCCCTCCCCCGTTCATGCTCTGTCTCTCTCTGTCCCAAAAATAAATAAACGTTGAAAAAAAAAATTTTTTTTTAAATAAAAAAAAAAAAAAGAATTTATGAATCTGAAAAACAAAAAGAAAGTAGTCTGAAAAAAAAATGAACAGAGTTTTAGGGACCTGTGAAGCAATGCAAAAAAGTTAACATTCATATAATTGGAGTCTCAAAGGAGAGGAAACCTGGGTAGGGCTGAGAATATACTCAAAGAAATAATGGCTGAAACCTTCCCAAATTTAGAGAAAGGGTATACCTACAGAGTGAAAAACGTAAGTGGACCCTAAATTTTAAAAAACATGCAAAGAAAACACCATAATTAAATTCCTAAAAACTAAAGACAAAGAAAAAAAATCTTGAAAGCAAACAGAAAGAAACAACACATAACCAATAGCAGAATACCAATTCAAATTACACTGGGTTTCTCATCTGAAACCATGAAGGCCAGAAGTGGCACACTTTTCAAGAACTGACAATTTTAAAAACCTGCCAATCATAAATTCTACATCTAGTGAAGATATTTTTTAGAAATGAGGAGAAAATAAAAACTGTCCACTGAAGCAAAATTAAGATAATTTTCACTAGCAAATCTATCCTTCAAGAATGGGTAAAGGAAGAGGCACCTGGGTGGCTCAGTCGGTTAAGTGTCTGACTTTGGCTCAGGTCATGATCTCACAGTTCATGAGTTCAAATCCCACATCAGGCTCTGTGCTCTCCACACAGAGCTTGAAGCCTGCTTTGAGTTCTGTGTCTCCCTCTCTCTCTGCCCCTCTGCATGCTCATGCATGTTCTCTCTCAAAAATAAACATTAAAAAAATTAGAAAAAGAAAAGAATGGTAAAGAAAGTCTTTTTTAAACAGAAAGGAAAGGATTATAAAAGAAAGCCTGCACCTTCAAAAAAGAAAAAAATAAAATCAGAATGGGTAAAAATAGAGTTAAATATAATAATTCTTCTCATGAGATTCTTACATCATATTTAATGATTAAAACAGAAATTTTAACATTCTGATGTGGTGCTCGATGTATGTAGACAAACATCTAAGATAGCTATATTCAAAAAGGAGGAAGACTAAAAGGGATCTAGGTAAAAGTAGCATAGTAAAATTTGATACCAGTAGACTGTGATAAGTCATCCACGTATATTGCAACCGCTAAGAAAATTGTGCAAAGTGATATACTCAAAACCACTATAAGTAAATCAATATGGAATCCAAAGATTTTTAGGTAATTCACAGGAAGGAAAAAAAAAAGAGAGAAACAGAACAAGAAACAGAGGAAATATAAATATTAATAGCAGCTTTACTTCTAATAGCCAAAAGCTGGAAACAACCCAAATGTCCTTCAGTGGGTTAAATGGTTAAACAAACTGGTACAACCAACCATACTATGGAATACTATTCAGCAATGAAAAGGAACACACTATCGACACATGTAACAACCTGGATTAATCTCAAGGTAATTATGCTGAGTGAAAAAAGCCAATCTCAAAAGGTTACGTTGTAAGATTCCACTTCTACAGGTCTTGAAATACAAAAATTATGGAATTAGAGAACAGTTGGAGGTTGGTGGAGGTTACAGTTGGGGGCAGGAGTGTGGAATTAGATGGGACTCAGGGAGAAGCAGGAGGGAGTTGAGAGGGGAGTGGTTTTGATTATAAAAGAGCAGGAAGATTCCTTTTGGTAACGGAAGTGTTCTGTATCTCGCTGTAATGCTGGTCACACAAAACTACACATGCAATAAAACTGCTTAGAACTAAATACACAGGAATGAGTGCATGTAAAACTGATGTAATCTGAATAATGGGTTATATTTATATCAGTTTCCTAATTTTGATATTGTACTATAATTATGCAAAATGTTACCATTTAGGAAACTAGGTAAAGGCTGCATAGGATCTCTCTGTATTATTTCTTTTTTTATTGAGATATAATTGACACAATATATTAGTATACCTAAATGTTTTGGTATTTGTATATTTTGTGTGTATTTGTATATTTGTGAAATGATCACAATAAATCTAGTTAACATCCATCACCATACATAATTACAAATTTCTTTCTTGTGATGAGAACTTTTAAGATTTACTCTCTTGGCAACTTTCAAATATACAATATAGCATTATTAACTATAATCGCCATGCTTTACATTATATCCTATGATTTATTTTTTTTAATGTTTATTTATTTTTGGAGAGACAGAGCGTGAGCAGGGGAGGAGCAGAGAGAGGGAGGCAGACACAGAGTCTGAAGCAAGCTCCAGGCTCCAAGCTGTCAGCACAGAGCCTGACACAAGGATCAAACTCACAAACTGCAAGATCATGACCTGAGCTGAAGTCAGATGCCTAACCAACTGAGCCACCCAGGCACCCCTATCCTATAACTTACTTATTCTACAAGTGAAAGTTTGTAACTTTTTACCCCCTTTACCCATTTTACCCACCCCACCTCCCACTTCTGGTAACAACCAATCTCTTCACTGCTATGAGTTCAATTTTTGTTTTATTTTATAGATTCAACGTATAAGTGAGATCATATGGTCTTTGTTTTTCTCCGACTTATTTGACTTAGCATAATGACTGACCTGAAGTTCCATCCGTGTTGTGGCCAATGACAAAATCTCATTCATTTTTATAGCTGAATAATATTCATATATATATCTCACATTTTTACTTATCCATCAACGGACACTTAGATTCCATCCATGTCTTGGTTATTGTAAATAATGCTTCAGTGAACATCAGAGTGCATATATCTTCTTCAGTTAGCATTTTCATTTCCTTCAGATAAATGTTCAGAAATGAGATTCCTGGGTCATATGGTAGTTCTATTTTTTATTTTGTGAGGGACTCCCATAGTATTTTCCACAGTGGCTGCACCATTCCCAAAATAGTGCACAGGGGTTCCTTATTCTCCACATCTGCCAACACTTGAATAACCATTTTCCCAGACATGAGGTGATACCTCTTGTAGTTTTGATTTGCATTTCCCTGCTGATAAGTGATGTTTAGCATCTTCTCATGTGTCTGTTGACCATCTGTATGTGTTCTTTGGATAAATGTCTATTCAGGTCATCTGCCCATTTTAATTGGATTATTTGGAGGGTTTTGGGTGTTGAGTTGCATGAATTCCTTATACATTTTGGATATTAACCCCTTACCTGATTTATCCTTTGCAAATATTTTTTCTTCATTGGCATGTTGCCTTTTTATTTTGTTGATGGTCTACATTGCTGTGCAGAAGCTTTTTAACTTTATATAGTCCCACCTGTTTATTTTGCTTTTGTTGCCTTTGCTCTTGGTGTCAAATCCAAAATATCATTGTCAATATCAATGTTGTCAAGGAACTCGCCTAGTTTTCTTCAAGGATTTTTATGGGTTCATCTTATTGTTATGTCTTTACTCCATTTTGAATTAATTTTTGTGTATGGTGTCAGATATTGGTCCAGTTTCATTCTTTGGCATGATGCTGTCCATTTTTCCCAGCAACATTTATTGTAGAGATATTCCCTTCACCATTGTCTATTCTTGGCTCCTTTGTCATAAATGAATTAACCATATATGCACAGGTATATACATATATTTTTAATATGGAATAGTTCACAAATTTGCATGTTATCCAGGAGCATGTGCTAATCTTCTCTGTATCCTTCCTGTTTCAGTGTATGTGCTGCTGAAGTGAGCATGGTATATTATTTCCAGCATTTGCATCTTTTTCTCAACATAAAAATTTTTACAAGTGGCTCTTCCAGAAGACCCTTTATAGACCTAATGCCAATATGTTTTCCTCTCATGGGATAAAAATGGGAATAAATTACGGTGGTAATAATGATTCTCCAGTAAATCTTATCAGGGTGTCTATACATATTTCTCAGAAAGAAAAATTTCACATTATCACAAGAAATGGAACATAAAATGTTTTCAGAGTTCCTATATAAATTCTCTTTTCAAAAGTTGCTCCACGTTACTTTTTAGAGTTATTGCTAAAAGTCAAAAAGGAAGCAAAGGAAGCTGACCATTAGACCTACCTTAAAGGGGTTAGGTATAACTTCCTCTTTTACTAGAATGCCAGTTTATAGGAAATAATCTTAGTCTATCCCTAAAACTTAGGGAGCCAGTTTGGTTCAGTCATGGAAAAAAAATCTTCATGTATTCATCAGACTTATGAAACCACAAGTGAGAGGTGGAAACCAATGTGACAATTTATTAATATTGTGTATCAGTGTTTCTAGGAGAGATCAGTAGTGGTCTACTGACCATTGAGTGGTCAATAGAAACGGCTTTGGTTCCTATGTATGTTGGTGTCCAGAAATTGTTACATTGCAAGTTTTAAATAATGTGAATGGGTCTAAACCAAGGAAACTAGAGACCCCTAACATGGCACATGCAATAATGGGACATGTCCAGGTAACAGAGTATTCTTTTATCTCCAGACAAAATGAAGCACAGGTGTTTTTCTAAACCAATGTAATATATGTATAAATAATTTCATACAAAAGATCATCTTCAGTAAGACATCTGGATAGAAGGAGAGAACAGACCTTTTGCTCTGAGGATAAAATACTCAAGTTTAGGGTCTAAAATAGTTTCTAAAACTGTGATCTGAGGCTTAAGGCTAGGAAGTGAAAGTGATTATATGTGAACTATTTATTATATACAAAATGTATATGTGTGTGCAAATAGTTTGAAAGATGCATAGACTTAACACAAAGAGACCAATGGTAAGTTGACTACACCCATTTTATTTCTTTGTGGTTTTTCAGTCATTTATATACAATTAAAATCAAGCCAAATCACAAGCTAAGTTTGTTTTAAAACATCACAGGATTCATGCCAGAACTCTCATTTATATTTTTTAAAAAAGTAGTTCAAGTTTACTACAAGCCACCATTTTAAAGACCATATATATAAGTCATGTAATCACATTTAAATTAATTAAAGAAAATATATTTCAACTTCAGTGTACTGTAGTAGCTTATTCTAGCCTTAATAGACTTTTATAAACTATGACATTGAGGCAAAAAATGTTGAGAACGTAATATTTGTTTAGGCCTCACAGAGTAAAAATTGTTCTTCAGTCACAAACAAAATGTACGCATTTTCTCAATCAATCCACAAACTAGCTGAAACATAGGCATTATTATTCAACTATATAAAGAAGCCAAGAGTCAAAGACATTAAATAACTTTTCCAAGGGTACTCATGAAAGACATGCCGAGTTTGATTGTAATTCTGACTCCAAATTGTTACTTCCACTTCATTATATATGTATTTATGACCAAAAATATGAGGATCACAAAATATGACTTGAAAAATGCTCACGGAAATATTTTAAGTGATCTGGATAGTCTTTGTTTTTAAACTTGGTTAAGTTTTTCAAAAAAGGTTTCACTCAATTGTTCAAATGCTAAGACCACATTGTCATCTTCATTTTCACATAGTTCACGCAAGGAAACACTGTAAATGGAAATACACAGCATTTTAGTGAGAGTCAGTACTATAAGAAGGACTTTCTCCATGTGGGAAGAATTAAGAAAATCCCATTACATGATGAAATGTTAGAAAAATATGAAGAATGATGATAAAAAACATGTTTATCTTAAAAAAAAACTTGAATGGAAAAAATAACAAAATAAAGATAACAAAACAGTTCCCGTACAGTTCCTCTTCACGTCAATTACCAAGAGGATTTTAAAGGCCAACAAATTTCATGTAAACCTATCCCTCTTCCCTTCAAAAGCAACAACACAAATTCCCCTCCTTTCTCCATACACCTCTTTAGAGGCTATCTTGTGATTTTTTTTTTTTGGCTACCGTGTCCAATATATACTGAAACCCACAAGTAACTACCGCTAAGAAGGGCAAAATATTACTTCCTTTACCTAGATATGTAAGAAAATTAAAAAGAAAAAAATAATGGTCTTCCAGAGATATTTATGTTCTAATCCTCAGAAATCTAGGACCATGTTAGTTTACATGGCAATGGAGAATTAAGGTTGCAGATGGAATTGAAGTTGCTGATCAGGTGACTTTGAGATAGAAAAATTATTCTGGATTTTCTGGGTTAGCCCATTATAGTCTCAAAGGTTCTTGTAAGCGGGAGAGGGAGGCAAGAGAGAGCTCATCTCAATGTAAGACTTTCCCCACCATTGCTGGCTTTGAAGAGGGAAGGGGACCATGATAAAAATAATGCCAGCAGCCTCTGGAGCCCGGAAAAGACAATAGAGCAGATTGTCCTAAAACCTCCAGAAAGAAATGAGCTTTGCCAACATCTTGATTTTAACCCAGTTAGACCCATTTTGGATTTCAGGCTTCCAGAACTGTAAGATAATAAATTTGTGCTGGTTTAAACCACTAAATTTGTGGTAATTTGTTATAGCAGCAATAAGAAATGAATATGCAGGTGAAAAGAAAGGAGAGAGGAAATCCACAAATGAACCGTGCAGCTGCAGTGATAAAGTACTGAACACAATCAGGATCTTTTTATCAACCTATTGTAATTCCTATTACCTTGGTTTCACTAGAGTTCCAGAATTTTTCCTAGTGTCTTCATTGACCTACTACAAATGATGACCAGATCTGTATCTGTAACACTGAATTTCCTCCTAGTTACAGACCTATAATTATGACACCGACCATTTCCTCTTGAATGATTTCCCACAGATATTATGTGACATATATAAATTCTAACTCACTATTTTTGGTTCTTATTCCTCCTCCAACCTCATCCTCACTTTTATGTTTCTTATGTATCATTAACTAAAATAGAAACCTTGTTATCTTCACCAACTACATGGCCTTTATTGACAGTTTCTTTGAATACTATCTCATAAATACTTCTCTAATCATCATTAGTTCTATTTCCTTAATTCAGACCCACACCCACTCTCACCTGCATGGCTGTTATAGCCTTTGAGTTTCTGCCACATATATAAGCCATACACATCTCTGTCACACATATAAACCATAGACCCATATCATACTCATGTCTATGCACTGTCTACACATTATTCAAAATATTAAGCCCAAACTCCATAATATGAGAATTAAGACCCTTCTCAAGGTATCCAAATTGTCTTTAAAGCTCCTTTAAGCAACTCAGCATCTTCCCCCATCCCTATCACAACTCCCATATTCCCCATGCCACTATAGTGAGATCGAAGCCAATACCTGACATATCAGGCCCTTTCTCATTTCTGTACTTTGAAAACACTATTTCCTCCACCCCCTTAATACACCTTAAGACTTAGTGAAAAAAATTACTTCATTTGAAAATCTTTCTCTGAATCCAAGGTCAAGTTAGTTGCCCCCTTATCTGTCACCCTAGCACTTATTACCTTTTTAATATCTACAAGTAAGTTTCCTCACACTACACTGTAAGATTATGTTTAAAGAAGGGATAGATTTAATGATTATCTGTATCTTAAATGCTTAAACATATTCCTCAAATCAGTAATGTTTCAATAATTTTTAAAGAAAAAAATGAATGATATTTCTAGGATCAGATTTTGAGACAGCTCCAAAGTCTCTGGAGTTTCTTGAGATGCTCTTGAATAACTATGAGCTACTCAAGAAATACACTACATAGAGATACCCAAGAAACTAGAGCAGTTCCCTCTGCTCTAGCATCCTCATAGTTTCATTCTCTGTATAAAACATCCAAACAGGTCTGACTAGTCTTGTATCAAAAAAATAAAAAAAAAACAATGACCTCATTAGCAACAACTTCATGAAGATGAAGAGATTCATGGCAAATTACATGTATTCATATATGTGAAGAAATATAATTTTTAAAGCAAGTGATAGAAAAGGGAAAACCCATAAAGTATTAAGGTACATGCAGAACAGAGGCTTTAGGAAGATGTATATTTAACCAGGAAATACATGATGGGCTTAAGGATGGATCTTCTAATAGAGCCTTAGGATGGGGGTATCCATATAAAGTTTGGAATTGTTTGGGTCCCCACAGAGCTCTGTTAAAGATGAAAACAGGAAGCCAATATGAGAGATTAGTGTCAGATGAAGCCTGGGCAAAACACTGTATAAAGCAAGAGAATCCAGAATATGTAAATTGATATATAACCAGGGACCAATGGAGCCCTAAGGGGCCCTGTGAAGTATCATGTATCTGACAAACACTGGTTATGAAAACAGAATACTAGCATCTAGGAATTCCTGAGGTTTTGGAATATCATCCTATTATGCAGTGCCTGAGGCTAGGGTTCTGGTCTGAATTAAACCTTATGTCAAATGGGCTTTGGAATTAATTCTATTATAGAACCAGTGCAACAGGGTGTTGAAGAGAAGCTCTGCAAATTGTTTGGGGAATTGAAAGGCATGACATCTAAGAAGCTCAGTGTCACTTCTAAGTATAAGGTCAACAGGGGTGCCTGGGTGGCTCAGTCAGTTAAGGATCTGACTCTTGATTTCAGCTCAGATGGCGATCTCATGGTTCATGAGTCTGAGCCCTGCATGGGCTCTGCACTGACAATGCAAAGCCTGCTTGGGATTCTCTCTCTCCTTCTCTCTCTGCTCCTCCCCTACTCATGCTCAAGCACTCTCTCTCTCAAATTAAATAAATTTAAAAAAAAAGTATGAGGTCAACAAACTCAATTTAATTACCATTAAAATTTTGGAAAATATGAAATCAATACTTAAAGTATATAACATACCTGATAGATCGAATGGTGAGTGCAAAATCTTTCAACAACTCATAAGCAGTTCCTTCATTCATCCTAAACAAAATATCATTTTGAAAATTAATAGTATAAAAACATTAAAGAACTTATTTGATACTGAAATTTTGGCTTTGTCAATAAGAGATTACTTTCATCTGTCAAGACATGTTTATTAGAATGCCACAATCCTAAAGGATAATTCAATCAACAGGAGTGATAATTATGAATTCAAATATCACAAGTACAATACACATAGGAGACTGACCATTTCAGGAGAAAACCAAAGTAGGAAAGTTAAGCTCAGAAGAGTGAATGGGGGCTGCAGAATCAAAAGGGAAGAATCAGACTATTTACTAATGTCACAACTACTTTTATTCATGACAATGAGTCATATTTTTAAAAATATTTAAATATTTAAAAATATTTTTAAAAATGACCAGAAATACATCCGAGGGGGAAGAAGGCAGCAGGGTAGGAAGACCCGAAGCCTGCTTCATCCCATGAATACACCTAGATAACTATCAAAACATCCTAAATACACCAGAATAAACCTGAAGACTGACAAAACAAATTCCACAACTAAAGGTAGACAAGAGGCCACATCAAAAAAGGTAAGAAGCACAGAGACATGGTTTGGGAGAGAAACATACTGTGGCTGCTGCAATGGGGAGGGAGCCACAGGCATGGAGAAGGGCAAGAGACAGACTAGCACATAGGGGATTGTACAAGGAGATGTTTCCCCATACCAACTGGCTTGGAAAAAGAGATGGTCCAAATTTCATGAGTTCTTACAACCAGCAGGGCCTAAATAAAGCCTGAAGTTTTTTAAAGGTCAGTAGGTGTGGCTCAGATAGAGCCCAAAAGCATCGAGGCTGCTCTTGGAGAGAAGACAGGGCAAACAGCCCACAGATGCACAGCATGAAAAGAACTACCTGAAGAGTGGCTGCGGCACACAGTGGGGAGGTTATTTGCTCTTCTCAGAGTATGTTTCAGAGAGGCAGTGTTCACAAGAGACCCCTCTGGGAACAAAGAAACTGGCCAGCATAATTTCCTCCCCCATCCCTCAGCATACGCACAGGGCCACCTGCAGGAACCAGCACCATGCTAACAGCTGACAATTGCTACCTAACTTGCTCACACCAAGCCTCATTCCCACACACACTCTGTTGGAACCACCCTTCCCAGTCATTCTTGCCTCAGTCCCAGTGCTGCAGGTACCCTCCCAAAGAAAACCAGCCCAAACCTGTGCCTATACCATGTCTACCAACATAGGAGCTCTTCTACATAAGGCCATTACCGTAAAAAACAGGGGAAGTAGCTGAGTTTCCTAACATAGAGCAGGCACAGAGACTTAGACAAAATGAGAAGAGAGAGGAATTTGTCCCAAATTAAAGAACAGGACAAGGCCATGGCCTTGAAACAGATATAAGTAACATGTCTGATAGAGAATTTAAAGAAATGATCCTAAAGATACCCATTGGACTTAAGAATGGAAGACGTGAGTGAGAACCTTAACACAGAGATAAGTTATAATATATCAGAGATAAAGGGCTCAATAAACAAAAACACAAACATGCATGATGGAATGAACAGCAGGATGGAAGAAGCAGAGGAACAAATTAATGACCTAGAAAACACAGTGTTAGGGGCGCCTGGGTGGCGCAGTCGGTTGAGCGTCCGACTTCAGCCAGGTCACGATCTCGCGGTCCGTGAGTTCGAGCCCCGCGTCGGGCTCTGGGCTGATGGCTCAGAGCCTGGAGCCTGTTTCCGATTCTGTGTCTCCCTGTCTCTCTGCCCCTCCCCCGTTCATGCTCTGTCTCTCTCTGTCCCAAAAATAAATAAATGTTGAAAAAAAAAATTAAAAAAAAAAAAAGAAAACACAGTATTAGAAAGTAATCAAGCTGAACAAAAGAAAAAAAAAGAATTATGCAAAACAAGAACAGACTTGGGGAACTCAGTGACTCTATAAAACATAAAAACATTCATATTATAGAAGTCCCAGGAGAAAGAA
This sequence comes from Prionailurus viverrinus, assembly GCF_022837055.1. Classification (NCBI taxonomy): domain Eukaryota; kingdom Metazoa; phylum Chordata; class Mammalia; order Carnivora; family Felidae; genus Prionailurus; species Prionailurus viverrinus. The sequence continues at coordinate 60,288,944 of NC_062564.1, read as the reverse complement.
AAGGAGACAAATGATTTATTTAAAGAAATAATAGCTGAAAACCTCCCTAATCAGGGGAATTAAATAGATATCCAGATCCAAGAGGCACAAAGAACTCCCAACAAAATCAACAAAAGCAGATAAACACCAAGACACAACTAAAATGGCAAAATATAGTGATAAGGAAAACAATTTAAAAGCAGCAAAACAAGACAGTTACATACAAGGGAAATCCCATTAGGCTATCAGTGTCTTTTTCAGCAGAAACTTTCCAAGCAAGAAGGGAGTGGCATGATATATTCAAAATGCTGAATAGGAAAAATCTGTAGTCAAGGATACTCTATCCAGCAAGTCTATCATTCAAAATAGAAGAAGAAATAAAGAGTTTCCTAGACAAAAACTAAAGCAGTTCATGACCATTAAACCAGCCCTCCAAGAAATATTAAAGAGGATGCTAAGGAAAAATGAAACACCAAAATTGACAGTATGAAGGTGGGAAACACAAAATCAGTATAAATGAATCTTTTTTGTAAAATACCAGCCAAAGAACTCACAAAATTAAAGTACGAAAATAAGACACCATGTACCTAAAACATGGGGAGGAGAGGAGTAAAGAATGGGTTCAAATTAACTGACCGTCTACTTAAGATAGATGGCTATATTCAGAAGATATAACCTAATGGTAACCAAAAATCAAAACCACTAATTAATATGCAAATAATAAAGAGAAAGAAAGCCAAATATATCACTAAAGAAATCCATCAAATCATGAAAAAGAAAATGACAAGAAAGAACCAGAGAAAATTTTCAGAAAGAACCACAAAACAAGTAATACAATATCAATAAATATATATCTATCAATAATTACACTGAATGTAAATGGACTAAATACTTGAATCAATGACACAGGGTGACAGAATGGATTTTTCTTAGAAAAAGACTCATCTATACACTGCTTATAAGAGCATTTTTAGTCCTGAAGATACCTGCAGATTGAAAGTGAGAAGATGGACATTTATCATACAAATGAATATCAAAAGAAAGCCAGAGTAGCAATACTTATAATGAATAAACTCAACTTTAAAACAAAGACTGAGCCTGTTTCCGATTCTGTGTCTCCCTCTCTCTCTGCCCCTCGCCCGTTCATGCTCTGTCTCTCTCTGTCCCAAAAATAAATAAACGCTGAAAAAAAAATTAAAAAAAAAAAGGGAGCGCCTGGGTGGCACAGTCGGTTGAGCGTCCGACTTCAGCCAGGTCACGATCTCGCGGTCCGTGAGTTCAAGCCCCGCGTCAGGCTCTGGGCTGATGGCTCAGAGCCTGGAGCCTGTTTCCCATTCTGTGTCTCCCTCTCTCTCTGCCCCTCCCCCGTTCATGCTCTGTCTCTCTCTGTCCCAAAAATAAATAAACGTTGAAAAAAAATTAAAACAAAGACTGTAACAAGAAGTAAAGCACCCAAATACATAAAACAGTTAATAATGAACATAAAGGAATTAATTGATAACAACACAATAAGAGTAGGGGGCATTAACACACCCACTTACATCAATGGACAGATCAACTAAACAGAAAATTGGCAAGGAAATAATGGCTTTGAATTACGCACTGGATCAGCTGAACTTAACAGATATATCTAGAACATTCTATCCTAAAACATCAGAATACACATTCCTTTCAAGTACACATGGAACATTCTGGAGAATAGATCATGTATTAGGCCATAAAACAAGCCTCAACTAATTAAAAAAAGATTAAATCGTACCATACATCTTTTCTGACCTCAATGTTATGAAACTAGAAATAAACCACAAGAAAAAATTTGCAATGACCGCAAAGAGATGGAGGTTAAGTAACATACTACTACACACTGAATGTGTCAAATAGGAAATCAAAGAAGAAATAAAAAATACATGGAAACAAATGAAAATGAAAATACAAAGGTCTAAAACCTTTGGGATGCAGCTAAAGCAGTCCTAAGAGGGAAGTTTATAGAAAAACAGGCCTACTCAAGAAGAAAGAAAAATCTAAATAAAAAACCCAAAAAACAAAAAACTAATCTTACACTCAAGGGAGTTAAAAAAAAAAAAAGAACAATAAGCAAAACCTAAAGCCAGCAGAAGGAAGGATATAATAAAGATTAGAGCATAAATAGATGATATAGAAACTAAAAAAAAAAAAAAATAGGTCGATGAAATCAGAAGCTGGGTCTTTGAAAAAGACTTATCAAAAAAAGGAGAAAGGACACAACTGATAAAAATCACAAATGAGCGGGGAGAAATAAAAACCAACACTAACAAAAATACAAATAATTATAACAGTATATTATGAAAAACTATATGCCAGCAAATTAGACAACCTAGAGGAAATGAATAAATTCCTAGAAACATGAAACCTACCAAAACCAAAACAGGAAGAAACAGAAAATATGAGCAGACTGACTACCAGTAACAAAATTAAATCAGTGATCAAAAAACTCCCAACAAACCAAAGTCCAATACCAGATGTCTTCACAGGCAAATTGTACCAAAAATTTGAAGAAGAGTTAAAACCTATTCATCTCAAACTATTCCAAAAAAATGCAAGAGTAAGGAAAACTCCTAAATTCACTCTATGAGGCCAGCATTACTGTCATACCAAAAACAAGTAGAGACACCACAAAAAAAAGGCCAATATCTCTAATGAATATGGATCAAAAAAACCTTCAACAAACTACCAGCAAACTAAATCCAACAATACATTTAAAATAAATTTCATATTAAAAATAAATAAAATAAAATTTTAAGATTAAAAAAAAATAAATAAATGTAAAAAAATATATAAAAAAAGCAATACATTAAAGAATTTTTCACCATGAAAAAAAATAAAAAATAAAAAACCATTAACCACAATCAAGTGTGATTTATTCCTGAGTTGCAAGTGTGGTTCAATATTTATAAATCAACCATATGACATATCACATCAATAAGAGAAAGAATAAGAACCATATGATCATTTCAATAGACACACAAAAAAAGCATTTGACAAAGTACAACATCCATTCATAATAAAAACCCTGAACAAAGTAGGTTTAGAGGGAACGTACCTCAACATAATAAAGTCTATTTAGGAAAAACCCACAGCTAACATCCTCAAAAGGGAAAAACTGAGAGCTTGTCCTCTATGGTCAGGAACAAGACAGAATGCCCACTTTCACCGCTTTTATTCAATATAGTCCTGGAAGTCCTATCCACAGCAGACAACGAAAATAAACAAAAGGCATACAAATTGGTATGGAAGGAGTAAAACTTTCACTATTTGTATATCGTATGACACTATATATAGAAAACCAGAAAGATTCCACTAAAAATCAGCTAGAGCTGATAAATGAATTCAGTAAAGTCACAAGATACAAAAATCACCATACAGAAATCTGTTGCATTTCTATACACAGGGAGGAAGCAGCAGACAGAGAAATTAATAAATCAACCCCATTTAGAATTGCACCAGAAAACAATAAGATACCTAGAAATAAACATAACCAAAGAGGTAAAAGACCTATATTCTGAAAACTATAAAATGTTAATGAAAGAAATTGAAGACGACACAAAGAAGTGGAAAGACATTCCATACTTGTGGACTGGAAAAACACATATAGTTAAAATGTCTTTACTACCCAAAGTAAGCTAAACATTTAAAGAAATCCCTATCAAAATACCACCAGCATTTTAACGGAGTTAGAACAGACAATCCTAAAATTAGTATGGAACCATGAGAGACCCTGAATAGCCAAAGCAAACTTGAAAAAGAAAAGCAAAACTAGAGGCATCATAATTCCAGACTTCAGGTTATATTACAAAGCTGTGGTAATCAACACAGTATGGTACTGGTACAAAAGTAGATCAATAGAACAGAATAGAAATCCCATCAACAAATCCATAATTGTATGATCAATTAGTCTTCAACAAAGCAGGAAAGAATATCCAATGGAAAAACAATGGTCTCCTCAACAAATGGATAACAAATGATGTTGGGAAAACTAGACAGCAATATGCAGAAGAACGAAACTGGAAAACTTTATTACACCATATACAAAAGTAAATTCAAGATGGATTAAAGACCTAAATATGAGACCTGAAACCATAAAAATCCTAGAAGAGAACACAAGCAATAACTTCTTTGACATTGGCCATAGCAACTTTTTTCTAGATAGGTCCCCTGAGGCAAGGGAAACAAAAACAAACATAAATCATTAGGACTACATCAAAAATAAGTAGCTTCAGGGTGTCTGGATGGCTCAGTCAGTAGAGTGTGAGACTTTTGGTCTCAGGGTCATGAGATCAAGCCCCACACTGGACATGAAGCCTACTTCAAAAAAAAAAGTAGTTTTTGCACAGTGAAGGAATCAACAAAACTGAAAGGCAACCTATAAAATGGGAGAAGATATTTGCAGATGACATATCCCATAATGGATTGTATCCAAAATATATAAAGAACTTACAAAAATCAACACACACACACACACACACACACACACACACACACACACAAATCCAATTAAAAATGGCAGAAGACATAACGGACATTTCTCCAAGGAGGACATACAGATGGCCAAAAGACAAACGAGGAGATGCTCATCATCCCTTGCCATCAGGGAAATGCAAATCAAAACTACAATGGGATATAACCTCACACCTGTCAGAATGGCTACAATCAAAAGCACAAAAAACAAGTGTTGTCAAGGATGTGAAAAAAGGGGAAGCTTCTTACACTGTTGGTGGGAATATGAACTGATGCAGCCACTGTGAAAAACTGTATGGAAGCTCCTCAAAACGTTAAAAGTAGAACTACGCTGCAATGCAGCAATTGCTTTACTGGGTATTTATCCAAAGCATACAAAAACACTAATTCAAAGGGATACATGCACTCCTATGTTTATAGCAGTATTATTTACAATAGCCAAGATATGGAAACAGCCCAGGTGTCCATCAATTGATGCATGGATAAAGAAGTGGTTTATATATATATATATATATATATATATATATATATATATATAATGGAACATTATTCAGCCATAAAAAAGAATTAAAAATGACATTTGTGATGACATGGGTGGAGCTCAAGAGTAGAATACTAAGTGAAATAAGTCATCCAGAGAAAGACAAATACCACATGATTTTACTCATCTGAGTAATTTAATAACAAAACAAATAAGCATAGGGAAAAAGAGAGAGGCAAATCAAGAAGCAGACTCTTAACTACAGAGAACAAGCAGATGTTATCAGAGGGGGTGGGGGTGCAGGGATGGGTGAAATAAGTGATGGGATTAAGGAGTGCACCTGTTATGATAAGCACCAAGTGATCAAAATAAAAACTTTAAAAATATAATAAAATACATCTGCATGAGTGATCTATGAAATATAAAAAAGTTGATCAACATTTCTCAAGTGTCTGGAGTTTTAAATACTTTAATTCAATAAATACTGTTCAGAATTTTATATAAAATGCCTATTGAATTACTGACTGGTATGACAGAATGCTCCTCCCACATCCACCTGCTCAATGTCTGGGCCAATTTTTCTTCTCCCAGGTAAATCCAAGATGGTTTACCCCTCCTTACTGTTTTTGAAAATGTATTCCCTGCCAAAGAGCTAACACAACTGTCATATGCTCAGTCCTCAGATGTGTGAGTTACATACCTTTTTATATACTTCTCTCAGATAATGGTGAGCCTGGCACTGTTTCTTATTATTTTTCAGTTTTTAAATATCTCATGATGAATAAAATAGGATAGTAATAAATAAAAACACATCTGTGAGTATGCACAAATATTTATATCTGTAGTGTACATCCTTAGGTCAAGTGAGTCAGCCTAAGTCCCAAAAGTATGTTGGTAAACCACAAAAATAACACAGAGTTTGTTATTCCCTCTTGCCATTAATCTACAGGGGAAAAATTCCAGTATATTTAGTATGATTAACCTATACTTAAAATTGTAAAAGGTTTTGCCTAAAATTCATTAGGTTCATCCGTTAGATAGCAATGCAAAGATGGATACATAAATAGAACCAAAGGTAGAGGTAGAAATGAAAGAGAAAGATGTAGACACAGACATGAATGCAGACATGGAGACAGAAATAAAGGTAGAAGTAGAAATGATTAAAGAGCAAGAGAGAGTGGGGGGATAGGTGAGGATAGACAAAACATACCTGTTGTCCTGAACTAGTCCTGTCAAGGAACCATGTTTATAGAAATCAAGTGCATAAGCATTAAGTGGCATTCTTCTTCCTTGGTTATCAAATATCTTTGACCACAGCACAGGAGCCTGAGTGTGATTGATACCAATTGTGCGCAGAATGACCTAAAGAAATACAACTTTTACTGTTATTTATGTATAAAGGAAGGTAATGCTTTCTTATATTGTGCTTTGTAGTTCTTTTCCTTAATCAACATTTTTGAAGCATACTCTTCATGGTGAAGGAAGAGGGTGTCTTTCATACACACTGGTTTGTTGCTGTCCTAAGTACACCTAGATAATAGTACCTATGAACACTGTTAACCTCACAGCATACTCTTGGCAATTTCAACCTTCCAACCAGTAGAATAATAACAAGACTCACTAGGAAATAAAAGCTAATTAAAATTTTTTTCATTATCCTAATTTGTATAGGAGATACCTTGTAAAAAGAGTATCAGAGAACTGGTGCCTTGTTTAAGAGAAGAGTTCAATTGAACAACTCTAACAATTGTTAGAACACAATTACCAGAATTAAAAGGAAAGGGAGAAAGATGTAGGGGGATAAGAGAAGAAAGAGGAGAAGGAAAAGGAGAAGGAGAAGGAGGAGAAAGAGAAGGAAAAGAAGGAGGAGGGGGAGGAGAAGGAGGAGGAGGATGAAGAAAGAAAGAAAGAAAGAAAGAAAGAAAGAAAGAAAGAAAGAGAAGATGACAATGAGGAGAAGGAGCAGGAGGGGAGGAAGGAGATGAAGAAGAAGGAAAAATAAAGAAGAAGGAGGAGGAGGAAAGGGAGGAGGAGGAAGAAGAAAGGAGAGGAGAAGAAACAGAAGAAAGGGAATGAAGAGAAGGAAGAGGAGGAGGTGGAGGGAAAGGAGGAGGAGAAGGAAGAAGAAGAAGAAGAAGAAGAAGAAGAAGAAGAAGAGGAGAAGTAAGAGAAAGAGGAAGAGGATGAGGAAGGGGAGGAGAAGGAGGAAGGGGAGGAAGGGGAGGAAGAGGAGGGTGAGGAGGAGGGTGAGGAGGATGAGGAAGAAGAGGAGACAGAGGAGGAGGAAGTAAACAAGCCAACAGCTTTTGATGTCTGCTCATTTTTTGAAAACTGTATGGGGTCAACAGGAAATCTAATATATTAATCAGTAAAACTACTTTCTAAAATAATATGGTAATAGCTTGGGAAGCTCTTTTATTATTAAGAGTTTTGGAATATTCTTGGGGCACCTGGGTGGCTCAGTCGGTTAAGCATCAGATTCTTGATTTTAGCCCAGGTCATGATTTCATGGTTCATGAATTTGAGCCCGCCATCAGGCTCTGTGGTGATGGTTCAGAGCCTGTTTGGGATTCTCTCTTACCCTCTCTCTCAGCCTTCCCCCAACTTGTTCTCTATCTCTCTCCCAAAATAAATAAATAATTTTAAAAAAAGAGTTCTTGGATATTCTTATTCCATTATGATCCAGAAGACAGTTTTGACTGCAAAAATCCAGAAGATTTACATTCAAGGGAAAATGCTGCATATGTATACCAGAAATTTGCAGCAGCCCTGTTTGTAACAGTAAAGACTAGAAAAAAACACAAACAGTTTTTAATAGGAAAATAGATCAATGGGTTTTTTATATTCACACTCTGAAATATTATGAAGTAATAAAAATAAAATTGAGTTTCACATGACAACATGAATGAAACTTAGGGGCAACAGCGTTGAGTGCAAAAAAGAAAACGAAACAGCAAAAAACAACATTCTGGAAACTATGGAAACCTTTCATAAAATCAAAAGCAGCAAATATAAAAAGTGACTTTACAATATTATATTTTTAAAAGGAGCATTAAAAACACAAAATTTTGGATAACTGCCACCGGGGGAAAGGGGAGAAGCAAGGGAATAAAATAGAAGAGGAGCACATAGATCCTGAGTCCATGGGTGTTCATTTTAGTTTTATGCTTTATACCTTATCTCTATGCTATTTAAAAACATTGAACATAAATATTTAGTATTAAACTAAAATCTAACAAACAATAAAAGCTAAATATGCTTTGAGAGGTTATAACTTACACTAGGAAAGTAAATTTGCATAAAGTGAGTTGGGGAAGGCGAAGAGCATGTTGCCATCATGGAATACTCTGAAAATATCCATCAGTTCAAGATGCTACAAAATAGAAGAAATAAAACTGGCCTCCTCTCTCTAGTACACCACCAGGAACAACAATGAGTCTGAATTAGTTCATGTTCTGTACCTTAAAGATCTCTTCTAATTGACGGTGACTGTGTGGCAATAAGACACAGACATTGTACCCTATTATAACTGTATTCATGCCCTCCAAAACCCCAAGGAAAATTTTGCATATGGCAAGGAAACAGAAGTTAATGGTACATACTGACCGTAAGTTAAATTAATCATAAAATAGAGAAAAGGGAAAATTATGTCTTGTTAAAATGTCTGGTTTTCAATGTTATTAGCTATAAACTTCTTACGGAAGTAATCAATTGTTTATGATTCTAGAAATAAAATACAGGGAAAAAAAGCTTCATAAAATCTTATAAGCTAAAGTTCAATCCTCTATTATTTCCATGCCAGAGTTTCACATTCCTCCACAATCTGTAAGACACCACTCACATGAGGGTAAAGCCCTATAGCACTAGCCTCAAAGAGCTTCACATAATATCAAGAGCAGTAGTTTCTAATTCATTTTTGAACTATATACCTTTTCGGTAAAAAAAAAAAAATCCTTTCCCATCTCTTCTTTCATTAATGTTTTTCTCTCATCTTATAAAACACAAAGTCTCCTCAAACTTACTATGGTACATTTCCTTGGGGTTTGAAAACGTACAGACTACCAACAAAGAGCAATACGGCTTTCTCATCAAGAAAATGGATGACTTTACAGACTACGTTAAAAACACTTTTTTTCTTTTAAATTAGGTTGTTTCCAACTATTTGAATTCAACAAAATTAAAGTGGATCTAATTAAGCTATTCATTAAGAGCACATACAAAACATATTTGTGATAATAGATTGCTAGGTGATTTGGCACAAACTCGGAAGGAATTAGAAGAATTGTATACCACTGTTATAACAAAAGTTGCTCCGTTCTGAGCTACTTATCTATTTGAATAAGGTTTCTCAGAATTCAAATTAAGATTTAATTCTGGAACTCTGTCTCATTCTAAAAATAAGTAAATATTCATCCTCAGTTGTATGGACTAATTTTAAAAGAAATAGCTTCGTCCATCCCATTCGTATATACATTTCTAATACAATATTAATTTATTCTTAGCAATGCTTCTCAAAATTTGTATTATATTTAAGTTTCTGTAATAAACAGGAAATAACCATTAAACTGTAACTGCAAACTATTTAAGCTAAGAAATGTGTCAGGTAGAGTGACTTCATGTTTAAAAATATATTACATTAAGGTAAAATTATGTAGGGGAAGGTACAATCTAAATACAAGAGAAAAGAACTATGCCATATTTGAGATTGTTAAAAATTTTATTCTTGACTGCCTTTAGCTTTATAATTATGGTTATTCAAATGCTTCAGTATTCATATTCTTTTTTATGTATTAAAATGATCTGATGGCTTTATTTTAATTTAGCAACATTTATCTAAAGCTGGAAATTGTATCATCAGAAATTATTTGAATTTATGATTAAAATGCATGTGTCGACTTAAAATGCACAAGGGTCTATTTAGGTTTTCAAAATTCTTTTAAGTGATACTGGACTATTTTACATAATAGGGGACTATCTGATTTTGGACTAGGATGGAGTTTTGACACTAGCGTTAAACCATAATATCAAATGTGACAAAAGTTTTTTTCTTCTCAAACCTTGTGTTAAAATATAAATTAAATTTCTACGAGTTTATTCCAACATTCAGTGGGTTGTCCAGCATATTCCCAAGGTGTCTAGTTCTTTACACTGCATTTTGGACACTAGTGATCCTGAATATATATGGCATTGACAGCATCTATAACAATACTGGGAAAGCTTGAAGATAGTTTTATATGCTCTTTTCATGGCAAACTTGCACCAATCTACAAAGAGAGAAGGGAAGTGGTATTACTGGGAATTCTGCATAATGGAGCAGGGTCCCTCAGGCCAACATTGAAAAGCTGAAATCATCCTGGCCTCAAGAGTGACATTTCCTGGATAATTCTGATCATACACCTGAAATTTTTTTTCAATTTGAGAAATTTGAATCCCTTCTAAATAGCCTAGAAGTATAAGTCCAATTCTTTCTCCTTTTTAAAAACATTTTTAAATGTTTGTTTATTTTTGAGACAGAGAGAGAGAGAAAGTGCAGGGGAGGGGCACAGACAGAAGGAGACACAGAATCCGAAGCAGGCTCCAGGCCCTGAGCTGTCAGCACAGAGCCCTATGCCGGGCTCGAACTCACGCACTGGAAGATCGTGACCTGAGCTGAAGTCAGATGCTTAACCGACCGAGCCACCCAGGTGCTCCAATCCAACTCTTTCTTAAGGATCTTTTATTTATAAACCCCATTTCCACTTACATGGTTTGGAGTATTTGGCTGAAACAAATCACCATCAGAGTTTCCAGAGAGGCAAGCAAATGGAGAAATAGCTACTCTTCCTTCTTTGCAGTTCATCAAGTGAGACACAAGTTGGGAATCCTCACATTCTTTTCCTGTGAAATCTTGCCATAACAGGTTGGGATAGATTAATTTTTAAAAATCAGACAAACTGTTGAGCTTTATGCACCTATACTAGACCATGCTGCATAGGGAGTCCTTCAACTTTCCAGGACCGACATCAGACTGAGATACATCACATAAAGTGAGTGGTACATCTGACATAAAGTGAACAGCAGAGAATTCATTCAATAAATGTTAGCTATCAATATAATTATCAATGTAACATTTTGCATACTTCAGTTTCTTGACCACCAAGTAATGAAAGACTACATTTAAATTGCATAATCTTTTAATAGAGAATTACTGTTATTACCTTGGTGCTTTTTCCTATTGAACTCAGATCTGGCCTCAGAATCCTTCCAAGAGTGGGTGTTCCAAGAGACCACGATTAGTAGGTTTGAGAATGGCATGCGAGAAGAAATATTCTTTCCATTCTTACTCTTAAAAAGCACCAGATTATGCATTCAGTGTTCACTCTAATTTGCAATGAAGGCAGAATATTCATGCACTCCTATTTTGTCTCCTCTGGGATGCTTACAATGCTTCACTGTTGTCTGCTTTTGTTCATGCTGCTCCCACTTTAATAGGGCCCAGGAAGCTATGGGCCCTGCTTCCTTAACTTTTTCCCAGTTGAGGAGTTAGGGTATAGTGAAACTAGGAAATTACTACTCATGGCTCAACTCTTTTCCTTTATCCCAGTCAGTTTTTCCTGTTTACTTTCCCCTAGAAGATTTCTATCCAATAGCTTATGAAAAATAACAGCAAAGATTAATGTGTATACTATGTGCTTAGCACTGTTTTAAGGTATTCACATATATTAACTGAATTACTTAAAGATCACCCAGACAAGGTAGGTAATGTTATTTTCTTTTTTATATATTTTTTGAGAAAATGGAGGCATGAATATGAATTCATTTGCCCAAGGTCTCACTGCTAATAGCAGCAGAGCCAGAGTTTGGACCCAGGCAATCTGCCAAGAGTCTGTGTTCATGAATACTACCCATATTTCCTCTCAAGAAAACAAGTGACAGAATAGCCTCTTGTTTCTCTTCATCTTACAGATGTCCTTAATGCATGTGCCAGGCTTGCCCCAAAAGCAACCTTTAATCAAGATGGGTTTACAAATGACTCTATTTAATTTTATTCTCCATTACCCTTCTGACTTCTAATAATCAAGAGTTTCTTTCTTTGGAAAGTAGAAAGAATCCCCTTATTTTAAGGCAGACTGATGTTTCCCAGTCTCTACCCTTCCTCTGGGAAAAATATTCTTAGAAAAATTACTTTTTCTTTCTAATCCACAATGGGGCTAGGATATACTTACTTATTTTTGACAATGGGAGTTGATATTCCTGTTTCATATCAGCCAATTTAGAAACACTTAGTAGGAAGGAGGCGAAGTCTTTTGTAACGTTCATGTTATACTCATGTAAGGCATCATTAAAATCCTCAGGAAGATCCTCAAGGAACACCTAAGTCAGCAAGAAGACCATTAAGAACACCTAAAGGCCAACTATTTTTCAGAAAGATCTATATATCTTTCTCAAAAACTGAAACTTTGGAAGAATGGCAAAGAACACCGCAATATAATTCTGTAGTTACCTATTTATTCAACAATGTAACTGCTTCATTCCTTCATCTGTGAAATTAAGGTAAAGTTCATTTTTTGTTTCTATATGCATTTATAAAAACCAATACCCTCACTCTCAAAAATTTGCTTTCACACTACTTCATCGACACCCTCTTTTTAAAAATTTTTTAAGTTTTTATTTAAATTCTAGTTAGCTAACATAAAGTGTTATATTAGTTTCAGGTGTGCAATTTAGTAATTCAACTCTTTTGTAAAACACCGGGTGTTAATCACAAGTGCAGTCCCTAGTCCCCATCATCTGTTGCACCCATCCCTCCACACACCTGCCCTCTGGTAACCATCAGTGTGTTCTGTATAGTTTGAAGTCTGTTTCTTGGTTTGTCTCGCTCTCTTTCCCCCTTTGACACTTCTTTTACATTACACTTCTGAATATTTCAAAGAATCTAGTAACATGTTTCGAGAGCAAACAACAATAAAAAGTAGTACACTTGCATGCCTGGAATAACTCTCACTTGGTTGGGAAGGTTTTCAAAACCTCACCGGATTCATTTTGTCAATATTTTGCTAATTATTCTTGCACCTACATTCATAAAAGAGATGCATCTATAGTTTTCCTTGTTATAATGTCCTTGTAGGGTTTTGGTATGAATTTTAGGTTTTTCTCCAAAAAGAGTTTGTATCCTCTAGAAGAGTTTGTGAAAAATTGGTGGTATTCATTGAATGTTTGAAAGAATTCTCCAATGAAATCATCTGGGCCTGTTTTTGTTTGTTCATTTGTTTTGTTTTCATGGAGATTTTTAAAAACAATTGATCACACTTCTTTGATACCAGACACTGAGGACTTTTTATATCTTCCTTGGTTAGTTTGGGAAAGTTGCATTTTCTAGGAATTTTCCCTTTCTGTACAAATAGCCAGATGTCTTGGCATAAATCATTCATAATATCCCCCTTTTGTTCTTTTTGATGACCAAAGTAAGATCTGTAGTAATGTCCCATTTTCCTTCCTGATATTTGTAAAATTTACCTTAAGTTAGATTTTCTATTTCATTTGTTTGGTTTCCCAGCTTCTTAAGTTGAAAATTAAATCATTGATTTTTTTTTCAGCTTCTATTCTTTCCTACAATATGATTATAAGGCTATAAATTTCCCTACAATCACTGAATGAATTGCATCTTGTATGTGTATGCTTCTTTCACTATTTAATTAAAATATTTTATAATTTCCATTTTTTGTCCTATATGTATTTTTCTTATTTTAATTTTTTAATTTTCTTTTTTAAGGAATTTAATTTATGCCCAAAATGTATTTTATCATAGTAAACATTACAAGTACAAATTTTTTTTAAATCAAATAGTGTTAAAAGGCTTACAACTACATGAGGTCTCTGTATTATACCCATGCTTTCAGTCTCAGAACAATGTTAACTCTTTTGCTATTTCTTCTGATGTCCTACATGTATTTGGAAATGAATCTGTTAATTTTCAGACACTTAAGGTGTTTCTGATTCTTCTGGTATTGATCTGGCATTTTCTGACCTGGCATTTACTTTCAAACTTTCTTGGACTGTATAGCTAAGATGTGATTTGTGTAAACAGCATATAATTGTGGGGTTTTTTTCCTTAATACAATCTAAAAATGTTAGTATTTTACGTGATGCATTTAGCACATATATATTCAATGTAGTTACTTACACAGTTGAGTTTATATATACTATTTTAGTATTTGGTTTCTATCTTGACTATATATTATATATTATTTTCTCTGTTCTTCTCTTTTTTTTATCAGTTTGTCTTCTATCATCACTTATTTGTGCATTATTTTGCTAATCTTTACCCCCAGAGATTACAAAATACATCTTTAATTTACATGACTCTTAATACTGCAAGAACCTTAAAATATTCAAATATATTTACTCTTCCCAACACCTGCATTATAAATGTCATGCATTTTAGTTATGTATATATATTATAAATTTATTATAATACATTACAATTATTTTTAGGTACAGTAGGTATTATCTACCCACACATTATCCTTTCTAGTGCACTTCATGCCCTGTTATATTTTCAAGTTTCCCAAGTTTAGATTTTTTTGTTTGCCTAAGGCATATATTTCTTCTAGCACATACACAAAAACTATTAGAACTGATTAGCAATATTAGCAAAGTTGCAGGATACAAAATCAACATAAAAAATTTGTGTTTCTGTACATTAAGTATTTGAAAAGGAAATTAGGACAATCTCATTTACAATAGCATCAAAGGAATAAAATATTTAGGAATAAGCTTAACCAAGGAGGTGAAAGGTCTCTACACTAAAAGCTATAAAACACTGCAAGAAATTATAGGGGACACAAATAATGGAAAGGCATGCCATGTTCATAAATTGAAAGAATAATTACTATTAAGATGACAAAACTATCCAAAGTGACCTACAGATTCATTATAATTCTTACCAAAATCCCATGGCATTTTTTACAGAAATAGAAAAATAATCCCAAAATTCATATAGAATCACAAAACACCCTGAATAGTCAAAATGACCTTGAGGGGAAAATAAAACAAAACCAGAGGCATCACCATTCCTAATTTCAGAATATATATCAAAGCCACAGTATCAAAACAGTATGGTACCAGCATAATGAAAGACATATAGACTAATGGAACAGAATAGAGTCCAGAAGTAAATCCATGTATATGGTCAGCAGCTCTTTGACAAGGGTGCCAAGAACACACAGTGGGGAAAGGATAGTTTCTTCAGGCAAAATTTGATATACACATATAAAAGAATGAAACTGACCCTTACCATACACTGTACATAAAAATAAACTCAAATGGATTAAAGGCTTAAAGAAGACCTGAAACTATAAAATTCATAGAAGAAAATATAAGGACATGGGTCTTGGAATTTTTTGTTTGTTTTTTTTTGTTTTTTATGACACAAAAAGCATAGGCAACAAAAATGAGAATAAACAAGTAGGATTATATCAAACTAAAAAGCTTCTGTACAGCAAATAATAATAATAATAATAATAATAATAATAATAAAGCAAAAAGGAATTTCCAGAATGAGAGAAAATATTTCTAAGCTATCTATCCGATAAGGGGATAATATCCAA
The DNA here is from genome assembly GCF_022837055.1 of Prionailurus viverrinus. Taxonomy (NCBI): domain Eukaryota; kingdom Metazoa; phylum Chordata; class Mammalia; order Carnivora; family Felidae; genus Prionailurus; species Prionailurus viverrinus. The sequence continues at coordinate 60,273,401 of NC_062564.1, read as the reverse complement.
AATATATAAGAATATTCTATAACTTAAGAGCAAAAAAAAAAGGGGGGGGTAAAGGACATGAACAGACACTTCCCCAAAGAAAACATGCAAATGGCCACCATATATATTAAGTCACTCAACTTTTAATGATGGGTATTATCAAAAAATCAAAAGATAAGTGTTGAGGGGAATATAGAAAAATTAGAATTCCTATACACTCTTGGTGGAAATGTAAAGTGGTACAGCCACTATGGAAAAAATTTGAAGGTTTCTTCAAAAATTAAAAATAGAACCATATGATCCAGTAATCCCATTGTGAAGTATATATCCAAAATAATTGACATAAAGCTCTTGAAGAGATGTATGTACCCCCATGTTCACTGCATCATTATTCACAATAGGCAAGATATGGAAACAACCCAATGTCCATCAACCGATGAGTGGATAAGATAATATGGAATATACCTACAGTAGAATATTATTCCATCTTAAAAAGGGAGGAAATCTGGGGCACCTGGGCGGCTCAGTCAGTTAAACATTCAACCCTTGATTTCGACTCAGGTCATGATCTTATGGTTTGTGGAACTGAGCCCCAAGTCATGCTCTGTGCTGAGAGTACAAAGCCTACTTGGGCTCCCTCTCTCTGCCCCTCCCCTGCTCTCTCTCTCTCAAAATAAATAAAAAACATTAAAAAAAAAAGAAGGAAAATTTTCTATTTGCAATAACATGGATGAACCTAGAGGATATTATGCCAAGTAAAATAAGCCAGTTGTAGAAGGACAAATACTTCATGATTTCACGTATTTGGAAATTATATCTTATAAATTTTTATATTCCACTTATATCTTAAATACTCAAACTCACAGAAGCAGAGAACAGAACGGTGATTGCAAGGGCCTAAAGAAATGGGGAATTGTTTTTCATTGGATATGACATTTCTGTTATACAAGATAAGTAAATTCTAGAGATCTGCTGTACAACAAACTACCTATAGTTAACAATACAATACTGTGCACTTTAAAATACAAGAGGATAAACATCATGTTAAGTGTTCCTACCAAACAAACAAACAAACAAACAAACAATAAACACCCCACACACTAGGAAGTTTGGGGATGTGATCAATATATTTAGTACTTTGGTTATAGTGATGATATCATGGGTATATGCTATGTCCAAACACATTAAGATGTATACGTTAATCATGTGCAATTCTTTGTATATCAATTATACTTCAATAACAATAAAGCTAAAAAAATAAGGTAGATATATGCATATCTTCCTGATATGTTATTAATTCAATCACAATATATTTACCCTATTTTAAATTATATTTAAGATATATGCAAAATATATATACATATTTCTGTATGAAAATAGAGTAGGATGAAATTTTTGCCCATCTTCTTCTAGCTTCCATTATTTTGGTTAAAAAGTCGGCCTTCAATCTTATTATTGTTTTTTTTCAAGGAAATGTCTATTTCAGCTCTAGCCAGTTTATGATTTTCTCTCTTTTTTTGACTTTGAGTAGTTTTTGTTTAATATTTCTTTATATTTACCCTTCTTGAATTTGACTTATAAGCTTTTGAAACTATGGAGTGCTATCTTTTATCAGCTTTGGAAAACTCCAAGTTATTAGTTTTCAATACTCTTCTGCCATTTTTCTCCCTCCTCTTCTTAGGGGACTCCCATTACATAACATTAAACATTTTGAATGTGATCCATAATTCTCTTATGCTATCTGCCTTTATTTTAATTTTTTCTCTTTGTTACCATTTGGATACTTTCTACTGAGCTGTCAGCTCATTGATTCTTTCTTCTGATATATATATTCTGATCAGATATATTTTCAATTCTTAAGTCTCCATTTAATTTCTGAGAAAGGGTGCCTGGGTGGCTCAGTTGGTTAAGCATCCAGCTCTTGACTTCAGCTCGGGTCCTTATCTCACAGTTGTGAGATCGAGTTCGGCATCAGACTCTACACAGAGCGTGAAGCCTGCTTGGGATTCTCTCTCTTCCTCTCTCTCTGCCCCTCCCCAGCTCATGCACTCTCTAAACAAATAAATAAATAAACATTAAAAAATTATCAGATAAAATTCTAATTATGTGCTGAAAATCTCCATCTTTCTGAATTTTGTCTATCACTTCTCCTATTTTCTTTAACATATTGACCATACTTATATTCTTTGTCTCTTAACTCCAGTATCTGAATCATCTCTGTGTGTACTACTATTGCCTGCTTTTCTTCCTGCCATCTGGTCATATGTTCTTGCTTATTCACTTTTTTAGTTTTGTAGCTTTCTTTTCACCAGAAATTGTTTATAAAAGGACCTGGTAGGCTGATGTCATCTTCCACCAGAGTGAGTTCTCCCCTTTTTGTATTTGGTTAAATGAGTGAAGATGTGATCACTTTGATCCAAGTAGAGATTAAAGTCGTATTGTTGGTATTGCTAATATTGTTTCCCAGTTTTATTAAGTTTCAGTCTATATCCATTTTATCTCTGTTCCTGAGTCATGACCCTCTTGGAACTTTGAGTATGAGACTGGTGGGCCTAGTTTTCTCAGTCCTAAGACTGCCAAAGATTTACCTCTTTCCTACAGAACTTCCTAACCTTTTACATCCTTCAGCTCTAAAAGCTTTCAAAATGTTTTGAGGGGGATACAAGCCTATGAATAAATGCAGAACCTTCCTTTTCGTGGATTTTCTTTAATAAATTCCATAAGACTGCAAAAATTTTGTGTAGTAACCCAACATTTCATGCAGATCTGGGACTCAGTATAAACATCCTCAGTACACTCACAGAAATACTATGTCTCTCAAGTTTTTGTCAATTTAGCCCCATGTGATCACTAAAAGCTTTCATAATTTTTTTTAATCTCACAGAAGAGGCTCTGTATATGCTAAGAACATTTTCAAACCATGTCCAGAATCAACAAATTCTTTGGGAGAAAAACCATGGTTAGAGATTCCTATCACACCTTGAATAAGTTCTTGCCGTTGTATAATTTTAGCCAATAATTGTTTCCACAGCTCTCTGTTGCAATACAAATGATGACCATTTACTATACCCTACCTGGAAGTGCACAAATTTCCAATAAACTTTAAGAAAAGCGAGAGAGAGTGACAGTGAGAGAGAGAGGAGGTCTTCATGCAAAACCTTCTTTTATTGTGTATTTTTATGATGTCTTTGTGAGAATTTAGATATTGACTTTCCCAAGTTTAATATAAATCATTTAAACAAAGCGAGCAATACTTCAAGCATATACATGTGATGAAAAAATGTGAAGATCACAGATCAATAACTAAAGATGTGTTCACTGATCAAGATAACATTGTGTGAGGCCTAAGATTTGTATTTGTGGAATTAGACAATATAGATTAACTCATCTCTTTTTGTTCCTTGTCACCTTTTACTAAGATTATGTAGTACAACCGGACTATCCCACTTTCTCAGATTCTTATGGAGTAAATTGGTAATAGTATTTGATGTTGATTTAAAAATAGCAAATCATGATCAAAGAATATTTTGCAAATAAAATCGGCAAACAGTTTTTTGTTTCTATTCTGTATGAGTCAAGGAATGATTTCTTCAATGACTATTCTAATATTTTTTTCAATGAGGACATTAGAGTTCACAACATATACTTCCTACCATAGCCCTATCTCAACATAAAAAGACCCTATGAGAACTGCAGATTCAATGATAGGGACTTTTCTTTAAGTTCATTAAAGTTTCTTCAATGTATAATTATCTACATGGTTTCTTTAGCTGCTGAATGCTGTAATTTGATACAATCATACAAGCAAATGGAAAACATGAACAAAATTCTTGATCTTATTTTTCTTAAGGCAAGTGATCTTTTGATAGGTTTACAAGGGAGAAGCTTATGAATTTGAGGTTAAATGTAACAGTCATTACAGAAAGAAAAATTATTATTCCACAAAACAAATGAAACCTATGTTGATAAAAATCCTACTGCTGCTGAATCACTTATGATAGGCTCTATTTAATTATACTAATTATTTAATGTTATCAGAAGCATACATTTTACCTTTGATTGATAAAACTTGAGAGTGGTATCTTGGAACTTCGCTGGAAGCAGTCTTCTTCCAAATAGATTTGCCAATACTAACACTAGCTTTTCCATAACATCTTGAGAAAAATGTTTTGAGCCTATATAAAACAAAGTGTCTTGTTACAAATGTAAAAACCGGTATCAATCCCATTTTTAACATTTAAATTGTATGTTCTATTGCATTTCATTTCATGAAAACTGAAAATTTGTGACAAATATAGCAACCAAGGAATGACTCCATCTGCTGACAGTTTACATCTGTGCCTTCTTTTTCACTCTTGCTACTCCCACTCTAATTCATACCCTAGCCATTCCAACCACAAATTGCCTCATCTCCTTACCTGGATTCTACTCCCCAAATTCGGGCTATGATCAGTTTTCCTGAAGCATTTTATGATCATGTCTCTCACCTATTCAAAAATCTCTGATTGTATCTAATGCCTCATAAACAAAATCCAGTCTCCTTAGTCTAGCATTTAAGGCTTTCCAAAGTACAGCCCACAAATCACCTCCCAGCTTTACCCCCCTGTCTTACCTTCTCGCCACTCATACTAAGATACCATCAACTTGACTTGCGTTCTATTCTTCACAACACATGAGCACTATACAGTAGTGATTAAAAAGGTGCTACATTTAATAACTTGGGCTCCAGAGTCAGACTCTTCCTATTTCAATCTTGGCTCTGACACTTAGTAATTTGTGTGACCATGGCAATTTATTTAACTTCCCTGTGTCTGAGTTTCCTCATTTACAAAATAGTGATAGCCACATTATGTGCCTCATAATGTTATCAAATTTTCTATCTCCATGTTTATAATAGCATACACCCTCATACCCCACCCCACCCACACACACATAGCAATAAACACAACTGTATTTCCGCTTGCAGGAAATTATTTCTCCTGTTGCAGAGCTTTTGAGGGGACAGAACTTCCTGAGTATCCTTGTTTCACAGAACAATCCATGGTCAGAGCATAGTAACTAAACCTGCACAAAGTAAACTGCTGTTATCAATTCATGATAGAAGATAAAGAAACGCTCTGAAAGGCACTGCATTTGCCAGGCATTAGGAACTATAACAAATGTAAGCACAAAAAGGAAAATATTTCTCTTAGGGACACTGTTTAAAGGTCCATGGTTTAATTATTAAAATCAAAAAGGTTTTAATAAAAAATGTGTTAAGTGGAGTATTAGGTGGACATTAAAATGGAATTCACAAAAAATTTACATGATATTGGCAAAAATATATTTTGGGGAAAGCAAGATTCTAGATTATGCAATTAAAGTAATATCAGTTATTTAAATATACTATATAGTTACAGTCTAAGAAAATACAATTGGAAGAAAATATACACAAACACTGATGGTGAATTTCCTATTTAACATAATGCTTTCCTATATCCTTTTTCTATGATGAGCATGTGTAACATTTAATTAGAAAAAATATTTATTAAAAGACCATACATTATTTAATAAGTTCTGAATCCTGGAGTCCAGAAATCATTAAAGTTCATAAGAAATTGACATTTTAAAATAGGTGTCACAAAATATGGCTGTCTTCCATACAACTAGTAGGTATATAAAACTTCATTTTATCTAGTTTGGCATCTCTAAATTATCTAAATATTTGTAGAAAAAAATACTCCTCAAGTGTTGGCTTCATATAGTCTCTGTTACTATTTTTAGATTATATACCCAAAACATCAAGCTTACCTTTCTTAGTTGGCTGACAAAGATTACGGAAAAGGCCTTTTACAAGAAAACTGACAAACACAAGATTAGAAGGCTCATGATAATGCAAATGTGATACAAGTCCAGCAAACCCCATCAGTTTACCTTCTTGATCTAAATAGCCCTAAAGAACAAAAATAATTTATTAGTTTGAGCCAACTCACCACAGACATGAATTAATAACGAACTGATTGTCAGTTTAAAATAGTACTTAATGCCAATGTAAGAGAGATTGGTAATCATTACCTCGCCAAGTTTTGGTAATTATATCAAGTGTAAGAAATATCGGTCAACGGATAGGACCTTCTAAAGACTATAACTAATTTGGCATGATAAAAAGTAAAGATAGTTCCATTCCTTTTCAAAAAAATAAAACAAACAAAAACAAAAACAAAAAAACAAAAACAAAGGACAGCCATACCTGTTTCATAAGAAACTGCAAAGAAAACAAGAAGTAAAGTTTTAACATCTCCGTGACTCTGGGTTGTTTGAAGGACAACAATGAATGCTTTAGCACTGACAGCACCTTGAAAGAATAATTTACACCATGTTAGTTCTATGAAATTCATTTGTAAATAATAATATGGGTATACTGTAATTCAATTTTTTTTTCCTGTATATTAGGATGTTTTGACATCTTAAAAAAACTTCTCTGGCTGATGAGAAACTGCTCCTCCCAGTGCTGGCTAATTTCTAAACATAATAACAATTCGCCTAAAAGCATGCCTATCATAGGCAAACCAACCAATCCCGAGCATATACCCTTAACTACTTCCTTCAGTGACTCGCATCCACAGAGTCAAAATTTCTTGTATCCTAAATCATCCCAGGGCCAGGTACCAGGCCACAAGAGGCCACCTGTACCGCCCACACAAAGCTCACTAGAATTATTCAAACCAGCCAATGCTAAACTGCTTATCCTGCCCTGTCTTGCTTTTCCTATAGAAACTCTAATAAAAGCAGGCACCCAAACCTTCCCGCTGCTCTTATCCTCTGCCTCCTGACCAGCCTGCTGTCTTTTGTACAGATTCCTGCATAGAGTGCCGTGGTTCCTGTCGTTAACACACAGTACTTTATTTTCCTGAGCTCCACCTCTGACTCCTCTTGTGGCTGCACCTGACTGACCATCACACAAAAGAATACAAAACAACAGGATAGGTATTACCCAAGACTCAGTCACATTTCATATTGTTTGCTTTGCCATCTTCTGGCATGGTACATCCTTCTTTTAACAACCAGAACGTATCAAACAGAATCATCAGAAATGAAATGTATTGCCAAATAATCTGACAATAAATGTGAATCCAGTTTAAGAGTTTACAGCTCTTGGTTTGTTCTGCGAGAAAACAAGATATGCTGTGGCACATCCTGCAGTATTGTTGCAAAAATAATGGAACTATCTTGATTAGAACCGAAGTAGTAAAAAGATTGCTTGGTTTCCAATATAAAACAACATTGAGGTAGCAGTTCAGATATCTTTTATGCGCCCACTAAAATGTCTATGAGGTTCCAACAAAAGGAAAACTTCCCAACATCACCAAAATTTAAGCCTGGCCACCATTAAGCTTATAGAACCTAGGAAGAATCTGCAATCATTTTAAGGCCAGTGGATTCTGTGAAAAGAAGCGGGGGGAGGAACGTAGAGAGCAGAGAAAGAAGGGAGAAAGGAAGGGAGGTATAGTGGACATCACCTTTACTCTAGGATGATTCTTTCTCAGGGTGCCATAAGTGCCCTTCCTGCTACCTCTTCTCTCTGTTGCTCTACATTTAGAATTAGATGGCAATAGCAAGAAAACAGCAGACGACTAAGAGGGTGAACAATTCATGGTGGTTCACTGTAATCTTAGAGATGTAGACACATAACTAAAGTCTGACTAGGACAGTAAGGACTCTGACAGCAATGCATAATGTAGTTTGTAGTGGTGAATGACATCCACGTGATCAATGTGGCAGCGAGACTGGCAGGAATAGATCAATAAGCTTTCAGTCCAGAAAAGATACATAAGTTATAAATGTACTAAATACTGACATTTGGGCCAAAAGCCATTCATCTAGCTTCAGATTTAAAAGGGTATTTGGGGGTGCGTGGGTGGCTGAGTTGGTGAAGCAGCCAACTCTTGATTTCGGTTCAGGTCATGATCTCACAGTGGTGAGATCGAGCCCCACATTGGGCTCTGTGCTGGGCATGGAGCCTGCTTAAGATTCTCTTCTCCCTCTTCTTCTGCCCCTCCCCTGCCAACACTCTAAATAAATAAATAAATAATAAATAGGTATTTGAATAGCAATTAGGTGGTGAGAGAGAAGCCAGAGTAAAATCATGTATTTTATTCCTTGGCAATCCATAAGATTTATTTCTTTTTTCTTTTCCTGAAATTTATTGTCAAATTGGTTTCCATACAACACCCAGTGCTCATCCCAACAGGTGGCCTCCTCAATGCCCATCACCCACTTTCCCCTCCCTCCCACCCCCCCCATCAACCCTCAGTTTATTCTCAGTTTTTAAGAGTCTCTTATGGTTTGCCTCCCTCCCTAACTTTTTTTTCCCTTCCCCTCCCCCATGGTCTTCTGTTAAGTTTCTCAGGATCCACATAAGAGTGAAAACATATGGTATCTGTCTTTCTCTGTATGACTTATTTCACTTAGCATAACACTCTCCAGTTCCAACCACGTTGCTACAAAAGGCTCTATTTCATTCCTTCTCATTGCCAAGTAGTATTCCATTGTACGTATAAACCACAATTTCCTTTATCCATTCATCAGTTGATGGACATTTAGGCTCTTTCCATAAGATTGAAACAAACATACCTGCATTCAAAAGTGACCAAAACCCACAATAGATCAACTCTTTATAAGAAAATTGATCATCTTTCTAAAATTATTGTCATGCTAACAATACTTATTAAATGTGTGCACAAGCCGGGGTGCCTGGGTGGCTCAGGCAGTTAAGCCTCTGACTTTGGCTCAGGTCATGATGTCACAGCTCGTGGGTTCAAGCCCCACATTGGGCTCTGTGCTGACAGCTCAGAGCCTGGAGTCTGCTTCGGATTCTGTGTCTCCCTCTGTCTCTACCCCTCCCCTGCTCTCAAAAATAAATAAGCATTTATGTTCTGTCTCTCAAAAATAAATAAGCATTAAAAAATAAAATAAATAAATAAATAAATAAATAAATAAATGTCTGCACAGAAATTAGGACAAACGTCTTTAGCCACAGGGTAAATGAGAAAATTTCAATGAGAAATATAGAGAAAACAAATAAAAACATGAGAGAGAGAGAGAGAGAGAGAGAGAGAGAGAGAAAGAGAGAGAGAGATTTGATGCTATATAAAAAGAGATATATGCTATATATAAATGAGTAAGGATCACAGTGGAGCAGACAGGAGATAACATTTACAATTTAGAAGGCGTGGTAACAGTAGTCTTCACTGAGAGTAATGTTAGAACAAAACTTGAATAAAGTAAAGCAGGGAGACTATGCACGCAAAGTCGTGGTCCTCAGACTGTAATGTGCCTGAAGTATCTATGGAGCAGTAGTGGGCTCATGGGGGGGGGGGGAAGAGAAGGGTGAGGTCAACAAGAAAATCAGGGACCAGGTTCTGTAGAACCATCAGGAAAACACTGGTTGTTACTCTTAAACAAAACCAAACAACAACAAAAAGGTACCATAAAGAAAAAAAAGGTCGACCTATAAAAATTGTTTTCTTCATGCAGCAACAAAATTTTTTGAAAAATTATTTGGCATCCTCGGATGTCCTAAGACAAGACCTCTACAAGACAAGGCACAACAGCATAAGGTAAGTGGACAATTATAAACTGACATTTAAAAAAATAATATTTTATTAAGATGTGAAAGAGTTCACATAAGAAATAGTGAAGAATTTCAGGAGAACTAAAATTCCATAGCAGACTTAATATCCACATATGTATTACTAAAGAGCAGAACTGAAACTCTGGAGAGCAGCATTATCAATGTGAAAGATAAATTTCACATGATTTATCATAATGAAGAAAAACATAGCATTAGAGAACCAAAAAAGGATTTTTGATTTAAAAATTAAACCTTTTCCTGAAAAAGTTGAACAAATTAAAACAGAAGCAAATATCAAAGATCTAATTTAAGAAACCTCTTTTGCATTCCAAAACTACTTGAGCATTGCACAATGCAAATACATTTAGCAATACTGAATTGCACACTTAAAAATGGGTAAGATGATACATTTTATGTTATTTGTATTTTACCACAATTTTAAAAATCTGAACATGAAGGGGAGCCTGGGTTGCTCAGTCAATTAAGCGTCTGACTCTTGTTTTCGGCTCAGGTCATGATTTTGGGGTTCGTGAGTTTGTGCCCCTCATTAAGCTCCATGCTGACAATGCAGAGCCTGCTTGGGATTCTGTCTCCCTCTCTCTCTCTCTGCCCGTCCCCTGGTCGCTCTCTATCCTTCTTTCTCAAAATAAATAGATAAACATTAAAATTGTTTTTTAAATCTGAACATAAAGTTTCAAAGCTCTTAACATTTAATAACAAAAACATCAATTTAAAAACTGATTCACAGAACAGAAAATCCTGAGGAAAAGAATTTGAAACCTAAGGATTTTTTTTAATATTCATATAATTACATAGACAGAAAAAAATCAAACTACAAGAAAACGGGAATTAGCATGGCTCCACTAGGGGAGACTAAAAAAATCTACTCCTCTGTAACAGTAAATGCCAGAAGAAAAGAAGCTATCTTAGTTTGATGTGATGAGTAAAGAGAATATTCTAAGAATTTTATGTCCACATTTGAGCCTTTTATGTATAAAGATTAGATAGATCTTCTCAAATATGCCAAGGCAAAGAAAATAAACCAATTCAATAAACTTTCTAAAAAATATTTTTAAAAGCTTACTAAAAATGTGTTTTTCTTTCCTACACAGAAGTAACAATTAAGAATGCAGAAATGGGGAAGTTTTGGTCTAAAATGATATGTGCCTGCTTTGTAAGACCATCAACAACACAAGAGCCAACTCATCACAGAAGTCCTAAAAGAACCCTCACATTGACAAACACATTGACAAACACTGATTTCATTGGGCATATATAAAAACAGGGAAGAATGGGTGTCTTTAACAATGCATCTTCATATGGATGAAAATCAAATTGGTTTAATTATGAATTTTAAACCTCTCATTGTGGGACCGGACTTAAAATATTTACCTGAGCAAATAAACTTCAGGAAAAGTTTACAACCATATTCTGAAGTCCAATGAAATATATCAGTATTTGAAACCAAATGCATACCTATGCCAAAATACCAAAATGCTAATATCACTCACTGTCTTTGGATGATAAAACCTTTTCCTTCTTTCAACCTTTTGCATTATCTAAATATTCTTTGATGACTTTGGGTTACTACTTTTTTTACAAAAAAATATAAACTTTTATTATGAAATAACAACGAATCCTGTTCCTTTTGAAAACCAGAATCTAACCCACATCTTTTAAAATCTATAGCCTGCACGCTTAGCCCTGTAGGATAATGCTGATCACACATGAAAAAGGTAATCTTTAATTCCATATGTCCATCCAGCCATGAATTCTATAATTGATAGAGGAGACAAATAAAACTAATTATTATTCTCCCATTCCACTCCCAACCTTATACTATTTAAGACATTGCAAAACATAAAAAAAACCCTGATGAAACAGAAGAGTTACTGCTACAGACTTCTAATCAAGAGCAAACCCAATCACAGCGCAGCTAGTAATGAAGACAATACCTCAGAAAATGTCAAGCACGGTACCTTTGCCTTAGCATCTTCTGGGTCATCTCCCTTGGAAGCCAGCAGCATGAGTCGCAGGACCAGGGTTATGCTGAGAGGAAACTGTCCTCTCAGTTCAGGAACATTGGATTTAATGAGTTTTCCTATTTTGGGCAATGGAATATCAAAGAAATATACATCTCCCATCAGGTCTTGACCTCGTCTTCCAGCACGTCCAGACATCTGGAAACAAAATTACAAAGTAAAACCTCCCTGAAAGATGGCAGAGTAGGAGGAGGACCCTGGCCTTGTCTCATCTCTTAAACACAGCTAGATCAACATCAAATCATCTGAACACCTAGGAAATCTATCTGAGGATTTAGAGATCAATCTCCATAATTTGAGGGAGAGGACATGGCAGGTACGCAACATGGAGAAGTGAATTGGGGGAGAGAAAAGCCGCCGTGCCCCAGAGGAGGGAGCCCTTTTCACAGACGAGAAAGAGAAGGAGACAGGGAGCAGAGAGTATCAGGTTCACAAAAGAAAATCACTACCCCTGAAAAGTAGCCAGAGAGAAAGAGTGGGGGAAAAAAGGAGTGAAAACATACACACAGGAGTGCACAAGAAAATTGTTCCCCAAAACCACTGACAGAGAAAAAGGAGAGGGTTTCAATACCACCGTTTTTTTTTTTTATAAACAGCAGAGTAGAGAGTCTGAAGTTCTGGAGGTCAGCACCTGCTGGTGCTCCAGCGAGGAAGCAGGGGGGAGCCCAGGGAGAAGGGAGAAGTGATTTCCTTATACGGAGTGCATTTGGTAGAGGTGATACAGCCTCTCCATGGGCAAAAGATCTGGTGGGCGCCACTGAGCTGCCCCATGGCCTGTATAGGAACAAAGACTCTGGCTGAGGACAACAAACCCTGGCATCAGCTGTGTGTTGTGATTTACCATAAACTTCAAGCTGCTACTGCTGTGTGGTTATGCGACTGTTTTATGGGGTAAGCCAGGCCTGGCCATAGCACAGTGCGACCCTCTCCTACAGTATAAGCATAGGTTGAGCCCCAGAAGTCTCTGAAGTGTATGATTTTGAAACACAGCCACAGCTGAGACAAAACAGAGGAGAGCTATACCACCTGACAGGTGGACAGCTCAGACACAGACAGGGTGAAGGTAGGGATCTGACAGAAGCTGGAGACACAGGAGGAATGATTATTTCTGTGTCTGGGAGGGTGTGAACTTCACACTCCAGAGACTAGAGAATGGGGCAAAGCCATTTTCACAAATAGCCCACCAGCATTGACTGATTTCAGTGAGCTAAACTGTGCCACTGGGTAGAGAATGGAGGTGTTACACCAAGCCCCACCCCCGCACCCTCCAGGCACATCTCCATTTAGGCAAATCCGCCTAAGAATTAGAGCAGCAGGCCCTTCCCCAAGAAGACCAATAATGATCCAATAAAAAGATGTATAGTATAAGAATGGATAAAAATAAAGAAGACCCATCTATATGCTGCCTACAGGAGACTCATTTTAGACTAAAGACATTGGCAGATTGAAAGTGAGGGTATGGAGAACCATATATCAGGCTAATGGATGCCAAAATAAAGCTAGAGTAGCCATACTTATATCAGACAAATTAAATTTTAAAACAGACTGTAACAAGAGATGAAGAAGGGCATTATATCATAATTAAGGGGTCTATACACCAAGAAGATCTAACAATTGTAAATTTTGTGCTCTCAAAATGAAAGTACCCAAATATACCAATCAATTAATCACAAACATAAAGAAACACATTGACAATAATATGATAACAGTAGGGAACTTTAACACCCCACTTATAGCAATAGACAGATTACCTAGGCAGAAGATCAACAAGGAAACAATGGCTTTGGATGATTCACTGAACCAGATGGATTTAACAGATATATCCAGAACATTCCATCCTAAAACAGAATACAAATTCTTTTCGAGTGCACATGGAACATTCTCCAGAACAGATCACATACTAGGTCACAAATCAGCCTCAACAAGTACAAAAAAACTGAGATCATACCATGCATATTTTCAGACCACAACGCTTTGAAACTGGAAGTCAACCACAAGAAAAAATTTGGGAAGACCACAAATACATGGAGATTAAAGAACATCCAACTAAACAATGAATGGGTTAACCAGAAAATTAAAGAGGAAATTATAAAGTACATGGAAGCAAATGAAAATAAAACCATGACAGTCTAAAAACTTTGGGATACAGCAAAGGCATTCCTGTGAGGGAAGTATACTGCAATATGGGTCTACCACAAGAAGTAAGAAGGTCTCAAACACACAACCTAAACTTACATCTAATGGAGCTAGAAAAGGAACAGCAAATAAAGCAATAAAGCGTAAAGTTAGCAGAAGAATGGAAATAATAAAGACTAGAGCAAAAATAAATGATATGGAAACAAACAAAAAGAACACCCAGTAGAACAGACCAATGAAACTAAGAGCTAATTCTTCAAAAGAATTAGTAAAACTGACAAGCCCCTAGCTAGACTTATCAGAAAGAAGAGAGAAAGGACCCAAATAAATAAAATCATAAATGAAAGGTGAGAGATCACAATCAACACCACAGAAATACAAACAATGATAAGAGAATACTATGAAAAAATTATATGCCAACAAACGGGGCAATCTAGAAGAAATGGGTAAATTCCTAGAAACATACAAACTACAAAATCTGAAACAGAAAGAAATAGAACAGACCCATAACAGCAAAGAAATTGAAATAGCAATCAAAAAATCCAAACAAAAGTCTAGGGCCAGATGGCTTCCCTGGGGAATTCTACCAGCAGACATTTAAAGCAGAGTTAATACCTGTTTTTCTCAAACTGTTCCAAAAAACTGAAATGGAAGGAAAACTTCCACACTCATTCTATGAGGCCAGTATTAACTCGATTCCAAAAACCAGACAAAAACCCCACTGAAAAGGAGAATTATAAGCCAATATCCCTGGTGAAAATGGATGCAGAAATTCTCAGCAAGATGCTAGCAAATTAAATCCAACAGCTCACAAAAAGAATTATTCACCACGGTCAAGTGGGATTTATTTCTGGGCTGCAGGGGTGGTTCAATATTTGCAAATCAATCAATATGATACACCACATTAATAAAAGAAAGGATAAGAACCATATGATCCTTTCAATAGATGTAGAAAAAACATTTGACAAAATACTACATCCATTCTTTTTTTTCTTTTTTTACAGCATCCATTCTTGATAAATACACTTAGCAAAGTAGGTATAGATGTAACATATATCAACATCATAAAGGACATAAATGAAAGACCCATGCGTAATATCCTCAATGGGGAAAAACTGAGAGCCTTTCTCCTATAGTCAGGAACAAGACAAGGATGTCCACTCTCACCATTACAATTTAACATAGTACTGGAAGTCTTAGCCTCAGCAATCAGACAACAAAAAGAAATAAAAGGCATCCAAACTGGCAGGGAAGAAGTCAAACTTTCACTATTTGCAAATGACATGATACTCTATGTAGAAAGCTGAAAGTCTCCACCAAAAAAATTGCTATAACTAATACGTGAATTCAGCAAAGTCACAGGATATAAAACCAACATACAGAATTATTTTGCATTTCTATACACCAATAACAAAGCAACAGAAAAATAAATCAAGGAATTTATCCCATTTGCAATTACACCAAAAACAGTGAGATACCTAGGAATAAACCCAACCAAAGAGGTAAAAGATCTATACTCCGAGAACTATGCAACACTTATGAAAGACATTGAAGAGGATATAAAGAAATGGGAAAGCATTCCATGCTTATGGACTGGAAAAACATTGTTAAAATGTTTTTATGCAGTCTACATATTTAATCCAATCTCCATCAAAATAGTGCCAGCATTTTTCACAGAGCTAGAACAATCCTAAAATTTGTATGGAACCACAAATGACCCTGAATAGCCAAAGCAATCCTGAAAAAGAAAACCAAAACTGAAGGCATCACAAATCTGGATTTTAAGCTATCTTATAAAGCTGTAGTCATTAAGACAATATGATCATTAACTCCATTTTACAATGTAGAAATAAGGACATGGGGAGTAGAAGAAACTTGTCTATAGTTAAACACCAGAAAGTGAAAGGTCCTGAATTCACACCCTGGTAATTTGATCCCCAAGTTCAATTTTTGAAATATTATAACACCCTTGCTCCAGAACCCTAACTCTGTGATTCCCAAAGATGATGTGGGAGAGGAGAGCTCATGCAGACACAGGAGCAGGAGAAGAAATCAGGAGAACGGGGGCAGAGGTTGGTAAAGTGGTGGGAAATAACAGGGGTGTTATATTGAGTAGGAACAAAGTCTACAAGGGAATAGAAAGTAAGTGTTTAGAAGGGAAAAACTTGAATATTGGCTGATATATCTAAATTTGATGCCACTGGCAGAAAGAATCATCAAATGTTCCTGAGTATGGAATCCTATAAAGACAAACCATACTGCGTGCGGGGCATAGGAGAGTAAGGAGAATCGAAAATCTAGAGAACTGTTTTAATAATACAAGGCCAAGTGCCTGGGTGGCTCAGTCAGTTAAGCATCTGACTCTTGATTTCAGCTCAGTTCGTGATCTCATGGTTTGTGATATTGAGCCCTCTGTCACTCTATGGAGCCCTGTGTCAGGCTCTGCACTATAGCGAGGAGCCTGCTTGGGATTCTCTCTCCCCTCTCTGTCTGTCCCTTCCCCACTCTTTCTCTCTCTCTCAAAATAAATAAATAAATATTTTAAAAAATAATAATACAAGGCCAAGAATATATGATGAGAGATACTGAAAGCAGAAATTGCAAGGCAAAAATCGAATACCACTACATGTAGGTGAAAGCAGAAATTGCAAGGCAAAAATCAAATACCACTACATGTAGGAGAATAATGAAATGGGCTTGGTAAAAGATTGTGTATTGGGAGCAAAAAAGAGAGAAGTGTTAGCTCCAGAGGCAAAATCATGTGCACAGGAAATGAATGAGTAAATGTTTATCTGGCACCTTTGATGTGTATCTTTTGTAGAAATTACTTCATTTAATTTTTACAAATGCTATGGGATAATAATTATTACCCCTATTTTGGAGATAGGAAAAAAGGATCAGGCAGGTCAGATATCTCACCTAAGGTCACATATCTGGTTAGTGATGGCCACACCATTCCAAGCTCACATGCTTTCCCCTATACCACAGCTAAAAATGACAGTCATGCATGAATGAATGTCAAGGTGTGCTAGCACACAAATTGCAATAGGTTTGAAAACTAACAGCTCACATTTTTTACTATTTTATGGTCCTATTTTCATGATGCAATAGTGAGTGTATGCATATTGAAATACCTGTCTGTAATTTAAAGCATCCAGGTAGACTGAGTTTTGAGCAAAAACCACAGATTTACAAGGCATGTTGATGCCTAAAGCAAGTGTCCCAGTAGCTGTCACCACCTAGAGAGAGAAAAAAAATTATGTCATAAAATAGCATTTCACTAGAATGCCATATAGTTACTAAAACTCTTTGAAGTTCAGTTGAACCACAGTGGGAAAATGGTATTTTCCCAAGTGAACCAAGTGGCTACAGATACTAGCCACGTTGGTAATCTTGTTATTTCACAAACACATCCAGTACATTCTCAGCCCAGGACCATACCAGTCACTGCTCTGCACGTAATATTCTTCTCCCAAATATTCGCCTGGCTTGTTCAGTTCTATGCTCAAATGTCAAAGAGAAATTTCTGGTCTACCACACCCAAAATAACCACCCACACTATCCTACACTATTTCTCCTCATAGCATTAATGACTACTAGTATAATAGTGATAGTATTTGTTTATTTCTCCTATACCAGACTCCAAGCCCTATTCACCATTGTATCTCCACACTGAGAAGAATAAATGACAGGTGTTCAGTAACTATTTCTTAATAATAACTAAAAAGGGAATTTCCTTATGACACAGTAATAATACTTTTATAAAGCCACTTCTGGGCAATTGCCTACTTCATCCACTATAACTTATTTGTGAAGTTTATTTCTTTGGAAAGAACATATTTTATCATAATACTAAAACAAAGTTTCATTTTTCCCTCTGAATTGCCTTGATAACTGGCCAAACAAAGGGGTAGGATAAACTTTAAAGTTTTTTAAATGATCAACTTTTGCTCATTTTCTCATATAATGTTGGGTATTTTAAATGGCTTTCTTTTTCTCTTTACATTGACTGTCATATATGCTACAGTTTATTTTTAATATTTAAGTATTTGGAATAATTTTCTCTATTTATTCTGTAACTGAATACATCTGTGACAATGAAAAACACATTTATTAAGAATTTTTCTAAAGTTCTTCAATTAAAAAAAGTGGGCAGAGTAAAAACATTACATTTATGCTGTAACTAGAAAAAAACACCTTTTTAAAAATGTGTTCTTTATAACAAAGCTATCACTATTTCCATAGTGTCTTTTCTACAGTGATCCAATTATTCATTTATTAAAATAATAGTAATTAAGACACTACCACTTAACATATAGTATTTTAGACACAAGACATACTGATCAAAATAAGTGTGCCTATTCTCCTGAATTTATAATCCTGGAGAAAATTTTGTGTCCAGTTATTAGCTTTTAAAGCAAATAAATAGCTTATTATTAGTTAAGAGAGAAATTAAGCAGTGTTGTTAATGACATAGTTTTGTTTTTATCCAGATTAAAAAAATTACCCTTGAATTTTTCTCAACATCTAGTTCAAGATTAAAAGATACTCCTTACTGTAGTACTCTCTCACTCTCTCCTCTCAACCCTCCTCCTCTTGCTCTGTCTCCCTCCCTCTCTCTCACTGTGTCTCTGTATCTCTGTATCTCTGTCTTTCTCTCTCTCACACACACAAATGTAATATCCATCATACAAAAATTTTAATATGGATAATTTTTAAAACTCACAGGCTATTTTTAAATATTACTCAAGACGTAAACAAAGAAATTATATAAATCCTCCTTGTGGATTTATCCAGATTATCCCCATGCACCCTCATGGAACATACTAAGTAAAACATAATAAGGGTTGGTTTTCAAGCTATTTAAAGTAATCTTCCTCTTGTCCATTATTAGTGATAGGAGAGAGAGCATTTAGAAGTGACTCATTTAGGAATGATTCATTGCCAAGTTATGCAATAGGGCACTGAGGAAGCAATGCATTCTTGCTCTTATTTCAGCTATTAAATTGCGAAAAGATTTGGTCAAAATCCTATCATAAGCGTCCTCCAAGCCCAGGAAAGAATGTCTGTAGCCAAAATTATATGAACAGCTGACAAAATTCCCTAGATATTATAAATGAAACAGAAAGGGGTTGTTCCAAGATCATAATAGGTATGCTTCATTACAGAAATATTTAGAAAAGTATCTGTTTAGAGAATATTTTAATCTCTTGAAAAAGAGAAAAGCTAAATGATAAACTTCAAACCTCCTCCCTCAATTAAATGAGATGGAAGAATATGCAGTGACATTATGGGCTATTTAAAAAAAGATATAATTAGATGAGAAAAAAGTGGTCCATTTTTCATGGACATTCACTTTCCCACACACATAGCTTCACTTTTTGGAATGAAAACATTTACCTACCCTAATAAATCCTTTCCTAAAAAGAATCTCAACTAACTGTTTTTCTTTGAAGTTTAAAGAGCTGTGATGATATCCAATACCCCTTCTTGCCAAAGCCTTCAGTTGTTCACCTTTTCTTGTGGATTTTACTCGATCAAACACCATCTGCAAAGTCTGAAAGAAGCAAGAGTGTTAGGGATTTTGATCATTTCTTATCTAAGTTTAATTTAAATGAAAATAAAATAGTTAAATGAAAATAACAGTCATACTATGCAGTCGTTTGACAAAACGAAGCAAGTGCTTGAAATGGACTCTACGTGAGTACAAACAACATTTTATGGCAGCAGCAGTAACTATAGGAAATATTCCAAAATCTTGAACAGACTGTCTCACACTTTCTCACCCCACTACTCAGGTGAAAAGTCCTGACGACACAGTAGATAAAACACCCAGAGGAAGTGTGAGTGCATGACCTGAGGGAGCCTTGCAAGCTCTCCCCAGGGAGAAACAGAAACTTCTCCAGAATGGCCGGGCAGGTTCCTCACCCTATATGGTGGGGGAGTGCTTACTTCTCACTGC
The DNA here is from genome assembly GCF_022837055.1 of Prionailurus viverrinus. Lineage (NCBI taxonomy): Eukaryota > Metazoa > Chordata > Mammalia > Carnivora > Felidae > Prionailurus > Prionailurus viverrinus. The sequence continues at coordinate 60,253,669 of NC_062564.1, read as the reverse complement.
AAATCCATCACAAATGGCCTTAAAAATGTCAATTCCCTGGGGCGCCTGGGTGGTGCAGTCGGTTAAGCATCCGACTTCAGCCAGGTCACGATCTCGCGGTCCGTGAGTTCGAGCCCCGTGTCAGGCTCTGGGCTGATGGCTCAGAGCCTGGAGCCTGTTTCCGATTCTGTGTCTCCCTCTCTCTCTGCCCCTCCCCCATTCATGCTCTGTCTCTCTCTGTCCCAAAAATAAAAATAAAACGTTGAAAAAAAAAATGTCAATTCCCTAAGAAGGAAATCCACTTGTGTAGAGTTATATGTACAAAGATAAATACAGCTTATGAGAGGGAGAAAAAGAAAAACAAAAAACAAAACAAAAAAAAAAAAAACAAAAACAACCTAAGTGTCCAAAAGCCAAAGACACTTCAGTTGTATAGTCATCCATGCAATGGAATATTGAGAAGGAATTCAAATGATGATGTAAATTCATGGTTATTAAAAAAAGAGAGAGACCATGAAGTTTACAAAAAAAAAAGAAAAAAAAAGGTATATAATAGAACTGTGTGTGTAGGCGCCTGGGTGGCTCAGCCAGTTAAGCATCCACAACTCTTGGTTTTGGCTCAGGTCACGATCTCACGGTTTCATGGGTACAAGCCCCACGTTGGGCTCTGCACTGACAGTGCGCAGCCTGCTTGGGATTCTCTCTCTCCCCCTCTCACTGCTCCTCCCCACTCACCCTGTCTTTGTCTCTCTCAAAATAAATAAACTTTAAAAGAAAAAAAAGACCTGTGTGTGTGTGTGTGTGTGTGTGTGTGTGTAGTCACAAATGAAAGGTTCATCCAGAAGATAAGTGATTACCTCTGATTGATGGCATTGCTTTGTTATATTAATTTGTATTTTCAAATTCATCTACCTTAAGCATGAATTATTTGCATTAAAAAAGGATTTTTTTGTTAATATATATTTTTATTATTTTTTTATTTTTATTTTTTTCAATATGTGAAATTTATCGTCAAATTGGTTTCCATACAACACCCAATGCTCATCCCAAAAGATGCCCTCTTCAATACCCACAACCCCCCCTCCACTCCCTCCCACCCCCCATCAACCCTCAGTTTGTTCTCAGTTTTTAAGAGTCTCTTATGCTTTGGCTCTGTCCCACTCTAACCTCTTTTTTTTTTCCTTCCCCTCCCCCCATGGGTTTCTGTTAAGTTTCTCAGGATCCACATAAGAGTGAAAACATATGGTATCTGTCTTTCTCTGTATGGCTTATTTCACTTAGCATCACACTCTCCAGTTCCATCCACGTAGCTACAAAGGGCCATATTTCATTCTTTCTCATTGCCACATAGTACTCCATTGTGTATATAAACCACAATTTCTTTATCCATTCATTAGTTGATGGACATTTAGGCTCTTTCCATAATTTGGCTATTGTTGAGAGTGCTGCTATAAACATTGGGGTACAAGTGGCCCTATGCATCAGTGCTCCTGTATCCCTTGGGTCAATTCCCAGCAGTAGCACTTGTACCCCAATGTTTATAAAAAAAGTTTTAATGAAAAAATTGACATACCACTTTTAGATATAACAATGTCTTTTTAGTGGTATGTTTTAACTACAATATACAAAGCTTCTGATTTTGACAAATTCTGTGTACATTATTTAAAGAGCATTGAACCATATGTACCCAAACATTCAAATGAAGCATGTGGGATTGAAGTCTAGAATTCAGGCTGCGAAAACCCTTTTTGTGAAAGAAAAAATAATAAAAGGGTAGACCCTCTCAGGGACTAATTGTTAACAAACAAGAAATAATCTATAAATCCTGATCTTATCCTTTTTATACATGCTCTGCAGATCCCTCAAGAGTTATGTGTAACTAGAAGTTCACACACAGAGATTTCTATTCTCGTAGAGATTGCATTTAGTTATTGCATTCAGTACTGTCTATAACTGAGAAATAACAGCTGATGAGCGAAATCATTTGCTGGAGGAGCATTTCATTCTAAGAGCTGACCTCTGTGTCTATTGCTTTTTGGTTAGCATAGGTACACTCCTGAGGGATTTCCAGGTTCTTCTCTAAAGTCCTGAGTAGATTAGTATGTTCAGCTTCGTGTATTAGTCTTTGATCCATTTTTCTGGGATTTTTCTGGCTTTTCTCATCTCTGTGCATAAAAATAAATTTTAATCAATGAATAGTCAGATTTGCTTACCATAGTGAGCCCATGACTTCCCAGACCCCCTCATCACCCAGTCACTCTTATATACATCTGTACTATTTTGACTCAAACTTCCTCCTCTAATGCACTTCCTCATTAGCTTCTGGGCCTTGCGATCCCATAGCAAAAAAATTTCCCTGTACACCCATATTTTCCCTGAGTGTTTCCTTACCTTCTTGCTGCAAGTAGCCTTCTTACCACATCCAGTTCTCCCCAGAGGACTTTGATTCCTCTTGCTAAATTGGTGATCATTTTCTCTTTCTCATCTTTCATTACTCTAGGCTTGGAGGTAACGTGGGCATACCCCTTGCTCCACATTGCCAATTTCAGGCCATTCTCCTTTCCTTCTTGTGGTAGAGGCTACAAGCTCTCTGAGTTTGGTTGGTAAGGAAGGGCTCTCAGTTACACTGTTCCCTGGAGAATTGTTCTCAACTGACAAGAGCTTCCTGGACAAGAGCTTACAACCTCTCCTTAGAGTGAGGAAGTTGCCCACAGCCAGTAATTGACTGACATGAAGTACAAAAATCAGCCACCTTGACCCAAGTTGGGCAATTTTGTGATGCTCTCAGATCTCCCTGTTGGATCAGGCTCAGGCAATGTTGCAGCAAGACCCATATCTATGCATATTTTCTTCACTTTCCCTTTTTATGCTTCCTTCACTTTCTTACAGGGCCCTCATGAGCTCAACCTTTCAATAAATCACTTACACCGATACCCTCCTTTCAGGGTGTGCTACTAGGGAATCTTGCCTAAGATATGGCCGCATAAACCTCTGCCATGTCATCAGACTGTATTATCCATTACCTCTCAATGTAACAGCCTTTTACAGATACCCAGATCACTTACCCTTTCTTTGATTTTTTTTTTCAGTTTTCCCCTTAACTGTGAATATAAGATAACTCCAAATATGAGAAGATGAGCTCACGTGTAACCCATCACTAAGAGGTCTCACCTCCAGCTAACATAACCCTTAACTCAAGGATATAACTATGGAAAGGCCTGGCCCTAATGTTTGCAGAGCATGAGGCAGAGTACTAGTGGAGGCCCACATATTGTGGTTTAAATATTTATAAGTTTTAAATCAAGGTAACAAACTATCAAATAAAATATATTCTCTTCTCCTACCTTGACAAATATAACTCCATAACAATGCAGAATTTAAAAGGGTGAGAATGAGCTCCAGGTGGCCAAGTCCCCTAAGATCCACTGACACCTAATATTATTGGAATAGATACAAAGAGAGGAGGACCAGAGTAGTACTCTCCAAAACACAAGGACCAAGGCAGAGGCCCCCTCTCACTCTCTGTATAATGATGGTGCTGAACAAAGTGTTAAAACATTCTTTGTATTTTTATAGTGTGAATTGTTGGTCACTAATCCAATTTGAAATGATGTCTCCTAGTGCCCTGAAGAAAAGTTGTCTAAAGATCAGTACTAAAAAGGCTTATACTTCCTACACTGTCTCTGGGCTCTTCACCTTCCATTACTTCCAAGAAAATAATACAACAGGCAGAAATAAGAGAGGCAGAAAGTTCAGCAGCGAATTATAGCTTGCCCTAGAATTTGAGAACTCTGAATCAGAGAAGCTCTAAAATCTGTGTCAGCTTTGAAGAAGTATCTGCGTTTGATTGCTCAGACTTATTTAAAAATATTTATGAAATGATTATCACCTGTCAAACAACATGCTGAGCACTAGAGATAAAAAGAGGGAAATACTAATAATGTAGGAAAAAGAAAGACAAGTAAAAATAACAGCAATACACTATAATAATTGATCTACTAATTATTAAAAGTGTAGCAAGAACACAGAAAAAAGAACACTAAATTCAACTGGAGAATTAGGGAAAGATTCAGAGAAGAGATAGCAAAATTATGAGTGTAAGCTTTGGGGGCAATCACAAAGGAGTGCAATTAGGCAGATGGGTCAGATCATGGAAAAACACAGATGCAGAAGAACAGGTCATGTAAGGAGAACCATACATACTGAATATTGCTGGAGGGGAGTGGTAGAAAGTAAAGCTGAAAAAGGGCAAAACCTAAAACCTGTTGGCATACCAACAACAGTCAAAAAATTTAGACTTTATCATCTAAGCAAGGAAAAAAGAATATTGAACATGGAATAATTTAACCAATTTGAATGTTAGCAAGGGCCATTGTTAGCTATACTGGAGAGTAGTGACTTCTAAGGCTCTGGAGTCTAAAAAGAAGACCTCTATCGTCATTCAAGGAAGACATAATGAGCATCTAAACCAGGCAGCAAGTAAAGCAGAGAGAATAATAGGGAGAGAATCTTGGACCTAGAGTTGTCAGGATTAGACATGAGAACAAGAAAGAGGAGTCAAAAATAAATTTCTACCAGGGCACCTGGGTGGCTTAGTCAGTTAAACACCAACTTCAGCTCAGATCATGATCTCATGGTCTGTGAGTTTGAGCCCCATGTCAGGCTCTGTGCCGACAGCTCAGAGCCTGGAGCCTGCTTCAGATTTTGTGTTTCCCCCCCTCTCTCTGCCCCGCCCCCTGCCCCCCTCCCCCACTCATGCTCTGTCTCTCTCTGTCTCTGAAAAATGAATAAACCTTAAAAAAATTTTTTAAAAAATTCTACCAAGCATAAAATTGGGATTTCAATGCATTCTAAAATTCATCCTATATTCACTTATGTGACTGTGATGGTAAATCAGTGACACCTCCATGTTGTGACCCAAGACAACATGTGTTAATTTTGTTCTGAGAACTGAGAGTTGTAGTCACATATGCTTAGTTTGAGAGATGATTATGTCAGGTACATAATCCACCTATGCTCATAGGCTGTGGTCCTACCTCTCTGAAGTCCTAAATGAGACTCATCTACGCAACTGAGGAATACATATATAAATATTATGGCCACTTATCTTCACCTGATTCTCCCACCCAAATTTACACAATTGGCAAATAAGTCCAAGCAACAATTAGAACTACTTTGTTGCACGTTCAAAGTATGTTTCCGACTGGACTTATGAAGTATTTTAACCTTTTTAGCCACTAATTTGTTTAGTTAAATACTTACATTGTCTTTTGTTTCTCGATGGATTTTTTAACTTTTCGAAGTTTGTTGGTCACATCATGGGCTTCTTTATCAGCTTTGAGAGACCTTTTTTCCGCTTGCTTTTGCTCCAGGGAAGTTCTCACACTTAAAGCCCTCTCTTCTACATCTCCTAAATTAAATCTGCAAACAAATGAAAAGACTCCTTGCCTTGAAAACAATATCACTATCAAGATTCAAATAAATTTCCATCTACTGTTAACATCCTGACATATACTTGTCAAGTTTTTAATTCCACTAATCTTTAGGTCTACCTCCTAAACAGAATCAAAGGCCCTTAGCATTCTGTAAATATATGTAAGTTCAGATCTCACAAATCTTCTGTGAATTTTAGAGACTCCTTTATTTTTCTCTTTGTTTTTTCCCCCAGTTTTATTGCAGTAAAATTGGCATGTAACATTGTATAAGTTTAAGGTGTTCAGTAGGATGATTTCATACACGTGGATATCACAAAGTAATTACCATAATAAGGTTTGGTAACACATCCATCACTTCACATAGTTACTTTTTGTGTGTTAGTGTGGTGAGAAGATTTAAGATCTACTCGTTTAGCTATTCAAAAGTACACAATACAGTATTGTTAGCTATAGTCACCATGTTGTACATTAGATTCCCAGAACTTAATCATATTATAAAAGTTAATTTATACCCTTTAACCAACATGTCTTCATTTCTGTCACCCGCTGTGTGCCCCCAGTCCGTGGCAACCACCAATCTACTCTGTTTGTATGGGTTCAGCTTTTTTAGATTCTATATATACAGTGAGATCATACAGTAAAACTTTGCTCTTAGGCAGTAATGGAGATAATCTCGGGCTCTCACCCTAACCTTCTGGATTGTAGTTACTTCTTTCCAGAAACCAGATAAACCTCAGGTGTTGCTGGCCTTTACAATCCAGAAATGTTTCCAGGCTCTGGGCTTTATACCTTTTGAAACGTAAATACCTAGGGACCTACTGGTCCAGACTTCCTGCTACTGTAGGACTTAAACTAGCAACCTAGTGCAGGTTGTAATGATTTGGCCTTTTCAGACCTGATATATTAACTAGGAAAATAGGTAAAAGACCAAATTCACATGGTATGTGAAGAGTAATATGTTTCTAGGGGAAGTAAAATTAAAAAAAAAAAATTCCTTATCTTTACATCACATGCATTTCCCTGAGTCAGGAAGCTAGGACCTTTGATAAGAAGACTGAAATGTCCATGGAAGTTTTAATCTCCTCTCAATATTTTATTGGCAAAATGCTGCGGCTGGCAGTAGCCAATAGCCATCATTACTATACTAACCACAGCTTCTTACAGCAAATCATAGGTTGACTCTCATCAATAAAGCTTTCTAAATGTGAGGCAAAGAGTTTTTGTAAAGTCTTTAAAGAGCTAGCATGAAGAGAAAATCTTGTTAGCTACTGAAAAGTAAATAAATTGGCATACTGGTAAAGTAAGGATTTAAACAAAGGCAGTCTATACAACATGGCAGGAAATTTTATACAGTAGACAATGAAACAATAAAGTTAGTAAACACTTAGACCTGCTATTTTCAGACACTACTCTAACTGCCTTATATATATTTACTCATTTTGTATTCACAATGATCCTATGAGGAAAGCACTGTTACTATCCCGGTTTCACTACTGAAAAAATGGACACATAAGTGATCTGCCCAAGACTCCACATTTGTATGTGGCTGAGTCTGGCCTCCAAGTCCATGTTCTTAACTATGCAATCATGTTGTTTCTCTTTTATATTAATGCAACTTACATGATCTAGGTGAACATCTGTATGAAATGACATCATTTCCATCACAGTATTTCACTGTTAAAAATCTAAATCACATGGAAATAATTTTTTCCTCTCAAATCTCTCTGATAACCTATTTGAAATGAATGTGCTCACGACTGGACTTCAGCCAATAATACTGTGTAGTGCTACACTTAGGACTTTCATAATTTATTTGTATTTAATTCTCACCCCAACCCTATGCATTACTATTTTTCTCACCTTATTTTGCAAATGAGGAAACTAAGTTTGAAAGTCATCAGGTAGCTGTTTCGAAGTGCCATACTAATTGACAACAGAGGTAGGATCCAGACTTGAGCCTGACTGTGAAATGCATGTTTTTAAGCACACTGATACTGTCATTAACATTAAACATGCTTCACACTTTTTTTTTTTCTAGAGACCAGACTGGAGACGTTGACAGGTACAACTATTACTTGAAAAGCTCTCAGATGCACAGATTGAGCCCTAAAGTATCCTGATTTGTTGATGATCTGGAGTTACTTATGAGTAAATTAAACTGCATAAGACCAAGGATTTTCATAGTACATTTTCTAAAGAGCCCAAAACTCCAAAGACATGCCAAGATTCAATTCCTCAAGCAAAATTAAATCCATGATATTTTTGTGAAATATGTTCCTTTTCTTTAAACATTGATGGATTTTAATGAATCAAAATTAAACAGAATTATTTAACAAAAAATAGCATAGGCAAAGTTAATGGGCAGGTGCTAGACTCAGAGAAGATAACTGCCAAATTAGTAACTGACAATGAATTAATTAGAATTCCTGAAAATAATACTCTGGTTTCTCTTCAGATCGTATAAATCTTTCGCCTTTTAGAATTCCTGAAAATAGTAAAAAAAAAAAAAAAAAAAAAAAAGCTACAAAACCCAAAAGAAAAATTACTTGAATAGCACAGGAGCAAAAACTTGAAAGACTACTTACTTGAAAGAAATCTTCAAAGTCAATCCCGATCAGAGTAATGCAAATTACAACAGTAGCAAGACATGATTTTACACAATCAGAATGGCAACAATTAGAAAAACCGATCCCACAAGCTTGTGACGATAGGTCACAATAGAACCTCATGAACTACTGATGGGACATAAGCTAAGAAACCACATTAGGGGTAAGTCAACTTACCCCATTAGTTTGTCCACACTACAAAATATGGTGATTGTGCTCCTAGGTATAGGTTCCAAAGAAGCTTTTACAGGTGCATAAAACACTATATATTCTATTATACACTGCCCTTTGTTTCTTTTAATTGTGGTACAATTAATATACAAGATTATATTAGTTTCAGATGGGCAACAAAATGATTCAATATTTGCATATATTATAAAATGATTGCAATAATTCTAGTTAATATCTGTTACCATACATAGTTACAGAATTTGTTCACTTGTGATAAGAGCTTTTAACAACTAATCTCTTATCAACATATGCAATACAATATTCTTAATATAGTAGCTTTGCTGTACATTACATCTCCATGATTTATTTATTTTATATATGGAAGTAAGTCTTGACTCCCTTCACACATTAGGTGAAAATATTTTACTTTTTAAATATTTTAAGCATGTATGTGTACATGAACAATAAATATAGTTATTTTTGGATTTCTATTTTACAGTTAGGCTTCCAGAAATATCCCAGATGCACAGAATTGTGTTTGTTTCTAACTGAAATCTATAGCCACACTCTAAAGTAAAGTAGGTGAGCTGTGTAACTTCTTAGTAGTTTGAAAATTTATTTTCCTTGTCCCAATAACAAAGGTCAAAGGAACCACTGTACTGTAATCTCCAAAAGTTCCAAACACAACAATACATTTAATTATCATTATTATTTTAAATATATATCACCAGTAATGATTAATTACTATATGTCTATTTAGGTGTAAACAATTTCATTAAACTTTGCCACTTAAGCGAGATTATGTTGCCTTATTTTTTATTTATTTATTTATTTATTTATTTATATCTGTGGCTTCTTTAAAGCTTCCATGGCTTAAAATAGTCTGAAATTATCTAAAGTAAATAAAGCATTTTTTCTGATCCCAAACTATGTGATCCAACTTAATATCCAATTAATAAATATATTTTCATATAATTTATACTTCACCAAAACTGGATGATTACATTCAATTTTAAGCTATTTCATGCTACAGCACATAAAATTTAGCAAGATAGCAGTGTCTCAAAGTTACAGTTCCCATAACCATAAATTAAAAACAATAAAATACCCCGTGAATAAAGATGCTAACATATAGTAAGGATACTTTAATTTTGTATGGGATACTTGTGTGCATAAACATTCAATTTATTTTGCAAAGAACCTCATTATTTACTGGAAATGTATAAGACCAAAATAAAAATATAATAGTTTACAATAAAAATATAACAAAAAAAGGAGTAGAAAACTATTTAAAGATGGCAATTTGTAACAACACAAGTAAAAAAATTTTTTCAAGACCTGAACTAGAAAGATGCTAAATATGCATTCTGCTAACAAATGAGCACCAAAAACAGTAATGAATAGCTTATTACAACAGTGGATTTTGTAACTTTCCTCACCTTAAAAGAATAAGCCTGATACAAATTATAAAAAAAAAAAATTAAATTAGATGACTTACAAAAAAAATAATGCCGGTAACTTTTCCATTTTCCTTAGCTTCTCAACGAGCAGTGGAAACATTTTTACTGTGTTTCCTGAACTAAATACTGAATCAGGACTAAGATTCCTCAGAACCATTTTGGCCTGTAGCAATGAATAAAAAATTTTATTAGTTTTAAATGCTGCATAATAAAAAAAGGAATTACTACTTTTGGCTAAAATATTTTCATGGTCACCTAATCTATGTTTCTGAGCTTTTTAAAATAAAATATAATAACAAAGTAAGTATAAAAATATAAAATTTTGTAAAGAAACCATCAAAGAAATATGTAAATCAATGCACTAAAAGAACAACGACAAAAAGAGGAATATATATATATATACATGCACACATATATGCAATTTAACATGCAATTATTTAAGTCGACACAAATCAGTCAGAAAGAGGTTGTTGAGTAAATGCTGCTGGTTATACTGTGGCTGAAGGTAGGGTAAATCAGTTTCTCTCCAGGTCATGTATAAAAATCACTTTCAAATACATTCTGAATGTTTTTAAATGACAAAATAAATGGAAGGAAATGGAAGTTAATTATGTTTCTGAATGGGAGATGATCTAACTCAAAACGTAATGTAAAAAACTCACATGGGAAAAGTCTAATATATGTCACTCCCCAAAAATCAAAAACCACAATGTGTGACAATAAGACAAACTTCAAAATATAAAAACCATCATCAACTTACTTAATATAAATATGTAAAACTTACATGATCCCAAGTTAAGGTTTTAATATACAAATAGTTCTTACAAGTTGAAATAAAAATCATGAAAGAAAAAAATTACAATTGGAATGCCTGGGTGGTTCAGTCAGTTAAGCATCCAACTCTTGATTCTGGCTCAGGTCATGATCTCACAGTTCATGAGATCAAGCCACCCATCAGGCTCTGTGCTGACAGCATGGAGCCTGCTTGGTATTCTCCTCCTGTCTCTCTGCTCCTCTCTCTCTCTCTCTCTCTCTCTCTCTCTCTCTCTCTCTCTCAAAATAAATAAACTTAAAAAAAAAAAATCCCAAGACAGCCGAAGATAGAGGAGTAAAGAATCTTTTCATTTACTGGTACTGTGATTTCAATCTCTCTGCTTTCATCAAGAACACTGACTCTGTGGATAGTGACCCCTCTGTTCTTATCTATTATAACACCAAACAGGAATTCCTGGCTTCTGGTACATGTTTTAGAAAGCACCAAGTATTAAACAAAGACCAATTTCCTTTTCCTCTTTCTATTCTATCTCCGAATCACTAGACTTCCAGTTCAACTTACAATCCTAAAATGAAAATTGAAGACTAAAATAATAACAATAATAGTAGTGGTGATAATGACACCAAGGTAACTCAAGAAAACAAGGAACATATTGTTTTGCCAAAAAACATGTGAAAATTACCTCCTCAGTATGGCCATTTTTAATCCAACTTGTTAATTCTGCCTTTAAGCTCTCTTCGTATTTTCTAGCATCCAACTTTTTAATGACTATTTTATTCTTACAATGAATGGATTTCTCTGGATCCAACTCCTTGAAAAGAAATGCCACAAAGTTAAATAAAATCATGCAAGAAAATCCAAAGATGTTTCTCAATTATACATTTCACTAAAAGAATTACAAGCTTCTTGAGAGTATAAACTATTAAATGTCTTTTTATCCCCCCAAAGTTTCCAGTACATAAACCTAATAGGACACATGAACTCTTCAAAGGAAAGAATGCAGAGCAAAACCAAGTGGAAGATGAAAACAGACAGCAATTAGGGCATAAAGAGAGAAGGGGAGCACAATGAAAGAAGATGAAGGAAAATGAATCCAAGAAGTAAAAGGAGACTAAGATATTGTAGCATCCCAGAAATTGAAAGAAGAAATATTTTCAAGAATTCAATGGCATTGCACCCCTGTTAAAGTAACACACACAATATTAGGAAGAAGAATGTCTGGGAAGGGGCAGTTGTATTTTGGAGAGTGTATGTATGATTTTAAAAGATTAGATGCACATGATCAGAAAGGGTGAGAATTTGTCTTTATGAACAGCAATGTTACCATCCACTATAATAAAATTAATTCAGATTAATTGTGTAATTATTACTTACTTGGGCCCTGGGCCAGCTTTCCCAGAATTGAAACATGGTATCATAAAGCTGGATGGTTTCTCGAGGAGAAAGGGTAAGGTCAGAAGGAAATCCATACTTTTCAATCTACATTTAAAATAAAATTAACAATTTTAATATTCTTGTATTTTATCTTATGTTCTGTCCTTTGCCTCATGAACCTGGGTAAAACCTCCGAACATGAGAGACCCTATTTTGGAACTAAAACTTTATTCTGTTTTTGAAACAGTAACTACAACGGACTATTGAACTGGGCAAAGGAATAGGACTGAAAACAGGACTGTTGCATGGGCATTCTTGATAAAAACTAGACACTCTGAAAAAGATATTTTCCTAGTAACTGACATAATGTACTCAGAAAGCCAATAAATTATAAAATGTCATCACATCTTCCAATCATAATTTCGGAAAACAACTTGTGTAAGTTTCCTGATAGGGAAAGATAGGATAAAATAGGCAGAGAGGGAATGATTAGGACCTGAGGTACCAGGGTAGGAAAAGACACATATTTTGGAACAATACTAGGAGGGTCTGACCACAGCAAACCCCCCTCAGGGGTAAGTGTCCTCTTAAGAATGTAATAAACACCACCCACTCCCCCTCAGGTTTCCCTCAGGAATTTGACAAAAGACCTAACTAAAAATAAGTAGTAAACCATAAAATGCATAACCCAAAAGGAATGATATGGCCATAGACCACCCCTCATACAATGGAAATGAGCCAATCACGAAGGGACAAGCCAGCACCTAGACTTATCAAGCCAATGAGGGTAGGACCTGAGAAGGAACTAGGGGTAAGGGAAGGGAGGGCTGACCCGAACCCTATAAAACAAGGACTCTAGCCTATAGTTCGCAGGCATTCACTTTCAAATGTCCCCTCTCTGTAGAGAGCTTTCCTACTATTCCTCCTTTCTGATCTTATACTCTAATAAACTTTTGCCTGCTGCTCATTTTGTGCCCACCTCTTCATTCTTCGAAGCCACAAGACAAGGAACCTGGGGAGTTGAAGCAAAAACTCCTGCAACACCAGGTCTTGCTAATAAAGACCTTTGGCATTTACTTTTCAATGGGACAAAATTTGGGTTGCTACCCAAATCTGTGCTTCCCAGTTTGCAATTCTAAGACCCCAAATAAATACTTTTGTTTCAGTTCAGTTCTTCCTCTTTTTTTCAGTCAGCAGCCTCAGAGTCACTATCATGAACGCAAAGACTTTCAAAACAGCACTAAACTAAAAAGTTCAAATGATGGTCAGTGCTACATGCAAACAAAATACTAACCAAGAGTGTGCTTGATTTAGCAAAATTGGGGGAAAAAAAAACTTCAAAAAGTGGGTTTATTGTTTCCCAAACCTTTTAATTGGGCTAATTCTCTATAGATGCTTCCACATTTCAAATCAAGAGTACTGGGAAGCTAAAAAATTGGTGGACTATTTAGACAAGAAAACACAACCGGTACCCTGCAGGTTGAAATTAATTCAATTAGTAACATGATTCTTTGCTTTAGAGTACCAACCCAGGCTAAAGGGGACAAGTCTTACTTGCTTAAGTTCTAAGATAAGAACTTGGTCAACTTTAACACGAAGACTTTCAGATCACCTTCAGGACAGTCAAGAAAGCTTCTTCCCCAGCTCAGTCCCTTGGTTCTGCTTTAAGCCTTTTGGATAATGCAGGGCATTAATTTTTCCACAAGTATTTTAAAGCATAAATTAAAAATTCCTGTTTCTGGGGCGCCTGGGTGGCGCAGTCGGTTAAGCGTCCGACTTCAGCCAGGTCACGATCTCGCGGTCCGTGAGTTCGAGCCCCGCGTCGGGCTCTGGGCTGATGGCTCGGAGCCTGGAGCCTGTTTCCGATTCTGTGTCTCCCTCTCTCTCTGCCCCTCCCCCGTACATGCTCTGTCTCTCTCTGTCCCAAAAATAAATAAACGTTGAAAAAAAAATTAAAAAAAAAAATTCCTGTTTCTGAAAAAGCTTGCATTGTAGTATTTTCTGCTGATGTCAGCCACTATTGCTAAAAAAATTGCCTGTCAAACCATGATCCCTGAAATGCCAGTAGGTATTCTTTAAAAGAAAGGGGAGTGTCTTTTCACGGGTGTTCTATTAAATAGGCTTCTAGAAGGTTTGCCATTGGAAATGTCAAATCTCAAAGAAGGGACAATCATATACAGATTTCTCCAAACTTATGTGACGATAGGGCATTTGTTTTAGTAAATAGCTGTTAAGTTTTAAAAGCTAGGTTTGGAAATTCTGGGCAATAAAGCCATGCCAAACACACACATTTGGAAAACAACAACAACAACAACAACAACAACAACAACAACTGGTAGAATGGAAAGTACAGTAGAGTTTGAATTAGAAGATTTAGTTTCAATTCTACTTAAAAAGGCCAGTTTAGGTCTTCATCCATAATATAGGAATTAAAATATCTGTACTTCTGCCTGATAGAGTGGTAAAATCAAATAAGATACACATATCGGCATGATTTTTAAACTTTAAAAAAAAAATTTTTTTTTTCAACGTTTATTTATTTTTGGGACAGAGAGAGACAGAGCATGAACGGGGGAGGGGCAGAGAGAGAGGGAGACACAGAATCGGAAACAGGCTCCAGGCTCTGAGCCATCAGCGCAGAGCCTGACGCGGGGCTTGAACTCACGGACCGCGAGATCGTGACCTGGTTGAAGTCGGACGCTTAACCGACTGCGCCACCCAGGCGCCCCTAAACTTTTAAAACTAGTAGATACGTAAGTCCTGAAGATCTAATGCACAGTATAGTCATTATAGATAACAATACTGTATTATAAACATGTAACATGCTAAGAGACTAGATCTTAATTACTGCCACCACAAAATAAAATCTTAATTATGTGACCTGACAGGGGTGTTAGCTAAAGCTACAAGGGCAATCATATTGCAACATATAAATGTGTCCAATCAGCATGTTGTACACCTTAAGCTTTCACAATGGTACATGTCAAATATATTTGTTAAAAAATCAATTAGTCTTGAATTAAGCTTGTGAAAAAACTGTAGGATGCAAATCATTCCATGAATTATCATTTAGCATCTCTCAGTTGGACTATTAAAAGCTAGCTAGATAGTAACGACTGCATTATGTTATTTTGGAATGTTAGCATTTTGTTCTTTTATTAACACTACTTGAAGGTGGTGGGGTACCTGAATGGCTCATTTGGTTTAAGCATTGGACTTTTGATTTTAGCTCAGGCATGATCTCACCGTTTGGTTTATGGAATCGAGCCCTGTGTCACGCTCTATGCTGACAGCACAAAGCCTGCTTGGGATTCTCTCTCCACCCCTTTCTCTCTGCTCCTTTCCTGCTCTCTCTCTCTCTCTCTCTCTCTGTCTCAAAATAAATAAACTTAAAAAAAATTCTACTTGAAAATGGCAAACTTTTTGCCTACTAAAATACATATATGTAAAATAAATTCAAAATGTGTCACAATTTTTAAGATATAAATCTTATTTCTGTCACTAGAATGTTTATGATTTCTTAAGTCTCTTATTTAACCTTTGTACAGAGCGTGGCTTTCTTCATTTCCAAAATGGATGATAATTCTGTCTATGCCATAGATTTGTTGTAAGAATTAAGTTAGGGGCGCCTGGGTGGCTCAGTCAGTTAAGCAGCCGACTTCGGCTCAGGTCATGATCTCGCGGTCAGTGAGTTCAAGCCCCGCGTCGGGCTCTGTGCTGACAGCTCAGAGCCCGGAGCCTGTTTCAGATTCTGTGTCTCCCTCTCTCTGACCCTCCCCCATTCATGCTCTGTCTCTCTCTGTCTCAAAAATAAATAAACGGTAAAAAAAATTCTGTGTCTCCCTCTCTCTGACCCTCCCCCGTTCATGCTCTGTCTCTCTCTGTTTCAAAAATAAATAAACGTTAAAAAAAAATTAAAAGAATTAAGTTAGATTACATAATAGGTCTAGTGAAATACTTGGCACGTGGTTGATGCCTCAACTGTCAATGATCAACTTATAAGTCTTAATTTTTTAAAACTAGCTTAATATCTCTGTGGCTTAATAACTCTGTGGCTAGAAGCTGGGAATTCAATTCAATTTTTCTCCACTACACAGTGAAAGAACTGGCAAAACCTGAGCCAGCCTAGACACAGAAGGAAGAAAACTAAAGGGTCACAGATTTGTCCCATCCTTCCTTTGTAAATACAATAGTATTTATACCATGATGTTATTTTTGCAAACTACATTGTCCCTAATGCCACAGGTGATGGTAGGCATTGATCTGTACTGAGCAAAAAGAGGCAACGGTTCTTTCAAGGACTTCCTGGGGCTGACAGCTCTCCAGGAGTGAGCAGCTGTTCCTGTGTGACATGGTAATTGGTGGCAAAGGCCAAGCTCTGCTTTTTGCCAGAAATAAGCCTCACATGGATGGAAGGGCAATCCTTCACCTCAGTTGGATTAAGGCCAGTTTACTCATCCTGTTCCACCCCTTCCCTTCTGAAATGATTTCTATGATAGAGATGTAGGGGCGACAATCAAGGTGGATGGCTCTTCTCTTTATGTTGCCGCAATTTATTATGCTTTTTCTCACCACTCAGTTCTTTCATATTAATCTGAAGTTTACTATACAAGATCAGGAATTCTTTACTTGTTTGGAAAAATCTACCTGTTTTTCATTGATGCTCCTTTAAGGAAACATACTATAAAACATATGCTGCACACACAGCTGTCAACACACATTTAATAATGCTCGGGCCTTTTGAGTACATCCTCCACGACTGCTACAAAAGTCCTGAAGTCAAGAAGACTCATACAACAGCATGACCTTTCCAGAAGTCACACAGGGTCAGAGCACACTGTAGCAGTTCTGTTGCTTTCCAGTTACTCCATTAATAGCTACTGACAATAGAGGAAAGGCACTTGGACCAAAATGCCATTCTTGCTAGGTACTCCAAATCACTGTGCTCATTGCTACTTAAAGATAACCTGCCTTGAACCACCCTACACAAAATAAATAATTTTTTAAATACTATGCTGTTATAAAAATGCCAAGTGATGACAGGGAAAGAAAAAAGGAGACAGAGAGAAAGAGAAAAGGAGAGAGAGGCAGAGACAGAAAAAGAAGTCTATTATTTATGTGTGGGTTATCATCCATATTCTAAGTCTGGGGTGTGAGTTAAGTCACAGGAATTTTGTCCATAGTTCAGTTTTATTTAGAGTTTGGATTGGGCCATTGCCACACAAAAGAGAAACTTTTGTAATAAAATTTATAAGAAAATTACCAGGATTAGGATTCATTCAGTTGCTTTTAGAAGCCATTGCAATATTGCCCAAAAGCTATAGTGATTCTCATGCATTCACTCATTCAAGGATTTATTCAACAGATTACTCAGAATACTGTGATGACAGGGCAAACTCTGTACTCTATCTTGATTGCAATCTGCCCCCAACACTTATTCATGGGGCAAGAATGAGTTAGCTGAATTATCTATGCCTCACCTTCCTCATTTGTAAATGGGAATATTAACAAAACATCCATCCTAAAACTATTGTGATGTTTCCTAGACACAAAATATGGACAATTATTAGAACACAAATTCAATGCTCAATTTAGGTTGGCTGTCTTTATGTACCATACATTTATTAAGCACCTTTTATATACAGTTTGTTAGGAACTCATAAGGACACAAAATTTGTCTTCAAGGAGTTATTCTAGTAAGATAAAGGACACATGTATAGAAGTAACTTTAGCAGTAAGCTGATCATGACTTCTGTCATAAAAGAAATACAGACAAGATGCTATAGAAGTAGAAGATTACATCCACCTAAGGAGGTCACAGAAGGACTCTGAAGATGTTTCACATTAGAAGAGTCATAAAAGATGAACAGGATCTGGACAACTGGCATTTAGCATCTAGAGTGAAACACTCCAGGAACAATATAAATTATGAGGTAAAATATAAATCTTACCTCCAGGTAAGATACATCAGATTTTGGGGTGAGGTCAGAGAAGCCATAGGAAGTCAAGCTAAGGAGCTGTGCATTCAGTAACTTCCAAAGGAAACTCATTAAAGCTTGGCAAGATCATAATTATGTTTTAGGAGGCTTAACTGACAACTTGGATTTTGGAAGGAAGACAGATTTTGGAAGGAAGACAAACTACTAATTATCACTCTGAGAGGCAATTAAGCTTGAATGGGCCATTCCTAAGAATAGAATGAGAAAGGAAGAGAATTATGAAAGGAAAATTAAGAAATCTTCCTCCACAGACACCCCAATACCCCAAATGATGTCCCCAAACCTCTACTTTATTAATTTGCTACCAAAAAAATCATGTTGTGACTGGTATGTGAGCAAAACATCCTTTCCTTATTTAACCTAACTCAGTGATCAGATTCTCACATATACTAGGAACTGTCCACATATAGTTGTACACTAAGAGTCAGTGTCACAGAAGTGGATGGAGAGACATGCATGTTGAGAAGAAGGAAAATGAACAAAGAAAATCTCTAAGAATAAATAAAATTAACCAAAAAACTTCAGGTTAAAATTTTTCATCATTTTCAAGCGTTGTGAATCCAGACACCACTGAGGGTTCATTGAAGACTACAAAGTTATTTTTGTGACTTTTTAAAAAACTAAGGTTAGAAATATTATTCAACCCTGAGAAAGGAGGATATCCTGCTGTTTGAAACAACACGATACACCTTGATCACATTATAAGTTATACAGAGATAAGTCAGAGAAAGACAAGTAACTGCGTGGTATCACTTACATGTGGAATCTGAAAAAGTCAAACTCGTAAAAAACACAGTAAAATGATGGTTATCAGGGGATGTACGGTAGGCTGGGTGGTAAGATCAGTGTTGTTTAATGGTACAAACTTGCAATGAGTAAATAAGACATAGAAATCTAATGTACAATATAATAAATATGGATAATAATATTGTACTATAATTATGTAATGTGATAGAGATGCTAAATATTGTTATAACAATTATTTTACAATATATAACTACATCAAAATAACATGTTATACACCTTAAATTTATGCTACATGTCAAATACATACAATAAACAAAGTAAAAAAGAAAACTAAGGTAAAATATCTGATATAAAGTATGTAGTCTATAATTCTGATAAGAATCATGTAGGTAGCTTTTCAATTATAATATATATACAAGTAATTTATATTACTCATAACATATATGGCTAAAGTATTACTTACATGATCTGTTGTTAGTGCAGCACATGGGTGAAAATGATCAAAATAGATGTCATCATGTGTTATTGAACATATATGCTTCTCTAAATCATTGTATCTCTCTCCATAGAGCACTAACAATGAAGAACAAGAATTTCCAAATCAATGGACACATAAGGACTGAACTGATTTTAGAGCAAAAGAAAAATTCCAAACATACCAAGTCTAACTTTATATGATTCCTTCATTCGAAAGTGATCTTTGTGAGAACTGGCACAATAGCCAGCATTTCTATTTTTTCCCATTGTATTGTCTTCTTGTTTCCAGTAGTGTTTTACTGATTGTAGCCACCTTAAAAGATAAATTTACATATCATGTAAGCAGTAATATAGTAGTACTTCTTGTGACATTAAATATTTTAAATAAAGAAAATCTCATATGCCGGGGTGCCTGAGTGGCTCAGTCGGTTAAGCATCAGACTTCGGCTCAGGTCATGATCTCACAGTTTGTGAGTTCGAGCCCCGCGTCGGGCTCTGTGCTGACAGCTCAGAGCCTGGAGCCTGCTTTCGATTCTGGGTCTCCCCTTCTCTCTGCCCCTCCCATGCTCATAATCTTTCTCTGTTTCTCAATAATAAAAAACCATTTTTAAAATTTTCATATGCCTTAAAAATTGTACTTAAAGGAATAGGCCCTGGAGGTATACTACCTGAGACTGAATCCCAGCCTCCTTACTGCTATCTGTGGTTCTTGGTTGAATCACTGACACTCTCTGTGCCTCATTTTCCACATTTTCCACAAAGAACACAGATCTATCACTTAAAGTGAACTTTTTTAGGGATATGAAAGAAATTTTCTACTCAATTGCAGATCTGCCTGGGACATTCCTTGATTTTCTTTTATTAAGTGTGGCCTTTCTCAGCACCTGCTAGGAGGTGCTATTGATGTTCTGTTCCTTAAATAGTCGGAGATAAGTTAATAAACTCACCAGAATGTTATGAAACTCATCAGAACCCATATAGAAAGTATAAAATTTTAAATACAAAAGCATTTATATAAGTTGGAACATAAGACCTACTCAGTAAGATGTTCAGGGTTACTTATGGTAGCTGAAAGAGCCAAAAAGGGACATCGGATCATGACAAGGAGATGCTCCCAGACTTCTGCTCCAATTTCTCCACCAAGACAATGGACCTATTAAAGCAAAAAATTTCTCCTTTGAAAAGCTTACTTAAAAATAGCAAATTAAAACAGGATGTAAGAGCTTGGATCATCATAAACACTTTCCTGTTACCTTTAACTGCCCATACGAAGTTTTTACAAATATCCCCAAATCCAGATAATAGAAAAATTTGACATGTATTTTCTTGGTTTTTTAAAATATTTATTTACTTACTTTTGAGAGAGAGGGAGAAAGAAAGAGAGAGAGAGGTAGGGAGGAGGAGAGAAAGAGAGGGAGAGACAGAGAGAGAGAGAGAGAGAGAGAGAGAGAGAGAGAATTCCAATCAGGCTCCACACTGTTAGTGCCATCAGCACAGAGTACAACAGGGGGCTCCATCCCACGAAACGTGAGATCATGACCAGAGCCGAAATCAAGAGTCCGACGTTTAACCAACTGAGCTACCCACGCACCCCTACACAAATTTTCTTTAATCCTCATAACCAATCCATCAATAATTCCTCTTTCTCTTACTTCTGGAAATTTCTTTCAATTCTACGCATTTCTCTGCATGTCTACTGCCAGCCAAGTCATCATCACATCTCAGTGCACTACCACAATATCCTCCTGACTATTATCCTAGCTTCCCTTAATGCCCCCAGCATTCTTCATATCATTAGCCAGAATGATAGGTCTAAAAGATAAATTCGATCAGGCCATGTCTCTAATTAAATTTCTTCAGTATCTTCCTTTACACATGGAACAAGATACTAATTCCTATTATAAAAATGTAAATATCTTCTATTTGCCCCTATAAATCTCCATTGTTTTGCATCCTGCTCTCCTTGGCCAAAAAAAATGACCTACAGAGATTGCTTTAAAAGAACTCCAATATCCTCAGTTTCCACTGGATTCAGCCAATGGACAGCCTTGGCAAAGGATCAGAAGAAGGGAGGAGAATGAGCATGAGGTCTTTGTTCCACTGGATACTTTCCTTAATGGTTACCTTGAACTACCTATGTCCCTCAACTAAGATAAGTACTCACAGTGTGGCTAGCTCCATCAGAATCTCCTTCTGAGTCTAAGTAACTGCTTCTTTGCCTTGCCCCTTAAAGCACAGGGGTAAGTTACTGGCCTAGGTTACTGTATTAATCTTTATAGTTTCCCTCACACACATTTTTGGAAAACTCTCTTCTTGAATTGTTGTGTTTTTACTGTGCCATTTGTTTCCTGTTGGGTCCATGACTGATAAAATAACTTACATAACTGTCATTATTATTAGAGACCAAAATTCTTTGCTTTAGAGATCAAAGTTTGGATTTTGAAATCTCTATCCAGGAAAACTTATGCCATGGTGGTTAATTGTGCTCCCCTGAAACAGTAGTCACCAATAGCAGGTATCTTTGCCACATAGAGTTCCGCAGCATATACTAATAACCCCTATTGAATCACAACAGGAAAACAGAGCCAAAAGACATATGATTCACTGGGGAAACCATTTAAAAGGCAGCCCCTCCCCCACCCCCGCCACCACCAAACCTGAACTCTACACAAAGGGACAGATGTCTTGAAGCACCAAATATCTTCATTATAACACTTATGCACACTAGGAAAACAACCTAGAGAAATAATACCAAACCTACCTCATCAAATATAACATATCTGATCCTTTTCACCCATGCTTGGCGATGAGGAGATAACAGCAGAATTTCAAAGCAGGCAGGCACTGTAATAAGTACCTAAAAATAACATTGTGTAAACAAACATTTTGAGTACTTACTATGTGCAGACTTTGTTATAAGAATATAAAGATAGAGTTATAACTCCTAAATGTACCTGCTAATAACTAGGATATAGTATTACTTTCGAGAATGTTTCTTTAAAATTGTGATATATTAGGTTGAACCTTATGAAACTATAATTCTTATGCATCAAAGTGGCAAAATATCAGTTTGAAGTTTAAAATTCTTATGTATAAGCATTCAAAGCAATACAAACAGAGTTAATCATCACAGGTTTATTTCCTCAAAATCGGACCCTGAGATAGTTTTGTTTGAAGAATTTCTATTTTCAAACATGGGGAGAAGCAGGATTGAGCTAACCTTCAAAACAAGCCTGAAGAAACCCTGGCCAACCTGGCTCAGAATTCTGGAGTGAATACTGGTTGTCAGAAATAGTCCACATCAGGCCAAAATGTCCCAGTGTTCATACTCTAGCCTAACTCAGCCACAGGACACAGACTGTGGAGGCAGAACTGGAGGAACTGACAGCTAGTATTTGTCTTGACCACCCTCGCCACATTTGGGCAGCAAAACTGTCCTTGAGAGGCAATCTGGGTAGCATATCTTCATGCCTGCTCTGCTGTGTTCTACGATCATCTTTTCACTTTTTGTTCAGTCTTACTTGTTTAGTTATGAATTCGTTAAGGAGGAAAACTATCTATGATTTACTTAGTGTCAGGTATTCTATCAATAACACAACATTTTTGAAATTATGATGAGTATCCTACTCATCAAGAACAGTAAGAGTTTCCTAATTAGCAAGACAAAGTAATTCTTGTTAGAAATCGGTGTTTGTGAATTTTTAATAACACTGGATTCTTCAGATCATTTTGAATCCATTTATAAATCAAGATGATGCAGTAAACAATAACTGAAATATGAAATCAAAATTTAAGCGTCCTCAGAGAAAGACGAGTGCTAGTTCTCACTCTTTGGAATATAACAATATTAAATTTTCTGTTAAAGTCATTCATCTCTTGTAAATTCAAAAAAAATATTTCCACAAGGCTTTGTGCAGATGTGGAATCTCTAGTGTAAGAAACATATATTAGTACTATTAAGTAATTTAATAACAAATGCATTAATTAACATATCCTACCTGACAGTTTAGGGCATCATGACGATAATCCCTTGTAAAAACACCACATAGAGCTTCACCATTTGGCAGATTTTTGGTAAAGCGACTGTGAACAGTTGCTGCCACTTGATTAACAAGGGCCTGATTGATAAAGGATTGATAAAGGAAGAGATTCAATAATCACATAATAAAGCACAGGTGAAACCTCAGAGAACAACAGGAACAGTCTAAAAATATGTATGACTACAAGTACAGAAGCTTAACAGCCCCTTTCTTATACCCATCTACTCTAAATACACTCACATATTCTCTTTGAGATATTTGACTAAGCATGTGAACCTCATTGATAAACCTCAACTTAAAGTAAAATGGGAAAAAAATGGCTTAATCAGAAAAAACAGGAAATGTTGCTCACACATAGGAAAGAAAATATCTGAATACCTTTGACAAAGGCTTAGAAAGAAGCTGTGAGTCTACTATAAAAGAAAGATCAAGTGAAGGATAGTCAGATTTCTAGTTCTCATATTTGGGGACTTCCTTCAGATACCTAAAGTTTAAATATAGATACACGAGGGGCGCCTGGGTGGCGCAGTCGGTTAAGCATCCGACTTCAGCCAGGTCACGATCTCGTGGTCCGTGAGTTCGAGCCCCGTGTCAGGCTCTGGGCTGATGGCTCAGAGCCTGGAGCCTGTTTCTGATTCTGTGTCTCCCTCTCTCTCTGCCCCTCCCCCGTTCATGCTCTGTCTCTCTCTGTCCCCCAAAAAATAAATAAACGTTGAAAAAAAAATTTTTTTTAAATATAGATACATGAATACTTTGGATCAAGTAGGTAGCCTGGCTAGTGGAACTGAGTATGTGGAAATCTATGAACATCTATTTCACACTTATGCACACGCCACCCCCACCCCAAAATCCACATAGATTAAAACATAAAGGTTAAAACATACAACTATTTTCATATATTTTCATATATCTGGGCACACACATGGAAATACTAAATGAAAACATTGATAAGCCTGACTACACAAAGATATGAACAGATTATTATCATTTATATGACCCAATATAGTAAAAAGCCAAAATAAAAGTATATTTATTATAACATATAAAGAATAATATACTTAATATACAAAACTCTAACAACTCAATAAAAAGAAAAGCCCACTTCTTCCTTAAAAATCAAAACATGGGCAAATGCATCCACAAGTAGTTCATGAATAAAGAAATGTCAATGTCCAGGGGCACCTGGGTGGCTCAGTTGGTTGAACGTCCAATTTCTGCTCAGGTCATGATCTCACAGTTCGTGAGCTCGAGCCCCACATCGGGCTCTGTGCTGACAGCTCAGAGCCTGGAGCCTGCTTGGGATTCTCTGTCTCCCTCTCTCTCTGCCCCTCCCCTGCCCGCACTCTGTCTCTCTCTCTGTCTCTCTGTCAAGAGTAAGTAAACATTAAAAAAATTACAAAAACAAAATGTCAATGTCCAAAAAAAATCACATAAAGATGCCCAAAGGACTAGTGATCACAGAAACGCAAATTGAAATCTGAGAGAAGTTTTCACCTGTCAGTATCGCAGAAACTTTATTTTTATGGCAGAAACTTTTCAAGTGATAATAGAAATGTTGGAGAAGAAAAGAGACTATACACTGCCATACGTGCCAGTGGAAATAAAAATGGATTTAAACTTTTAAGAGAGTAATTTGGCAATATGTACAGTGTTGACTTACTAAAATTCCATCTCTGGTTAGCTTAATTTTTCTTGATAAATATTATTAATTCCTGCAATGAACACTTAATGTTTTAATAGCCATGAAAAACCAAAAAGCTACAATAAAAAATAAAGTGCCAATTTCAATTAACCGTATTGATCAATCTCGTTCTCAGGCTGACCACAAGTCACTAAACTTTACACATTTTCCTAGAAACTGAAATGGAATTTGAATTCATTTTAATCTATAGAATTAAAGTTATCTCAACTAAATTTGTCTTTCCTAAGAGTAATCACATTACAAGCAAAGGGTCATGAATGAGGAAATGCAAACATACTTTCCATAAATCAAACTTTCTCCTAAACGACAAAGATCATACTTTCTGTTTTTAAGCTCAACATTAGGCAGTAATAGACATAAAAGAAAAATGGCAAAACAATCTGGCTTGAGAAACAGGCCAGTCACAAATGCCCAACAGCAGATTAGATCAATCTCATAAATTCTGGAAAGGCAGTATTAGATTCCTAAGAGACTCAACATTGCCCAGCAAAGTGTGGGTGCTTCTCTCGATTCAAATATAATGCTGAATGACAAAATCCCAAGACCAGACTTTTTCCTCACAATGGCTCTAAGAAAAGTGTTATTTTGGCCTCTGAAACTGGCAGGGGAAAATGCGGGTCAAAAAACAAAGTGAAAGTTCTGGAAACAGAGAATAAATTGGTGGGTATCAGAGGGTAGGGGTAAGAGGGGATGGATGAAATGAGTGAAGGTGGACAAAAGGTATGAACTTCCAGTTTTAAAATAAGTAGTAGATATGTAATGTAGAGCATGTGACTATGTTGAACAATACTGTACTGCATAGTTGAATGTTACTAAGAGTATATATAGATCTTAAAAGTTCTCATCACTAAAAGAGTTTGTAGCTATATGAGGTGATGGGCGTTAACTAAGCTCAGAGTGGCAATCATTTCACAATATACACATACCAAATTATGTTTGGTACACCTTAAATAACACAATAATGTTATATGCCAATTATAGATTAAGAAGACTGGAAAATAAATAAATAACAAAAAGTGAAATAGATTCACCGCGTGACTAGATGCATTATTTTAAAAGAGGAGGTTCAGGAATGAAAGAGAAAATTCAAGTCACGTGAGCACTACCTTTGTTGGTGCAACATACACGACCACCCCTTCATTGCTCTCCTTCAGCACTTTTTCCATGCAGTAGTAGGAAGCATAGGTTTTGCCCGAGGACGTTGGGGCAACAATCACTGCTGACTCATTATTATCCACAACATCCAGGAGTTCACGCTGCAGGGTTCAGAACACCATTCATGTGGATAACAGGAACAGCATGTTACCAAAACAAATATATGAATACACTTCCAATATTTTTCTGAACTTCAAATGGAATAACTGGGAGTTGAAAACACATGAAGAAACATAACAGGAAAGTCTGAAGAACTCGCGGCATTCTCTCAGAAGAGAGAATTGTTATGCTTTTGAGCATCCGGAGGTAGGTTTGTGTGTGAAAAATGGAGACTGAGACTGAAGAAAGTATCTTGTCATTGGGAAGATTTTTTTTTTCTAAGTATTTGTCATTGACTAAATACAGCTCTTCTCCAAAGGCTTTGAAAAATGAAGCTCTAAGAACTAACCAGTATGTATTTTTTATGATGGTGAAAAGGTAGCTGAGGAGAAAAAAATCAACCATTCATAATTTTACCAGTTATCTTTTACTTTGTATATAGAAGAATACCAGATCCCTCCTTTGGAGGGCATGTGAAATTTTCATCCCCTCAGTTTATGCTTTTATTCATCAAAATGATGAATAATCAAAAAATCATATGATTTGGCAGAAGATGGAAAAACATCCCAAACCTCACTCAGTCCGCACATTCTTCATCTAGGTCCACTCTGGGCCACACCTCAAAGTGTACATCAAAAGAATTGAAATGTGCAGGGGATTAATGGAGAGCATCTGGCTGCTTTGTGTCCTGCACTAAAGTAAGGAACTAGTCCTCTCATTACTGAAAAGGAGGGGGGAGTTTTTTAAGATATCCCACCATCATCAATATAAGATAAAGTCATATTCTGTTTTTTTAATATGATTATTTATTGTCAAATTGGTTTCCATACAACACCCAGTGCCCATCCCAACAAGTGCCCTCCACAATGCCCATCACCCACTTTCCCCTTCCGCCCCACCCCCCATCAACCCTCAGTTTGTTCTCAGTATTTAAGAGTCTTTTATGGTTTGCCTCCTTCCCTCTCTGTAACATTTTTTTTTCCCCTTCCCTTCCCCCACCGTCTTCTGTTAAGTTTCTCAGGATCCACATAAGGGTGAATACATATGGTATCTGTCTTTCTCTGTATGACTTATTTCACTTAGCATAACACTCTCCAGTTCCACCCATGTTGCTACAAAAGGCCATATTTCATTCTTTCTCACTGCCAAGCAGTATTCCATTGTATATATAAACCACAACTTCTTAAGATAAAGTCATATTCTGAACTGGAAGTCTGTTTGATTGAACCTATGAAATTGCACTTTTATAGGTAAACATGTTCAATTTATCAGCAATTTTTTTAGTCCAATCTATGCAGAACCACACCATTTAATTCTAAGTTTTATATCCATCAATTTTACATTTATTTATAGAAGAATGACTACTATGGTGACATGTGTAGCATGTAAATATCTAAACAATTGCTGTACTATTTAAACTACCAAAATTCTGCACATTTACATGTGAAATCCTATTGACACAGGGAAAACACAGAGATTGCTCCTCAATGATACAACTGGATGACACACAGACAACTTTAAAAATATATATGTGAATTCATCAAAGTACCTCCTAGGCAATGGTCAATATACAAAAAAATGAATGAAAAGAAAATTTCCCTTTAAGCGAAAAAGAATTTACCAATGACATTTTCAATGACGAAATAATTTTAAATGACAGGACTCAATATTAAGTTCATGCCAAATATAAGATGTAAAGCCACAATAATGAAAAGTTTCTGAGATAACATTTAATAATAAAATACAAATAAAATAAAATTTTTGTTTCATTCAATTATTACCTGCCACGTGTCAGGAATAAAATCCTGAACTCTGGGATCTGGATCTTTTCTCTCATCTCGTATCAAATAATGGCCCATGTATTGTAGTTGAAACCGAACTGGTCCCATGCCAACTGAATATTTATCCATTTTCTTCTCCTTTATGTCATCTCCTACAACCTATATTAATTCAAAAGTCCATTTGGAAAGTGATTTTAAACTATAACATTGTTTAAATAATTAAAATATTTATTACTGAGCACTTTTTATGAGAAAAGTATTTTACCACATTTTCAGTTTTGTAATATTTATTGAACAAGTTCTTTACCACCTAAATCATTATCTTAACTGTGAGTATATTGATAAACATCAAGATTTTCAAATATCCATTATGGTATTTATAGCTACAATCTAATATATTTAAAGACAATTAAATAATTACTATATAGTTTTTAAACTGTTTGCTAGAATTAAACACAGGATTAGTTTTAAGGCTTTGCAGAAATTACCTGGCAGTTAGTCTGTTTGTCCAGACAAGCATTTGTATCAATTTTCTAATTCTAGATTATCTCAAGTACAGGCAGCTGAATCACTAGTAAATGACTTTGAACTTGGAGGAAATACTGTCAGTATAAAAAAAAAATCTAGAAGAGGTGACTTAATTTGCAAGATACTTTATGTATACCCAATAATTATTCTATTAAAATGGAGCTATTCTGAAAATTACCTGGGTTGGATATAAAGAACTTGTCAATTCATCAAATCCTAAGTACTTCAGACATCTGGCTATGAGTTGCTGATCTGCCTCCTGCAAAAGTTCTGGGTATCTTTCCATCAAGGAGTGGATCCTTTTCATCATTTGAACAGCTATACTTAAATCTTTTGTGCTTTCACCTTAGCAAACAATAAACAACATACAAAGATCATCAAAAGTAATGTTTGATTATCCAAGATTAGTCATCCAGGCTATCAATCTGACCTAGTTAAATTCACTA
Source organism: Prionailurus viverrinus (assembly GCF_022837055.1). NCBI lineage: Eukaryota > Metazoa > Chordata > Mammalia > Carnivora > Felidae > Prionailurus > Prionailurus viverrinus. The sequence continues at coordinate 60,224,895 of NC_062564.1, read as the reverse complement.
TCTTAACATTAACAAAGGTTTTGGAATAAAGAGGACTAGGAAAAATGTAATAAAAGTGCAGCTATACCCACTTCATCATCTCCATGGGTAACCGGGAAATAGCTATGCAAGTAACAGAGACAAAGAAAAATCTTATAGTTCATGATAGAAAGAAGATTGTTAAAGTTCAAGGTTGTATAAGAGTTCTGGGGAACAACAAATCTTTTCTCCACCTATTATTTTCATGTGAGCTCTACCGTGGTCAAAGAAAAATATTTAGATGACTTTAAAGATCTGGTTAAAAACTGCAACATTTATTGAATTCTATTATTGACCACAGATAACTATTTGGTGTAATCATTGGAGGCTGTCAATTCAATCAGTCTGTTACAACTGCCAGATACAGACTTTGCTAATTCTTCTTCATTTCTTTATAGTTATAAATATCCTTTTTATTCCTCCACACTTCTAATCTTTCCATACTTACCATGTTAGGGCTGTTTTTAATTTCGCCTTTTCTCCAATAAGCTTATATTTTAGCTATCTAACAAATATTACCAAACACCCACTGAATACTGTAAGAGACTACAAAACAAATTCAATATAGAATTCTTACCCTCAGGAGAGTAAGCCACTGAATTCTGATCTTTCTTAGTAGCAATCAACTGCAAATTCTGATACAACATGTTGTTTAGGGAGAAATATATAAGCCAAATCTTATGCTTCTCACTGTGACAGAATCCACAATGAAAGGCTGACTATGTTAAAGGAGATTGAAGTTAGCAGAACAAGAGTAGAAGGAAAAAAAAAAAAAAAGAACCTGGCAACCATGTGTTAAATGGATTCAAGTGTGGAGATGCTCAAACCGGACAGATCACGTAGGTTTACTAGGAAGAATTGTCAGTTTGGAGCTATTATGGCACATGATCATTCACCTGTTATCAATTTATATGTCTCTACCCAGTTTTATTTCTCCTTTATCTTCCTCTTCTTGTCTCTTCTTTTTTATTCTACCACATTCTACAGAAATCGCAAAGTAGAGCACATGCAAGCAATAGCAACATTTGGAAGAATTCAAACATGCTCAGCAAACATAATCCTTAGTTTTACCTAGCAAGAAAATGCTTGCACTTCAGATATCAAAGATGAGTGACAGATTCTCCCAGGGAGCCTCACCGTCATTGTTGGTTCCCTTGACTATGCGCACAATTTTGGAAGTAGTTACTCTTAAGCCTATCTTTGACTGATTTGATTTGATTTTGTTTAGGAATGTGCTCTATATTTGCTACTTAGACTCTCTCTGAGATTTCACTGCTCACTGATAAAAGAAGTAATAAGACTTAGAGGAATTTTGTAAGGATAAAATCACATAATGCATCTAAGGCTTCTAACACAAATTTCCAGTTAATAAATGACATCCATTATCATTACCTTATTTTATTAATTCTCCAGTTATCAAAGCAAAAAATATAGAGTCACATACCTTTACCGCGACACTGTTCTTTCCACGCTTTCAAGCAGGCAGTTAACGCAACCATTTCAACTCGAAATTTCACAGAGTTACTTTTACATGATTTTAAAAAATCTTCCAGGTTCTTTATTCCAGAGTTTAAGTTCTCTTTCATTTCCTCTTCAATGGAAAATGACAGAGCATTCCATTTTTCCTCCTCTTTTTGTTCTTCCTTAGCAAATAACCTCTTCTTATTCTCTCTAGTAATTATTTCAGCCTTGGTCTCCTGACCAAAAAGGAAAACAAAAAACCAACATACCATAAAAGAAGTTGGAAATATCCCAAGATTAAATTTCACATATGGGAGAATATTTTTAAGTCTATATTGATTATTTTGACAACCATCCCATTCTTGAATAGGAACAACTTTAATTTCAGTATCTGTTTCCTTTTTTTTCCTAGTATCTGTTTCTTAAAGCCTCTGTTAATTGAAAATTTATGACAATTAAATTTAAGACTAAAAAGCCTCTCCACAAATAATTTTGCAGATTTCAAGTGGTGTAGATCAGAAACATCAGGCCATTGTTTTTTCATGTTTCCTGCATTTGTTCCTGCTGCTCTCCCTGTAATGGATTAAATACAATATGGACCCACTTTACTATACTTTCACCAACCCAATTTATTAATCTGCAAAAAACAAATTGGAGAATTGTAGGGGCACCTGGGTGGCTCAGTCGGTTAAGCATCCGACTTCAGCTCAGATCATGATGATCTAAGGGTTCATGAGTTTCAGCCCCGCGTCGGGCTCTGTGCTGACAGCTGAGAGCCTGGAGCCTGGTTCAGATTATGTGTCTCCCTCTCTCTGCCCCTTCCCTGCTCTTGTGTTCTCTCTCTCTCTCTTCTCTCTCTCAAAAATAAATAAATATTTTTAAAAATTCAAATTGGAGAATGTATTGACAAGAAAATTCTGATAAACCTCCCACTACTCAGGTTAGTCATGAAACTAATATCTAAACTTTGCCTATAATAAAGTCAATATTAGTTGCCACACTTCTCAATACTTAATTCTAATCAATATTATTTGAGGTGTCCCAATGTTTTCATCTACCAAGTGGGTTAACTCAGCATGGTTCTTTCTCAATAAGAGTGACCTTTGGCCCTTTGCCATACACAATGCTTATTATATCTTGAATATGCAGACTTACTGAACAGTTGCTACAAAAGCACATTTACACAATGTTGAGGGTGTTTAGTCCCAATGAGAGAATTTATTTAATTACTAATGACATAAAAGAAAAAAATGGGATTTTTTTCCAGTCTTCATATCTTATAGTATGTAATAAGAATTTTTGCAAACTCTCTACTTTATAACATCTCTCAAAAAAACAAAACAAAAAACACAGAACCTTCTTGCTAGCCCTAAATGAGAGAGAAAAAGTCGTAATTGGATGATCTCACTAACAATAAAATTGGCTATGAAAATAAAAACTCTTCTATAGTCTGTTTTCATTTCCTATGATATATACCCAGAAGTGGATTGGTACTTCCTATGTAGTTCTATTTTTAATTTAGTAACCTCCATATTGTTTTCATAGTAGCTGTACCATTTACATTTCCACACACAGTACACAAGAGTTCTCCCTTCTCCAAATCCTTGCCAACACTTGTTACCTCCTTTTTCATGACAGCCATTCCGATAGGTCTGAGATGACATCTCGTTGTGGTTTTGACTTGCATTTCCCTGATGATTGGTAATGTTGAGCACCTTTTCATGTACCTGTTGGCTATTCATATATCTTCTTTGAAAAAAAAATTCTTTTCAGTACTCAGCCCATTTTTAATCAGATTGTTTGTTTTGCTATTAATATGTTCTTTAGATATTTTAGATATTAACCCCTTATTAGAGATAGATTTTGCAAATATCTTCTCATAGAGTAGACTGCCTTTTCATTTCAGTGATGGTTTCCTTTGGCATACAGAAGCTTTTAGTTTGATGTAACCTCAGTTATTTTTTTTTTGCTTTTGTTCCCTTTGCTTTTGATGTCAAATACAAAAAAAAAAAAAAAATCATTGCTAAGAACAATGCCAAGGCAGTTACCCCATTTTCTTCTAGGAGTTTCATGGTTTTAGGTCTTTTATTCAAGTCTTTATTTTGAGTTGATTTTTGTGCATGTTATATGGTAGGAGTCTACTTTCATTCTTTTGCAGGCAGATGTCCAATTTTCCCAGCACCATTTATTAAACTGTCTTTCCCCCCATTATATATTCTTGCCTCCTTTTTCCTGAAACAACCATATATGTGTGGGTTTCTTTCTGGGCTCTCTATTCTGTTCTATTGATCTATGTGTCTGTTTTTGTGCCAATATCTTGCTGTTTTGTAGTATATCTTGTGTATATATTGTGATACTTCCAGTTTTGTTCTTTTTTCAAAATTACTTTGACTATTTGCGGTCTTTTATGGTTCCATACAAATTTTAGGATTATTTGTTCTAGTTCTGTGAAAAATGTTGTTGGTAGTTTGATAGGGAATGCATTAAATCTGTATATTGTTTTGAGTAGTATGGACATTTTGACAACAATAATTCTTCTAATAGAAGAGCATGGAGTATCTTTCCATTTTTTTGTCACTTTCAATTTCTTTCATTGATGTTTTATAGTTTTCAGAGCACAGGTGTTTTACTTCCTTGGTAAAATTTATGTCTAGATATTTTGATGCAATTATAAATGAAATATTAATATTAGTATTAGTATTAGTGTGCATTCAGCCATTCTATGTCTTTTGATTGGAGAATTTAGGCCATTTATATTTAAATTAACTGTTAATAGGTATTGACTTACTATTGCCACTAATTTTTTTCTGACTTTATTCTTCTCTTCTCTTTTTCTCTTCCTTTGTGATTTGATAGTTTTCTCTAGAACAATGCTTATAGTCCTCTTTCCCTGCTTTTAAAGTATGCAAATCAGCCTCTTTCGGAGAAAGATAGGGAATAAGCAGTTTGGTATGCTGCCTCTGTGCTGAGCCCTGGGGAGATAGCCAGGCTAAAGTCTTGTGGGTCTTGTGGATGCAAGCTTTGTTGGCATTTCAAAGCTAGATGTTTTAGGGAGGCTCATTCCTCAGGTGGAACTAAAATGTTGGGGTGCTAGACCCAAAATTTTGGTCCCAATCCTTTCCTCCTGAGGGAAAAACTGAAGACTTGTGAGTTCTCTCCCAATTGTGTCTCTGCACCAGTGGTGGTGTTTTTGGCGACAATGTGTCTCAGCCTCTTCTACCTGTTTCATTGTGGGTTTTTTCTCATTTGTTCAATGTGTAGGAGTTCTTTCTCTAGTTTCTGGATTGTCTTCATGGAGAATTCTTCTGTATGTCTCTGTAAATTCATTATGTCTATAGGAGGAGGTGACTTCAGGAAATTCCTATATTGTCATCATAGACCAGAACTCCCAAAGAACTATATTTTTTATTTTACTTCAACATTTCTAAATCCAAGCCTTTAGTAACTTAATATCTTATATTCTTTTCCAAATACATATATATATTTTATTATGCACAATGCACCATATATAACCTTTTATATGGAGGTTAGACTTTCTTAGCAAATAAATAATAAATAATCCAATGATCATATATAAAAAGAAAAAGCATAGCATGGAAAGAAACTACCAAAGGAATTGAACAAATATCAACTTAAGAAAAGGAAAAAAAAAGTTTTAAATGTGATAGAATTAATAGAACCTACATGTGCCTTTTTGTTCTTGGGTACACTGAAATTACTCTTTGGCTTGACAGCTTGAGTTACAACAACTTTTGGAGAGACTGATTCTAATGAGCTCCCATAAAATCGTTGAAAAACATGATACTTCTGCACAGACCTAAGAAAACGAGGATCTCTAGATTTTTCTGAAAAAGAAAAGACTTGAAATGTAAAACTATTATTTTTTTTCAGTAACATTCTCACTAATTCTTCATACCATCCCATGCACACATGTACTTTTTAGTTTGGAATAGTAATTTAGTCTGATTTAGTTTTGTTAAAGCGGGAATCTTAAGTCAGGCTAAATCTTGTCTATGGAATAATTCCTTACTTTATTTAAAGGACAGAAGTGACAAAACACTCTTTCACTGTCTACTTCCCAAAGCAAATATTAGGATGCTACAAAGAATGACAGATTCTAGGTATTACCTCTGTTATGTGCCCTGTGAATGAGTTTAAGAAGAAGGTAGGGGCAAAATCTAGAATATATCCATCTTAGATATTCTGGCTTCTGGCATCACTTGATAGGAAAATCCTTACTCCAACCATAGCTGCAGAGCCAACAGTTTAGCAGTTGAAGAATACTTTCACTATGGAAAAATCCAATGACACAGGAAATCCCAACAATCAAGGTATGACTTGCTCCCACACCCAAAACAAGCTACAATTTAGACAATAATTAAGCTGGTTAATTTTTCTGTGTCTATATCTACATATATCAAATTAAACCACTTTGAAGGATATTAATGGTTAATCTAAAAGACCCCCCCCCACATCTTTCAGGATCTTAGTAGCCATTTATAAACGCAGACTGACAAGTATTTCATATGAGCGAGCTTACTATGCACACTCCTCAATTCTTCTGTAAGTTTTGTCAACTTGAAGAAGGGTGGAGGTTAAGCATCAGGATAGACAAAAGTGAGATGAAGACAAGGGAACCAATGAGACAAGATCCCTAATTCGATCTCTATGGATCTACTGTTAGTGATCTCATGGGCCTCTTTTTGCAGTTCTAACCGTCCTCAGCAGGAAGGTACATAAAATGCTAGAACATGGTACACAGAATCAACTGGGTGATGTAAAAGCAGCTGAAATTGCTTGAAAGACTATGGCCTTGGTGTTTTGAACTTCAAGGAATACACAGGCATTTTAACTATAAACCATATTTCTTTAAAACAGCTTCTAATTTTTATGGGGACAAATGCAGGATTGGTTCACTTCCTAGGACATCTGCATACCTGTGTACCTATGACTATCAGTAAACGAAGTGGGACTTCTTCATTACCATCTTTACTGTCATACATCTAAATACCTTGTAGACTATCATTATTCAAGAAATATAACTTATAGGGTGCCTGGGTAGCTCAGTCAGTTAAGTATCTGACTCTTGATTTCAGCTCAGGTCATGATCTCACACTTGTGAAATCAAACCCTGAGTCCGCTTAAGATTCTCTCTCTGCCTCTCACTCTGTCTTTCTCCCAGTTGCGTGCACATGCATATGAGCTCTCTCTCAAAAAAAATTAAAGAAAAAAAAAGAAGTATAACTGTGGCTCCTAACCTGATAATTTTTCATTACAAAATAAAAAGCAGAAACTGAAATTGATTTTAATTTATTTCACCAGAGTCACAGTACTCACCATCAAATTGACACTTTGTCCTGTCATAATCATCACTAAGCGGTCTGTGAGAATGCCAATGCACAAGTTCATCAAATTCCTTTTGTTTAACCAGTGAAGTTACAACAGGATCATCGCTATGATACAAAAAGAAATATATGCATATTTTAAATTTCATGCTTCCAAACAGAACACAGCACAGATTTCATTTTTTTAGATTTCATTTTTTAATATTTTTAAAAAATCACAGCCACCTTTCCTCTTTCTGTAAGATGATGTGGGTGTTAGAATCCAAAAAGCAGTTTATTAGGTGCCTAAGAACCCAGAATCTAGCCAACATGTCTAACAGTACCGTCAACATCAACAAATATTCATTATTGATCCATTAATTAAAAACATCCAGCTGGAGTACTTTTTAAAAAATGTTTATTTATTTATTTTGAGAGAGAAAAAGAGAGCTGCACATGTGCACATGCATTGACAGGGGAAGGCAGAGAGAGGGAGATAAAGAATCCCAAGCAGACTCTGCACAGCCCGCATAGCCAGTTGCAAGGCTTGATCTCACCAACTGTGAGATCATGATCTGAGCCAAAGTCAGGAGTCAAACACCTGACCGACTGGGCCACCCAGGCAACCCCAGCTGGAGTAATTTTACTCTAAGATTAAAACCATGTTGATTTGGGGGCACCTGGGTGGCTGAGTGTGACCGACTTCAGCTCAGGTCATGATCTCGTGGTTCGTGAGTTCAAGCCCTGCGTTGGGCTCTGTGCTGACGGCACAGAGCCTAGACTCTGCTTCGGATCCTCTGACTCCCTCCTTCTCTGCCCCTTCCCTGTTCATGCTCTGTCTCTCTTTCTCTCTCAAAAAGAAATAAACATTAAAAAAATTTTTTTAAACCATGTTGATTTTAACCTAGTTAAGATCAAAGACACTGATAAATTTGCTATTAAACTCATTCGGTATTACAAACACATATTGCATCTAATATATTCCATTTAATCTGTTGCACTTCATAGAATTGCAACATTTGTTGTAAATCATTTGTCCACCCAATCATTTATTGAGACATTTCTGTTCTTATACCTCTTTAAGAAAGGCAAATCTTTCAAAATGTCACCAACAAACTTATCAACCAATTCACATGACATTGGAATAAAACCCAAGTTAGGAATATTTTCCTTGGAAGTATCTGTAAAGAAGTAAAAAAAAAAAATGAAGACATTGTAAAATGTGAAACTTTCATACAGGAATATTATACATCATTTTGTAAAGTTTTACATTAAAAACCATTTTTCATTTATTTTATTTACATTTATCAATTCCAGACCTTCCCATACAGCTATTACCCACATTAAAACATTTTGGAACATAGCAGAGTATAACGAAATAGGCAGCATTTAGGCACATAGGTAAGTAAGTAGAAAAATACCTGTGTCCTTTTTATTCCTTTTATTTTCCCCCATTATAAGGAATTTGAATATGGAACTCTTACTCAGATATCTACCCTATAAATACTTTTAAGAAAATGAAATAAAAAAGAAGTTAGGGGAAATGAAATTTGGTATCATTACAGTATTTTCTTACATGCTCTTTGATATCCATGTATAGATATATATGTGTATATGTATTTCTATATATACACATAAACTTGATAGATACCGTACATAACACACATATATCCTATATATAATATTTGGCTAATAAATGCTTTTTTATTACTATCTGGTTCATAATTCTAGGTAAGCTGCTATTGCTGTGCCTGTTAATCCCTTGGTGTTCACTGTTCTGTGTTTGCCTGACATCTTCCTCCTCCAAGTCTCTGCCAGAGCACTTTTCTTCTTACAGCCATGTGAAGAAGGCCAGAAGTGCTGGGTCTCCACTGCTCCAGAGATAACCCTCAGCCAAAAACATGACAAGAATTTCACAGTAAATGCCCCAGTCTCTTCAGGTGAGACATCTCTGAGGTGGTTTGTACACCATTCTAAGATTCTCAGTGAAATCTACCTGTAGTTACCCACAGTGGAAACCAGTAGCCTGTCCTACATTGGTTTTGTTCTCTTCCCGATCTTACCTAACCACTTCCTTATTTGCTCTTCCTGGGATCAATAAATTACTTGCACTCAATAGTCTGTGTCTGGTGAGGGGTGCCTGGGTAGCTCAGTTGGTTGAGCGTCTGACTTCAGCTCAGGTCATGATCCCACAGTTCATGGGTTTGAGCCCTGCTTTGGGCTCTCTGCTGACAGCTCAGATCCTGGAGCCTTCTTGGGACTCTTTGTCTCCTGCTCTCTCTGCCCCTTCCCCACACGCACTCTGTTTCTCTCTCTCTCGAAAATAATAAACACTTAAAAATTTTTTTTTTAATTTTAAGTCTTGGGGCGCCTGGGTGGCTTGGTCGGTTAAGCGTCCGACTTTGGCTCAGGTCATGATCTCACGGTCCGTGAGTTTGAGCCCTGCGTCGGGCTCTGTGCTGACAGCTCAGAGCCTGGAGCCTGTTTCAGATTGTGTGTCTCCCTCTGTCTCTGCCCCTCCCCTGTTCATACTCTGTCTCTCTCTGTCTCAAAAATAAATAAACGTTAAAAAAAATTTTTTTAAAGATAAAAAAAAAATTTTAAGTCCTGGTGAAACTCATCTGGATATAAAAGTATATATATTCTTCCCCCATATTTGGAAATATATCAACACATCCCAAATTCCCATTAGCTTTCCTTCTCATATTCCTTAGGGGGACATTTTATTCTTCCTGAAATTCAATCGTATGGAAACATCTTCTGTGATGCTATGATGATGGATAAATTCGTTTTTGTATTTCTTACAATGGTGAATTATTTCTTCATTCTTAAATGATATTTTAAGAATTATATGTAATTTCACTATATTCTGATTTCTATCATTGTTATAGGGTAGTGTATCATAGACTAATTTTTGTTCTTTAACTCTTGTTAAGATATTTATTTTTTTGTATTCTACAGCGTTACTATATTGTATCCAGTGTGTGTTTTTATCTATGAGTATATACGTGCTTATGTTTAATTTAGCCCACTTGGGATTCATCATACATCCTTATATGTGCAATTCTTGTCTTTCATCAATCCAGGCAATACCCAGCCACGATCTCCTCAAATATTGTCTAACCCACATTGGTTCATTCTTTCCTTGTGAATCTCCAAATGAATGAAAGGCTTGACTTCTTCATTATATCTTCTTTTTTGACATATCTTTTTTTATTGTTTCATCTCTTATTTCTTTTTTTCTTCTTAAGTTCTTTCCAGCTTTATTGAGATGTAACTGACATATAATATTGTATAAGCTTAAGGTATATAACATGGTCATCTCTATTTTGAAGTGTAATTCTTTTGATCTATTTCTAGTTCACACATTCTCTTTAGCAATATCCAATCAGCTTTTTAACCTATCTATTGACAATATTTTCATTTCTACAACTTTGGTTACTTTATTTCTCATGTTTCAAATTTCATATTTTATTTTTTTAAGCATTTTAAGTATGTATATAGTATATTCTACTTTTGATAATTACAAAATTATTCTAGTTCCATAGCTTATTGTTTCTCTTAGCAGTTTATTTCCTCTGTTGTTTTATAAATTTGTATTTGTACTCAAATTTGTCAGAGTATGAGTAAAACATGTATCCTGTAAAACCAGGCCTTATGATGTTTTTCCCCTACAGAGAATGTACCAGATTCTTCTGATCACCTTATTTATCTGGCTTAGTGTTATCTTGACCCTACTTACAATGTAATTGAAACCACAGATTCTTGGGAAGATGGACTTATAATTAAAAATTATCAGAGTAATTCATTTTGAATTACCCAGAGATCAGCCTCTCCCTTTATTTTTGACTCCTGGAATTTCCCTTCTATTTTTTTGAGTTTAGCTGTGATAATACAAAAAGATGTTTGGTGTGTCTGACCAGCATTTCGATTGTTTCCCGAAAGAGATTTTTTTACCTGATTTATACCGCCATATTGATAGAAATGAAACTCACATATAACTGGCATTTTTTTTTAACTGGCAACAATTAGTTACGAGCAAAACATATATACACACACACACACACACACACACACACACAAAACATATATATATATAACCCCAATGATAGAGTGAGAGGTAACTTATTATTAAAATGCATAGTGTCAGAAAATAATTTAGACCTGTAGCATTTAGTTAGTGGTGCATTCAAAACATTTTCAGAGACTTGAACTGTCATTTCAAATTAATTTATAGATTTATTACCTTTGATTGGTGATGGACTCTTTTCAAGAAAAGAAAGTTTTGTTGTTCTCAGAGGAAATGGCTTTCCAACAGAAAACTTTCTGACCAACTTTGACACAGTATTCCAGAGATGTTCATAATCCTTCATAATGACATCTCCCAAATTCAAATGTAGGCCTATATAATATTTAAAAGTACTAAACATTAAAAGTCATTCCTATATATAGAGAAGGACACATTTTTACTAAATTCATAGAGTTCTGAAATATTTCTCAAACAGTGAAATTTTCAGTGAGTTCCACACGATACCTAAATGAATATGGTCCCTAATGTGACTATAGATTTTCAAATTATCTTGTTTTCCTATTTGATAGCTAAGTATTAAGATTACAACTGTCTTAGCTAACAATAACTGTGGATATCAATTTTATAAGGTTAAAAAAGGTTATGCCACATATAACTTCTACAACCAATAAAACTGAATAAAGCTCATTTTTCAGAGATGAGAAAATTTGCAGAGGGTTGCTAAACTTAAATGCAGTTAACTCATTCCAATGTTTGCTATGTGTAGGAACCAAATTCTAGAGGTCAAATAAGTTTCAATAGTGTACAATAGGCTATAGCTCTCTTAAAACATGTTTTTTTCCCCCTTTTGGCTATTAAGAAACAGCAGAAAATTTATTCTAAGAAAATAATTCAAAGAAAGAAAAATAAATTTTAATTTTTTATTTTTTTCCAAATATATAAATCAGCTTTATCTTTGGGAAAAAATTAAAATTCCCTAAATATCTCATAGTAATAGGTTGGTTATATTAATTAAAGTAAATATTTTTTTAAATGTTATGCATATATTTAAATGAAAAATTCAACTGTTAAAATGATCCAGAAATGCTAAATACCCAAACACATATTTTTTCTAAGAATACTTGTGGAGTATATTAAGTTAAAAATTTTTAAAATATAACATTCACTCTGATTGCAACTAAATAAAACTTATATACATGTATAAACAAAGATTGGGAGGAAAATAATTGTTATGTTATATGTTGGACATATAGGAAAATTATTTTGAAATTTTAAGTTCTTTATAATGTTTATCTCTGGGTGAAAGTACAATTATTATAATATATTAAGATGGTACCTTCAACATTTTCATTTTCATAGTAAAAAGCAATATTCTTCAACAAAAGCTCATCACTTAAGTCGCAAAGGTGAATTAAATTCAGATTCCAAAATTGAAAAATGTTTATATTACTTAGGATGAAATATTCACACCACTTTTTCTGAAAATTAGAAATAAAACCAAGTCACTGACAATTGCTATACTAGCAATAAACTATTATACGACTTCAAACACATCAATAATCCAATGAAAGGCAAGTTGGCAAGGTTCCTCCAATTCTTATAAATGTAAGACCTTTTGAGCTGGATAATGATGAATGCTTTATATCTAAAAAGACTGGATCATAAAATAAAACCAAACTGACCAAAAAATTAATTCAACATCGTTCCTTATTCTGAATCACAGAAACCTGTGTTGGACTCAATACAATTTTTTTCCTCACACTAATGCACAGATATAGTTCCAATGCTACAGAAATACTTCTGCTTTCAAATGCGCCTCTGTTCTTTACTGAGGTTTTAATGTTTTCTGGTTTTACTTTCAGGTCAAAAGAGGATTTAAAATATGGCATTTGTTCAGGGGAAGGAAGATGCTGAATCCTCAAACTCAAAGATTCCGCTCCATCTACTTTGGTGTGCTCTTGTGGAGTTTATGACAGTGAGGTTATCTTCATGTCTAACACAGGCAGAATGTCTTCACTGGCCACACTTAGTTCAGAGCTGAGTAGACATGAGTAGACAACCTCAGCGAGTAAAAGCCTAGTCATCTTTTCAGCCAAAGATAGCGTTTGGGGAATAAAGTTCAGTAGGGGGAAAACCGAGTGTTCTCTGCTCCACAATCCCTCAATGATAAAACCACTTTCCGAACATGAACAATTTATTTATCTGTGTTGATGTGGAAACTGACCCCAGAAGTATCCAATAGAAACATAACATGGGCAAGCAGCATATATCTCATTCTAAATTTTCTAGAAGTCACATTTTAAAAAAAAAGCAAAATTAATTTATTGATCTAACATGACATATCCAAAATGTTATCATTTCAATGTGTAATCCATGTAAAAATATCAACAAAATAGTTTATGTGTTTTTCATACTAAATTCTTTTGAAATCTGGTGTTTCTTTTAAACTTAGAGCACACCTCAATTCAGACTACCCACATTTCAAACACTCAATATCCACTTGTGGCTATGGGCTACTGCTTTGAAAACCTAGTTTTGACCAAATAAGTTAGGGAGACTGCCCAAGGTTCATGAGAAATCATAAATATCAAAGTAGGAGCCTCCTGCCTATAGTGTAATTTAAACAATAATAAAATACTAAAAAGACCTCCACAGAGTCATAGAGCAGTGGTTCTCAAACTTCAGCATAAGCCTCACATGGAAAGATTTTCAGATAAAACACAGACTACTAGGCATCATCCCCAGAGATTGATTCAATAGGTTTGGGGTAGAGCCTAAGAATTTGCATTTCTAAGAAGTTCCCAGGTGATGCTGATGCTGTTGGTCAAGGGAACCATACTTGGAAAACCACTGTCATGTAAGGTTCTCTCCACCTAATCCTTTCACAAAATACTACTAAGTACACAGTAACGTGTGAAAATAGTATAGCAAATATTCCTCATTTTATACACTTCCTACAAGAGGTGCCTCCATGTGGTCTCCAAGTGTCAAGATGTGAGTAAACATTAAACTCTCCCTTCAGTTTGCTTAGCTGCTTTCTCCAGAGGCCTCAGAACATGCCTTTCTTTGTGAACATTTCAGAGGCTACCTGAATTTACACTTCCAGTCACTGGGTGCTACCAAAATGAAGCATGGAGAATAGAAAGGAACAGAGGGATGCTTGACTGTGGGATAATCAGTTGTTTCCCCGCATTAAGAGAGCAGAGGATGGTGGGAAGGGCACAGATTTGGAGGCTGGAGAGAAATGAAGTTAGCTCCAACTCGATCACTCAGTTGTGCTAATGGGCCACTTAACCTTTCTGAGCCCAAGTTTTTCATTTGTAAAATGAAGATATAAGAGTAGTAGTATTATATGTTAATAGGCTAGGTAAAGTACACACATAAATCCGGTGCAAAATAACTGGTAGCTATTCCTATCTTGCCCAGAAGTCCATGCCATCCTAATTAAAGAATGACGGTTTCTATCAGGTACAACCACAATGTCTTGCAGAGCCATCTTAGAACATTCCACAATTTAGACAGACTTTATAATATCCTTTTCACCTAATGACCATTGTCCATAAAGAAAATTGCTTATAAAACTCTATAAATGAGGGGCACCTGGGTGGCTCAGTCGGATAAGTATCCAACACTTGATTTCGGCTCAGGCCATGATATCACAGTCCTTGAGATCGAGTTCCCTGTGGGGCTGTGCGCTGACAGCGTGGAACCTTCTTGGGATTCTCTCTCTCTCTCTCTCTCTCTCTCAAAATAAATACGTAAACATTTAAAACTTACCTAGAGAAAAATTCCCCAATGGGATTTGGGATATAGGAAAATATTTTCTCCCCAAAGCATCAGCAGAACCACATGATCTTGTGTTCACCACAACACAAAACCTTGTAACACTTCTGTTAGAACAGTTGCAAATGCCCATAAACACAAACCTAGATAAACAATCATGAATATTTGTCTCTTAACTTTAATTGTTGATCCTACATCCCTATTATGCTATTTCAATAAATATAATCTAAGCACTACAAAGTAAAATCCAATTCAATTACTTCCTAGTCACACTCAGATCAATTCCCTTCATGAGTCTCAGCTGCATCTCCCATGCCAGACGTTGACAGAAGTGTTACCTAAGTGTCATCCTCATTTCAGTAAAAAAAAAAAAAAAAAAAAGTGCCTACCACTCAGTATGGCTGTCTCCAGTTATACCTCACTCTTTAGTATTCTATACAGGCAATAGTCCCAGATCTCTTCCATAGAGATTAAATGGTCAAATGGCCATGGATTGGCCTCTAGTTGGTTCCATGGAATTCCTAGTCTACTGAAATATAGTCTTCAAATTTAGAGGGTTTTTTTCCATCTCATTTCCCACTTAAATCCCCTCATCTGGCTTCTGAGAACTCTGTGAAGAATCACAGGTTCTCCTTCCCTCTCGATCAACTACCATGACTCATTTAGAGCCTACAGGAATTTTCAGATGCCTTCCCTCAGGAAGCATAGGGAAGATTTCCCACACTTTCATGCCTAGACAACACACTGCATTTTCCAGACAAGTTCCCTGGCATACATAGCCACAGGTATCCTAGGTGAGGCTAGCTTTCTCCCAGTCTTTTTCCTGGGAACTAAATCACAGCTTCTTTTTATACACAGACCCCTGAAACTTTAGGAAGATTCTATCATGCCCTTCCCACCCCGCTTATGGTGATTCTATTCATTTATTCCCCAACTCTCTCCCCCTCCTCAACTCATGGACACTTTATGAGGGAGATATAGTGGGGGCAGAAGATGGTAATTGTCTTTTTCAATAATATTTGTTATACATAGACCAACAATTATTATTTTTCCCCAATCCCTAAAGAATCCCTAACTACATTTCAGAGTTATCTCAACCTGGATACAAGGAAGCTGGGGTCTTCATCCACCAACTCCTCATCTGTCATTGGTGGAAGGCATGAGAAACATGAACACCCCAGCATTTCAGATCAAGAAGACAAAACCTTCAGGCAGAGAGTTGCACTTACAATAAGACGGAAAAATAAGTAAGTGGGAGACATAGATAAGGAAACAACAATAGCGTCTGCCACACTCCCTGATGAATACTTCCTCACTCCCACCTGTTGACCCATGCCTTTAACTTTGTCTAATGATCATTCACAATTCTTTATTGATCATATCAGGACCTCCAGTTCTACAGCTCCTCTACTTTCTCCTTATCCAATAGAGTCCATTTGGTTTGTCTCCAGGAAACTTTGTTTCCTAGTCTATCATTTTTACTACCCTCTTGCAAAGATACTAAAGTCTCTTTTCCTTTTTTATTTTCCATCAAACCGTATAGATCCACTAATAGCATTTTTGTGCCTAAATTATCTTGTCCCTTTTTTCCATACCATCCAATTAGTTGCTTTCCTTGTGCCCGTGGCCCTGTTGTTGCGACTTCAGAAAAACAAAATCATACAATAATACAAAGTGATGCCACTATAATTGTTTTGTCAAAAACTTCAAATAAGCATTCAAAAGTGCTAGGCAGGACAGAATGGTATCTCTGTTTCTCAGTATAGTTTACTCCCCTAAGTTCCCCAATAAATATTTCCAAAATATTTCCTGGTTCTAAACTTCTGGGCTTGCTTCCTTGCCACAACATTCAGCATATGACTTTGTCTCCTACTTCACAAAGAAAATTGAACCAGCACATAGGAACAAAGTTATCCTACAACTTCTATCACAGCCAATGTTGCACTGTTCTTTCTTTATTGCCTCCTATAAAAATGGCAACATTGCTCCCTCTGTATAAGAATATACTCTAGATCCTATCCCCTCTCACCTTATTTTCCTTGTATTTTCATCCTATTCTCTTAATTTTATGATCAGCATTTAAACATGCTCTGTCTTTGCCATTTTAAAAACATTCCTAATAGACACACTTTCCTATCCCATTTTATCCTGTGTCACTTTCCTTAATCTCAACCTGTTACATATAAACTTATTTTCACCTTTATTTTCTCCTTTCCATTCACCACTGAACCCACTCTACCATAGATTTTTGCTTCTAGACTCTCCATTAATATGTCTCTTCATTAAAATCAACAGTGAGTCCTATGTCATTAAACCCAAAGTAGTATTTTTGGTCCTCAACCTCCATAGCATTTGGTACTATTAACCACAACCACCTTTTGAAAATCCCAGTTCCTTTGACCTTCACAACAATCTATTGTCTTAGCTTTCTGCTCTATTCATCTAAGCAGCTCCTTCTCAGTGTCTTTTGCTAGTGTCAATCTATCCCTAACCATTTAATATTGGAGTATCTCAGGTCTCTGTCCTAGGCCCTCTTGTCTTTCCTAAAATAAGTTTATCCACCGCCATGGCATTAATTAACATCCATAGGCTAGTGATTCCCAATTCTTTACCACCAACTTATTCCACTCCACTAAGCTCCAAACCAGTATTTCAAATTGTCTACTAGATATCTCCATTTGGATATTTCACTGGCAACATAAACTCAATATTCCCAAAACTGAATTCATAATCTTTCTTCGCAATTATACTTCATACAATGATACTGTCCCCACAAATGCTCTAGCCAGAGATCTAGAGTCATTTGACTCCTCCCTTTTCCTCATGCCCACACTAAACTTAATTTTATACTTTAAATAATTCTTGAAATTGCCTACTGCTATTCATCCCTACTTACCATTTCCTTAGTCCCTAATATCATTAGCACATATATCAACTGAGGTAACAATCACCCAAATGGTTTCCCCAAATCCATTTTTACCTCTACAATGAACTCTCTGCATTGTAAGCCACAGAAATTTTTTTTTAATGTTTTGTTTTGTGACAGAGAGAGAGCATGAGCAGGGGAAGGGGCAGAGAGAGGGAGACACAGAATCAGAAGCAGGCTCCAGGCTCTGAGGTTTCAGTACAGCGTCCCACGCAGGGCTCTAATTCACAGACTGTGAGATCATGCCGAGCTGAAGTCAGACGCCTAACCGACTGAGCCACCCAGGCGCCCAGAAGAAATTTTTTTTTAATGAAAGTGCCATTCATCTCTTTGCAATCATTCAGTTGGTTCTCATTGTGCTTATGATAAAGTTAAATCTCCACATTCTCTTCACAGGACCTATACAGACCTATATGATTTGTCTCTTACCCATCTCTTCAGCTTTATCACTTTCTCTTTCTATTCTAGTTCTACAAGTTGTATTCCAGTTCCTTGATCATGCCATTGTCAGGATGATCCCGCATGCTGTTTCATCTCCTAGAATCCAGTGTCCTTCCTCTCACCAACTTGCCAATCCCTACTCATCCTTCAATATTTGCATTACTTCACATCTCTTCAATTCTTGGAAGAAGCCATCCTTTTCTAACTGAACTGAGACTTTTTATCACCAGACTCTAAAGTATCCTGTAATTCTTCCTTCATATTAATTTTAAAAAATCAGTATCTGTCTTCCTGCAAAATGTAGCTCTATGAAAGTGGTAGGAGGAGATGGGTAAATATAGTCTTATTTTTCTCACTGTATCCCCATTGAGTCACACAATGCATATACATTAGATAAATATTTTGGGGCTAGCTTACTAATTGATTGGTTCTAAAATATTTTTCTTGAATATTTTGACTAAAAGTGTCAAGATTCTCTAAAATTTTCCATTTAGGGGCGCCTGGGTGGCTCAGTTGGTTGAATGTCCAACTTTGGCTCAAGTTATGATCTCATGGTTTGTGAGTTTGAGCCCCACATTGGGCTCTGTGCTGACAGCTCGGAGCCTGGAGCTGCTTTGGATTCTGTGTCTTCCTCTCTCTCTCTGCCCCTCCCTTGCTTGCAGTCTGTCTCTCTCTCAAAAATAAATAAACATTAAAAAAAAATTTTTTTTTAATTTTCCATTTAAATTGATCCACTAATCCCACTTCTGGGCATGAAGTCTAAGTCAACATCCCCAAATCAAAGGAAAAGGCTTACACTCAAAAACCAGGAGAATAGCAGCAGCATTTATAACAATTAAAACCCTCTTAATATTCCACAATATAAGAATGGGTGAGTAAACCATGGTACATCCATTACAAAAATAGTGGCCACTAAAAAATTATGCTAACCAAGAGTATGAAAGAAAATTTCTAAAAATATTTGAGAAGAAAATGTCATATATGAATATGAATATATATATTCATTCCAATGTCTCAAACAATAACAAAAAATAACAGAAAGACTTATTCATTTAAAATTAAGAGAATAAACCAAAATATTAATAGTTATTGACTTGAATAGTGGGTACCTGGGTAAGTTTTTCTTTTGTTTTTGCTATTTTCCTACAGTCTACAAATATTCTCTAAGTAATATCTGTAATGGACAAAAATAACTATTACATTTATATCTTTAATTCCTCTCAAGAGCAGAATACAATGGTTACCAATCTCACATAATTAAGAACACAAAAACCTGATCTTGACAGAAACTGGAAGAAGGAAAATAGAGAGTTTTTTCCTTAGACTGGATATATAGCATGCTGTTTGTTATTATTACCAAACAGAGTTGTTGAAATTAGCAAGAAAATGACTTGGGCCATTAAACCTTTAAAGTCCCCAAAGGGCTGCCATTATTCCTTTTTAAATCTGTTTTGAAGATGACTGTGGTTTCTTTATATCACACAATTGAAACAAAAAATAAACAAACTAATACAGAGCATATTTACCATTTTCAAGAAAGTCTGAATGTTCTTAGCCCAATGGGAAGTGATGAATCTAGCACAGGCCCTTTGAGAAAGAGGTGAGTGGAGTAGAAAAACCACACTGAGACAATGCAGTTTACACAAATCTTCCATTTCTTGCATCATGTTTAAGCAATTACTTTCCATCTGAATAAAATAAAGAAGGCAAAATAGAGACCACCAGGCTATGAATTGCATGTAGTACCACAACAGTCAGCAGCCACATTTTCCTGTGTAGGAATCACACTTTATTACATTCGTAATTCTATGCTTTTGAGTTTTTTTCTTCATACATAAATTTGAATGCATATAAAATACAGAATTCAGGTAAGGGGACAGGGAACTGCCAGCTGAAGAGCAGTTTACATAAAGCATTCGTTAGTATTTTTAGTTAAGCCTAACTTTAGGTGAGCTGGTCCACCATCTAAAGAAGCCATGATCCCACAGCGCTTTGCACTGATGGAGCCATACTTAAAATGCCCTATTCTGTCTAAAGCATCATACTTTAAATTTTTTTCATCTTTTTATTTATTTTTGAGAGAGACAGAGCGAGCGAGGAGGGGCAGAGAGAGAGAGGGAGACACAGAATCTGAAGCCGGCTCCAAGCTCTGAACTCTCAGCACAGAGCCTGATGTGGGGCTCGAACCCTCAAGCCATGAGATCACGACCTCAGCCAAAGTTGGATGCTCAACCGACTGAGCCACCCAGGTGTCCCTAAAGCATCAACTTAAAATTTTTTTTTTCAATGTTTATTTATTTTTGAGACAGAGAGAGACAGAGCGTGGGCAGGGGAGGGGCAGACAGAGGGAGACACAGAATCTGAAACAGGCTCCAGACTC
Source organism: Prionailurus viverrinus (assembly GCF_022837055.1). Taxonomy (NCBI): domain Eukaryota; kingdom Metazoa; phylum Chordata; class Mammalia; order Carnivora; family Felidae; genus Prionailurus; species Prionailurus viverrinus. The sequence goes on along the minus strand of NC_062564.1, from coordinate 60,204,532 downwards.
TGAGTTATCAGCACAGAGCCCAACACGGGGCTCGAACCCACAAACCGTGAGATCATGACCTGGGCCGAAGTCGGACGCTTAACTGACTAGCCACTCAGGAGCCACTAAAGCTTCATACTTTAAAAGTAACACTGATGGGGCGCCTGGGTGGCACAGTCGATTAAGCGTCTGACTTCAGCCAGGTCACGATCTCACGGTCCGTGAGTTCGAGCCCCGCGTTGGGCTCTGGGCTGATGGCTCGGAGCCTGGAGCCTGTTTCTAATTCTGTGTCTCCCTCTCTCTCTGCCCCTCCCCTGTTCATGCTCTGTCTCTCTCTGTCCCAAAAATAAATAAAAAACGTTGAAAAAAAAATGTAAAAAAAAAAAAAAGTAACACTGAACGTTACCACAGTGAATAAACCAGGACACATCTAAAAAACTTACCCAATTAGAAAAAGTGTGAAGAAATGGGCATATTTAACATAATGGGACAAGGGTCTCCAAGCCATCTTCAAATGTTCGCAGGGTTGTCAGTAAAACAAAACTAAGACTTATTTCAGAATGCCCCCAGAAGGCCAAATAGTCTAATAGTTAGAGAAGTTCCAGAGATACACTCGGTCTGGTATCATTTTTGTGATAATAATTTAAAATGTCGTGCCTAATCATGTAAAAAATATTTTACTAAAAATATATTCAAGTAGATATTGGAAAACCAAATATAAAGGATGTTAGGTAAAATGCTATAAGTCCTGTTCATTTCTCTGAGAATGTACAAAAATGCTACAAAATGTTTCATTTTTCTTTAATAAAAACTTTCAAGCAAGAATGCCCTCGCAGTCAGGTTGTATATAAAATAATGTGTGTACACACATGTGTGTGTACATGTGCATATGTACACATATATATATAAGGAGGACTATTTACTGGAGAGCAAATCCATACTGGCCAGCAGATTCTTAGGGGACTCTATCAACCATAAAGAAGTTTAACACCTTCGGTGGAGGTGAGGGGGGCGTACCTGGGTGACTCAGTCCATTAAGCCTCCAACTTCGGCTCAGGTCATGATCTCACAGTTAGTGAGTTTGAGCCCCTCATTGGGCTCTGTGCTGACAGCTCAGAGCCTGGAGCCTGCTTCGGATTCTGTGTCTCCCTCTCTCTCTGTCTATCCCCCACTTGTACCCTCTCTCTCTCTCTCTCCCTCTCTCAAAAATAAACATTAAAAAACAGTTTTTAATAAATTAAAGTAAAATTTTAAAAAAGTTTAAGACCTTTAGTACTTCTCTAGGAAGGACGGCACTAAGACACTACAATGAGGATGTTCTTTCTAAAGACAGTTTGGTATTATGGAATTTGAACAAAACAGACATGGGTTCAATTCACACTGCTATTTAATTGAGGAATGTTTCCTGGACTATCTGAACCTCAGGTGTTCCCATATGTGAAGTGGGAATAACAATACCTCCCTTAAAATGCAGTTGTGAGTATGTAAAGGCACAAGGCATAGAGCCCAGAACATGATAATGTAAGCTCTCACCATGTGCTAATTTCCTTTCTTATTCCTCCTTCTTCTGGATGATTGGACAAATGTGACTTGAATGGGTACTAAGAAGTACAAAAATCTGTACAGTAAAACACTAGATCATATAACAATATAATAGATATTTCCTGTAAACAAATTCCAGTTTTTCCCTCTTGGGGGGAAATTTATATGAATAAACTAGGGAAATAAATAAAATACCAAAAGGAAGAAAAGGCAGATAGAAATCAATAAAATTTCAAAAGTGGACAGCAATGACATTTCACAGGAAAATTATAATAATCACACCTCTTGGATGTCAGTGTTCTGATCAGAGATAGTCTTGTTCCTGTTTTCTAAAAAGTGATGGTACATTCTCAAAGACAACGAGCATGAAGTAACGCAAAGAACACGCCGAATGTCAGATCCTTCTGGCCAGAGTTGCTTAAGCAGAGAAATAGTTTCACATGCCTGTCACAGAAGAAAACTGTAAACATCATGACATCTAAAAAAGTATTTTTATTCAAGTGATCTTACCAGAAAAAAATCATACAAAGACAGATATAGGAATTACATAAAACTATAAATATTTGTTAAAAACAATAAATAAAATTTTAAGATGAGAGTGCTCGTATCTGTAATATACAGAGAAGTATTAAAAACTGAAAGACAAAAAAAAGTGATATAATCCTTTTAGAAAGACAATTGATAAGACCTAAGTAAGCGACATATACACTTACCTTTTGACACATCAATTCCATTTTTAAAATCTACTCTGAAGGTATACCTCTAATAATACAAAATTGCACATACATATCATTAGTCATTACAGCATTCATATTTGTATAAATATAAATTTAAATATATAAAACATATTTATATAAATAAATATAAATTCCAGAGTAGGAAATTGGTTAAATAAATTACAGTATATCCACACAAGGGAGTGTTATGCAGCTATATAACATAATGAGACAGATTTTTAAAATCTCTTTAAAATGATTTCTAGAACATGCTAAATCTGAAAAGAAAGTCACTAAACAATATCTACATTATGTGATCCTTTATTTAAGAAAGAAGAGGATATAAGAAAATACACATGTCTGCTTTTTTGTGCAAAAATTACTTAATTAATTTTTAAAAGGAAAGAAAAGAAACAACACCAGAAGGATAAACCTGTACCTAAAGAGACAAGTTACCTACAGAAGTATTTGGGAGTGTGGTGAACAGTAGAAAACAGGATCAGAGTAGCAGGGATAAGAGTAAAGTGTCACTTTTTAGAGTATATCCTTTTGTATATCTCTGATTCTTAGAATCATAAGTATATTTCACATACCTTTCACATACCTTCCAAAATAAACAGGTTAATTTTTAAAAATCTGGATATGGTTGGGGTACCTGGGTGGCTCAGTTGGTTGAGTGTCCAACTTCGGCTCAGGTCATGATCTCACAGTTTGTGAGTTCAAGCCCCGCGTCTGGCTCTGTGCTGACAGCTCAGAGCCTGGAGCCTGCTTCGGATTCTGTGTCTCCCTCTCTCTCTCTCTGCCCCTCCCCTGCTTGTGTTCTCTCTCTCTCAAAAATAAATAAACATTTTTTTTTTTTTTTACTTTAAGGATCTGAATATGGGTGGGAGGGACCCAAAATGAAATACAAATATTAACCAACAAACCTAACTGTATTAATAATGAATAACATAACCAAACTGAATGGGGTGAGCAAGAAAAGAACTAACCTAAAAAACTTTGGAAAGCAGTATTTTAACATATTCTATGACTAAGGCTAAAAAGAACTGCACATAAATCCCGTAATCCACCTAGGGAATATGTTTCTCACATGATATGGTTAGCAATTCTAAAACTATATGTATACATTAGAATTGATGAAAAATAAGTAAATATATTTGTATGTAATGAGAGAGCTGAATTTCTCACAGTTGGAGAAAGAAATAACAAATAAAGAAATGGGAGGGGTAAAATGAAGGATGTGAAGTTGAACTGGAGTAAAAGTCATTGGTGTGAAAGCATGATATTTAAGATAGATGATAGATACATGATAGATAAATACATAGATACATAGATAGATTTTAAAAAATAGACAGATGTGTATGCATGGCTTAGCATATATACATATATTTCCTAGCTGTGTCTGCTGAAAAGTCCTTATAGTAATGACATCCCAGTGGAAATGAACAAACATTAATTCCCAGATCTTGGCTTCTAAATTCTACTTTCCAATAAAAGCAACCAGAACTGCTTAGAGAAGTAGTTGATTTCAAGGCTGGGATAGAAAAAATACAAGATAAGAATGGTACATCTTATGGTTTCAAAAAGTGTAAAACAGTGCTCAGAAAGACCAGGCTTGATGAGTTTGAAGATAAATATACATCCATGTAGCCATCACCACCATGTATATCATCATCAAGGTCATGAAAGACATCAAGGTCATGAAAGATAAGGAAACACTGAGAAACTACTACAGATTGGATGAGACTAGATAGAAATAACTAAATGGATGTGGAGCCCTAGACAGAATCTTGGAACAGAAAAAGGACATTCAGGGAAAAGTAAGTGAACCTCAAATAATGTCTGAAGCTTAGTTAATAGTATTACACTGATGTTAATTTCCTGGTTTTGAAAAATGCACTATGGTTACATAAGATGCTAACATTAGGGAAAGCTGAGTGAGAAGTCTATGGGAACTCAGTACTATTTTTGCAACTTTTTTTTATAACTAAAAAATTAGTTCAAATAAAAAGTTTTTAAAAGTTTCAGTACCTCGTCCATCATATGTTTCCATTTTAAATTTCCAAAAAGAGATTCTAGTGCTAAAATTCTACATTCTTGCAATTGTTTAATCAGGATTTTATAAGCATTCTCAATCTTCTTTTTATTCTGTAAAAGAAAAGCAAGTCACATAAATTGTCATAAATAAAATATCTAATCACTTTCCAACTACAGAAAATCATATTGTGAAAATATATTTCCAAGTTAAAAAAATTACACTAATGTAATTACAGATCATCAACAATACTTTTAAAGCCTGTCAAGCAGCACTATGTTGTCTTTGCTGAATTAATTTTTGTCTGGGAACTTAGTGCATTTTATTTTTTTAAAAACTTTGTAAAAAGTATAATTAGCATAACATAAAATTCACGTAAAGGGGACAATTCAATGTCTTTTGGTAAAGTTACAGAGTTGTGTAACCATCACCATAATCTAATTTCAGAACATTTCCAACATCTCAAAAAAAAAAAAGTGTGCCCATTTAATGCATTATATTTTATTGTGAAAATTTTAAACATACATGTAAATAAGCAATAGCATAATCTCCCCTCAGGTACCTATCATCCAGCCATTATCATCATACACTGTTTTTATTATTTATATTTTAGTTAGTTAATATACAGTGTAATACTGGCTTCAGAATTCAGTGATTCATCACTTATTACACTGGATTTTTATTTGCATTTCATATAGTCCTCAAATAGATAAGTGAAACAACCTCTTTAAAATGAGTACTCACTAACCTAGGAAACATATTATTATACTAGAAATAAAACCTAAAATTAAAAAAAAAATCTTCTTTTTCAATTTTTTTAATGTTTATTTATTTTTGAGAGAGAGACAGAGTGCAAGCAGGGGAGGGACAGAGAGAAGGAGACACAGAATCCGAAGTAGGCTCCAGGCTCTGAGCTATCAGCACAGAGCTCGGCGGGGCTCAAACTCATGAGTTTTGAGATCATGACCTGAACTGAAGTCAGTCACCCAACTGCTGATCCATCCAGGGACCTTTAAAAAAATCTTCTTAAGGACGGACTGGGAAGGATGTTTGTAGAGCACTCTTCAAGCTCAGATTCAGAAACTGTTTTCACAGAATGAAATGAGATCAATTGATTACAGTTCCTCTTCCCAATATAAAAATCAACTCCAGGGCTGATCCTACCCACAGCAGGCAACTAGAGTTGGAAATAGTTTAATGACTGGGATTCTAACTATAGCAAAACAAACTATCTTATCAGATTTCATGACAACCATCTGGATGTTTCCAAATACCAGAAGGAGTATGACAGTATTGTCAAAGAGTAAAAAATGTTAATTGACGCACAAATTATTTTGATGAAATACAGAATTAATATCTCCATATGAGGATTTACTATAAGTAGTGAAAATTAACCAGAAACTAGATTCATTTATAAAATTAGTATTTTTAACTCCCCAAATTTCAATGTAGTAATTGTCAAATATACCAATGCAGCAAAATAACAAGATCAAGCAAAGGATTAAAATCTAAATACTCTGAAAATTCTATTAATGCCTTAATATTATGAAATAAGCATTTTGCTTATTTCCCATCCTCATCACCCTTCTCCATTGTTTTCTCATTAAAACTACCGTATTAACAAGTATTTCACCAGTATGTCTTAGCAACAAAGGCATGAGTTTTTACCTCCAAATGAGTGCATTTCTGACCTTCATTAACTTGGAGGCAGTATACCACACAGTAGTTATGCACATAAGGGCTAAAGTCAGACTGCTCCTTTTCAATCCATGCTTTATTATTCATTTACTATTGATAATGAGCAAATTACTTCCTCAAGTATCTATTTCCTCATCTGCAAAACACGGATGATACTTACACCTAACTAAAGGGCTGTTGACAAGATTTAAAAAATGACTCATGAGAAGTACCAATCATTGTTGTTATTACAAGTTCTGAACATATGATTGCATTTGTATTATCATTATTGTTAATTTTCTATACCTCTCTGTGAAACCTATGATAATTTCCATAGAAGTGGTAGAAATAAAAGTCAAGTAACTTGGAAAATTCTGTAAAAGTCTAGAAGAAATTTATAATTAGATATCAATTACCTCTTTGAAAAAAGTTTGGTTCGTGCACGTGCTTGGCATAAGGTACGCATAAAGTCGAAGAATATTGGATGTTTGCCCTGAGGAAAGCACTACATTGACCTTGATTGACCAAGACTGAATAATTAAAAAGTTGAAAAGTTGCGTTTGCAGATGGTTCAGGCCTTCATCTGCAACCATCAGGTAATATGGGTAACTGTCTTCTAAGAAACTTTTCCATCCTTGTGATAAGCATCCAGAAAATTCTGTTTGAACATCAATGGTGGTATTATGCTGAAGATGAAGAATGAAAGCAGTTCTCAAAGGAAGAAGTTCAGGGAAGCTGAAATATGCATACTCAGCATCCTGTAAGAATGGGATAAAGTATATATTTTTTTAAATTACCCTTTAGTTGGTTTACACGTATCATTAAAGTCATTAGAAGAAAAGGTTCCGATACAGTTTTGTTCTGCGTTATAGTCAGACCTTGACTGTCATTTCACAAATACGTGCCATAAATCACAGTTTGGATTTAAATACAGGCGTCCCCATTAAGCAAGCACATAATGCTCAGGGTTTATCATACTTTCCCTTCGTAGTCTAATTCTTTTCCTCTCCAATTTCACTTCAAAAAGAAAAAGGAGAGAAAAAATATGCAAAAGCAAATGGCGGATATAAATTATCCAGAACAGGAAGCTGAGGTGAACCACTTGGAGAGGACGATCCCAATTTAGTATGATTGTCCTGAAGCAGCAGAGGTTTTTCTCAACAGATCAAAATTAGTGCAGTAAACTGGACTGGAAACATTAGGTTAGAATACCGGCTCTGTATTCAAAACATCACTTGCAAGAAGTCAGCAATGTTTAAAAATCTAACAATAGTGTTGACTGCAAAATGACTGAACAGACACATTCCAAAACCCTTAAGGGTAATACCTTGGTTACCTTCAGGGATAGGATAAGGAAAGGGTGGTAGTGGTTATACTTCTGTATTTGATACTGTTAATATTTTATTAATTATATTCATAATCAGAAAAGGAAGACCAAATACCTTCCCTCAGAGGTATTTACTATGGAACAAAGAATAAAATGAAGTAGTATCAATGAGTTTGACATTTTTCCAGGCTCAAAGAAACTAACTACAGAGTTCTGAAAACAGAAGCGCTTCTCCGAGTTGGAAAAGTTGAATCCAACTGAGCTTCTGTAGAGACTGCTCATCCTCCTTCATGAGCGTGTGTGTCTTTATATAAAGTTTAATGGTTACAAATAAAATATAGCCTTAAATGTGGTAACTTCTGAATACGGGGACTATGGGTATTTTTTTCTGTTCTTCCCTTTAAACTATGAATTCTTATAGATGTATTTAACGTGTTAATAAGAAAAAAATATAAAATAGTAGGGAATTTTAGGTTCAGGTCTTAAATCACATGTTACCTTGAAGAAAACTATGGCAAATTGTCCTCCTTTACTGATAAGATCCATAAGATAGCATTCAATTACATAAAAGAAGTGGAGCTGCTGCCCCTGCTTTAATGATTTCTCACATATGCATGTAGCAAGTAATGAATCGCCATCAATCAGAAAAAATTCAGATTCAACAAAATCATTGAATAAACTGGAATGTCTAAAATGAAAACAGTTAAAACAAAAATTACATATTGATTAAATAAGGCCCCCAAAAGACAGTAGCATTGTCATTATTCTCCCATTATCACTATCATCAGTAGGTGAATTTGCCAAGGAATTATTTTATGTCCGTCTCTACACTAAGACTTTTCAAATATATCCATATGTATGACTATCCCTCATAGGAAGAAGGTGGGATCATTCCCATTCTATAGACATAGAAAAAGAGGCTCAAAGAGACAGAGCAAATTATGTAAAACCACATGGCAGAATCTGGATTGGAATCGGGAATTTAACACCTCTATTCTGAATATAGACCTGTGTTAAATTTCCTTCCTGTTTAATAAATACTATTTCTTTATAAAACAATAGGTTCATTGATAGCTGTGTACAAATAATGCAAGACAAAACTGTTTCCATTCACTATCAAACAGCTCTCAAAGTTCTATGTTAAACAATCATATATGTATTTATATATGTATGTGCATATATAATTGTATATATAATATACTATAATATATATACTGAGATAGATACATATTACTTTCATGTCAAATAGATATACAGGAAATATGGTATCCAAATGTACACCTCTTTTTTAATTTATTTATTTAAATTCAAGTTAGTTAACATACAGTGTAGTACTGGTTTCAGAAGTAGAACCCCGTGATTCATCTCTCACATAGGACACCTGGTGCTCCTAAAAGTGCCCTCCTTAATGCCCATTAATGCCTTAATCCCTCCATTTAGCCCATCCCCCCACCAGCAACCCTCAGTTTGTTCTCTGTATTTAAGAATCTCTTGTTCTTTGCCTCCCTGTCTCTTTTTATCTTATTTTTCTCTCCTTTCCCCTATGTTCATTTGTTTTGTGTCTTAAACTCCACATAGTGAAATCTTTATTACAATACTCACTTGGCTTTTGGCAATGCACTCATAATTAACTGTGACATTTTTTCTAAAAACATCATGTGTTCTTCTAAACCTAAAAAATAAATTATTTACTTATTATTTGAAAAAGAAGAAATAACAATAAAGTTATGTTAATTCTATTAAATCCATGTAGCTTAAAGAATCATTATTTTGTAATTTATAAATATTTTAAATTGAAAATTACCCATTCTTGCCGCTCTCTGGACCTCGAACCTGAACTGGAAAACATTAAATATGGCAAATTTCCTTTACTTTGGTACCTCTAAGTGGCAGTTATTAATGAAAATGACAGACCTACAAAGAAAGAAGAAAAATTAGAAATTCATTTATTCCATCAACAAATAGTATTAAATGACTACTGTGTGTTAAGCAAAACATCAGGCAATGGGAATATATGAACAAAGAGCAACATGCTGTTAGTTCTCATGGAGCTTAAAATCCATCAGGAAAGACAAATATTAATCAGATAATCATATGGACAATGGAAAATTTAAACTGTGACAAAGAGGATAGAGGAAGCATCCTAATGAAGTAATGCTTGAGTTGATTTCTGAAGGATGAAACAAAATTTAATTAAATACAGGGATGGGGGGAGTAGCATTCCAGGCAGAAAAGACCGTGTACAAAAAATACCAGAAAATACCATGTACAAAAGTCTTGTGTCATGAATGAGCGTGGGTGGTTCTAGATCCAGAACAGAAGTCAACGAGGTTGGAATGGAGAGAGTGAGGAAAGAGTTAGCTGTACTAGAGCGTTACAGAAATATAAGAGCAGGCAGAGCCTTTGAGGGCATGTTTTCATCCTAAAATCCACTGACGGATTTTAAGCACATAGTGTTATGAGCGGCTTTACATTTTGAAAGATTACTCTGGCTGCAGTAGAGAGAATAGATAAGATGGGATCAAAGTTCCTGTTAGTAAAGCAGAGAGAAAACCACAGTTTCGAAGGGTAATGAGAGTAGTTTGATGTAATACAGTTTGATGGTAGTTTGGGGCCCCTATGGATATTAAATATTTGAAAGGTTAGTTTAACATAATTTTGTAATGAATCTGATATGGATGGAGAAGAGGGAAGAGTGAAGGTTGTCAAGGATGATTTTAAGATTCTACCTGATGCAACAGGATGGAGGACGAGGCCATTCCCTGGGCAGGAAACCTTGGAACAAGTCTACATTTCAGGGAAGGATCATGAGTTCATTTGTGGTCACTCTGAGTTTGACTTGAGTTCAAGACTGTAGGACATGTCACGTGAGTAATTAAATATGTAGGTCTAGAGGTCAAATTAAATATGTAGGTCTAAAGGCCTACAAAGAGGCCTTATTGTAAATAAGGCCACTGAGGTAGAGGAACTTGCTTGGACAGACAGACACAGTATCATGAAAGAAGAAAGGACTGAAAATACAGTTTTGCAGATCACTAATATTTAATAAATGCCAACAGAGAAGAGGAAGAGTCTGCAAAGGTAATTGAGAAAGAACTGTCAAAGAGGCAGAAGAAAATGCCCTTGAGCATTCTGTTACAAAAAACAAATATTGAGACATTCTTCAAATACGCCATATAGTGTGTTAGGGCAGTGGAACTTGATAGATAGATGATAGACAGATAATAGATAGATTAGATAGATAGATAGATAGATAGATAGATAGATATTCATATTATATGACATTAAAGAACATATAATGATGAGGCACACATTGATATTAAATATTAGGGACGCCTGGGTGGCTTAGTTGGTTGAGTGTCCAGCTTCAGCTCAGGTCATGATCTCGCCGTTCCCAAGTTAGAGCCCTGCGTCGGGCTCTGTGCTGACAGCTCAGAGCCTGGAGCCTGCTTTGGATTCTGTGTCTCCCTCTCTCTCTGCCCCTCCCCCACTCGTGCTCTGTCTCTCTCTGTCTCTCAAAAATAAATAAACATAATAAATATTAAAATAACAATGCATCGAGGTTCATGACTGCAAAAAATGAGTACACTTGAAGAAAAAAGAAATTACTGTGGCTGGAATGGAATGTTTAAGAAACACTTAATAGAGACAGGCAAAAGCATGGTCTCTCGCTTACCTAGTTATTCCCCCTTTTATCAGACCTAAAGAGCATCTACTCCTTACCAAGCATTGCACTTGCTGCCACATATGCATATATGCATAAAACATGGTCCTCTCCCCTCACAATCTGGTAAGGGTTTAAAGAGAATTAAATCAAAAAGTGTAACGTGCTTAGTGACCTAGCAGAAATGGTACAGAAAGCCATTAGAGAATTAAAAGAGTTCTTCAATCAACTGGAGTAGTCAGGCTCTTGTGTTCTGAGGTTTTGAGGACACACTTAAAATATGAGAAAGAATTATGGAAGCATCTTAGAGAAGGTTAAGAGATACAGAGGATCACATCTCAAAGAGCAAAACAATACTGGTTTAATGCACAGAGATGTGAAACCACATGACAAGTTTGATTCCACAGGTTGTTCCACATGGCATAAAACAGAATGATTTGATTGGAAATGAAATAGGAAAAGTGGCTATAGCTCACATTATAAGGGGCTTTTGCCCAGGGAAGAATTTTAGAGAATTTCCCCCAAAACTCTCTGCCATCCAATTCATACAATTCCCAACCTTACTAACTGCACATTAGCCATACTGTTTTACTTCAGTTCTCCAAATTGTACCAAGTTCAAATATAAAAGATGATTCCATGAGAACTGAGTAAATGGGAGAATATTAACCCCAAGTATCTTACAGAAGGGATAGATCCAGAAAAGTTAGGGTCAGATTGAATGAAATAAGGTAATTCATAGGTTCCCGGATGTTCTTAATGTCTCAAGAATTTTTCTTATGGTACTCCTAGGACAAAATAAATACCTAACAGTTTATTTATTAAGGAGTTAGCTCCAAACAAATTAATAAGTCCTAACATAATCATTTGAAAATAAAATACACATAAACAGAAAGAAATAACATCATTTTTAAATTAAATAACAAAAATTACTAATGAGATATGCGTGCCTATTGGACACTACAACTTTTCAACAAAAGCCATGGTGGGAGAATAAAACCCTTCTCAATTTGATAATTAAGGGGTTCCATAGCTTGCCTGCCTACCTCCTTTCATATATCATATAGGAAACTTTTCCTATTAAACTTCATCCTGAACTCATGCCAACCTTACACAAAATGTACATAGAATTTGTATCACTATGCCCAGTTCTCTCTCATTTAAGGGAGAGTCATGGTAGGGAAAATAAAGCCTGCTACCCACCACAAAAACCACTGAATAAATGTATATTTAAAAATCTGAATTATTAGACATGGGGGGTGGTATTAAGAAGAAGCTGGATGAATAAACATGATTCAAGGCCAGAATAGTCCTTTAAAAAGTTTGAATTAGCATTCTCAATAATCACAATATTATCTAATACAATAATAACAGGCTGCTACAGAAAAAACAAAAGTAAACCCTCAAAAAAAATATATACTTTCAGGAAAAAGTCACATGCAGAGCAATAAAATGGACATGATGAAATCTCAAGTTACAGATCGGAAATCCAGGAAATTTCTTAGAAGGCATGAGAAAAAAACAAAGAGGGGCACCTGGGTGGCTCAGCCAGTTAAGTGTCTGACTTCCGCTCAGGTCGTGATCTCATGGCTTGTGACTTCAAGCCCCACAAACAGGCTCTGTGCTGACAGCTCAAAGCCTGGAGTCAGCAATAGCACTGCTAGGAATTTACCCAAGGGATACAGGAGTGATGATGCATGGGGCACTTGTACCCCAATTTTTACAGCAGCACTTTCAACAATAGCCAAATTATGGAAAGAGCCTAAACATCCATCAACTGATGAACAGATAAAGAAGTTGTGGTTTATATACACAATGGAATACTACTTGGCAATGAGAAAGAATGAAATATGGCCTTTTGTAGCAACATGGATGGAAGTGGACAGTGTTATGCTAAGTGAAATAAGTCATACAGGGAGACAGATACTATATGTTTTCATTCTTATGTGGACCCTGAGAAACTTAACAGAAGACCATGGGGGAGGAGAAGGGGAAAAAAGAAAGAGAGGAAGGGAGGCAAACCATAGGAGACTCTTAAAAACTGAGAATAAACTGAGGGTTTGGGGAGCCCGGGTGGCTCAGTCGGTTGAGCAACCGGTTTCAGCTCAGGTCATGATCTCGCCATCTGTGAGTTTGAGCCCTATGTTGGGCTCTGTGCTGACAGCTCAGAGCCTGGAGCCTGCTTCGGATTCTGTGTCCCCCTCTCTCTCTGCCCCTCCCCCACTCCCCTCCCTCATGCTCTGTCTCTTTCTGTCTCAGAAATAAATAAACATTAAAAAAATATATTTAAAAAAATAAACAGGGTTGATGGGGGTGGGAGGGAGGGGAAAGTGGGTGATGGGCATTGAGGAGGGCACCTGTTGGGATGAGCACTGGGTGTTGTGTGGAAACCAATTTGACAATAAATTTCATATTAAATAAATAAATAAGTAAAACATTAAAAACTTAAAAAAAAAAAAAAAGCCTGGAGTCTGCTTCGGATTCTATGTCTCCCTCTCTCTCTGCTCCTCCCCTGTTCATGCTCTGTCTCTCTCTCTCTCTCTCCTTCAAGAATAAATAAAAACATTAAAAAAAATTTTTTTAATTGATTAAAATTGTACCTGGCACACAGTTAGAACTGAATAAAATGAGGAGCGTTATTGGATGTTTTGGTAAAAGAAAATATAATGTTTTCAAAGTTCCAAGGGGAAAATATTTTGAACTTATAATTCCGTACCCAGTCATTCAATCCATTAGGAGGGCAGAAAGACAATATTACTAGATATTTAAGAAGTCACCAACCACCTAGCCTGAATGATAATGTTATTTAAAGAAACAGTTCAGAAAATTAGTGGGTAGATATCAAGCAGAAGGACAATCAAGAAACAGTATAACTACATATGATGCAGGAAAATTAAAGGAAGCTATAAAGAAAAATAGGAGGATCCATGATACTCTGAATTTAGAAAAGTATCGATTTCAAACAGCGGTCTTAATGATAACTACATTTCCAAGTCAACCATATAGATTGCTTCTACAATAAATAACATAATAAATAATTTTGTGACTTGTTTACTTGACTTCCCATTTTTTACTCAACCAGAAACAAATCACAAAAATTAAAGTCATAAACGGGCACCTGGGTGACTGTCGCTTAAGTGGCCAACTCTTGATCTTGGCTCCGGTCAAGTTTATGGGATAGAGCCCTGGTGGGTCTCTGCACTAACAGCAGGAAGCCTCTTGGAATTCTCTCTCTCCCTCTCTCTCTGTCCCTTGCCTGCGCGCTCTCTCTCTCTCTCTCTCTCTCTCTCTCTCTCTCTCTCTCAAAATAAATAAAACATTTTTAAAAATAAAGTCAAAAATACTGTAAACTATGATAAACCATTATAATATAAAAATAATATAATTAACCAAATTGGGAAGTTCAGAAAGGGATGAATAGTGGAAAAAGAAGAGCGTATATTAAGTTCCTCATTTTTCATAGCAGAAAGTCCAGAAAGAGCAGGTAAAGATAATATATCAAAAATTAAGGGCTTCTGGAATCAAGAAGTTAAATTGCCTTTCTCATATAAGTACTGAACCACTGTGTTGCCAAATAAATATAAATAGGGAAACTTCATTTATACTTATATTACAACTTCTAATGAATTAATAGATCTTGTTATTTTTAGGTGCTAGAACAACAAAAATACAGGCAAATAGCTACTTCCATGTAGAAGTGCATCATTGTTGAAATATTCCAGCAAAGACTAGCCTGGGTGCCTCAGTCAATTGAGCATCTGACTTCGGCTCAGGTCATGATCTCCTGGTTCATGAGTTCAAGCTCCACATCTGGCTCTGTGCTGACAGCTCAGAGACTGGAGCCTGCTTTGGATTCTGTGTCTCCCTCTCTCTCTGCCCCTCCCTCACTAGTTCTCTGTCTCTGTCTCTCTCTCTCTCTCTCTCTCTCAAAAATAAACATTAAAAAAAAAAAAGAAATACTCCACCAAAAATTTTGACCTGAATTTGATCAAAACTCTAGTAGCAACAATTAATTAACGAGACATTTATAAGATAGAAGAACCTGTTAAATGATACCAGGAAGATTAGAATCTCTACAAGGCCAAAAAAAAAAAAAAAAGGAAAGGGAAGGGAAGGGACTCCAATTTATTAACAAATTACAAGAGGATGAAAGAGACCACAACAAGCCTAAAGACATATTATCCAATCACAGTAGTGCCAAAACCTTATCTGGGTTCTGATTTAAACAATCTTTAAAAGAAAAAAGAGAAGGGATGGGAAAAAAGAGAAATCATAGATTATTAGAGACAGCCCAATTCAGAAAATAAGGCCCAGGGAATGATGGAACCTCTTGATGGAAAGAGTCATTTTCCTGAAACACTGGAGAAAAGCTGACCAGCAATGGACAGAATTCTAGATGCCCTCCAAGACTCCAGCCACCCTGGTGCACTGCCCTGTATAATATCCTCTCCTTGGGTGTGGGCAGGACGGGAAGATTGAATGGGATAATCTCTCCCATGATTAGGTCACATTACATAAGACTCCAACATTCCAGGAGACAGATTCTCCTGATAGCTTTGAAGACATAAGCCACAATGCTTTGAGAGGACCACCTGGCCGGGAGCTGAGGGTGGAATCTAAAGGCTGAGAATAACCCGCAGCCAACAGCCAACAAGAAAACAGGGAACCTCACAATCCCACACCTGCAAGGAACTGGATTCTTCCAACAACTGGAAAGAACCTGGACAAGATGGCAGCTCCAGTAGGCACCTTCATTTTAGTCTGGTGAGATGCTGAGTAAAAGCATTCAGTTACTCTGTGTCTAGACTTCTGATTCACGGAAATTTATAAAATAATACATTTTTATTGACTTAACCTCCCAAATTTGCGGTAATTTGTCATGCAGCAATAGAAAACAAATACATGCCCCTTGACCATTTTTACATTCTTTTAACTGTTATAGAAGAAATAAATGATTATTGCATGAAGCCACTGAAATGTAGGGGTAGGTAGGAATCGCCTGTAAGTTATTCGAATGCAGATTCTGATTCTGCAAGTTTGTAGTTGAGCCCCGATTGTGCGTGGGGTGGGAATGCTAGCTGCCTGCCGCTACCGATGTCTAGGTCATATTGGTTATGCTCAGATCTGACCTCCCTTAGTTTCCCTAAGGCCCAGATCCCAGCATTCTTTCTTTGAAGAGGTCCCCTTAAAAGCCTGAACGCTCGCCCCTCTCCTTCGGATTCCAGACCCCGCGCTCCCCACCTGCGTCCCTTTCCTCTGCCTCTCCCCACGCCTTGCCTCCCGGCGCCAACGGGAGACCCGTCCGCCACCATTTTCGGGGGGCGCAGCGGGGCGCGTCCGGAGCCGCTCCCGGGCCACCTCCCGCCTGGACCAGAGAGCTGGAACCGCGAGCGACATCTCCACTCCGGGTTTCTCCCTGCAGTGACCCCGGTCGCCTCGGAGCCCGCTCCACACGCCTCCGCCCCCACCCCGGTTCGCTCCCCGGAGCAACTCCCCCTGCTCCTGCCAACCTCCACCCCGGCGTCCGCACCGGACCTGTGGCGTCGGTGGAGCAGCTGCCGGGCACCTGCAGGGAAGGAAGCGACCGACAGGGGCTCAGAGCGCGGAGCCCTGAGTGGTAACTCGAGGGGGCGCCTGAACCTGGGCTTCTGACCTGCCGAGCCGCCTCGGCCAGTCTTTTGTACCCGGAAAGGAAGTTTTGGTTTCGTTTCTCACATCGGGCACGTTTGAGTTTCGTTTTCCTTTATCACGAAATAGGTCCGACGGGTTCCAGAAGAGTGAGTCTGAACATCCTTCCCTTCAGTGGGGACCTTAAGACATAGTAGAAACGGTAACCTGGGCTTCGGAATTCGGACAGGAAACAGAGCGGAGTGAGGCCAAGAGATCTGGGACAGCTGGAAGATAAAAATCAAGGAGGGGCAGAGTTTAGAAATAGATCAAGTAGAACACTGTGGAATCTGAAGTTCCACCGTGGGTTTTGCTGCTCCCCTTTGATTCAAAAACAAAAACTGTGGGAAGGAACACCTGAACGTGGAGTTCTAGTAGGAGAAGATAATGATGACTGCTCTGTGCAAACTATATGTGGAGCCAAGAAACACCATTAAAAAATCGAAAGCGCAGCCCGCTCGCTTTTTACTTCTGCCTTCATGTTATTTTCACTAAATGTCTGCCCGTCGTGGCAGAAACTACTGTCAATTTGGGTTTTAACCCTAGCCTCTCTTTCCTTCTAGTCTCTTAATGTGCTTAGATTCATATGCAAATATACTCGAATTCTAGGAAGAGGCAAGTAAGTGGAGGTGACAGTGGTTTTGGGTAATATTAGCAACAATGGAGAGCCACAGCTACTTTGTCTGCAAGGCAGGTAAAGAACAGATGGGCAGACACTGTCCCATAGAAAACAGAGCAGTGCGTGATATATTTTCTTGTCATAAATTGAAGAGTCAAGTTGTTAAAGAAAAAGGTAGGGACAGAGAGACTGGACATTGCTCACATCCATCAGGCACCCATTCATTCATTCACTTATTTACAAATTTGTGATGACGAAACTGAGGAAGGAAATTTAAAAATTTGGAACTTGACACATGACTGGCCTAAAGTTCTATTATATTCATATCTGTCTTTCTCTAACATCTCTAATAATGATAATCCTCTCCTTCCTCCTGTCAAGAAGTCAGTGTTCTAAATCCTGCGACCCGTGAACATGTTAACTTCTCTGGCAAAAGGTACTTTGCAGAATTAAGGATTTTGAGTTGTGGCATTATGCAGAATAACCTGATGGGTCCACTCATTGTCTACAACACTTCTTCCCCCTCTTCCAAATCCTCTGGCCCTTTTAGGCCAGATGTGCTCTGAACCTGCTCTGTCAAAGATCACCGATGATGATCTAATCATTGATAAATCTAAACAATGCTTGTGCTTGTTTAGTCCATGATCCATTTACTTCTCTCTCTCTCTCTCTCTCTCTCCCTCTCTCTCTCTCTCAAATGCTTGACAGATATCTAACCCATCTCTCTTTTCCAAAGAGCTTCTTTTCTCTTGGCTTACAATATTCTTCAAATCTATTCTCTTCCTACCTTGACTATCAAAATGAATGGATTATCACCTAACAACTGTTCAGGTGAAAAGCCTGGGAATCATTGTTGCACCTTCACCTCCCTTAAAACCTTAGTGAACTGGAACTCCTGATACTTACAGAATCTCCTCTCTCTCTCTCATTTTCCAAAGGCTAGAGCAAACAACACCATTCCTCATCTGGCTAACTGGAACAGCGTATTCCCTTCCAGACTCCAGTGTGTCCCTCCGCTCCATTTTCTAACCTGCCACCAGGGTTATTTATTAGCATGTAAAACCAAGCACATCAAGTCCCTGTTAAAAAAACACTTCCATGGGCGCCTGGGTGGCTCAGTCGGTTGGGCGTCCGACTTCAGCTCAGGTCATGATCTCACAGTTTGTGAGTTTGAGCCCCATGTCAGGCTCTGTGCTGACAGCTCGGAGCCTAGAGCCTGCGTTGGATTCTGTGTCTCCTTCTCTCTCTGCCCCTCCCCAACTTGTGCTCCATGTCTCTCAAAAAGTAAATAAATGTAAAAAAAAAAAAATTTTTTTTAAAAACCACTTCCAACATTTCTTCATTGCTTTTGGATTAAATCTACCTAGTAGTATTCCCTTTCCTTTGAGAACTCTCCAACTCTGATATGCTTCCTTTCACTTGCCCTAGAGTAATGGGGATGGGCAAACACATGACATCTAACACTGGATAGATGTGGTTAACCACAATTTATTAGTTATGTATACTCACAGCCCTGCACACCATGTAAGGCTACATATATATATATATATATATATATATATATATATAGGGCTTGAACTCAGGAGCAAAATAAACAAGGTGGGACTGTGGGAGGCAGACTTTGTAACAACCAGAAGTGGGGAGACCCCTGGTGCCCTTGGGAAGACAGGATTACTTGTTTAATTACTTTTGCTGGCTGACAAGGAAGTGAAACTGTTAGGTAAATGCAGTTGTTCTGGCTGAGAAAGGAACTGGCTAAGTAAGAAACTCTTCTCTCCACATATGATCCCCAGTAACTTTGTTACTTTTTTGCCATTTACTACCCATAGCCCAAATACCTTTATCTTGTCAATTCTTCACATATTTATTGTTCATTTTTCTAAAAGGTATAAAAGCTTCCTGCTCTGGTCCCTTCTTCGGGTCTTTATTCTCTTGTTTAGGTTCCCATGTACATATAAAAATTCAACAAGATTTATATGCTTTCCTCCTGTTAATCTGTCTTACATCAGTTTAATTCATAGGCCCAGCCAGAGACCCAAAGAGGGTAGAGGAGAATTTTTCCTCCCCTACAGCAGCACATGGAAATTTAGGACTTACAATACAATGCTTTGGCATCGTTTTAAGCCTTGGTGACGATTGAAGACCTTTTCCCTAGGAAACAAAGTAGACACTTAACCAGGAGGGAGGGAGCCAAATGAAGAGGCGATCATTGAAAACATAATTTTCATTTTTTTTAAGTTTATTTATTTATTTTGAGAGAAACAGAGCAAGGGAGGGGCGGAGAGAAAGAATCCCAAGCAGACTCCATGCTGTCAGCACAGAGCCCAATGCGGGACTGGAACTCACAAACTGGGGGATCATGACCTGAGCTGAAACCAAGAGTCGGACACCTAACCAACTGAGCCACCCAGGTGTCCCAAAAAACATAAATTTTAGAGGTGCCCTCTTTATGGCCAACAAAGTCAGCTAAGAATCTGTGTGGCACTGATGCAGGCAATGCATGTCCCCAGAAGGCTTGAATTTAGTTTAATAAATCCCTGCCACAGTGGATCCCAATGGGAAATCCATTTGCTACTTTGTTCCTTAAGAGCTCTTTGAAGAGTTCATTGGACCTCTGAATTAAACCAATTAAATTACAAAGGGCATATAGGGAAGGTGGAAATTCCATTGAATGCACTTTTTAAGAGCCCACCAATGTTTTCTAAGAAATGAAATGAATTTTCAGTCACTATCAGTAATATCTGGAACTCAAATGGATAAAGAATGTCCTCCAGAGGTGTTGTATTGTGGCTCTGATATATGCAGAGATACCTGTTATGTTAATTTATATTTGGGGTATCTGTGAAGCAAAAGATTTCCAAAGTTCTCTATCAAAGGGAGAGACTCTTAGGTCACCACCCAAGAATACGTAAAAATGTATTGATGGGGCCAAATTATTGCTCTGGGCATCCATGCTGAGATGACTGTCTAAAGTCTGGCCAATTTTGCTGACCCTTGGGTCTCTTCTTTTATCAGAGAAACTTGGTTAAGAGATGGGAAAGCAACAGCATCCCATGAGCTCCATCACATAGAGTGGTGGTGATTCCATCTATAAAACCTACAAATTCCCAATTTTGTTCACTCAGTTTTGTTCCTCAGGTAGCCAAAATGTCTGGGAGAGGGGTGACCTCCTCCAACACAGTGGCTCCTGGCAAGAGACTAAGAAAAGGAGATAATGAGGACCTGTCCAAGTAGGATATGCCAGAGAGCCCACATGTGACTCCATGCTATAGCAAGGAGGGCTTGGTTGCCAATCCAGGTTTGTGAGGTATGGCATCCATGACCCAAAGTATAATGGGCAATTGAGTACACAAGTTCATATGTTCAGGGTCTATAAAAGTCTCTATTTCCAGGAGATCCCAGCATGTGGCCAGTAAATGTCACTCTAATAGTGTTTAGCACAGAATTGAAGAAGGGCAGTATTGTGTATCAGAAGTCCATTGGAAACTTATGGACATTATAGGTGGTCCAGAAACTCTGGGAGTCATAAAAGGAGGTCAGTACAGCATCTACAGTAGAGAGTCTCTGAGGATACTTAATGAAGGTGCCCCTTGATTTCAGTTTAGACAGATTTCATAACATTTTGTTGGAGGGGACCCCATTTAAGGTGGACTGACTTGCAAGTTAAAGTATCAGTGAGACTAAAAAAAAATAAGGAAATGCAGAATATGCTGCCTCCAGACCCCAAAAGAACTAAAAGTTGTTGGACTTGTATTAATATTTTGAGTGCTAAGAGGGATGATAGCTGGGTCATGACATTGCCTGAGATGGCACAGTTCACCACATAATTTTCAAGAATTTCATCTGAGTGGCAGGACCTTGCACTACGTGTGGAGCAATGGCCCATCCCCTTTTTTGTAAGCCACTTTGTTGGTATTTGCATGTCCTGAATGAGCATTTCAAGTGAATTAATTAATTTCCCCATAACTGGACATAGATAAGACCTTGCCTTCAAAGACTGTGTGCAATGGAAAGACTGCTGAGGTACCCCATGGGTAGCCTGGTAGAGGTGTATAATGTCTAAGAGGCTGTGGAAATGGGCACTGATGAGAACATATTAACAATTTCTACAATGCCAAATTATTTAGTGGCTGCTGTTTGGATGGAGCCAGTAATTTTAACACCATTGACTATTGAGTATGAGGGCCTTCATGAGGTCCACAGCATTAGGCTGTGGTAATCCACTGTAAGAAGCCATTCATTCTTTTCAGGTTTAAGAATATGCTAAATTAGGCTGCTAAATGGAGAAGCAGGGAGGATGATCCTTCCTTCATTCATTAGGTCACATATAATTCTGTCTTATGCTTAAACTCCTGAAAATTACTTGTCAAGAGTATAGCAATTTAATACTACATTGTTTTGCCTTTTACTTTTTCTCTGATAATGATCTGATTGTTGTTTCTGAAGCTTACCTGACATGGCTTTGTAAAGAATCTCAATATTATTTTTCCAGATGTAACAAATTTTTTTAAAGTCCAGATTGTTACATGCTTTCTTAAAATCATAATGCTAGCATATTTCATTACAAAGAGAGTTCATTCTCTACTAAATGTGTTCAGATTTGAATTGTGTGATCATACCCCCAATATTAAATTTACAAATCATAAATAAACATATGGTATTGGTAAATTCATATGTATACATATAGAAGAGTAATCACATCAACAATAATTTATTTACTTCTTTATCCTCCAGAAATAAAACATTCCAACAAAATCAGAGATACAGGTACGAAATTAAGTTGAGTTTACTGGGTCTGTGATATTTCTGCCATGGGCTTTTCAACACCTGTTGATAAGTCAGTGAGAGGAAACACTGGGGGCTGGACATGCCAGCTCTGTAGAAATTCTTTCCCAAAATAGTGCTGAGCAAAATGTTAATCCAACAGAAGTAGACACTGAACAGACCTCAGAATTTTGTGTGATAGAGCAACTGTGTCTTCAACGAT
Organism: Prionailurus viverrinus; assembly: GCF_022837055.1. Lineage (NCBI taxonomy): Eukaryota > Metazoa > Chordata > Mammalia > Carnivora > Felidae > Prionailurus > Prionailurus viverrinus. Next base: position 60,182,320 of record NC_062564.1, on the reverse strand, counting down.
TGGAATTTTTTAAATATATAACTCCTCCTTTGGTCCAACAGCTGATTTCCTCCTTTACCATATTTCTCCTTCCTTTCTGTTTTCCAAGGGAATGACAGCCACATCCTTCTACATTAGACTTCTTTGGTAAACAGCTTTAGAAATTGTTATACAGCTGTCTCTAGTCGTCTGCTAGTGATGACTCCACTTGCAAGTTTGATATTCCCTTGGTATCTCCATGACGATATCTTCACGGGGCATGTAAAAGGCAAATTTTAAGAGAAAAAGATGGCTCTCAGTTTTTATTTAGATCAAATAAGTTTGAGAGCCATTTTTAAATAGCCAATTACTTTGGTGGGTTTGCCTTTCCCCTCTGGTGAGGTAAAAAATAAATAAATAAATAAATAAATCAAAATGCCTCATCCAGTCAAGCCTTTGTTTCTCTATATCAACTCAATTTAAAACATTAAAATCTTCAGCCCTAAAAAGATGTCTACATTTTTTCATAATGCATTCATATTGTAAGTACAAATGATTTTCTTCTTTTTCTTTCCATTAGTATTCTATAATGAGTTTTTTTCTATAAACACAACATAAACATCACTTTCTATGACCACTTTAAAAATCCATGAGTTTATTTAACCATTTCATCAGTTAGAGATTTAGGGCGTTACCCATTTTTTTGCTATTATAAAAAATGTCTGGATAAACATGATATCATATAGGTCTTCAAAGTAGAGTAGGATGGGATGAATCAAAGGATATGAACTTTTAAAAGTGGGACCATCTAGGGGCGCCTGTGTGGCTCAGTCGGTTAAGTGTCTGACTTAGGCTCAGGTCATGATCTCACGGTTTGTGGGTTCAAGCCCCACATCGGGCTCTGTGCTGACAGCTCAGAGCCTGGAGCCTGCTTCAGATTCTGTGTCTCCCGCTCATTCATGCTCTGTCTCTGTCTCTCAAAAAGAAACATAAAAAAAACAAAAAAAAAAAACCCAAAACCTTTAAATACTCAAGGTAATACAGCTATTCTACAATGAGCCTCTTCTACCAGTTTTGAAGCATCCAAATCCAGAGACTTTCTTAGGCAAGGTTACTTATTTACATTATTACAAACTGGAATTAAATTTTGCTTACTGATTCTTGCCAAAGGAAGTCGATATTCATTTCTCATGTTTGCCAACTTGGAAGCAGGCAGAGGAGGCAAAGTTCCCTAACACTTTTCAGTTACACACATGTAAAGCAGCCTTAAAATGCTTCAGAAGTTCATCCAGGATCACCTACAGGAAAAATATTTCTCAGAAAGATTTTATTTAGACAATTAAACTGCTTGGTAAAATGACTGCATCACAGTTTTGTAGATGAATGTTCATTCACTGAAGTCAGCATTTACTTTATTCATTTGTGAAAGTAAAATCCCATTTGGTTTCAACCAACATCTATAAATTCAAGTATCTTTCCTCTTAAAAATCTACTTTGACTCTATCTAATCAAAATCACCCTTTACTAAGATGCATGCCCTAAGCTAATCTTAACCTTTATCTATTTCAAAGACTTTGGGGGCATATTTAGAGAAGAGGTAACAAGTCAGTACAGTGATAACAGTATAAATTCATTATTTAGTTCTGATTATGCTTTGCTGCCCTTTGTGAAGCACTTGTTTGTTACCTCATACAAGTTAATCTATTAGAACAACCTATGAGGTTAGCATTTTCATCTACATTTTAGATGAGAGGACTAAACCTCACAGAGCCAAACTTGCTCTAAGTCACACAAGGGCGTAAGTAAAGAAGTAGCTGTTGTTGGTACTATAAGCTAGATTAGCTTCCAAATTTTATACCTAAGCAAGAATTCTTTCAGAATCAAAGCTAGAAGTTTCTTTATTTAACTAAAATAGCATAAATGGAAAACTGTGACATTAAAAATACTCTTAGTTTTCTTCTGCTACAACTACTGTTTTAATTATTCACTTGGTATTTTCTTTCATTTAATTTATTCATACCATGCACTATTCCAAGAATTAAGGTACGTTAGAAGGATGAAGATAACACAAGGTAATATAAATTAAAATGTGGTAAAAGAAGAGAAAAACAAGGGAAAGAGCATAAAACAGGCCACAAATTATACTCGAAGATTTCTAGCAGCCAAACGTGGAAAGAAAACCTCATCACTTAACAAACACATTTCACAATGTCCGTGACATACATAGTTATTTCAGCACTAAAACCACATAAGGACGTCTTGGTGGATTCTTACAAAAAGTACTGCGTGAATATGATGAAGAAAGCCTCCAGCCAAATCTTTACACGGACAATGTGACAATTCCCCCAGGGCTTTTTTTCATCTGATTCTCTGTATGTGTGCATGAACAAAGACCACAGAAAAGGGCAATAAATTCAATTCTGCCGAGGAGCCAAAGTAATGCGTTAATGTCTTCACTCAGTATTGTACAAATATTACTGTTGTGCTTTTTTTTTTTAATGTTTATTTATTTTTGAGAGAAAGAGAGATAGCGCGTGAGCGGGGGTGGGGGGAGAGAGAGAGGGAGAATCTGAAGCAGGCTCCAGGTTCCAAGCTGTCAGCAGAGACCCTGATGCGGGGCTTGAACTCACGAATTGTGAGATCATGACCTGAGCTGAAGTTGGATGCTTAACCGACCGTTGTGCTTTCCATTTGTCTGCTTCTGTGCCAGTGTTGAACACTGTGCTAGGGGTGTGTGTGCTACTTGCCAGGTATAACCTCGCATTGTGAGCCATCTTCTCCGATGTGCAAGCCATATATTACAAGATAGAAGGTAAGCTCTTTGAAGGCAGGAATCACATCTTCTAACTCTGATTTTTCTACACAGTTTTCACATAGTTATTACTCAAATCTTTGTTAATTGACAGATATAAAAGTTATTCCCAAATTGTGGCACGTGTAATATTAGAAGCACGTGAGAGAATTTAACGTGACACACAGATGGAGCATTAAATAATATTAAAGAAGTTTTTAAAAATAAAAACCACCCCTTTTCCAAATCTCTTTACTTCTTTCTGCTAATCCAAGAAAGTCTGGAAGTGGTAGGCCTCTAATATCTCTCTAGAACTTAATTGCCTCTTTTTTTTTTCTTTTTAGTAAGAAGCAGCTTCAGCTGAAAGCCATGATAATTATATATATTTTTATAGTTATCTTAAGTTTTAAGACCAGAAATCAGAGATCTTGGCTATCCACTTACAGTTCAGTATATATGAAGTTTCCTTTTGAAATACTATAAAAATGGGTCTATTTAAGAAAAAATTATAGTTTCAGTGGTCTGGAGGTATATCCAGAGGTATACTATGAGGTTAGAGAACATAAATTAGTGCTAGTCTCCTTTTTTTCAATCTATTCATCAGGGTTATCTGATAGAAACAAGCTTTTACATTGTCAGATTCTATGGAGGTTTTCTTGATTTGCTGACTATTGTTTTTCTTATAGTTTATTTTTAATAAGAAATTGGGAACAAGGAAAATGTTATAAATAAATTTATTATTGCAAATAAATAATTTTCTGAATTATTTTCCTGCTTTCACTCTTTTCAATAGACCTTGAGTTAGGGTACTCTTTCTTAGATGACCAACTCAATATCCTCTCAAGAGGACATCAAGCTCTTGGTCTAATTCCCCTTCCTGCACTCCCAGTCCTAGATGTAAAACAATCTCAAGGGGAGACTGGGTGGCGCAGTCGGTTAAGCGTCCGACTTCAGCCAGGTCACGATCTCGCGGTCCGTGAGTTCGAGCCCCGCGTCGGGCTCTGGGCTGATGGCTCAGAGCCTGGAGCCTGTTTCCGATTCTGTGTCTCCCTCTCTCTCTGCCCCTCCCCCATTCATGCTCTGTCTCTCTCTGTCCCAAAAATAAATAAACATTGAAAAAAAAAATAAATTAAAACAATCTCAAGGGTTCAGCAGTCGAGTTGTCATTTTATTTAAATGACTGTTTGTCTACATCTTCTCTATTGCCACTGAATGCTCTGATTTGCTCCAAGAAATGCAAAATTTTAGATATTGTTTGTTAGATTGTTAGGGAAAGATGTTTGAATTAAAAATTAAGTTAAATCTGGGGTGCCTGGGTGGCTCAGTCGGTTAAACATTCAACTTTGGCTCAGGTCATGATCTCTCTGTTTGTGAGTTCAAGCCCCATGTCAGGCTCTGTGCTGACAGCTCACAGCCTGGAGCCTGCTTCAGATTCTGTGTCTCCCTCTCTCTCTGCCCCCACTCAGCTCTCTCTCGTTCTGTTTCTTTCTATCTGACTGTCTGTCTCTCTCGCTCTCTCAAAAAATAAATAAACATTAAAAAAATGTTTTTAATTAAGTCAAATCTAAACAAAATTGGAGAATTTTACCAACAGCAAAAGTGAGTAATTAACATTTGCAACAGTAATGAGAGTTGTTCTTACAATTAAATAAATATCTTGCACCCACAGAGGTCAGGGAGCATTTCAAAAACCACACGCCTCTCTTTTTAGCAACTCTTGTTCACAACATGCATCATTAACTGGGCCACAGGCATAACAATGTTCAAGTAAGCAGCTTAACAAGGGATCATTTTTTTCATTTTTACCTATGAACTAATACTGCAAAATTTTCAATGGTAAAGTTTCAGAATTGTTCCAAGTGTAAAAAAAATAATAATAATAATTTAAATAGATTTTGATTATAGAAAAATCAACTTAACATTATAAAAACAAATGGAATATATTATATTAATTCAACCCTACAGGTACTGAATCCTTTATAGTAACATACATTTAATGACTATCAGTATTGTATCATTATAAGTATCACGAATCTCACCTTTTGTTGAAAACCTAAATTCACATCTTGGAATTTTGCTGGAATATATTTTCTTCCAAACAAATTTGCCAACACTAACATGAGTTTTTCCATCACATCCTAAAAATTGTTGCGAGCTTAAGCAAATAAAGGATATTATGGTAAATAAGAAAAAATGTTGATTCCATGGATTCCTTCCTTAAGTTTGTTTTTATGATATACATTTCCTTTTGTGAAGGACAAATTTTTCTGGTAAATATACACCTCAGAAAATGATCATATCTGCTATGCTATGTGTGCATTTATTTTTATTTTTTTTTTATTTTTTTTATTTTTTAAATTTTTTTTCAACGTTTATTTATTTTGGGGACAGAGAGAGACAGAGCATGAACGGGGGAGGGGCAGAGAGAGAGGGAGACACAGAATCGGAAACAGGCTCCAGGCTCTGAGCCATCAGCCCAGAGCCTGACGCGGGGCTCGAACTCACGGACCGCGAGTCGCTTAACCGGTCGGACGCTTAACCGTCCGCTTAACCGACTGCGCCACCCAGGCGCCCCTGCATTTATTTTTAGTAAAGGCATGCAGTTTTATATTCTGTGCTTCCTTTTAATTCTTGCTACCTTCACCCTAGTTCCACCAACAAAACACTTATCAACTAGTTTCCTGATCTGGACTCTCCTCACTTGAGGCCATCCTTGAGAATGATCAAACTTCCCAAAGCATTATGATCATGGCTCTCCTCTACCCCAAAATCTCTAATGGAGTTTCAATGCCTAATTAAAACAACAGCAAAAAATTCCAGGTTCCTTGAACTGCCGCTTAGTGTTGCAAAATCCAGCCTAAAACTAAGCTCCCAGCCTTACCTATTGATACTTCCCAACACTGGATCTAGATTCTGGTCATCTTTTCTTACTCTCCATTCCCCATAAAACCTGAGCACTAAACCATAGTTGTCAAGAGGTGGCTAGGTTTAATTAACCAGACCATGTGACCATGGCAAAGTTATTCAACCTCTATGTGTCTATCTCAGTTGCCTCTTCTGCAAATATTCTTAATTAGTTAAATGATACATAAATATTTCCCTAATGTTTGTTATTAGTACATGTAATAAAAACAAATTCACTGTCAGTATCTAATTTTGAGGGCATCTGTAAATCTGAACATTTAACATTTCTTTGTAGAACAGAAGGAGAAGAAAGAAGAGAAGAAAGGGTAGGATAAGGAGAAGAAAAAGAAGAAAGAAAACATTTCTGAGGCTTGGGCTATTTTATAAATAGGTTGTTGGGGCACCTAGGTGGCTCAGTAGGTTAAGCGTCCAACTTAGGCTGAGGTCATGATCTCATAGCTCCTGAGTTTGAACCCCACATCAGGCTTTGTGCTGACAGCTCAGAGACTAGAGCCTGCTTAGGCAGGCTCTGTCTCTTTCTGCCCCTCCCCTATTCACACTTTGTCTCCCTCTCTCTCTCAAAAATAAATAAACATTAAAAAAAATTTTAATACGTTGTTGTCTTTGGACTACATATATAAAATTTGAAGCTCACCTTTTGTGATTGGCTTACAGAGATTATGCAAAAGACTCTCATAAGAAAACTGACACAAAAAATTTGAAGTTTCATGACCATGTAAATGTGATGAAAATCCTTCAAATCTCAGCAGATTACCTTCTCGACCTAAATATCCCTGCAAAAAATAGAAAAAAAGAAATGTGTGGTTTAATTCAATTTACCAGGCACTTAAATATCATTTAATACCAGTATGAGTGATTGATTAACACTTGACCTCATTTGATAACTACGTCAATGGTAAGTAACATTAATTACTGCATGCTGCTTATAAAGACTTCAAGTGGTTTGGCATGGTAAGAAATCCACAAAGTATTAATCACAGAGAACAAAAAGCCAAAGGACAATCATACCTTTCAAACAAAAGGTAAAGTTTCCAAATTTCCAGGGCTCTGGGTCGATTAAAGCACAGCTATGAATGCTTTAGCATTGACAGCACTCATAAAGAGGAGTACTTTAATTTATCCAGTACTTGTAAATAATGGTAAGTAATACATATTATATATACAAACAATATAGATAATATATAATGTTCCTAGGATATATCTTATGTGAAAGTAAATTTCACTTGATTTTATATTATTTCTTTGAATGTGTTTTTACATAATATACGCTTCTTAAATAAAATAGGTCATATAAAGCAGAATTGCTAGAAATAACACATATTGGCAAGCAATCTGGTAATTCTCTGGAATAGTGGTGACCAAAAGTGAGCTGAAAAATAAAGCATGAAAGCCAATCCAATTCACAATTTTAGCTCTCTTAAGCCATTCTAAAGGCAAGCTGTGTAATTATATTGTTCTGAATCCTGAGATATTCCACCAAAAATGATGGAACTAGATAGATTATAATCAACAGAATAGAACTATTGCTTGGTTTCTAGTGAAAATGGCAACCACCTGGTCACCCAGGTAATCTCAATTTTTTAAATAAAATATCCATGCATTCTCAAAAAATGACCAAAAACTTCCCAATTTCTTCAAAAGATAGGCTTCAGTCTTTAGGCTGATAGATTTCAGAATTATGGAAGAATTTCCTCTTCCTATAAGGCCAATAGATAAAAAAAAGGAAGGTAAGAAGGAGAAAGAGAGAAAGTCTGTATCGACTTTAAAATAGGCAGTCACCCCTTTTCTGGAGAAGCCAAAATGCCCTTCCCCACATCTTTAAGTCCCCTCCTTACTCTCAGTCAGAGGCTGCAACTATAAGAAAACAATAGGGTAGAATATTGGGTGAGGGAGTCATGGAAGCGTATTTCATCCTTAGAAATAGATCTATAACAATAGTGTTGCTAAAACAGAAAAATCTTCAGAGCAATACATTCACGATATTGCAGTGATTAATGACATCTTTATCATCAACAACTCAGTGAGCCAGGAAATGGATGTAGAAGAGTGTCACTCTCAATATGGCAAACCTATACTCAAGAAAAACCTGGCGCCTAGGTGGCTCAGTCGGTCAAGCGGCTGACTCTTGATTGTGGTTCAGGTCATGATTTCACAGTTTCATGAGTTCATGTCCTCAGGCTGTCAGCACACAGCTCAGAGTCTGCTTGGGATTCTCCCTCGCTCTCTGTGCCCCCCCCACATTTATACACTCTCTGTCCCTCTCAACATAAATAAATAAACTTAAAAAAGAAAAAAAGAAAAACCTGCTAGACACTGAGAATTGGACTAGAAGCAGTGTCTATCAACCGACTATCCAAATGTAGATAGTAAAAGATATTTGAACAAATCCTAAGTGAACAAAACATGAGTCCTGAAGAAATCCATACACTATACATTTGACAAACTGTAAGATTTAGATAATTATGATGTATGTCAAAGACAGGAAATAGGTTCAAATAAGGTAAAAATCAACATGGGTTTATAAATGAATTTTTCACAAAAGAAAGTATCACCTTAAGAACTTACCATTAGTTCAACAAGTTTTACAAATTCTTTCTATGTAGCAAGCTCTATTCTTTTTTTTTAAATTTTTTTTAATGCTTATGTATTTTTGAGAGAGAGAGAGACCAAGTGTGAGTGGGGGAGGGACAGAGAGAGGGTGACACAGAATCAAAGCAGGCTCCAGGCCCTGAGCTGTCAGAACAGAACCCATGTAGGGTTCGAACTCATGAAGCTCGAGATCATGACCTGAGCCAAAGTCAGACACTTAACCAACTGAGCCATCCAGGCACTCCTATTCTAACAAATTCCTAATAGAAGGAAGATTAAAAAATAAGGATCAAAGACTGGAGGATGTCTGGCATTAAGGAACAGGAAACCAGACAGTGTTATAGAAGGTCTTGAGTTACAAGAAAAGTAGGAGATGATACCAAAAGATCAATAATGGGCCAATTATTTAAAAATCAATCACCCATTCATGTTTAATGTAGTTTTCTTTGAGTATTGGAACTAGGTATGGGTAATTTTTTTCTTCTTTCAACTTTTCTATGCTGTTTAAATATTCCTTAACAAATGGATTATTTTATTTTAAAATATTATTTTAATAATAGCAATACTGCAGTCTTCATCCTTATCTATGATTTAGAAGAGTGATATGTTTTGAGAGTAGGATCAATCTTTAATTTCAATTATACATCTTTTAGCAATTTTTAAAATGTAAAAATTTCTTAACCTAAAGAACTAATTTAAGGGCAAATGCTGACGATGTAACAGCATTTAAGATATATGAAAATCAACTATGCCACAAAACAAATCTAGAAAGTCGCAAACCAAGTTCTGTTACCAGTTCTAACTTATACTTGATCCCCTTTAAAAAAGGAAACATAAAATACAACATTTAGAAAGGATGGAGAATTGGGGCATCAGGCTGCCTCACTCAGAAGAGCATGAAACTCTTGATCTCAGGGTTGTGAGTTAGAGCCCTCACTGGGTATTACTTAAATAAATAAAAAACTTAAAAAAAAAAAAAAAGGATGGAGAAACCAGCAAATTGTTTGCCCATTCTTCTCTTTAAAGAAGGCTAAAACACGGGGCACCTGAGTCACTCAGTCCGTTAAGCATCCAATTTCAGCTCAGGTCATGATCTCATGGTTTGTGAGTCTAAGCCCCAACTCAGACTATGTGCTGACAGCTCAGGGCCTGGATCCTGCTTCAGATTCTGTGTCTCCCTCTCTCTTTGCCCCTCCCCAACTCACACTCTGTCTCTGTCTCTCAAAAATAAATAAACATTGAAAAAAATTTTTAATAAATAAAAAAAAGAAGACTAAAACAAAAACAAGCAAACAACAACAATAAAAAAACTTGACAATTGAGACCATAATGATGATGATAGCTGATACATATGTGTTTACTATGAAACAAACATGACACTAAGAAGTCCTTGACCTATATTAAATTATTTCTTACTACATACTATAGTTGCCATGATTATTCTCATTTTACAGCTGAAAGCTCTGAGGTTTAGAGAAACTAAGTGCCTTCCCTAAAGTTAGTCAGTAAACTGTTGAACCCAGGATCTATTCCAGACCTTGATAAGTCTATAGCCAGTATTTAACCATTATAGTATATTGTTTCTCACACACTAAAACAATGCCAGGTAACTCTTACTGTCCTAAATGCTATCTTTGGTGGTGAAACAAAACAACTATTATTTTAATTATTATTATATAACTAATTATAATTAATTGAGTTATTAAAATAATTATTCCATTTTTCCTGCCCTTAATAAACTTATAATGTGCAAGAAAACATAACGTATTAAAGGATCGATGAAACGAAGAGTTATAGCTATAGACTTCAAAAGAACAGGAGACCCGACTAATACATAGGCTAGTAATAACAACTCAACCTCACACAATGTCAAGGAGGGCATCCTTTGCCTTAGCCTCCTCTGGGTCATCTCCCTTGGAAGCCAGAAGCATGAATCTAAGAACCAGGATTATGCTGAGAAGGAACTATGCCCTCAGCACAGAAACACTGGATTTCATGAGTTTTCATATTTTGGGCAAAGGAATAGCAAAGGCATAAATCTTCCAGCAGGTCTTGACCTCATCGTCTAATACATCCAGACATTTAAAACCAGAAAAGAATCACAAAATAAAACTTGTCTAAATAATTTCCTATGAATAAGATAAAAGAGCTAAGACTATACCTGTTATCGTAGATTGGCTTAAGTTAATTGTGCATGAAGTCCTGAAATTACTCTATGCTAACATGGTACTTAGGAAATTCAGTGGGCGGGACAAGCATTTATATTTAACATATCATACAGATATCTGTACCTGGCATTATAAGATGCTATGCAAAAGAATTCAAAACATGGACTCTCCCACACTCAAGAAATTTACAGTGCATTTTCTGTCCCCTGCCATTTCTCTTACCACCCACCCACACAAAGAGAGAGCTATAGAAAAAGAAACACAGAGAGAAAAAGAATGAACAGAAGTAGAAACTACAAGTAAAGTTAAAATTAATGAAATAAAATCAATGTGCCTAAGCTCTTGGAGACACAAATCAAGTAAACTCACTATGATGTTATGAAAAGCTTCTTGGAAGAAGTATGTCAATAACCAATCCTTTAAAGAAGAATTAACAGACATTTATTGAATGCTTAATATGTGCTAGGGCCTTTATGCAAATTGTTTTCGACAGTCCTTATAACAACCCTTTGAGGTAGATAGTATTGCCACCCAAACTAAAGAAGAGGAAACAGCACAGAAAACCTAAATAACTTATCCACAGAACATCAACTGAGAAGTAGCAAGATTCAATCCCTGACATGTTGATTACCACATGTGTGTTCCCCAGGTCCATATTAGCCTGCCTCCAGAATTCTAAAGAGGAGAGTCGTGAACATCACACAGTAAATAATCCAGGCAAAGAAAAATCACACAGAAGAAGGCAAGAAGACAGAGACTAGTAAAGAGTAAAAAGACTAACTTGGTTAGGGTCGTGAGAGTAAGAAGGTAGGAATTTAGACTGGTAGAAAGAGAAGGAGAACTTGTTGATAAAGAGCTCGAATACTGGCTGATACTTGGAAATTTGATCCAAGGATAGAATAAGTCACCAAATATTTCTAAGCAGGAAAATTAGATTTAAAAAAAACTAGGGTGTCAGTCATTTTCAGAACAGAACAGGATATGAGCAAATGAGAATTACGGGGACTGTTAGAATAACCCAGGGAAAAGAATGAAGGATGGATCCTGGCTGCAAAAATTCTAGGAGATGAAGGACAGGAACTGCCTACAGAAATTCTGAGTCAGGAATCTGAGAGATCACTACAGGAAAGTAATTGATGGTCTTTATAACAGATTGACTATCAAGAGCAAAAGGAAAAGGAAGCATCAAAGGCAACTCCGGAGTGGTAAAGTGTGTACAAAGGATAAGGAAATGTTTATCAAGTAATTTCAATGTGTTTCTTTCCTACTTCATTTAATCCTTACAAATACTGTGGGGTAGGGACTATAACTTCCATTCTGAAAATGGGAAAGGAGGACCCAGCAGTTTGGATATATCACCCTAAGTCACACATCTGGTTAGCAATATTCACATATATGGGAGCACCCAAATATATAAAACAATTGATAATAAACATAAAGGAACTCATTGATAATAATACAATAAAAGTACAGGACTTTAACATCCCATTCACATCACTGGACATATCACCCAAATAGGAAATCAACAAGAAAGCAATGGCTTTGTGGTTTTTGTTAATTTTATTTATATATTTTTTAATTTAAATCCAAGTTAGTTAACATATAGTATAATAATAATTTCAGGAATAGAATTTAGTGATTCATCACTTACATATAACACCCAGTACTCCTCCCAACAAGTGTCCTTCTTAATGCCCCTCATCCCTTTAGCCCCCAAACCCAATACTCCACCAGCAACCTCAGTTTGTTCTCTGTATTTAAGAGTCTCTTATGTTTGTCTCCCTCTCTGTTTTTATCTTGTTTTCCCTTCCCTTCCCTTATGTTCATCTGCTTTGTATCCTATATTTCACATATGAGTGAAATCCTCTAGTTATCTTTCTCTGACTACTTATTTCACTTAGCATAATACACTTGAGTTCCATCTACATTGTTGCAAATGGCAAGATTTTATTCCTTGTGATCACTGAATAATATTCCATTGTGTGTGTGTGTGTGTGTGTGTGTGTGTGTGTCTATATATATATCCATTCATCAGTCGATGGACATTTGGGTTCTTTCCATATTTTGGCTATTGTCAATAGTGCTGCTATAAACAACATTGGGGTGCATGTACCCCTTCGAATCAGCACTCCTGTATCCTTTGGATAAATACCAAGTAGTGCGATTTCTGGGTTGTAAGGTAGTTCTATTTTTAATTTTTTGAGGAACCTCCATACTGGAAAAAAATGGCTCTGAATGATACATTGGACCAGATGGATCTAACAGATATATTCAGAACATTCCATCCTAACAAAGCAGAATATTCTTTTCAAATGCATATGGAACATTCTCCAGAATAGATCACACATTAGGCCACAAATCAAGTCTCAACAAATTCAGAAACATTGATGTCATACTATGCATCCTTTCTGATAACAATGCTATGAAGCTAGAAATCAACCACATGAAAAAATCTGTAAAGAGCACAAATACATAGAGGTTACATAGCCATGCTACTAAATGATGAATGGACTAACCAAGAAACCAAAAAGGAAATCAAAACTACATGGAAACAAATGAAAATGAAAACACAATGGTCCAAAACCTTTGAAAAGCATCAAAAGCAGTCCTGAGAGGGAACTATATAGCATTACAGGCCTACTTAAAGAAGCAAGAAAAATCTCCAATAAACAACCTAACCTTACACCCAAAGGGGCTAGAAAAAAAACAAGAAAACTAAACCTAAAGCCAGCAGAAGAAAGGAAATAATGAAGATTAGAGCAGAAATAAATTATATAGAAACTAAGAAAACAATAGAACAGGTCAATGAAACCAGGAGCTGGCTCTTTGAAAAACTTAACAAAATTGATAAACCTGTAGCCAGACTTATCAAAAAGAAAAGAGAAAGGACTCAAACAAAATCAAAAGTCAGAGAGGAGAAATAACAACCAATACTACAGAAATACAAATAATTAAAAGAGAATATTATGAAAAACTATATGCCACAAACTGGACAATCTGGAAGAAATAGATAAATTCCTGGAAACATATAAACTACCAAAACTGAAATGGGAAGAGAAAACTTAAACAGATCAATAACCAGCAAAGAAGTTGAAACAACAAAGAAATTGAATCAATAATCAAGAAACTCTCAGCAAACAAAAGTCCAAGACTGGATGGCTTCACAGGCATATTCTACCAAACTTTAAGGGAACTTAATACCTATTCATTTCAAGCTATTCCAAAAAGTAGAAATGGAAGGAAAACTTCCAAATTCGTTCTATGAGGCCAGCATTACTCTGATACCAAAACTAGACAAAGACTCTACTAAAAAAGAGAATTAAAGGCCAATATCCCTGATAAACATGGATGCAAAAATTCTCAATAAAATATTATAAAGCCAAATCCAGCAATACATTAAAAAAATATTTCACCACAGTCAAGTGGAATATATTCTTGGGTTGCAAGGGTGGTTCAACCTTCACAAATCAATCAATGTGATATACCACACCAATAAGAGAAAGGATAAGAACCATATGATCATTTAAATAAATGCAAAAAAAGCATTTGACAAAGTACAATATTCATGATAAAAACCCTCAACAAAGTAGGTTTAGAGGGAACATACCTCTACATAATAAAGCACACACAAAAAACCCACAGCTAGTATCATCCTCAATGGGGAAAAACTGACAACTTTTCTTCTATGGTCAGGAATAAGACAGGGATGTCCACTCTAACCCCTGCTATTTAACATAATACTGGGAGTCTTAGCCACAGCAATCAGACCATACAAAGAAATAAAAGGCACCCAAACTGGTAAGGAAGAAGTAAAACTTTCACTATTTGCAGATGATATTATACTGTACAAAGAAAGCCCAAAACACCACCAAAAAACCAGCTGGAATGGATCAATAAATTCAGTAAAGTCACAGGATACAAAATCAATGTGAGGAAATCTCTCGCATTTCTATATAGCAATAATGAAGCAGCAGAAAGAGAAATCAAGAAATCAATCTCATTTACAACTGCATCAAAAAGATATCTAGGAATAAACCTAACCAAAGAGGTGAATGACCTATACTTTGAAAATTATAAAACACTGATGAAAGAGATTGAAGATGACACAAAGAAATGGAAAGACATTCTGTGCTCATGGATTGGAAGAGCAAATATTGTTAAAATGCCTATACTCCCCAAAGCAATCTACATATTCAATGCAATCCCTATAAAAATACCACTAGCATTTTTAATAGAGCTAGAACAAACAATACTAAAGTTGTATGGAACCACAAAAGACCCTGAATAGCCAAAACCACCTTGAAAAAGAAAAGCAAAGCTTAAGGCATCGTAATTCCAGATGTCAAGTTAAATTACAAACCTGTAGTAATCAAAACAGTATGATACTGGCACAAAAACCAGACACATAGATTAACAGAACAGAGTAGAGTACCCAGAAATGAACCTACAACTATATGGTCAATTAACAAAGCAGGAGAGAATATCCAATGGGAAAAAGACAGTGTCTTCAACAAATGGTGTTGGGAAAACTGGACAGCAACATGCAAAGAATGAAACTGGACTACTTTTCTACATCATACATAAAAGTAAACTCAAAATGGATGAAAGACCTAAATGTGAGACCTGAAACCATAAAAATCCCATAAGAATTCACAGGCAGTCACTTCTTAGACATCAGCCGCAGAAACCTCTTCCTGCATGTGTCTCCTGAGGCAAGGGAAACAAAAGCAAAAATAAACTATTGGGACTTCATCAAATTAAAAAGCTTCTGCATGGCAAAGAAAACAATCAACAAAACTAAAAGGCAACCTATGGAATGGGAGAAGATGTTTGCAAATGACATATCCAATAAAGCGTTAACTATTCAAAATATATAAAGTACTTATAAAACTGAACACACAAAAATCAAATAATTCAATTAAAAAATGGACAGAAGACATTTGTCCAAAGAAGACATCCAGATGGCCAAAAGACACATGAAAAGATGTCCAACATCACTGATCACCATGGAAATGAAAATCAAAACTACAATGAGGTACTATTTCACACCTGTCAGAATGGCTAAAATTAACAACCCAAGAAACAACTGGCGTTGGCAAGGATATGGAGACAGAGGAATCCTCTTGCACTGTTTGTGGGAATGCAAACTGGTGCAACCACTCTGGAAAACAGTGTGGAGTTTCCTCAAAAAGTTAAAAATAGAACTACCCTATGACCCAGCAATTGCACTACTAGGTATTTACCCAAAGAATACGAAAATACTAATTCAAAGGGACACAGTTATCCCGATGTTTACAGCAGCATTATCTACAATAGCCAAATTATGGAAATAGCCCAAGTGTCCATTGACTCCTGAATGGATAAAGAAGATATAGTATATATATATATATATATATATATATATATATATATATATATATATTTCTCAGCCATCAAAAAGAATGAAATCTTGCCATTTGCGATGACGTAGATGGAGCTAGAGAGCATTATGCTAAGCAAAATCAGTCAGAGATACAAATACCATATGATTCCACTCATATGTGAATTTAAGAAACCAAACAAACACGTAAAGGAGAAAAAAGAGAGGGGCAAACCAAGAAACAGACTCTTAACTATACAGAACAAACTGATGGTTACCAGAAGGGAGATGGTTAACAGATGGGTTAAATGGGTGATGGGGATTCAGGAGTACACTTGTGATGAGCACCAGGTGATGTATGGAACTGCTGAACCACTATATTGCATACCTGAAATTACTACTACACTGTATGTTAGCTAATGGGAATTTAAATAAAAACTTATAAATACATACATATACACATACATAAAAATAATACAGTGAAAGTTTAGGACAACTAAGTTCAACTAAGACTGTAGATATGGGATTATGATAAAATTGAAGTATTTAAAATATTTTTGGTATAATTAATGGTAAGTGCTCTCACATGTTAGGAAGAGAATTAACATTTTCTCATTCTCAATACATGACATGACCTTTTAAAAAATATATAGAGGGGCGCCTGGGTGGCTCAGTCAGTTAAGCATTCGAATTCAGCCCAGGTTGTGATCTCATGGCTCCTGAGTTCAAGCCCCGCATGAGGCTTTCAGCTATCAGGAGCCCAATTCAGATACTCTGTGCACCTCTCTCTCACCTTCCCTGCTCATGCTCTCTCGCTCTCAAAAATAAATAAACATTTTTTAAAACTTAGAAATGTTATTAAAGTTTTCTGCTTTAACTGAATTTCTCCAAACACAGGCTACCTCACATTTGGGAAGACTAGACAGTTATTCAGATGTGTTTAAGCTCAAGGTTTAAGTTCCCAGTAAGGTCTGCCACCCGTCTCTCTAGAAACAAGTAAAATGCAAAGGGAGAAAAGATATTTTCCCTCCCTGAAAAGAAAATGCCAAGTCATCAGGGTAGGATAACAAAATAATGTGATAATGAATAATCATTCACATTTAAGGTCCATAGTAAAAGAATGATACTAAATTTCTTCCAAGAATGAGATTTTAAGGAGAAGAAAAGGGGACTCAAATGCTAAAGAGAATCAGGAGTCCCTTAAAGAGAAACGTCATCCACTGCACGGAAACAGTAAGACCGAGAAGTTCCAACCTAGGGGTTTTTTCAGCCCAAAGGTGATCTGGTTCATACTGATGAGGGATGGACACAGAAAAATGTACATCCAGGAGGCTGACTATAGCCTGCATAGTTTCAATAAGGATCAAATACATGCTGGTTGCTACATCCTTAAAGGGTCTCATATCTCATTAATAGTTAATATTGAACTAAATGGTAAGCAAGAGAAATAAATCTTGTGGAAGTAGCTTTATGAGTATAAATTCGAAGAAACATTTATGATCCTATACCGGCTGCATGCCCCACACCCCTTCTTGAGCACTAAGCATATTAACCATGAGCCTCACACAGCAAAAAGTGCAGCTCTTTCCATCCACAGATCCCATCCCCGCGCTACTTAAATAAACTCACAAAGTCACATCATAAAACTTCTCAAGAATTCTTTCTTGACCACTGAGCTTGATGGCCCTGGGACAATTCCCTTGCCTGAGAAAAAGGCTACATGTCTTTTAAAGTTTAAACAGCAATATCCTAAAAGATCATGAAATGGAGATAAAGGCTACATGTCTTTTAAAGTTTTAAACAGCAATATCCTAAAAGATCATGAAATGAAGATAAACTCCTTTTATCTATAAAATTACAACCTCCACATCCCAATTCTGAGAGAGTTAACATGATCAATATTTAAATGAGAAAAGAGGAAATGGTTAAGAATAAGCAAAATATTAAAATTTATATTTTAAGACTTCGTAAATTTTTTTTTTTTTTTGCAGTGTGTGGAGAAGTGGAAGTTTTTCTTTCCCTCTGACTTGTATACGTGTTTTCACATTTCTGTGCCATACGGTAAATGACCAGATGCTGCAAGACCTCATCTTTGCCTTTGTCTCTGAATGTCTGCTGTAGGCCTGTTCTCATTTTTCTCTCTCACTCTCACTCCTGTTTTTCTTCTGCTTATCTCTCTTTCCTCCCTTGCCTGATAGTACAGAATACGGTGTGTTTTTTTGTTTGTTTTTTAATAATTTATTGTCAAATTGGTTTCCATACAACACTCAGGGCTCATTCCAACAGGTGCCCTCCTCAAGGCCCATCACCCAGAATACAATTTTTATTCTTGATTTTTTTTTAATTTTTTTTAACATTTTATTTATTTTTGAGACAGAGAGAGAGAGAGAGCATGAACAGGGGAGGGTCAGAGAAAGAGGGAGACACAGAATCCGAAACAGGCTCCAGGCTCTAAGCTGTCAGCACAGAGCCTGACGCGGGGCTCAAACCCACAGACCGCGAGATCATGACCTGAGCCGAAGTCGGACGCTCAACCGACTGAGCCACCCAGGCGCCCCAATTCTTGATTTTTAAAAAGTTACTTGGGGATCTCCAGACAACATCCTTCCCTCCAAAAATTCCACTAAAAAATTATAATAAGCTCTCTTTTTTAAAAGCACAAACTCACAGCAACAGGGTGAATGGCAATAAAATTTTGGAATTTAGGGGCACCTGGGTGGCTCAGTCGGTTGGGCATCCGACTTCAGTTCAGGTCATGATCTCACACTCCATGGGTTCAAGCCCTGCATCGGGCTCTGAGCTGCCAGCACAGATTTGGATTCTGTGTCTCCCTCTCTCTGACCCTCCCTGGTTCATGCTCTTTCTCTGTCTCAAAAATAAATAAACATTAAAAAAATTTTTTTTTAATTTTGGAATTCGTAAAGTAGAAGGTAAATGATCCCCAAATAGTCAATACTAAACTTTCAATAAGGAAGTCAAAATTCACCTGATGGCAGAATTCTCGAGACCCAGGAACTGACGATACCAAGTGCCACACACACAAAAAAGGTGAATGAAAGGAAATACATGATGCAAGAAATGTCAAAATATTTTCTATATTCCCATGAAAAATAAAGGGGCACCATGAAGGATCAGGGAAATAATGATAACTACACTAACATTATTAAGCCATTTAATGCTAATTGTGAGAAAGGAGTGACGCGGACAAATCACACGGCATGAAGCAAGAAGATACAAGGCAATTGTGGTCAAAATTGCTAGCCCACATAGGAAATAAAGGGAAAAACACAAACTGTAGCCTGTTTGTAGATGAAAGTGCCACATGACTCGTTATTTCACACTCATCATTCAGCAGTGAAAGTAGAGATGACCTATCTATAAAACACCTGGGTAGAAGGAGTATTGAACAAAAATAATAGACTAACATGGCTTGTAGATTCCTAAGACAAGTATTCTGGCAGCTGTGATTACCTACAGAAAGAATAAGAGTTAATTCAAAGTATAGCACGTTTATAAAGACACAGGATCTATTTTCTGCTTCAGGCAATGAAAAACTCTTAACTTTAACCCACAGGCTCTTGATGTCAACATATCAGCCACATGGTTCTTCTTTCTAGTTCCTGAGTATAAACAAATATACTCCAACTGCAGGGTCTAACTTCTGTTTGCCTAGCCTAAAATGGTTTCTCTCAAATCTGCATTTGTAGGCTCTTTCTGATCTCTCTATAAATGTCGAAAAGGACTTCCAGGACCACGATTTCCAAGCTAACCATGTTCACCTGCCCGTTCTAGACCTTAAGGATAATGAGGACAGTGACATCAATTTGTCTTATTCACTGCTGCATCCCCAGTACCTGGAAGAGTATTTAGCACACAGTAGATGTGCAATAACTATGTATACATACACGAATGAATGAATTAAAAAACAGCATACAACCTTCCTTAAAATAACACTTTTCCTTATATACTCTAGACAATCACCTTATCCTATCCATATGCTTTGCTTATGAAGGTTTAATTTATACAAATAACTGATCCAAGTAACTGAACATAATAAAGTTAAATTTTTTCCCTTACTTTCCTAACATCAGCTAGGAACCCAGTCATCCGTTCAATACTGGGTACATATAATTGCCCTCTCTTCCTCTCAAATGCACTGATAGTAATCCATGCCATAATTATTTTAATCATTTAATGATAGAGAAAGCAAAAATACTTTCTAAATGATATTTACAGACCCACCTAAATTCAACCCATTATTTGGTCACCTCAAAAAGTGCATTAGGAAGAAAAAAGACAGACTCACATCACTAAAATTTAGAATTTAACTATGAGCACTGTATTTAAAATTCTGTGAAGCAAAGAATCACCATTTCATTAAGAAAGGATGCTGAATTTTGTCAAATGCTTTTTCTGCATCGATTGACAGGATCATATGGTTCTTATCTTTTCTTTTATTAATGTGATGTATCACATTGATTGATTTGCGAATGTTGAACCAGCCCTGCAGCCCAGGAATGAATCCCACTTGATCATGGTGAATAATTCTTTTTATATGCCGTTGAATTCGATTTGCTAGTATCTTATTGAGAATTTTTGCATCCATATTCATCAGGGATATTGGCCTGTAGTTCTTTTTATTGGGTCTCTGTCTGGTTTAGGAATCAAAGTAATACTGGCTTCATAGAATGAGTCTGGAAGTTTTCCTTCCCTTTCTATTTCTTGGAATAGCTTGAGAAGGATAGGTATTATCTCTGCTTTAAATGTCCGGTAGAACTCTCCTGGGAAGCCATCTGGTACTGGACTCATTTGTTGGGAGATTTTTGATAACCGATTCAATTTCTTTGCTGGTTATGGGTCTGTTCAAGCTTTCTATTTCCTCCTGATTGAGTTTTGGAAGTGTGTGGGTGTTTAGGAATTTGTCCATTTCTTCCAGGTTGTCCAGTTTGTTGGCATATAATTTTTCATAGTATTCCCTGATAATTGCTTGTATCTCTGAGGGATTGGTTGTAATAATTCCGTTTTCATTCATGATTTTATCTATTTGGGTCATCTCCCTTTTCTTTTTGAGAAGCCTGGCTAGAGGTTTATCAATTTTGTTTATTTTTCAAAAAACCAACTCTTGGTTTCATTGATCTGCTCTACAGTTTTTTTAGATTCTATATTGTTTATCTCTGCTCTGATCTTTATTATTTCTCTTCTTCTGCTGGGTTTAGGGTGTCTTTGCTGTTCTGCTTCTATTTCCTTTAGGTGTGCTGTTAGATTTTGTATTGGGGATTTTTCTTGTTTCCTGAGATAGGCTTGGATTGCAATGTATTTTCCTCTCAGGACTGCCTTCGTTGCATCCCAAAGCGTTTGGATTTTCATTTTCGTTTGCTTCCATAGGAATCACCATTTCAGAATAACCCTTTTGTAACAGGCTGGTCAATCATTCATTCATTCATTCATTCATTCATTCATTCATATCTGTTCATTCACTCACACTTTAACTTTTACTGAGCAACAACCATGTGACAAGTTCTCCAATAGTGGATGTGAAGAACAAAGTGAGTATGGCCCTTGACCTCAGTTAATAATTTTTTTTTTTTTTAATGTGCGAGTAGAGGAAGGGAGGAGAGAGGGAGACACAGAATCCCAAGCAGGCTCCAGGCTCTGAGGTGTCAGCCCAGAGCCTGATGCGGGGCTTGAACTCACAACTGTGATATCATGACCTGAGCCGAAGTCAGACACTTAGCCGACTGAGCCACCCAGATGCCCCAATAATCTTTATACAAACTCTTTTCTCTGGTTCTTTCCCTTTTAAATGACCAACTTATGTTTTTATATATAGTATAAATTTTATATTGCATACATGCACATACACCACACTAAAAGGAAAACTGAGCAGAGTTGTTCATGGTATTTTTTTTCTGATAAATGCCAAGTAATAACCTTTATTTACACTTATACTCTTCAGTTTTCTTGAGATCACAAAGATAAATATCTTGAATGGCAGTATGACTGCTTTTCTACACAACCTTTCACATACACACATGTGCATGTGCATGAAAAGGATAAAGCTAGTGCCTATTTTTATAAATCACTCAAAAGGAAAACTACAAAAGTAATTTTATGAATATCCTTGGTGAATTTATGGAGCCTATGCCCACCTAGGAATAGAATATTGCATTCTTCTGAGACACACTATTCAAGAAGTTAAGAAGTATTGTTACGGAACCTGGTCTGGATCACCCAGCGGAAGAACCAAGCGGCACTGAAGATCTTGGAAGGCAGGAGGTTGATTTCACAGGGGGGGTGGCTCAGAGGAAATCACAGCCCAGAGGTCTGAGTCCAAAACGTAAGCAGAGGGGACAATTTATAATCTGTTACTTCTGCATTCCTGGCAAGTGGAGTGGGAAGAAAAACCCGGAAGGGGAGTCTTCGTGCAGGGACTGGAATTCCCCTTCCAGTCCTGTCGGCCATCTTATAACAGATTTTTCCCTATTAGTATTTGCTTGTAAACTATACAAGATTATCCTACTCTTTTCAAATTCATTTAAAGGTACCGCACCTAGAGGCGCCTGGATGGTTCAGTCAGTTAAGTCTCAGACTTTGGCTCAGGTCATGATTTCAAGGTTCTTGGGTTTGATCCCTGCCTGGGCACTGTGCTGACAGCCCTCAGCCTGGAGGCTGTTTAGGACTGTGTGTCTTCCTCTCTTCCTGTCCCTCCCCTCTCCTGCTCTGCCTCTCCCTCTCAAAAACAAACATTTTTTAAAAATTTACTATGAAAAAAAGGTACCACACCTATTAACTCTGCCTAGAACCTGTTACTCTAGGGGTGGGGTTATTACTGAGGATGATGAGATTATACACAATGGTTGGCTAGCTCAAATGTAACCCAAATTGCAGTTAAATTTGGGAGGGGGTGGGTCTCTTCTTTTTTTTTATTTTTAAATTTTTTTTATTTTTTATTTTTGGGACAGAGAGAGACAGAGCATGAACGGGAGAGGGGCAGAGAGAGAGGGAGACACAGAATCAGAAACAGGCTCCAGGCTCTGAGCCATCAACCCAGAGCCTGACGCGGGGCTCGAACTCACGGACCGCGAGATCGTGACCTGGCTGAAGTCGGACGCTTAACCGACTGCGCCACCCAGGCGCCCCAAGGGTGGGTCTCTTCTTAGGTCACAGGCCTGTGTAACTGCCCTGACTGCGGAACACCTGGGGCAGCACCCTCCCAGGTGTTTCTGCAGTCCTCCCGGAACTCCTCTGGAACTCCACTCCCTGATATATACATTGTATACAAAGTTGAGCAAAACAATAGGGACACTTAGACCCTTGTGGTATATCTCTGATTTAATTAGTCTCTTGTGATTGTCCACGTTTAAGTGATGCAGCCTTTATTTTTGCATGTCTGAAATGTTGTAAGCCCTGTGCACAGCAAATCGAGATTTGTAATTGGCCTGACCCTACAATAAATGAAAATATGAGTGAGGCATATGGGATCTTCGTCTGTGAAAGTTGACCCCCATACCTTTTCCTCTCTTACTTAGCACTTCCCCACAGAGGTCGCTGGCCCTTTCCAGAAGTCTAGGACAAGTTTTTTTCCACTCCTGGAAGAGATACCTTCCTCTTAGTTGGACTATGTCATTAGAAAAAGGTCTGACCCAGAGTATATCTCAATTATCCTCAGGAAATCTGTAGGACAAAATAAAACTATGTCCTAGGCACTATGTGTTTTAAAAAAAAGAAAAGAAAAGAAAAGAAAAAGGAGTATGCCTAATTACCATAGCTATAATATTTCATTATAGATATTTTTTTCACTATAGAAATAATTTTAAACTCTAATGAGTGGAATAGGCAGAAAAGAGGTCAAATGAGTGTTATGGAAACTGGTCTGGAATCACCTGGCAGAAGAACCTAGCAGTACTCAGAGATCTTGGAAGAAAGAAGGTTTATTTTACACTGGTGGGCCCAGAGATCATTCTCCAGAGATCTGAGCCCAGAGCCTCAACAGAGGGGACAATTTATAGTCTGTTACTTCAGCCTCCCTCATTGGTAGTAATTTGGCACCTGAGGCAGGGGGGTAGGAAGGAAATCCCGAAATGGGAGCCTTCTGGCAAGGACTAGAATTCCCTTATCAGTCCTGTCTGTCATCTAATAACAGATTTTTCCCTAACATGAGTTGTAATAAAATGACACTTTGGTTAGGTGAAATAAACATTTGGCATAATTTTTCACTTTTCACTGACATTCAATACTATGCCTAACTTTATTTTTTAATGTAAAAAACAAACAAACAAAAACTATCTACCCTGACAAATCCTTTTACAAAGAGTATCTGAACTGACACCTTTTCTTTAAAATACTTAGAGTTGTGACAATATCTAACACCCCTTTATGCTAAAGCCTTCAGTTCTTCGCCTTTTTTTAATTGTACTTGTTTAAAAACCACCTTCAAAGTCTACAAGAAAGAAATTGTAGGAAAATTGATAATTTATTTTAACTCATTTTGATTTCAAACAGAATCAAAGGCTATTTGCATGAACGCAGTGTTTGTACTTTGCACAAAGTAAGGCTGTTCTTTTACATTAAAGCTACATAAGTAAGAACATTTTGTGACTACAGAAGCAATCTTCCCAGTTTTTGGAACAAACTGTCTCAGAGAAGAGAGTCTCATAAACCAAAGAGAGAAAGGTGCTGTTAAGGCAGTAAACAAGATGCCACAGACAGGGGAAGTTCCGACCTGCTGCTGTAGAGAGAGATCAGTTCTCTCCTGAAAACTTTTCTTCCCAGGCAGGAAGAGAGACTTCTTCAAGAAAGCAGAGCATGGACCTTAACCTAGATGATTAGAGAAATCTTACTATCTACTGTGAATCACTCACAACTTTTATCCAAAGCTCTAAAAATGTCTATACCCTTTTAATCCTACTTCTAGGAATTTATCCTAGGGAGAAAATCCAGTGAGTGGCAAAAATATCAAAGGTAACACTGCTTATAAGAACAAGAAAAAAATTATGGAAATAACCTATGCAGCTGAGGATAAGAAGACTAGTTAAAGAAATTAGCCACCCGTCTCAATACACCCTATAAGGTTATTAAAATAATGATGTAGTTCTATTGTTACTGAGAAAAATGAACAGGTTAGGAAAGCAGATTATGGACTGATTTATATAATATGATACTATTTTATTAATAAATAAAGATATGGAATGTCTGTATGGGTATGGGTGTTTTTGTATGTTTCCACAGGAAGAAAATCTATGAGGACAGTGAATATCTGTGAGCTGTGACATTGTTTTTATTCTTGCTATTTCTATTTCTGCTATAAACATAACGTACTTGCATAATAAAAAAAATTGTTTAAATGCCATACCATCTCTGGATATTTCAATATCTATTTAATGTAGTGGATGTCATACAGAAGGTCTCTGAGACTGAGACATTCTGAAGATATTGCTTAAAATATATTTTAGCACACATACCCAAATATGATGAGCATTAAAATATACCATATGGGACTCAATTCTAGAACCAGGCCATACAGTAATCCAGGATAGCAGAGTGAAATAAAAGAAGAGACTGGCACTCTCACAGGCAAACGACTAAGCAAGAAGACATCACCTATAGAAATTTAACACATGAAATATAGATAATTATTGCAAAGCAAACAAAATTACATACAAAGATAATAATAATTCAAAGATACCGTAATGAGCCAGTCTCCGTCCCGATCACAGAATAGAGCACACTGACATCAGCATATAAGCAGTTTTCAGGGATCTCCAGAATCTTTTTCCAATTCTTCAAGAAATTAATATATTCAGCTTCATATGTTAGTTTTATTTTCAACCTTCTGGCCTTTTCCTACTCTTTTCCAATGCTCTTACTTAAATAAATAAATAAACTTTTAAGTAATAAATGTTCACATTCAGCCAGCACAAGAAGGCTAAGACTTCCCAAGTCCCTTCATTGTCTACTGATTCTTATATGCAGTTCTGCTAATCCTGAGTATAAGATGAATGAGCCAACAGAAAGGAAGGCCCCTCAGATACACAGATTCAGGTGGGAGAGAGTATGTCATACATGGAGAACAAAAAAGATTGAATCTTACCAGATAGGGTAGCAGGAAATGACACAGAGGAAAGCAAGGACCAACTCATGAAGAACCTTATATACAACACAAAAAGACTACGCTTTCTGAACTTTACAATTAAGGAAAAACACTAAAGGCCTAAATGTGATACCTGAAACTATAAAAATCCATAAGGGAGCACAGGCAGTAACTCTCTGACAATGGCCATAGGAACTTTTTCTAGATATGTCTCCTAGGGCAAGAGAAATAAAAGCAAAAATAAATTATTGGGGCTACATCAAAATACAAAGCTTCTGCACAGCTAAGGAAACAATCAACAAAACTAAAAGGCAACCTATAGAATGGGAGAAGATATTTGCAAATGATAAATCCGATCAAGGTTGGTATCCGAAATATATAAACAACTTATAAAACCCAATACCCAAAAAACAAATAACGCAATTAAAAATGGGCAGGTTACACGAACAGACATTTCTTCAAAGAAGACATAACAGGGGCACCTGCTGCTCCACCAGTAGAGCGTGTGACTCTTGACCTTGGGATTGTGAGTCTGAGCCCCACATTGGGCATAGAGATTACTCAAAAACATACAGGTAGCCAACAGACACATGAAAAGACATTCTTCATCACTCATAATCAGGGAAATACAAATCAAAGGTACAATAAGATATCATCTCACACCTGTCAGAATGGTTAAAATCAAAAACAAAAGAAACAAGTGTTTCAGAGGATATGGAGAAAAAGGAATGCAAACTGGTGCAGCCACTATGTGAGACAGTATGGAGTTTCCCAAAAAGTTGAAAACAGAATTATCCTATGATCTAGTAATCGCACCACTGGGTATTTACTCAAAAATACAAAAACACTGATTCAAAGGGATATATGCACCTCTATGTTTATTGCAGCATTATTTACAATAGCCAAACTATGGAAGCAGCCTAAGTGTCCATTGACAGATGAATAGGTAGGTAAAGAAGATGTGGTGTGTGTGTTTTATATCATATAATAATATTCATATACGTAAGAATAAAAAAGAATGCAATCTTTCCAGTTACAACAACATGGGTGGAGCTGGAGAGTATAATGCTAAGTGAAATAAGTCAGTCAGAAAAAGACAAATACCATCTGATCTCATTCATGTGTGGAATATAAGAAACAAAACAAATGAGCACAGGAGAAAAAGAGAGAGACAGACAAACCGAGAAACAGACTCTTAACTATAGAGAACAAACAAACTGATGGTTAGCAGAGGGTGAGGGGATGGGTGAAATAGGTTATGGGGATTAAGCACTTGTCGTGATGAGCACTGGGTGATGTACAGAATATCTAATATTCTTTGAAACTGAAATTGAAATGTACTTAGATATCAAGATGATTTTATGATTTTATGGGTACCAAGTCATGCAAAAAAAAAAAAAAAGATAAAAATCTTTGTTAATTAGAGATTCAAAATAAAAGCTGAGTCAACTTCGTGAAGACAAAGGTTCCCAGACAACCTTCAGATATTCAAAGAAATTTCTCTCCCAAGAGCTACCCAGGACAATGACCAGGATCTATCTTAAGCCGTTAGAACATGTGTACTACTTACTCCTCTCACAAATGCTTTTGGTGTTACTTAGGTGCTAAGCACTGTTTCAGGCACAAGAAGATAAATCCTGCCCTCATGAAGTTTGCACCATAGATCTGTGTGGCTTCAAATATCACTACTTCTAGTCTA
The DNA here is from genome assembly GCF_022837055.1 of Prionailurus viverrinus. Lineage (NCBI taxonomy): Eukaryota > Metazoa > Chordata > Mammalia > Carnivora > Felidae > Prionailurus > Prionailurus viverrinus. Next base: position 60,154,741 of record NC_062564.1, on the reverse strand, counting down.
TTGGGCGAAAAAGGGCTATAATAATCTCCCTGAAACCATGATCTTTGAAAATAATTTTAAGGGTAGATAATCTATGGGAAATACCCTATTAAACACAGTTAGCCAAACATCTTTATTTGAAGACTTCGGTTATGTTAATGTGTACTGTGAATCTCCAAGAAAGGGGTATGGAATTATGCTTTTCCCCAACTTATTTGAAGAAGGAACTCCTGCATTAAAAAATATGCATTACTAGTTCATAGAAGACCAGAAATACTGGGCTACAGGACACAGTCCAAAGATAAAACATTTTGGAAAGAACAGAAGTATTTGGTGCAGTGGAAAGTGTAGCACACTTGAAGTTCAAATCATACCTCTAACTACTAGCTCCTTGGGTTTGGTCTTTCTCCTCTATAATGTGAGAATGATATTATCTACACTGTAGTCCTTCAGGATTGTGGTAAGATTCAAAAGAATTAAATACATCGGGATTTTCTTTTTATACTATACTATGCAACATAAATATGAACATGTCTTTTATTTACATAAAGATTTATCTAAAGATCGTTTAACAATGCTTGGAATGGATCTACGGAATTAGCTAAATGGTAAGTACTACTTTTGTGCACAATGTGTAGTATGTGTACAATGTTTTGGAAGGTAAGAATTTCAGGATCTCCTAAATTATATCTCGCAGATAACCACATAGTCTGACTATAAATGAGACTATCCCTTACTTAAGTAATTAGTTTTCTAAGAATTTCAGGTTCTGACTGATATTATGCTTTTATTTTGATTTCTGGAATAAGAGTGATGCAGTTTCCAAAGTGTCTGCCATCCTTTCATAGATGCCTTAGTTTCCTCATCTCTAAAATGGGGATAATTACCCCAGTGCCACAGGTTTATTGTGAGGACCAAATATATATAACACACTATTAAAATATCTGGTGCTTTTTTGGTGTCCCATTTATAAAGGTGATTGATTATCAACGTGTAGACACTCTTTTTTCAGGTTATCAACACCGTCACTAAAAGGGTATCGAACACAGTTGTTCTCTTCTGTTCCTTAGCTGGTATTCTTTAAACCAACCCAGATGATAAAGTGATACAGAATGATGATACATAAAAGATCACTAGTTTTCCACTAGATCTTCATTCATAAACCCAACTGTTTCATGCCACAGTGCTCTGATTTTACTCTCCAAAAATAAAATAATGAGTCAAAAGCTGTAGATGCTGGTAAATGGAAAGAGGCTGACAGCAGTTCTTTCTAGGACCATCTGGTGCTAACAATCTCTCAGGGAGCCAGGCAGCTTCGTGGTGATGACTATTCAGTTTTTTTCTCTCTCTTTTGTGTAACGCTACCTTAGGCGCTCAAAGAGAGTTTAATGTAAATGCATGCTCAGAAACTTAACTACAGTTGTCTAAACACTTAAAAAAGCAGAAGTCTTGGGGCACCTGAGTGGCTCAGTCGGTTAAGCATCCAACTCTTGATTTCGGCTCAGGTCATGGTCTCACTGTTCGTGTGTTCAAGCCCCACATGCTGACAGTGCGGAGCCTGCTTGGGATTCTCTCTCTCTCTCTCTCTCTCTCTCTCTCTCTCTCTCTCAATCTCTCCTTCTCCTTCTGCCCCTACCCCCTGCTCGCTCGCGCTCTCTCTCTCTCTCTCTCTCTCTCTCTCAAAAATATATAAACTTTAAAAAATAAAATAAAGTGCAAGTCTTTGCATGTATCCCCAGACATAAGAGTCAAGATGTAAGAAGACTCGACACAACAGTACAGTCTTGCAGAAGTCATGTGGGGTCAGAGGATATTATAGAGGTTATGTTTGCTTTCCAGTTGCTCCATTAATAGCTACTGAGAATAGAGGAAGGCATGTGGCCCAAAATTATATTCTTGCCAAGTACTACTAGCCACTGTACTCACAGGTGGTTAAAGATAACCTAACTGGAACCTCCCTAAGCAGAGTAAACCATTAAAAAATATTATAAAACTTGGGGCACCTGGGTGGCTCAGTCGGTTAAGCCTCCGACTTCAGCTCAGGTCATGATCTCGCGGTCCATGAGTTCAAGCCCCGCGTCGGGCTCTGTGCTGACCACTCAGAGCCTGGAGCTTGTTTCAGATTCTGTCTCTCCCTCTCTCTCTGACCCTCCCCCATTCATGCTCTGTCTCTCTCTGTCTCAAAAATAAATAAACGTTAAAAAAAATTAAAAAAAATATATAAGTGACTGGGAATGCTATGTTGAAAATCCAGAAAATCAAGCACCTAGGTGGCTCCGTCAGTTAAGTATATGACTTCAGTCAGGTCATGATCTCATAGTTCTTAAGTTCAAGTCCCACTTCAGGTAAGCACGAGCCCACATCAGGTGAACACAAGTCCTGCTTAGGGCGAGCCCTGCTTCTCTCCTCATGGGATTCTCTCTCTCTATCTCTGTCTCTCTCTGCCCCTCATTCACTTGCACCCTCTTTATCTCTCTCAAAAAACAAAAAACAAAAAACAAAAAACAAAAAAGAAAAAGAAAAGAAAATTCAAAAAATCACTGGAAAAGTTTAAAAATGATGTGTGTTCATCATATATCTATTCTCTAGGCTTGGAGTAGGTGATGGAGAGAGGCATGAGGGGCCGGAACGTGTGTTATAGAATTTAGTTTGAGTCAGTGCAAAGCAAATGAAAAGTTACATAATAAAATTCTATTTGAAAACTTCCATGAGATAGAATCACTTCAGCTAGGTTTCACACACCCTTGATCATCATAGCTCAGTCTTTGAAGTCATTTCCTTTCAGTCACTCACTCAGGCATTTAATCTACAAGTTGTTCAATGAAACCCTAAAGCTGAAAGCATTCAGCCTGGCAATCAGACCATGTGAATTTGTATCCTAGCCAGACAATTACTAACTATAAGTCCTTGGACTATTTAACTTCTCCCCCACTTACTTTTCTCATCTATAAATTGAGGATTATCATAGTATACTTATTATCAAGATTTTGTGAAAATGAAAAGAGAAATACATATAAATTCTTAGCAGGTACTGGCCACACAGTTAAATGTTCAACCCATGTTGGTCATTGTTATTCCAAAAATATATTGAGCAGCCTTTAGATCCATGGCACTATGAGCTAGCTATAAGATAATCCAGAAGTGGAAAAGCACCAAACTTTTTATCGAAAAGTTTGGAATCTAGTTTTTAAAAAAAGACATGGAAAAAAAACAATAAATTACAGCAGCAGGCTGACCACAGTTGGTGTCATTTTTTAAAATACAAATAAGTTAGAGATGTCTGGGTGGCTCAGTCAGTTAAGCATCTGTCTCTTGATTTCTGCCCAGATCATCATCCCAGGGTCATGGGATCAAGCCCCGTGTCAGGCTCTGCACTCAGCATGGAGCCTGCTTAAAGATTCTCTTTCCCTGACCCTCTCCCTCTGCCCCTCTCCCCTACTCATGCTCTGTCTCTAATAAACACATACATACATACATACATATACACATACACACATACATACATACATACATACATACATACATACATATAAGTTATATGTTCTCAGAAAACAAGATTACTTCCAGAAGGAGAGATCATAGAAAGACTTCTGAAAATCCCTCATTAGCAGAGACATGGAAGATGAATAAGATCTGTAAATCTATATTTTAGCATCTGAGGTGAAGCATTCTAGATATAATATATATCGTGAAATCTTCCAGGTGAATCTAGTGAATCTAGACTAGAGAAGACCTTGAATGCCAAGCTAAAAAGTAAGGAATGTACTTGTTCCCAGAAAAGCATATTGAAGGCTTTTTAATAGGAGAGGATGAGAATTATATTTTAGGAAGATGAGTGGAAAGGTAGAATTTTGAACATAGCACAATGAAAAGATCAGCTGTTGGCTAATATCACTGTACCTTCAAGAGGTAAGTTGAGCCTAAATAGCCTAGTCAGGGAACAAGATGGAAAAGAAGAGAAAAGCAAAAGAAATTAATAAATTTTTACACAATCACAACTCATTGTCTTAACTGATATCTCCTAAAGCTTCCAACTTATCAATCAAGCATGAAAAATCATGTCAAGATTTTCATGTTAATGAGATGTGTCTTCTTCCTTGTTTAGACCATTTAATAGTGATCCCAATCTGACATGAACAAGAGATGACAATACAGTCGTAGCTGCACTGTTAGTCACAGAAAAGCTAAAGAGTGAAATGGGTGCTAAGAACAACCTAGGTACGGAAAGACAATGTCTAGGAAAGAAATCGTAATAAGCTAACCAAAGAACCCAAATTAGAATTTTCCATTACTTTTTCTCTAGAGGTAGTTAATAAACTTTGAATGTCACAGATAACATTGAGATTCTAGTCTACAGTCTAGAAAAATGTACACACACAAAGTTGTTAGGGAGAGTCACAGTCTCCCATGAATGTTTAGCATGCCTGCTCAGCATGACTGATAGCCATATTCATGTTCATTGACCTAAGGTTAACATTATCTACTATAAAAAATACATGCTGCAATTCTATGAAAATTAATTGAACCACTTTCCAGTTGTGATATACATTAATCAAATTCCTCTAATAGGACAAATATGGCTTTATACTTAAAATATTTAGTGCAGCACATAAGTGAAAATGATCAAAATAAACATCATGTTTTACTGAATGTATGTGCTTCTCTAAATCACTGTATCTCTCTTCATAGAGCACTAAAAAGAAAGAATATCCAAATTAATGGACACATAATGACTGCAATATAGATAACTTTAAAGGAAAATATAAAAACCTTCTATAACAGGCTTACTAAGCCTGACTTCTTCATATGATTGATTTATGTGCAAGAAACTTGATACATCTGTCAGACTTTATTTCAGAAATAAATTTTTTCTCATAATCTTGTCTGATTATTTACAAGACTGTTATACTGATTGCAGTCACCTTAAACAATAAATATGCAGATTATTTAAGCAAAATATGGACCCAGTTACCAAGAATTTAGACAAGTTAAGCAAAGATAATTCCTTAGATCTAAAATTTATACTTAAGCACATGAGTTTAGGGTTTAAACTGCATGAATTTGAATTCAAGCTTCATTACTTCATAGTTGTGGACTTTGGGCAAGTTCATTAACCTCTATATGACCTCTATTCCCTATTTCTTCATCCTAAATTGCAGGATAATAATAAGACCTTCCTCTTAAGTTTGTTATTAAGAATTAAGTGAATTAATATATCTGCCACATAGGAAATACTATGTAAGGGTTTTGCCATTGTTTTTCTATCATTATGGTCGTTATATACTAGGGAAAATCAAGTTTGGTAAAAAAAAAAACAAACACAAAAAACACAAAAAAAAACCAAAAAACAATACTTGATATCCATTGCTCTTATGATCACCATCTGCAAGGTGGTATCATGTTAAGAAGCCTCAAGGTCAATGGCTGTGTCCAGTTATTTCTGCTGTGGCTTTACTTCTTGGGTGAGAACAAAGAATAGGGAATACAATATCACTTCAGATGACTTTGAGAATGTTTGGAAATTTTCCTACAGCTTCAGACCTGGCTGTGGGAGACCTTGATTTTCTTTTGGAGAAGAGGTCTTCCTTCTGCCTTCCAGGAAATATATGTTCAAGAAATGTTTAAAGAAGTTTATTCTCTAAGTTTCAAAGATAAGTCAATAGATTTATCTGAAAGTTATAAATGTTATGGAAATAACCTTAAAGACTTTAGACCATATAGCTAGTATAATTCATTCAATATATAATAACAATTCTGTCCAAAATCAAACCTATACTTATTTAGTGAGAAACTTAGAGTTTCTTATGGTAGCTGAAAAAAATAAAAAGGGACACTGGATCATGACAAAGAAATGTTCCCAAAGTTTTCCTCCAATCTCTCTGTCAAGAATATGGACCTGGTAGGGGCGCCTGGGTGGCTCAGTCAGTTAAGCATCCGACTTCGGCTCAGGTCACGATCTCACAGTTCCTGAGTTCAAGCCCCGCGTCGGGCTCTCTGCTGACAGCTCAGAGCCTGGAGCCTGCTTCACATTCTGTGTCTCCCTCTCTCTTTGCCCCTTCCCTGCTCATGCTGTGTCTCTCTCTGTCTCAAAAATAAACATTAAAAAAAAAAAGAATATGGACGTGGTAAAGAAAAAAATATATATCAGTTGAAAAGTTGATTTGCAAATGATAAATGGAAAAAACACAGAAGCAGAAAATAGTCATACAGTTTCATATAATTAAGCCTAAATAAAGTGAATGGTGATGTCAGGCAATACAAATCACTGACACTTACCTCTTCTTCAATCTCTACAACTAATCTATCATTAATTCATATAAATTCCAATCGTAAAAACTGATTGTGAAGCCATGTTTTCTTCTCCATCCCTATTGGCATTCAAGCTATCATCACCTAGATTTCTACAATAGCCTCCTGATTGTTTTGTTTGGTTCCACTCTTTCTTTGTACACTTCATATTGTAGCTGTAGGGGATTTTTACCATAAGTCACATCAGGCCATGCCACTAATTAAAGCCCTGCAATGTCTTTTTAATGAACTTAGAGCAAAACTTAAACCACTTGACTGGAAGTGTATCACCCTGCTTGATCTGGCCTCTCCCCTTTCTGCCAAGTTCTTTTCAGCCTGCTCTGTCCCCTTATTCACCCTGCTGTGGACACACTGGCCTTGTTTCCATTCCTTGAACACACTTGTCTCACCTCAGGGCCTTTACATATACCACTCCCTCCACTTAAACCCTCACCCATCTCTCTTCCTGACTATTCCTACTTATCCCACAAATCTCAAGTGATGGTCAGTTACTCCCTCAGAAACACCTTTCCTGAGCATCCATGTCAAGCTGTCCTTACCTCCCATTTTACCATTATCATAGTCACAACAGACTAACCTTTTCCTTCACAGTTCTTATCACAGTGTCTACTTACATTTCCATTGTTATGTTTCCTGGTTTAATTATTCTTTCCCTAAACCAAAAGGTGATTGCTGGTATACCAAGGACAAACCATGCTTTACAAATAGCAGGCACTCAATATTTGTTGAATGAATCAATTACTTTTCACCAAACAATACAAATTAAGACTTAGAGAGGAAGTTCAAAATTTGATTTTAATTAAACAAAATAAATTAACACACTTGGGACCCAACTGGAGATTTACTACCAGAGCTAAATAAATAAATAAGCAAGCCAGTATATTTCTTTATCCCTTCTGTCTTTGGTCTGGTGAGATTATAAACCACTTTACCAAATGTTGTTCTTTTTTTTTTTTTTTTAACCAGCTAGCAATTTCTCCAAACTCTAAAATAGACATTAATTTGTAGAGTCTTTCTATAGGCAAGTTTCACACATGCATAAATGAGAATAATTGAGTTACCCAAGTTTTTTTCCCCTCTTTTAAAAATTTTTACCATTGAAGTATAGTTGACATACAATATTAGTTTCATGTGTACAACATAATGATTTGATAATTCTATACACTACACAGTGGTCACCACCACAAGTGTGGTTATCATGTCACCACATAACAGTATTATAATATTATTGACTATATTCTCTACGTACTTTTCATCCCTGTGACCTAATTTTATAAGTGGAAGTTTGTGTTTCTTAAAACCCTTCAATTATTTCACCCATCCTTCCCCCTGGCAACCACCACCTTGTTCTCTGTGTTTATGAATCTGTATCTGTTTTGTTTTGTTTGTTCATTTATTTTGCTTATTTTTCAGATTCTACATATAAGTAAAATCATTAGGTATTTGTCTTTCTTTGTCTGACTTATTTCACTTAGCATAATACTCTCTAGGTCCATCCATGTTGTCACAAATGGCAAGATCTCATTCTTTTTTATAGCTGAGTAACATTTCATTATATATACCACATCTATATCTATTCATCTATCAATGGACACTTAGGTTATTTCCATATCTTGGTTATTGTCTCTTGGGCATCTGTCATAGCAACATTTGTCTAGGCATGTCTCCCCAGGCAAGGAAAACAAAAGCAAAAATAAACTACTGGACTACACTAAAATAAAAAGATTTAGCAAAGGAAATCATCAACAAAACAAAAAAGCAACCTAATGAATAGGAGAAGATATATCCAGTAAGGGGTTAATATCTAAAATATATGAAAAACTAAAATAATTCAATACCAAAAAATGAAAAAAAAAAAACAATCCACTTAAAAAATGGGTAGAGTTGACCAAGTTTTAACATAATTGTGCTCATGCATTTTGAGATGAGACTACAATTCAAGCTTCCAGATTGTAAACATCAAGGGTTTTGGTTTGTTTTGTTTCCATTTAGAATGGAAATATTCAAGGTCACCAAGACAGAACATAGTCCAGTGAATAAAAAAGAAAGAGGATTTGAGAATTAAACAAAGCAGAACAATGGCATGTTAGCCTGCTCATAATTTCACACAAGGAAAAAGTAGACTCACTATAGGTTTGTCATCTTGTTCTCTTTAAAATTAAAAATTCTTCAAACAGAGTAATATAAACTTGTGTACTTCATCTTCTTCAGTTCACATTGATAATAATTTTGCTATGTCTCACCAGATCTATACCATTCTCCATTTTGCTCTCTGACCAAGGAGTCTGACTTTGGGCATTGGCTCAACTGAGCTTACTCATTCTCTGGCTTTTGTTGGGTTTGGCCAGTGGAAAACTCAGGCAAGACAAGGGAAGGAGAGAAAACAGGTCAAGGTCTTTATTCTATTGTCTCCCTCCCCAGGAAGTCAACTTTGGGTGGCTATGTTCCTCCATCAAGGTCATTGCTCTTCCAAAGAGGCATGTTTACAGACTCCTTCTCTTTTTGAGTTCCATACTGCTTCCTCCTCCCTTCACTGCTACAGATAGTAACAGTGTGGAGCCGGTACTATTTCTGGATTACCACAGTTACCTTGTGGTTTTCCTCACACAAACCTTTGTAAACAGCTTCTGGAAAAATACTTCTGTAAAACCTATGCCAATTTGAATATGCAATCCATTTCCTGTTGGTACAATGGCTGACACAACAATGTAGACAGTTACCATCATAGACAGAGCCCGACATTTTTTAAATTAGAAATTTTAGAGCATAAGCACACTAGGCTATCAACCCAGAAATATAACATTGAACCTACCTCATCAAATATAACATATCTAATCATTTTCACCCATTTTTGGCAATGATGAGGAAGCAGCAGAATTTCAAAGCATGCAAGCACCATAATTAATAAGTACCTAAAAATATGAACAATTACTGTAGCTAACTTTACTGAGCATCTATTTTATCAGACATGGTTATGAGAAACTAAAAACTACAAGTTTTTACTTGTACTTACTGATCAAGTAAGTACTTACTGATCAAGTATTATTAGGATGGAATATTGCTATTTAGGGAAGTTTCATTAAGTTTCATTAAGATCACAATATATCTTTGATATTTGTAATTTAAGTTCTTTTTGTTATGAGGATTCAGATTAATGACACTAGAAAAAGCTTATGCTCTGTAGTGGTTACTTTACATTTTTTTAGTTTTAATTGTTTACCTGTAATTTCAGTAAGGGAAAAAAATCTATCTATGATTTACCTAACAACAGAAACACAACATTTTTAAGGTAACTTTTATTTTGAATATCCTTAAATATTTATTCTAAGAACAAGCAATTTTGAATGGAAAAGAGAGCTTCGGTAGTTATTTTATAAGGTACTGGGTTTGTTAAATCTATTTGGATCCCTTTATAAATTAGAATGAGGAAATAACTTTTTATTTGAAATTTCAAGTCCTAATCCAAGTGTCCAGAGAGAATGATGATCGTCGTTCTTACTCTTTAGAGTAAAACAACCTTACATTTTCCCTATAGAAATTCCATTTTTTATAAATTCAGTGAAATTATTTCCACAAGGGTTTGAGATTCTGTAGATTTCCAGTAAAAGAGATATATGAGTACTGTTGTACAATTTAATTATAAATTCATTAATATGCCATACTCGATGGTGTAGGATGTTTTAAGGGTAATCTCTTGTGAAAGGATCACAAAGAGCTCTATCCCATAATAACTTTTTGGTAAAATGATGCTCAACAGTGCTTCCACTTGATGAAGGGCCCAACTGAAAGAAAAAAAGACCCATTAGTCACTTAATAGAGAACAGTCATAAAGACCTCAAAAGACAGTAGAATCTGTCTGTGGGTATATTACTCTATGAGTCTAGAAAGCTTAACCTCTCTCCTATCTCTCAGTATTAAATAATGGATTTGAGTTACTTGACTAAGCAAAAAGGCTTAGGTGATAACACTTAGCCAACAGTAAAATGGAGATAAACACAGCCTCATCAAAGGAAAATCCAGGAAAAGATCTCCACACATCAGAAAAAACTTCCCACACGATCAAGCTTAAAGAAAAGGTGTGAGTCAGTAAAGGCAGATGATTCTCTGAATCTAAGCATGAAGCCTAATCTGAGAGCAGACATCAAGACCAGAAAGACTTTTTCTCATCCCTAGTTTTTTGGAAAGTGAACTAAATCTACCACACAACTGAATTATTTTGAAAGGAGAGATTCAGGAAGGAAAGAGAAAATTCTAGTGCCACATGCACAACCACCCCTTCATTGCTCTCCTTCAGCACCTTCTCCATAAGGGAGTAGGAAGCATAGGTCTTGCCTGAAGTCCTTTGGGCAGCAGTCTCTGCTGACTCCTTATTATCCAAAACATCAGAGAGCTCACTGCAGGATTCAGGGCACCATCTTTTGTCGAGGGAGTGAAGAGCATGTTACCAAAACCAAAAGGATCTCATTTGTATTCTTTTTCTTCTTCACCTAGATTATGCAACGTCCAGGAGAAACTTGAATCTCTGAAGATTAGGTGTGGTAAACAGTCATAGAAATGTCAGGAGAATGCCAGATTACTGAAGTTATTAAATTAGAAAAGAAATTTTGTTTTCCATTTTGACCTGGAGGGAGGGGTTTCTTCCTGAAAAATGGAAAGGAAGGCTGAGTGAAGCATCCTTTTTAGTTTTCTAATTATTTGGCATTTTGTAAGTACAGAAAAAGCTTTGCAAAACTGAATTCCAAGAAATTAGTAATGCCATGTTAGCCTAACTTCACATACAGATAGATATTAATATATCTTTTCCTGACGATGAAAATAAAAAAGTCAAGAAGGAAAAAAGACAACGAAACATCATTCTCTAGTTACGTTCTCTGGACACAGAAAACCTACTACCTTTGAGGACTTCTGAGGATGTTTCCCAGAGACATGATAGACTGAACTGATCAGAAGTATAATGTGCATAGGACTAATGAAGACTGTGGGTGTTGTGTGATCTATAGTGAAGTGAAGAACTTCTCCTCCTGCATTAGGAAAAAAAGAAAATCAAGTTCTGACTTCCTACATGGATATTTTAGTCCCAATTCATTAATCAATATTTTTAAATTTTAAATAAATTTTAGAACAACTAAGATAGTGGGAGTCCAGGGTACAACCATCTATGGATTCTGCACATCTTTCTGTTTGGTTTGAAACTTTTACCCATGTGTCCACAACTCTTCTCTGCAAATCCAAGGCAAAATTGACTGATCACTTTAGAAAAAGTTAACTTTCAAAAAATGCCCAAATTACATAGTGACAGTTTGTATTACTAGCAACCAAAGACCAAAGAATGCACAATCAGAGTTATCTTTCTTATCCAGTCATAGACACTGTTTCTGGAACCTAGATATGAACTCCCAGTTTAGATCGCCAAATTTCCCTGTATATGTTTATACCTACATACAAGTTTTTCTGTGGTCATAGGCAATATTTGAAAGTTATTTCAGGCTAATACGACTCAAAGATGTCTACGTGACTCCATCAAAGTACCCACGGTTATTTGTTGTTGTTGTTGTTTTATTTTTCCTTCCTTAAAGCCTTTATTTTGAGACATGATAGAAAAATCTTGGAAAAGTAAGACATGATCACAGTTAAAAGTGAAGACAATCTAACCAGAAATCTTTAATGCCTATCAGCTAATGTTAAAGCTAAAGTTCTGGTGTATGTGACATGCTGCAGGGATGAAAGGAATGGTATTTAGTATTCCTCTCCTTATTCTTCACCCTCTCCTTCAACAGAGCCCACACCAACCTCCTCATAATCCTTCTCAAGGGCAGCCATGTCCTCCTGGGCCACAAAAATCTCTCCTTCCTCCTTGCCCTCACCCATGTACCAGTGAACAAAGGTACACTAGGCATACATGAGTAGGAGACACTCAAGACAGGATGATTAAATAGAACTACTTGAAAAGAACTGTCAGTTTGGAAATGTAAGGATATGTAGTAATTTCATCCAGTATCAAAATTACGTATCTATTCAGTCCCATTTTTCTCTAATTTTTCCTTTAACTTGTCACGTCCACATTTCAATCTTCAGGAAAGTAAAGAATAAAAGCACAGACTATCTGAGTCACATGAGTAAATAATACCTGAAAATATTAATGCACAAATACTCCTGATATTTCATAAAAATGACTCTACTACTGTTGGAGACATTGATAAAAAAGATCACGGGGAGCCACAGGATCTTCAAGGAGCCCTTAGAATGCTAGGCAGGCAGGACCCATTTCTACCCAACTCCTTCTCTACTAGACCATAGTTTTTTTTAAATAGTTGCTATTGGATATCTACTACCCAATAGCTACAGTTCTCAAAGAATTCTGAAAAACACGCCCTTCCCTCTTCCTGTCAAGAACTATAAAAGGGCTGAGATTTCATCCTATCTGTAGGCTAATCTTTACCTCTGCCTTAGTTTCATTGGTACTGGCAAAAGATATGAGACTCTTAGGTTAGAAACAAATGACTTTATTATTCACATTATTGCTAACACAGCATAAACATCATGTGTGTCAATTCCCTGTGTCCATATTCTCCACAAGGGAGATACAGAGCCCAGGTACAAGCTACACATAGAGTGGGTTTATGTCACAAGTAAGGAATCCTCAACTTAAAAAACTCTAGTCCTCTATAAGGGGCTTCAAGACAACCTGCCCATTTGCACTGGAGGAAGACATTATCTCTATTACACTGGAGAGTAACCAAACCTGGCTTTTACTCTAGAAGAAGACAAAACTATCCCCCAAGGCTGTTCACTGTACATCGTCCTTGAAATCATAATCTGAAACAAAATATGTCAGTGCTTTTGCTCTCAAGGCATGCAGAACAAGAAGGGAAGCATGCATAACAGTAAAAGACACACAGAGAATCACGTCTCAACAGCAACTTCCTGTCTCCCGGGTAGTGATGGCTTCCCTTCATTGATGCCACCATGTTTCCATTGCAGTGCCTCACCTGCTTTGATGATCCCCTGAATTCTGTCCACAACTTAGGAAAGAGTCCTTTTTTTACACTTTCCTCAATTTCTTTTTGAATGTGCCATTTTTCCCCATTGAGACCTCCTCTTGTAACCTCTGTGCAATTCTATTTCTCATCTGCAAAACAGATAATAATAACTATCTTTGAGGATAGTACTGAGAATACAATCAGATAATGTATATGAAGGTTTTAACATAACTTAGCATTCATTAAATATGCTAGTCATTTTTAATGTTTTTTTTTTCCTTTGCAGGGCACCTGAGTGTCTTGGTTGGTTAAGTGTCCAGCTCCTGATCTTGGCTCAGGTCATGAGTTCATGGTTCGTGAGTTCAAGCCCTGCATCAGGCTCTGTACTGATGGTGCAGAGCCTGTTCAGGATTCTGTCTTTCCCTCTCTCTGCCCCTCACCTGCTTGTGCTCTCTCTCTCTCAAAATAAATAAATAAACTTGAAAAAATTTATTTTCCTTTGAGTCAGACTCTGCATTTTGTTTTTGTGATTTTATCTTTTTAAAATTTTAATCCCAGTATAATTAACATAGAATATTGCATTAGTTTCAGGTGTACAATACAGTGATTCAACAATTCTATACATTACTCGGTAATCATCACAATAAGTATACTCTTAATCTCCTTCACCTATTTCACCCATCTACCTACCCACACCCCTTCTGGTAGCCATCAGTTTGTTCCTGTATAAGAGTCTGTTTTTCAGTTTGTCTGTTTTTTCTTTGTCCATTTTTGTTTTCTTAAATTCCACATATGAGTTAAATCATATGGCATTTGTCTTTCTCTGACTATCTTACTTAACAATATATCCTCTAGGTCCATCCGTGTTATTGCAAATGGTAAAAGTAACATCCTTTTATTTTGTGAATTCCTTGACTGATCTTTATAGATATACTTACTGCCTTTGTGCTTCCTACTTTTCTTACTCCTGCTTATGGTATTTCTTTTCCACTTAAAGAGTCCCCTTTAACATTTTTGTAAGGCTGGTTGAGCAGTCATGAACTCCTTTAGCTTTTGTTTGGGTAAATCTTTATCTCTCTTTTGATTCTGAATGAAAGTCTTCCTGGATATTCTTGGTTGCAGATTTTTTCCTTTCAGCACTTTGAATATATCATGCCACTCCCTTCTAGCCTGCAAAGTTTCAGCTGAAAAATCTACTGATCACCTTATGGATTTCCCCTTTATGTAACTGTTTTCTTTTCTCTTGTTGCTCTTAAAATTCTCCCTTAACACTACTTTTTGCCATTTTAATTACTATGTGTCTTGGTGTGGACCTCCTTGGGTTGATTTTGTTGGGAGCTCTGTTTTCTTTTTCAGATTCAGAAAATGTTCAGCTATTACATTGTCACATACATTTTATGCCCCCTTTTTCTCTCTTCTCCTTCTGGGATCACAATAATGTGAATGTTATTACACTTGATGATGTTCTTGAGTTCCCTTAATCTACTTTCATTTTTAATTATTCTTTTTTTCTCTCCTATATAGCTTGATGCTTTCCAATACTCTATCCTCCAGGTCTCTGATCCATTCTTCTGTTTCCTCTAGTCTACTATTTATTCTGTCTAGAATATTTTTTAATTTTAGTTATTGAGTTCTTCATTTCTAACTGGTTCTTTTTTATGTTTTCTATCTCTTTGTTGAAGATCTCCCTGAAGTCTTCCACTCTTTTCTCAAATCCTGAGTGTATTTATGACCATTATTGTAAATTCTCTACCAGGAATATTACTTATCTTCAGGAAAGTCAGATTACTTACTTAGGAAAGTTAGATCATCTCCTGCTCTGGAAAGTAGTGGCATTATGAAGAAGTCTTATAGTGCCCTGAAGTGCAAAGTTCCCTGTTCACCAGAACCTGGTGCTTCAGGAGTGTCACCTACATGTATTGTGTGCACCCTACTATCGTGGCTGACACTCACTTGCCTTCAGCACAGTCATCTGCAATGGCTCTCTGCCTGTTTTGGGCAGGGTTTGATCCCTGTGTTGTTAGTGGGCCATTATGGGGCTGCTTTGGGTTTTCGTTGAGTCAAACCAGGCATTTTCAAGAGCTGCAGGAGCACTAAGAGCTGCAGGAGCACTAAGAGCTGCAGGAGCACTAAACTACAGGGCGCTCTCCTTGTGTTGTCCTATGAGAAGCTTTCATTGGTGGGCAGAATCTGCAGTTCATAACGAATATCTGCCCCTAGCCCACTGCTGCAGCCACAGTCAGACTGGTATCTGTCGTTATCTTAACCTCTGCCTGGGACAGGAGTTAGTTTGGAGTGGTACTGGCCCATTGGGGTTGCACACTGCTAGGTTTGTGGTGCCGCTTAGGATGGACTCCTGTTGAGGGTGGTCCACAGGAGAATGTGGGACAGGCACACGATGTTAGTAAGGTTTGTATTTGTCTCCTGTGGGAAGGGACCTACAACAGCTTTAGAAAACTCCTGCCACTGGACTGGATGGGGCAAGTCTGCAGGATAGCATAGTGGCTGAGCACAAGGTGCTGACAAGGTCCACACAGGTCACTGTGGGAGAGGAGCTGCAGCTGCCCAGGAAAACTGCAAAGGCCCACGGATTGGAGTGGGGCAGATACACAGAAGGGGGGTGGGTGGAGCATGCTGATAGCAAGCTAGATGGAGAGTGTTCCCACTGTACTGGTTCCTGCAGGCATCCACATATGTAGTCTGGGAGGCAGGGGAAGGAAATGGTGCCTGCCAGCTCTTTTGTTATTGGAAAAGTCTCCCAAAGATCCCTGCCCCTCCAGCACATGCTCTGATATTAATAAACAAATCTCTATCTGTATACCCCAGGGTTTTTTTTTTTCAAACTGCTGCTTCTATACTGTATCTGAGTGGGGCTTTTCATTGTGCTCTTTACCGACAGAGACTCATTCTCCTCTCTTCCTCCAGCTCTCCCAGACCTGAGCCCTCTGAATTTTAAAATTCCAAGTGGTAAGCCGTGCAGATTGTGAGAACTTGTAAAATCTGGTTTCAAAACCAAATGCTGTGGAGATCTGCTTTCTCAGTGTGGGTTCCCCATGTCTGGGATGGCTGGCATGGGGTCTGCCTCTCTCTCCTTTCTGTGCCTGCAGCATCCCTCCCTCCTACAGATTGTCCTGCAGATCAATTTGTCTACCAACTGCATCTCCATCTTTCCCTACCCTCTTCCATGTGGGCTGTTTTCTAAATTCAGTTGTGGAGGGGCGGTTCTGCTAGTCTCCATGTCATTTTCTTGATTATTTGCACTGATATGGGTGTTATCTAGTTGTATGCAAGAGGCAAGGTGAGCTTAGGGTCCTCCTACTCTGCCATCTTCCCCAGAAGTCTTTTTTTTTAATTTTTAATTGAATTACAGTTGATCCATGATACTATATTGGTTTCAGATGTACAATATAGTGATTTGACATTTACATACATAATAAAATGCTCACCACAGTAAGTGACTATCTGTCATCATACAAAATTATAACAATATTATTGACTGTATTCTCTTTGCTGTACTGGGTAATTAATGTTTTTATCACTACTCTTTACCCACAGAATATAGTCATTTATCTTCACCTCAGCAATATTCTTTCCATGCTCTAAAGGAGGTAATTAACCCTATCCATTTCAACTTGGGATTTCACTGAGTTATCTTACATGATTTCTTTTTAATCTACCAGGTTCTTTATTCCAGAGTTTAAATTTTCTTTCAACTCCTTCTCCATAGAAAATAGCAGATCATCCCATTGTTATTCTATTTTCTGACCTTCTTTGAAAATTGGCCTTTTTCTTTTTCTTTCTAACAATTTTGTCAGATTTAGCAACCTGCTCAGTAAGAAAAGGAACATAACATGAAAAAAGTGGAAATATTCCAAGATAACATTTCATTAGTGAGAAAGTAGTTTTCATGTATTTACTGATGATTTTGATCATCCTATTGTTGGCATATTTTCAATGCACTTTTCTTAAAATTAAAGTCTGTGCAATGCAGACCTACTTAAATTTCAACATAAAGTAAGTAGTGTCTCTCACAGAAAATTTTCTACATTTCTGAGTGGTATAAATTATTAATAAAGGACTAAATGTGATAAAATTAAAAAGAGAAAGAATTGTCATTGAGCTTGACAATAGGGAATATTCTTATGGATTATTTATTCATTAATTTATTCATTCTTTTTTCCCTACAAAGCATTTTGACCCCTCCCTTCCTTGGTGATAGAGATCCAATGCCAACAGTCTCTAAGCAGATATCAAGCAAAGAGAAGAGATAAAATTTCCTATTGAAGAAATAGAAATCCCTCACTATGTATGGAATTTAAGAAAAAAAAAGCAAAAGGAAAAAAAGAAAAGAAAACCAAGAAGCAGATTCTTAACTACAGAGAACAAATTGATGGTTACTAGAAGGAAGGTGGATGGAGGATGGTTAAATGGGTGATGGGGGTTAAGGAATTCATTTGTGATGAGCACCGGGTGATATATGAAAGTGTTGAATCTCCATGTTGTACACCTGGAACTAATATTACACTGTAAGTTAACTAATTGGAATTTAAATACTTTTTAAAAAATGGTCTCACTGAATACTCAAAAAAAAAAAAAGGAAAGAAAGAAACAGAAATCCCAATATTCAAAGAAGGACCCACACACTCTTGAAGTTGCAATTTATCCCATCTCCCCAAAAGTTGGATCTAACACTTAATTCCCATATTGTGTGAATTGCAGTGCACTCAGCACTGCATGGGAAAGAGTAGTGAGGCACAGTGGCCTAGGCCCTCAAACCATGTGTCAAAGGGCAGCCTCAGGGGTAGGGGGAGGTGAAGCAAGTCCTCTGCACTGTTTCCTTCTGGTCCTTGTGCTTAAAGCAAAGCCTGTAACTCTAACCCAGAGTGCCTCATTTGGCCACTCTCAATCAGGAAGAGGTGAGATCTATGGGCTGAGGTGAAGTCTCTGTAGCCAAAAAAGCAGGTGCTCTGGGAAGACAACTTGATGGACCATTGAAACACTTCTAGGAGACAGACCTCAAAGCAGTGCCAAGAACATTTTAGTGTAATTGGTCATGACCAATTCAGAAACGCTTTGTGCAAAAAACCTCTCTCTAAATGACATGTGTTTCCTTGGAGTCTTTTTGCTCTCAGACTACTCTGTTAGTTTCAGGTCTGGTAAAGAAAAGGAAGGGTAGAGTTCTCATTAAGAATTTCCTGAAATTGGGGGTGCCTGGGTGGCTCAGTCGGTTAAGCATCCAACTTTGGCTCAGGTCAGGTCATGATCTCACAGTTCGTGAGTTCGAGCCCCACATCAGGCTCTGTGCTGACAGCTCAGAGCCTGGAGCCTGCTTTGGATTCTGTGTCTCTCCCTTTCTCTTTCCCCCTCCCCTACTCTCTCTCTCTCTCCCTCTCTCAAAAATAAATAAACATTTTTAAAAAATAAAAAAAAAAACCAATTTCCTGAAATTCGTATGAAGGGGAATTATTTCCATTTTTTTTTTCTCTGAAGCTTTTATTCTTCATTTCTCAAAAGATTTCCATACCTACTCAAATTTGATAAGGCAGCTGTAATGAATGCCTTTGGTCATCAGTCTGGTATGTGCTCTCTCAAATATTTAGCATTGCCAACCTCAGAAGGGACTTTTAATGAAACAAAGGTCTTTCTTTAATTCCCAACCATGAGGGAATTACAACTAAAGTCATAACCACCATCACAAGCAAAGTCATAAAGTTAGCCATTTGTTCAGTCTTAAACATAGTTTCATTACCTGATACTTTTTTTCTGCATTATCTTTTTTAGTTTTTGTTTTTGTTTTTTTTAATTACAGGGATTTTATGTTTATCCACAATTATAGCCCTTGGTGGAGAACAGAAAGAATATTCTCTTAAAAAAAAAGAAAATGGGTATAGAAGAGCCCCACTCTTACAAAAGGAGACTGTTCTTATCTTCGATCCAAACAAAAGTCCCCAAAAGATTAATGTCATAAGTAATTTACAAATGTTTAGACAATTTTCAAAATTCAAGCAAGATAACAAAGCTGATGAGTATATTAGACAAACTTTTACCAAGTATATGTAAAAGACTTTCATCAAAATAAACAAATGCTTCTTTTAATGTAAATTTAACATTTCTAAAATTCTTTTAAACATTTTTTAACATTTATTTATTTTTGAGAGACAGCATGAGCAGGAGAGAGTCAGAGAGGGAGACACAGAATCCAAAGCAGGCTCCAGGCTCTGAGCTGTCTGCACAGAGCCCAATGTGGGGCTTGAACCCACAAACTGTGAGATCATGACTTGAGCTGAAGTCGGATGCCTAACCGACTGAGCCACCCAGGTGCCTCTAAATTTTTTTTTTTACTGTTTATTTATTTATTTTTTTTGGAGACAGAGAGAGAGAGAGACAAAATGTGAGCAGGGGAAGGGACAGAGAGAGAGGGAGAGACAGAATCCAAAGCAACCTCCAGGCTCTGAGTTTTCAACACAAAGCTCAATGTAGGGTTCGAACCCACAAACTGTGAGATCATGACCTGAGCAAAAATTGGACATTTAACTGACTGAGCCACTCAGGCACCCCTTGAATTTAACATTTCTAAATTTAAGCTCCTAATCCTTTCATGATTTACCTTCATTATCAGATAAATCTATCTTCTACTATCAGAAGGAGGATAAAATACTAAATTCTATATAATTTTCTTAGACTTTCTAATGTCAAATAAGTAAAATAAAAACTCATTTTTATAAAAAACATAAGAAAGAAAAGCATGGAAAAAACCTCCAAGGACACAAACAAACATCAGGGCAAGGAAAACAAAACAATGTTAAAAAATTAGGTAAAATAGATAGAACCTAACTGTAATATTATACTGTTAACTGTACTGGAATCCTCTTTGTACTGGATAGTTCAAGTCACAATGATTTTTTTTTAAGAGATTGATTCTAATGATCTCCCATAAAACTGTTCACAAGTCTGATTCTTTTTCAAAAGAGAAAATATATGTGGAATTTAAGAAACAAATACAGGGGAAGGGAAGGAAAAATAAGATAGATGAGGCAAACCATAAGAGACTCTTAAATTCAGAGAACAAACTGAGGGTTGCTTGAAAGGGTGTTGGGTGGGGAGATGGGCTAAATGGGCAATGGGCATTAAGGAGGGCACTTGGGATGAGCACTGGGTGTTATATGTAAGTGATGAATCACTAAATTCTACTCCTGAAACCATTACTACATTGTATGCTAACTAACTTGGATTTAAATAACATTTTTAAAAAAGGAAGTGAGAAAAGATCACTCAGGCCTTCTGAAACTATCAAAAAATATGGGTAATGTTCTTCCAAGAATAATTTCCAATCTAGTGATAAGCATCTAGAAAACCTGTTTGAGGGGCACCTGGGTGGCTCAACTGGCTGAGCTACTGACTTTGGCTCAGGTCATAATCTCAAGGTTCCTGAGTTTGAGCCCCACATGGGGCTTTGTACTTGTAGTACAGAGCCTGCCTCGGATCCTCTGTTTCCCTCTCTCTCTGTCTCTCCCCCACTCAGTCTCTCCCTCAAAAAAATAAATAAATAAATAAATAAACATTAAAAAAAATTTTTTTTAATAAAAATCCTGTTTGAACACCAAAGTTAGTATTATGTTGAAGATGGAGAATTAAAGCAGTTCTCAATGAAAGAAATTCAGGAAAATCAAAATATGCACAGTCTCCTGTGGTGAGGGGAAAAAGTACACTATTTTGAAATCATCATTTAATTTTTGTTAATTTTGTTAGTTGGAGAACAGAAGGATATATAGCCCAATTGTTTTGCTCTGAATTGCAGATAAGATCTATCTTTAGATCTATCTTAACTATCATTTCACCACAAGTGTGTGCCATGGGTCAAAATTTGGATTTAAATCAAGTGTCTTCTTCATTTAAGCAGGCACACACTACTTAAAGTACTTATCAATTTCACTTTGCACCTTCAAATTCTTTTACTCTCCAAATTCAAAATTGGATAAAAGTAGCAAGGGGATGAATATATTTTATCACAGTTGGGAAGCTAATGTGAATTCTATCAGTAGATAAAATGTAATGTTTCAGGTAATGTGATTTATCCTTAAAGAACGTTAAGTCTTTAATCAGGAGATCGATATTTGCATTTTTAAGAGAAGTAGTCTAGATTGTCAATTACAGAAGAAGCCTAACTTTTCTGTATCAATCAGAAAATTGCTTATATCTTTAAATAATATTAAAACAAACCAATCAAACAAAACAAAACCTTATAAATAAAAATTTAACACATATACACCAGAATTCTTTTTCTTTCCTTTTCTTTTCTTTTTTTTTTTTTTAAGTAAGCTCTATACTCAATGTGGGGCTTGAACTCACAGCCTTGAGATCAAGAGTCACATGATCTACAGACTGAGACTGCCAGGCACCCCTAAGCCAGAATTCTTAAGAATAGAATAACAATTGCTTCCAGGGAGTAGGATAGGAGAAATTCTGTATTTGGATTGAGATTTACTAAAATTGGAATCTATTCAATTTGTAATTTTAAAAAGCTATATATATTACCTGATTGGGGATATTTAACATAGAATAAATAACAAGAAGCCTAGTATTTTGGTTGAATTTGACATTCTACTGACCTGTAAATGAAACTCCTGCTGAGTTTTAAAGTCTAAAGTGTTTCCTAGAATTTAAGGATAGGTAGCTGGAGAGCAAAAAGGCTATCAATAAAATTGCCCCTCATTTCTCATATTCCCGGATGCCCTTAAAACAAACATCCATCACAACGAATAAAAATTAACTGGGGCACCTGGGTAGCTCAGTCAGCTGAACATCTGACTTCGGCTCAGGTCATTATCTCACAGCTTGTGAGTTTGAGCCCCGTGTTGGGCTCTATGCTGACAGCTCAGAGCCGGGAGCACCTGGAGCTCAGATGCTGTGCCTCCCTCTCTCTGGGTCTCTCCCCTGCTTGCACTCTGTCTGTCTGTCTCTCTCTCTCTCTCTCTCAAAAATAAAGATAAAAACAATTTAAAAACATTAACTAATGTTAATATATAAAACATATGTATACTGTATATAATAAATATAAAAACACTAGTGCCTATTATTTCTTAAAAAACAAAAATAAAATACCATATTCAGCTTTTTAAAAGATTTTTATTTTTTTAAGTAATCGCTCCACCCAACATAGTGCTCAAACTTAAAACCACGAGATCAAGAGTTGCATGCTCTACCGACCGAGCTTAGCCAGGTGTCCCAAAATATCACATTCTAAATCTTTATGACCAAACCAAAGCAAATTCTTAAAAAAATAATTTTAGTTATCAACCACTTTGACTTAATGACATTTCCAAAACTCTTTATCCAAGAACTGCAGAATACTCTTATCAAGAATACATGGTACCTTCACCAAAACAGGCCATATATTGGGCCATAAAACAAGCCCTAATATATTTAAATAACTGATATTATACAAAAATATTTTCTCTTCCCATAATTGAATTATATTAGATATCAATAGCAATAACATAACTTGAAAAAGAGTATAAATTAAAATAACACACTTCTAAATAACTCATTGTCAAAGAAAAATCAAAAGAGAGATTGTAAATTATTACAAAAAGGGATTGCAAAGAGATATTACAAATTATTTCTACTTAAATAGTAAAGAAAAGAAAACAATAGATGCAAATTTGTGGTTTGCAGCTAAAGCAGTACTCAGAAAGAGATTTTAAATATTCATAATAGAAAGGAAGACAGGTCTTGACTTAAGTTTCCAATTTAGTAAGGTAGGGGGAAAAGAGTAAATAAATTTCAACAAAAAAATAATAAAGATAAGAGAGAAAATCAATAAAACTTTTTAAAAAAGAGACAACTAATAAATAAAATAACAAAGTCAAAGCTGGATCTTTGAAAACATCAACAACATTGACAAACCTCTATGTAATTTAATCAACAAGATAGAAGTCACAAATCAGTAATGTGAAACATGAAAAAGGGAACATCACTACAAATCTTCAGACACTAAAAGGAAAATATGAGAATATTATAAACAATTTTATGGCAAAATATTAGACAATTTAGATAAGATGAATAGTCTTGACATATACAATTAGCAAAATGGGCAAAAGGTGAAAAAAAGTATAAATGGCCCTGTATCTATTAAAGAAATTGAATTCTTTATCAAAAATCTTCACACAATGAAAATTTCAGGCCCAGATGGTTTCACAGGAAATTTTATCAAATTTAACAAAGGAGAAAATAGTATCAATGTTACAAAGATTTTTAAGAAATCAGAAAAGGAGGAATGACTTCCCAACATATTTTACTAGCTCAGCATCATGCTGTTACCAAACCTAGACAGACTTTATAAAAAAAGAAAATTACAGATCACTGTCCTTCATTAATATATATGTTAATTTTAACAAAATATTAGGAACCATAATATAATATTAACAAAATATTAGGAAATGGAATCCAGCCATGTATTAAAAAAAAAAAAAGTATGTCATTTTTTTGACCAAGTAGAATTTCCCCAGGAAATTCCCAGGAATTTTGCCAAATCTACTTAATCAAGTAAAAATTTCCCAGGAAAAGGTGCAGGAAGATGGCGGCGTAGGAGGACGCTGGGCTCACCTCGCGTCCTGCTGATCACTTAGATTCCACCTACACCTGCCTAAATAACCCAGAAAACCGCCAGAGGATTAGCAGAACGGAGTCGCCGGAGCCAAGCGCACACGAGAGGCCCATGGAAGAGGGTAGGAAGGGCGGAGAGGCGGCGCGCGCTCCACGGACTGGCGGGAGGGAGCCGGGGCGGAGGGGCGGCCCGCCGGCCAAGCAGAGCCCCCGAGCCTGGCTGGCAAAAGCGGAGGGGCCTGACGGACTGGCAAGTGTTAGCGTCTGGGAGGTCATAAGTTAACAGCTCTGCTCTGAAAGGGGGAAGGTTGGAGGACAAAGGGAGGGAGAGTTGCTGAGCCCCCAGGCAACAGAGCTCAGCTTGGTGGGGAACAAAGGCGCTCGCCAGCGCCATCTCCCCTGCCCATCCTCCAGCCAAAATCCCAAAGGGAACCAGTTCCTGCCAGGGAACTTGCTCGCTCCGCGAAAACACCCAACTCTGTGCTTCTGCGGAGCCAAACCCCGGCAGCGGATCTGACTCCCTCCCACTGCCACAGGGTCCCTCCTGAAGTGAATCACCTAAGGAGAAGGGAGCTAAGCCTGCCCCTCCTGCCCCCATGCACCTTGCCTACCCACCCCAGCTAATACGCCAGATCCCCAGCACCACAAGCCTGGCAGTGTGCAAGTAGCCCAGACGGCCACCCCACCCCACAGTGAATCCCGCCCCTAAGAGAGGGGAAGAGAAGGCACACACCAGTCTGACTGTGGCCCCAGCGGTGGGCTGGGGGCAGACATCAGGTCGGACTGCAGCCCCGCCCACCAACTCCAGTTATACACCACAGCACAGGGGAAGTGCCCTGCAGGTCCTCACCACGCCAGGGACTATCCAAAATGACCAAGCGGAAGAATTCCCCTCAGAAGAATCTCCAGGAAATAACAACAGCCAATGAACTGATCAAAAAGGATTTAAATAATATAACAGAAAGTGAATTTAGAATAATAGTCATAAAATTAATCACTGGGCTTGAAAACAGTATAGAGGACAGCAGAGAATCTCTTGCTACAGAGATCAAGGGACTAAGGAACAGTCACGAGGAGCTGAAAAACGCTTTAAACGAAATGCATAACAAAATGGAAACCACCACAGCTCGCCTTGAAGAGGCAGAGGAGAGAATAGGTGAACTAGAAGATAAAGTTATGGAAAAAGAGGAAGCTGAGAAAAAGAGAGATAAAAAAATCCAGGAGTATGAGGGGAAAATTAGAGAATTAAGTGATACACTAAAAAGAAATAATATACGCATAATTGGTATCCCAGAGGAGGAAGAGAGAGGGAAAGGTGCTGAAGGGGTACTTGAAGAAATAATAGCTGAGGACTTCCCTGAACTGGGGAAGGAAAAAGGCATTGAAATCCAAGAGGCACAGAGAACTCCCTTCAGACGTAACTTGAATCGATCTTCTGCATGACATATCATAGTGAAACTGGCAAAATACAAGGATAAAGAGAAAATTCTGAAAGCAGCAAGGGGTAAACGTGCCCTCACATATAAAGGGAGACCTATAAGACTCGTGACTGATCTCTCTTTTGAAACTTGGCAGGCCAGAAAGAATTGGCACGAGATTTTCAGGGTGCTAGACAGAAAAAATATGCAGCCGAGAATCCTTTATCCAGCAAGTCTGTCATTTAGAATAGAAGGAGAGATAAAGGTCTTCCCAAACAAACAAAAACTGAAGGAATTTGTCACCACTAAACCAGCCCTACAAGAGATCCTAAGGGGGACCCTGTGAGACAAAGTCCCAGAGACATCACTATAAGCATAAAACATACAGACATCACAATGACTCTAAACCTGTATCTTTCTATAATAACACTGAATGTAAATGGATTAAATGCGCCAACCAAAAGACATAGGGTATCAGAATGGATAAAAAAACAAGACCCATCTATTTGCTGTCTACAAGAGACTCATTTTAGACCTGAGGACACCTTTAGATTGAGAGTGAGGGGATGGAGAACTATTTATCATGCTACTGGAAGCCAAAAGAAAGCTGGAGTAGACATACTTATATCAGACAAACTAGACTTTAAATTAAAGGCTGTAACAAGAGATGAAGAAGGGCATTATATAATAATTACAAGGTCTATCCATCAGGAAGAGCTAACAATTATAAATGTCTATGCGCCGAATACCGGAGCCCCCAAATATATAAAACAATTACTCATAAACATAAGCAACCTTATTGATAAGAATGTGGTAATTGCAGGGGACTTTAACACCCCACTTACAGAAATGGATAGATCATCTAGACACACGGTCAATAAAGAAACAAGGGCCCTGAATGAGACATTGGATCAGATGGACTTGACAGATATATTTAGAACTATGCATCCCGAAGCAACAGAATATACTTTCTTCTCGAGTGCACATGGAACATTCTCCAAGATAGATCATATACTGGGTCACAAAACAGCCCTTCATAAGTTCACAAGAATTGAAATTATACCATGCTTACTTTGAGACCACAATGCTATGAAACTTGAAATCAACCACAGGAAAAGTCTGCAAAACCGCCAAAAGCATGGAGGTTAAAGAACACCTTACTAAAGAATGAGTGGGTCAACCAGGCAATTAGAGAAGAAATTAAAAAAATATATGGAAACAAACGAAAATGAAAATACAACAATCCAAATGCTTTGGGATGCAGCAAAGGCAGTCCTGAGAGGAAAATACATTGCAATCCAGGCCTATCTCAAGAAACAAGAAAAATCCCAAATACAAAATATAACAGCACACCTAAAAGAACTAGAAGCAGAACAGCAAAGGCAGCCTAAACCCAGCAGAAGAAGAGAAATAATAAAGATCAGAGCAGAAATAAACAATATAGAATCTAAAAAAACGGTAGAGCAGATCAACGAAACCAAGAGTTGGTTTTTTGAAAGAATAAACAAAATTGACAAACCTCTAGCCAGGCGTCTCAAAAAGAAAAGGGAGATGACCCAAATAGATAAAATCATGAATGAAAACGGAATTATTACAACCAATCCCTCAGAGATACAAACAATTATCAGGGAATACTATGAAAAATTATATGCCAACAAATTGGACAACCTGGAAGAAATGGACAAATTCCAAAACTCAATCAGGAGGAAATAGAAAGCTTGAACAGACCTATAACCAGCGAAGAAATTGAATCGGTTATCAAAAATCTCCCAACAAATAAGAGTCCAGGACCAGATGGCTTCCCAGGGGAGTTCTACCAGACATTTAAAGCAGAGATAATACCTATCCTTCTCAAGCTATTCCAAGAAATAGAAAGGGAAGGAAAACTTCCAGACTCATTCTATGAAGCCAGTATTACTTTGATTCCTAAACCAGACAGAGACCCAGTAAAAAAAGAGAACTACAGGCCAATATCCCTGATGAATATGGATGCAAAAATTCTCAATAAGATACTAGCAAATCGAATTCAACGGCATATAAAAAGAATTATTCACCATGATCAAGTGGGATTCATTCCTGGGATGCAGGGCTGGTTCAACATTTGCAAATCAATCAATGTGATACATCACATTAACAAAAGAAAAGATAAGAACCATATGATCCTGTCAATCGATGCAGAAAAGGCCTTCGACAAAATCCAGCACCCTTTCTTAATAAAAACCCTTGAGAAAGTCGGGATAGAAGGAACATACTTAAAGATCATAAAAGCCATTTATGAAAAGCCCACAGCTAACATCATCCTCAACGGGGAAAAACTGAGAGCTTTTTCCCTGAGATCAGGAACATGACAAGGATGCCCACTCTCACCGCTGCTGTTTAACATAGTGCTGGAAGTTCTAGCATCAGCAATCAGACAACAGAAGGAAATCAAAGGCATCAAAATTGGCAAAGATGAAGTCAAGCTTTCGCTTTTTGCAGATGGCATGATATTATACATGGAAAATCCGATAGACTCCACCAAAAGTCTGCTAGAACTGATCCATGAATTCAGCAAAGTTGCAGGATACAAAATCAATGTACAGAAATCAGTTGCATTCTTATACACTAACAATGAAGCAACAGAAAGACAAATAAAGAAACTGATCCCATTCACAATTGCACCAAGAAGCATAAAATACCTAGGGATAAATCTAACCAAAGATGTAAAAGATCTGTATGCTGAAAAGTATAGAAAGCTTATGAAGGTAATTGAAGAAGATATAAAGAAATGGAAAGACATTCCCTGCTCGTGGATTGGAAGAATAAATATTGTCAAAATGTCAATACTACCCAAAGCTATCTACACATTCAATGCAACCCCAATCAAAATTGCACCAGCATTCTTCTCGAAACTAGAACAAGCCATCCTAAAATTCATATGGAACCACAAAAGGCCCCGAATAGCCAAAGGAATTTTGAAGAAGACCAAAGCAGGAGGCATCACAATCCCAGACTTTAGCCTCTACTACAAAGCTGTCATCATCAAGACAGCATGGTATTGGCACAAAAACAGACACATAGACCAATGGAATAGAATAGAAACCCCAGAACTAGACCCACGAACGTATGGCCAACTCATCTTTCACAAAAGCAGGAAAGAACATCCAATGGAAAAAAGACAGTCTCTTTAACAAATGGTGCTGGGAGAACTGGACAGCAACATGCAGAAGGTTGAAACTAGACCACTTTCTCACACCATTCACAAAAATAAATTCAAAATGAAAAGGACCTGAATGTGAGACAGGAAACCATCAAAAACCTAGAGGAGAAAGCAGGAAAAGACCTATATGACCTCAGCCGTAGCAATCTCTTACTCGACACATCCCCAAAGGCAAGGGAATTAAAAGCAAAAATGAATTACTGGAACCTTATGAAGATAAAAAGCTTCTGCATGGCAAAGGAAACAACCAACAAAACTAAAAGGCAACCAACGGAATGGGAAAAGATATTTGCAAATGACATATCGGACAAAGGGCTAGTATCCAAAATCTATAAAGAGCTCACCAAACTCCACACCCGAAAAACAAATAACCCAGTGAAGAAATGGGCAGAAAACATGAATAGACACTTCTCTAAAGAAGACATCCGGATGGCCAACAGGCACATGAAAAGATGTTCAACGTCGCTCCTTATCAGGGAAATACAAATCCAAACCACACTCAGATATCACCTCACGCCAGTCAGAGTGGCCAAAATGAACAAATCAGGAGACTATAGATGCTGGAGAGGATGTGGAGAAACGGGAACCCTCTTGCACTGTTGATGGGAATGCAAATTGGTGCAGCCGTTCTGGAAAGCAGTGTGGAGGTTCCTCAGAAAATTAAAAATAGACCTACCCTATGACCCAGCAATAGCACTGCTAGGAATTGACCCAAGGGATACAGGAGTACTGATGCATAGGGCCACTTGTACCCCAATGTTTATAGCAGCACTCTCAACAATAGCCAAATTATGGAAAGAGCCTAAATGTCCATCAACTGATGAATGGATAAAGAAATTGTGGTTTATATACACAATGGAATACTACGTGGCAATGAGAAAGAATGAAATATGGCCTTTTGTAGCAACGTGGATGGAACTGGAGAGTGTGATGCTAAAGTGAAATAAGCCATACAGAGAAAGACAGATACCATATGGTTTCACTCTTATGTGGATCCTGAGAAACTTAACAGAAACCCATGGGGGAGGTAAGGAAAAAAAAAAAAAAAAAGAGGTTAGAAAGGGAGAGAGCCAAAGCATAAGAGACTGTTAAAAACTGAGAACAAACTGAGGGTTGATGGGGGGTGGGAGGGAGGCGAGGGTGGGTGATGGGTATTGAGGAGGGCACCTTTTGGGATGAGCACTGGGTGTTGTATGGAAACCAATTTGACAACAAATTTCATATATTGAAAAAAAAATTTCCCAGGAAAAAAAAGTTGAATTAATACTCAAAAACAATCAATGTAATTCACTAAGTTAAAAAACATAAAGGAAGAAAAACATAATAATTTTAATACATGTAGAAAAATAACTTGAAAAAATTTAACACTTGTTCATGAAAAAACTCTCAGAAAACTAATAGAAAAAGATTTCCTCATTCTGGTAAATGGTACCTACAAAACAACTACAGCTAACACAATACCTAATGGGGAAATAATGAAAGCTTTCCCTTTAAGATACCTACTCACTTTACTTCAACCTTTTGGAAGTACCAACCAGTGGAATAAAGCAAGAAAAAGAAATAAAGACACAAAATCAAAAAAGAAAAAATAAGAATATATTTGTTCACTGAAGACATGTAGAAAATCCTAAGAAAGGTAAATGAGTGACTAAAATTAATAAGACAGATTAACAAAATTGCAGAATATGCGGTCAATAAGAATCAATTATATTTCTATATACTAACTGCAGAAAAGGAAAATTTTTTTAGAAATTTAATAGATAACATAGGGGCGCCTGGGTGGCGCAGTCGGTTAAGCGTCCGACTTCAGCCAGGTCACGATCTCGCGGTCCGTGAGTTCGAGCCCCGCGTCAGGCTCTGGGCTGATGGCTCAGAGCCTGGAGCCTGTTTCCGATTCTGTGTCTCCCTCTCTCTCTGCCCCTCCCCGTTCATGCTCTGTCTCTCTCTGTCCCAAAAATAAATAAAAACGTTGAGAAAAAAAAATTTTTTTTAAAAAAAAGAAATTTAATAGATAACATCAACAACATTAAATATTTATAAATACATATAACCAAAGATGTGCAAGACTTCCACACTAAAAACTATAAAACAATGATGAAAAAAGACAGGATCTAATAAATGTAGATGTATAACGTATTTATGAATTGAAACTTTCTAAATTGATCTAAGATTTAATGAATAACAATTATAATCCATTCAACTTTTTTTAAAAATAGAAATTGTCAAGCTGATTCTAAAATTCATGTGAAAGTACATAGAACATAAAATAACCACACTTGAACAAAGAATAAAACTGGGGTGCCTGAGTAGCTCAGTAGGTTAAGTATGTAACTCTTGATTTTGGCTATGGTCAATATATCACAGCCATGGGAAACCAGAAAGGGAAGAGCAAAGTAAATCCAAACCAAGCAAAAGAAAAGAAAGAATATGAATTAGAGCAGCAATTAATGAAGTTAAAAACAGGAAATTAATAGAGACACTCAATGAAACCAAAAGCTAGTTTTTTGGGGGAAAAAAATCAATAAAACCTATAAGCCTCCAGTCAAGCTAAGAAAAAAGAGAGGACAAAAATTACTAATATCAGAAATGATAGGACATCACTATAGATCCTGTGGACATTAAGATAATCAAGGAATACCTTTAACAATTCTGTGTCCATAAATTTGACAACCTAGATGAAATGGACTGATCTTTAAAGGATGCAATCTGCCAAAACTCACACAAGAAGAAATAGATAATCCGGACAAGTTTATATCTATTAAATAAATTAAATCCATAATCAATGACCTCCCCAAATAGAAAGCACCAGTTCCAAACGGGTTTCCTGGTGAATTCTACCAAACATGTCAGGAAGAAGTTATACCAATCGTCTAAAATCTCTTTCAGAGAATAGAAGCAGAGGAAATACTTCCTAACACATTCCATGAGGCCAACATTACCCTAATACCAAAACCAACAAAATCACTATAAGAAAACTACTGACCAATATTTCTCTCGTGAATGTAAATTCAAGAATCCTCAACAGAATACTAGAAAATCAAATCCAAGAGTGAATAAAAAAATTATACACCACAACCAAGCGAGATTTATCCCAAGTGTGCAAGTCTGCACAAGGGATTTAGGATATAATCTGGTCATTGACAGCTATTGACAACTACAGAAAAAAGGATGTTTTCCCCACCATCACTAACTTGCTCCCAGAAGTATGTTGAATTATCACTTATATGTTTATCACTTTACAGTGATATCACTTTACAGATATATGAATACACAATATAAAATTTCAGAGCTCTTTATTTTTTATTTCAACAGCACTTACCTAGCTTTTGGCAACATGTCACTCTAAATTATATATCTGTTACATATTGAGGGTTCAAAATGGTCTTTTTTTGTTAAGGATTAGAAGATTCTGCAATGTGATGAAGTTAAAGATGAGTTAATTATGTGATGAAGTTAATTATGAGTTACTGTTAGGGAAAGGAGAGATGGCAATCCAATTATTTTTAATATATTGAATCAGAGCTTCTTACAAGATTGTTGTTTTTTATAAAGTGTAAATATCAAGATTGAAAATCACTGATTGTTACTGCTATTGGGGCTGTAGAATAGAACTGACAATTACTAAATATGGCTAATGTCTTTTATTCTGGCACTTCTAGGATGGCTATATTTTATGTAAATGGCAGCCCTGGAATAAAAGAAGAAAAATAAGAAGTGCACTTATTCCTACAACAAACAGAATGAACAAAAAAAGGTATGGCAACATCCTTCACAGAGCAAAAGATCTAATGCACAGGCAGGCATTAATAATCATACCAAAAATTTTAAATCACAAATTCACAAAATGCACAGAGATCACAGGTGCCTTCCCTAAAGAATTAATGCTTGAGCTAAGGTCTGAAGAATCAGGACTGCCTTATAGTTAATGTGTCAAAAAAAAAAAGTCAGTAAAAATGTATTTCTGACATAGAGAACAGCATTTCCTATGACAGGAAACAAGGTGGAAAGTACTAGATTCAAAAAAGAAGTTAGTGCGGCTGCAGCAGAGAAAGTGAAGAATCAGTTTGTGTCAGAGATGAGACAAGAGGCTCTGCAGAGTCTTGAGGAATGTTACAGTGGTGTTTCGTTTTCACCCTAAGAGCAAAGATAAGCCATTGATGGGTATTAAGGTAGTTGTAATTTGATTAGACAGTACTGCATCTGGAAAACATTACTCTGGCTTCCATTCAGAGAACATATTGGATGGGGAGGTGTGTAGAAACTATTGAAATAGTTCTGGGGAAAGATGATGGTGGTTTGCATTTAATATGATATTTAAAACTAAGAGATATGGATTTATTTGAGGGATATTTTGGAAGGTAAATTTGACATGACTTGGTAATAAGTCCATATAGAGAGGGCGGAGTGAGTTGGGGGTATCCAGGATGACCCCTTGGATCCCAGCTGGGGCAACAGCATGCATGGTAGATCTTGGGACGAAGAACCCTGAAAATAGAGCCAGTTTCAGGTTCAGACATAAAAATATGTGAGTCACTTGAGTACTAAAGATAATTGCAGAAATTGGTGTAGATAAGAGATAGAAGAAATCACTGTGGGCTGGGATGGTTGGGGAATAATTCATAGACGCAGCGTTTGGGCTCGGTTCCTTGTTCATACGTCTATCCCCCTTCAAACATTTACAGAACACCTACTTTTTGCTGAGTGTTGTGCTTGTTAAAAAATAAGAAAAATGCATGAGCTTTACAGAGAAGCAAATCAACCACTATAGTACAATCCATTGAAGACTCTGACAGAGTATAGCACAAAAATCCGCAGGAGCATTGAGCAGGAGTGCCATCATCAGACTAGAAGCATCAGAGGACGGATTTTGGTTGCTAATTTTTAAAGGGAAAGTTGCACTGATGCGGGAGAGCTTCAAAGAAGTGTTGGGAAGTTGGGGCGTGTTAGGGAATACCATAAAGTTATTACACAGCAACTCATGGTATTCTGCTGGCCCTGAATGCAACTGAGTTTGTTTTTGTTTTTGTTTTTGTTTTTGTTTTTGTTTTTGTTTTTTACCATGGCATATCAAGTGACTATGCAATGAGAGACACCTATCAAAGGCTGAATGTCATCAGATCTTCCAAATCACAGGCAGGCAGTACAGTATCCACTTGAATGATGGAAATGATACGTTAAAGATCATGGCCAAATATGCCCAAGGGGCAAAAGTGGGTTACACAAACAGATAACACATGTCACCTCTGTTGTTCTGATTCCTCTCTCCTTTCAGGTCAACCTCTGGCCTAATATGGGGTCCCCTGCTCCTAGCTGACAGAGAAGAAGGGAAAAAGCCTGAGCCCAGTTCTTGGTTTATCAGTTCAATATGTTGTTGTAAACCAAAATGAACAGGTGTTGCATGACAAGCTTAAATAGCAGTAACCATGACAGACAGTGGTGAGGGGAAATCCTACTGGTGGACAGGATTCTGGCAGTACTTCTGGTCATCATTTGATTATGGAAGGAAAAGTGGTTGGAGGTACACATACACACATCCTCATAAGCAGGAACAAACAAATAATTTGGCCAGTTCATCAGGGGCCTGGAAGAAGCAAGTTTGAAAAATTGCAGACAAAGTTATCTAGGAGACAAGTTTGTGGCTCAAACTATGATAGTGGATACAAACTGTGCGGTTCTTTGTGTCTCAAGTTCACACCCATTAGAGATCATTCCCTAGTCAGGAGCCTAAACAATCAAGTGGACAGGATGATACATCCAGTAGATAGCAGCCAGTCTCTGTCCTCTGCCTCCTAGAGCTTGCGTAATGGGCCGTGAACAGAGTAGTTGTAGGAGCAATGAGGGAGGCTACGCAAGTGCCCAACAGAATGTGCACTCTTCCACCACAGTGCTTTGGCTGTTTCCACTGCTGAATATCAAACCTACCAGCAGCAGAGACCTAAGTAGAGCCCTTGATCTGGTACTACCCTCCATGGAGACCAACCAGCCATTTGGGAAAAGTTGATTCCATTAGATCCCTTCCACACTGATAAAAACAGCAATTCTTCCTTATTGGGAGTGATATCTATTCTGAATATGGGCTTGCCTTTCAGACAAAAAGCGTGGGAAATTAATTACTCACAATTGTACAAAGGGTCACTAACAGAATTCCGTGTATAAATAACCCAGCTCCGTCATCCCCAGGTGAAATATTTGTGTGGTGCAGATTCTACCTTGGCTTCTAAAGTTTCCCAGTAGGATTAAGGATTAGTTACCCGCTGTGAAACCTGCTTCATGACAAAACTGTTAAAAGCTGCCTTCCCTTTCCTGTCTACCTCATCTGCCTACCGATGACTCCTTGCCATTCCCAAAATAAATTCCCCACCACTCCTAAAATAAACTATTTGCACTCAATCCCTTGTCTTGGGATCTGCTTCTGGGAGAACTCACTTTCTCACTTCAGACTAGCCATGCTGTTCTCCCTCTAGTTCTTCAAATTGTACTAAGCTCTTCCCCACCTCAGGACACAGATGCTTAAGGGACTAGAGGAGGAAGATGAGTCATTGAGATTAAACAGAAAAGAGAAAATGAAGCCCAAGAAAAGTACAGAATGGAAAAAGTTTTCAAAAGGATAGCGGCAAATGCCACTAAGAAATGAAAGAGTTAAGTAGGAAGGTATTTATACCAAAGCAATCACATGCTCTGTGAAATAGAAGGGACAGAATGCACTTACTCAACAACTGTTTAGTGAGCAACTGCTATGGCAGGCACTGTGCTTGGAGATAAGAATACAGTGACACAAAAGACAAAAGCAGTCCCTGCGGTCAGAGAACAGGAAAAAATAAACAAAATTCACATATTTAAAAACCCTATTAAGTGCCATGAAAAAATAAATAAATAAGAGGGTTGTAAAGAATTAGATGAGATTATTAGGAAAGATACCTCCTACAAAATGACATTTCAGATGAGAACGGAAGGAAAAAATGGAACAGCCATGCCAAGGGCCACGGACAGAGCATTTCAGCAAGAAACTCAAAATAGCACGTCAGTAGGGAAAACGCTACTTATGCTCTAGGAAATGACACAAGTCGGCTGTGACTGGCGCAGAGGGAAATAAGTAGAGTGACATAAGCTGAGACTGGAGAGTTAGGCCAGGGTTGACTCATCAGGATAGGGCATAGAGTAGGAATTTCATTCTAAGTATAATCAGAGTTCAGGGCACAATGAAGAGAGGGCGTGACATGATCTGATTTATATTTTTGAAAGATGACATTGGCTGTTCCTTGTAGCATGGCTATATGGAGGGCAAAACTGACAGTAAAAGAGGAAAGTTTTCAAGAAAAAGTGAAAGAGAAAAGGCAGAAATGTTAAACCTCATCTACTTTTTCAACAAGTTTGTTCCTTAAGTTAAAGTATAGAAATAGAAATCTAGGCAGAGGAGAGTACAAAATCCATGCCAGTCTTTTTAAGATGGAAAAGACTTGAGCACATTTGAGGTTTGGGCAGTCTGTGAGGAGAAGGAAGATAGAGGGAAGAACAGATAACAGAAGACTTTCTGTAGGATGAAGGAAATTTCTGCCTCCCTTTCCTCCCAAGATTTCACTGAAATTTCAGAAAATGTACTCATGTTTAGTATTATGTATTCATAATTGTACAGGAAATAAAAAGGAATTCCTGGACCATAGAAAATAAAATGGGATAAGATTGGTAGACAAACAGGAGGAGAGAAAATTATAGCCTTACAGTTCCCAAACGTGGCAATGCCCTACAGGGACATTTTAGAAAATTTTCCAAGTGACGCTGGCATTTAATGGAAGGGTACAGAAATATTAGATGTCTTGCAAATCACAGATAGTTCCTATTGTAAAGAATTTCCCTGTATCTTGTACAAATTTTGACTGCCTCACTGGACATTCATGTAGATTACAAATAGACATAATTTTCTAATCCTAGAATTAAACCTTATATTACTTATAAATACAGCTTATTCACACAGCTTTGATATAATGGAGTTTATGCAATCCTGTGTACATCAAAGAAGATTATCCTTTGTCTTATTTGGAACTTAACCCAAGAGTTGTTCACCATTTCAAAATTTTATGACATCTACTATAAAGTTACCCAAGGTATCTGAAATACCAGTATAGTCCATTTGTAGTTGTTAAATTCATGATAATTCCAATGTAAGTATAATATATGAACACATCATTATTCTAGTCATGCTCAAAGATTTCCATTATAAAAATTTATGTTAAAAATTATTTTCAGATACTTATGCTAATCTTTAAATTCTGTGTGAGGATCTGGGGTCCTAAACACACAATCTACAGGAGAGTTTCCCTAAAAATTCCCAAACACACACTTAAGAGTCCATAATTAGCCTTCATCCTATTTAAGAGAGAAACAGGTTAGGGAAACCCAAGTCAGTCATTTTGCTAACCACTGCATTTATTTATAATATGAATATAAAAGGATCGTCAGACAGAAAATAATGATCCGACAGAAAATAAACACCAAAAATAAAGAGAAGCAAAATAAGTAAACATATTGAAAAACACCTACTTTATAAGAAAAGAGATGATTTAGAGGTCAGAAAAGAACTATAGAAAATTCCAACTAGTAGTCTCATAGAGAAACAAAAAGATATTGAATATAGGAAGCAGAATATACTGCTAGTGAAAAGAAAAAATACAGGAAGAAGAAAGTGTTCTTGAAAAGTAAAAGTATAATTGTAGATATAAAATAGTTTGCTGAACAATAAAATTGAGTCCCACGTTGGGGACTAAAATATAGAGTCCAGAAATCTCCCAAAATACAGAGGAAAAGACAAAGAAATAGAAACCAAGGAAACATTTGGACATTTGAAGGATAGATTGAAATATATAATCCATTTAACAGGAGAAAACAACTGGGATACCAAAATGAGTAACAAAAGTAATCAAAAATATAATATGACAAAATGTAATTTAAGAAGACTGACCCAGGGCTAAAAGAAGATAGGAGTCCCTAGACTTTAAAAATTCTTGTAAAACAAGGCACATTTGATGAAAAAAAGAAACCCACAACTAGATACATCCTGGTAAAATTTCAGTGCACCAAAAATAAAGAGAAAATCTAAAATCTGCCAAATAGACATTTTAGCTATGAAGGAATAGAAATGAGAAGCAGTACAGTAAGGCAAATGAGAGCATGAACTCTGAAACCAGGATGTCTGGATTGAAGTGAATTCTTAATTCTCCATCTAATAGGTTGTGTGAACTGAGGCAAGTTGCTTACTCTCTCTTTGCTTCAGTTCTCCCATCTGCAAATTTGGAATAATATTGTTCTAGAGAATTGTCAAGATAAAATATGTTAATACATAAATTGCATAAAGAGTACCTGGACATAATTTGAGCTGATTTATGTAAGCTCTTTTATCATCATGATGAACACTGAAAGCTCTGACACATGACCAATGTCTTTAATATCCTTCCATGCTTTGAAAAGTCTACAATAAGCAAGTTTTCATGACATAGGATACATTTCCTACTATTTGGGTCTAATTACAAAACTTGACTCCATGATGAATGTGTATATAGTTAGAATGTTATAGTGATTTTTATTGTTTTTTAAGTTTTAGACTCAATTTATAGGAAAATAACAATGAACTTAATTTATTCAGAGAATGCAATGTAAATATTTTAAACACTGACAATATAAAAAGACCAATATTACTAACCAATTTAGGAAACATAAAAAGAGTGGTGGAAAAAGAAGTAAGTATGCTATTTCTAGCATTCTTTTTTTCTTTTTCTTTTGTCTTTTTTTTTTTTTTACAACGGGGAGTCCAGAAATATCACCCAAAGAGGACATTGAAGACAATGTTTACATCCTCCCAAATTCATATCTTGAAGCTCTAACCCCCACATGATGGTATTTGGAAGAAAATGGATGGGTGAGTGGATAGATGATGATGATAGATAGATGAGAGAGAGAGAGAAGCTATAAATACATAAACCTGTTTCTGAGTAGAATATCAGGCAGGATACATCCCAAACAATTCCCAAAAGCTTTGGATATAGCAGAGAGGCAAGGACCTTGGAAGCTGAAACTCATCCTGGAATCATTTTAGCACCCTCAACTACCAGCACCTGTACTAAACCTCAAACTGCAAGCCCAAGATTCACTGACTGATCTGTTATGGCTTTCAGGGAAACTACTCAAAACCGTAGAGATCCGTGTTACCTTGGTGTCATCTTTCGAACCTCTAATTCTGCCTTTACAGGAACTGCTTCTGCCTGTGGTAGTCTCCTTTGCCCTGCTTCTTCCAGAAGAGTTTGTTAGGCGCTCCATTCTCAAGGCCGCTTCGTAGTTGATGTCACCTTCTTTGATTATGGAAAAACTTGGGAAATTAAATATGAATTTATAAATGCAACTTTGTAAACACAAGAGAAGAGAGAGGGAGAACACCGGATAAAAGCTCATTTCCGCAATGAAAAAGATCTGTGTCGAGGACAGGAAGAGGAAGCTGCTTGCTGCTACCGATGTCTAGGTCATATTGGTTTTGCTCAGATCCGACCTCCCTTAGTTTCTCCTCAAGGCCCCAGATCCCAGCACCCTTTCTTTGAAGAGGTCCCCTTAAAAGCCTGAACTCTCGCCCCTCTCCTTCGGATTCCAGACCCTGTGCTCCTCACCTGCGTCCCTTTCCTCTGCCTCTCCTCACGCCTCCAGGGCCTTCACTCGCCTAGTGGGCACTCCCCAGATCCCCCACCTTGCCCCATCAGAGCCCCCAGAGCAGCCTCGGGCCACCTCCGGTTGAATCTTTCCAGTGACAAATAAGATATAGAACCCCCACAGGACATCTCTGTTCCAGGCCCATCCCTAAGGACACCCTTTACCTTGATCCTCCCACTAGCTCACCAGGAGCCCCGGGGCACCCCCCACTCCTCACCTGTGACCTGAAGAGCTGCAGGGTGGGCGCTCTTTCTCTCATTAACCTTTCTCTCATTAACATCCTCAGCTGCTTCACCCTGTGACTTTCCTCTTTACAGGCAATTTGATCATCTGGACCAATCAAACCATCCTTCTCCTGTGCCAGGACATTGAGAGAAATTGCCTAATAGTTATCACCTCAAATTTATTGCTTATGACCATGACTGCTCTATTTTTTTATAGTGGTCCTTAAAACTCTACAGCATTTTACTGTTCTCTTCAAATCCCCTCAGCATGCATATCTATTTCAGAGAGAATCCTCCCAACTGTCTGATGCTTTCCTCTATATCCTTACTTAGTCTGAGAAGATCATATGGTACTCCATACACAAAACAACTACCCCCCTTTGATTTGGATTTGATTGACTCCAGCTTTCTCAAGAATCTCACCCCATTATCTTTTAATCATATCATTAATCTGTCCCACATCATTAATCTGTCTACTGGTGTGGTAGGGTGAATATTGTTCTCCCAGAGATGTCCATGTCTTAATTCTCAGACCTGTGAATATGTTAACTTACACGGCAAAAAGGAATTTGAATATGTGATTAAGAATTTTGAGATGAAAATATTATCCTGGATTATTGAGGGTGAACCAGAATCCTTAGAGAGAGAGGAAGTCAGAGGGGAGA
The DNA here is from genome assembly GCF_022837055.1 of Prionailurus viverrinus. Lineage (NCBI taxonomy): Eukaryota > Metazoa > Chordata > Mammalia > Carnivora > Felidae > Prionailurus > Prionailurus viverrinus. The sequence goes on along the minus strand of NC_062564.1, from coordinate 60,114,673 downwards.
GAAGACACTGCTGGCTTATAGAGGGGGATGTCACAAGCCAAGAAATACAGGCAACCCTCTAGAAGCTGGAAAAGGTAAGGACACATGTTCCCCCTTGAAACCCTCAGAAGGGTCTTCTGCTAAGACCTTCATTTTAGGCTTTTGACTTACAAAATTATAAGAGAACAAATTTATGTGTTTTAAGCCAATGAGTTTGTGGTGATTTGTTACAGCAGAAATAGGAATTCAGTATAACTGGCATTTATCATCCATTCCATTAAAATAATCAAGTCACTTTCATGCTTGCAACAATGATAGGAATGAGCCCGTGCCCTATTTCATCTCTTCCTTTCCATCATGATATTTCATAGGAGTATACATTCACCATCTCAACTTTGTCCCTTTCAGATACCCAAATGTGATTGATCTGGTCTACCTTTAGACCAAAATCTTCCCTACAGCTCATCTGCCAAATTGGACCACTGATGATCTATTGGTTGCCAAATCCAAACAACACTGTTTAGTACTGACTTACTAGCATCTTGGCAATATTCAAGATTTTATGCCAGCATCTCTTGATTTCAGCTACACTATCCTCTTCCAAATCTATATTTCTTCTTATATTCCTAATCAGGATTAATGTCACCATTATATATTTCTTACTAGTCAAGTAAGAAACCTGGAAGCCTCACTTTCCTCAACACTCAGTGAATTCTAGCTCATGACATATCTAAATTGTATATTCTCTTTTCATTTTTAAAATTTTTTTATTGTTTATTTTTGAGGGGGGGGGAGGGGCAGAGAGAGAGGGAGACACAGAATCCAAAGCAGGCTCCAGGCTCTGACCTGTCAGCACAGAGCCTGACGCAGGCTCCAAACTCATGAACTATGAGATCATGACCTGAGCTGAAGTTGGCTGCTTAACCGACAGAGCTACCCACCCAGGCGCCTCTGTATATTCTCTTTTCTATTACATCTTCCACTGACTAGTGAGCTTCACGCTTTGTCATCCGGCTTATTGCAACAATCTGTTCACTTCCTGACTCCAGACTATTCTCTCCATTTCATTTTCTACTCTACTGCCAGGGTAATTTCTCTAGCAGGTAAACCTAATTGTCATTCCCCGATTTAAAATCCATTAACATGACTTCATTGCTTTCAGATTAGCTCTGCCTATTCACAGTTCATCGCTTTTTAGACCTCCCAAACTCCACAGCTTCATGGTGACAAACGAGTATTTTGATTCATATGATCCAATACCAATTCCACCACATATTAGCTTCAGCATGGTGAATTATAGTTAACAAGCCTCAATTTCCCATCTGTAAAATGGGGATAATAAGACCTAACTCAAAGTGTTGTTAAAGAATTAAATGAACTCGTTTTTTTGTAAAGAAGTCAAGTACAAAGCAATAGGGTACAGATATTATTATCTTCAGTAAATACTGGGAAAGCTGAACGGAGCACTAGATACCATGTTCTTGCCTGAGTTATGAGCAGTGGTACCAACCAACTGCGCTCAAACATCATAACTTTCTAGTTATTCCTTTTTAGGCATTCACTACACATGTCTTTATGAAGGATCTAGTATGTCCCAGGCACTTTTTACACACTGATAATGAAATAGTAAACAAAATATAAAATCTCTTCCTTCGCAGCTTACGTTCTAGTGGACAGTATAAACAATAATAAGAGAAGTAAAAAAGAACATTGTGTTAAAGACAAGCTATAAGAAGAAGGGATATAAAATACTGATGGAGAAAGGTTAAATTTTAGAATAGAGGAGAAAAGTCCTGCAAAGAAGGTGACTGACTGAAGAACTGAAGGAAGTAAGGGGTCCCACCATTCTGTTATCTGGGAAACACCATGCCTGACTGAGAGACAGAAAAACTCTAAGGTAGAATGAGCCCCATGGGTTCAAGGAACAGCAGAAGGGTCTGTGTGGCTGAAGCTAAAAGATCAGGGTGAGTAGGAGAAAATAAAGTCACAAAGATGAAGTGAGGAGGTAGATTATGTATGACCCCAGAGATCTAAATAAAGAGCTTGACTTTTACTCTGAATACAATAGGAAGTCATGGCATGGTAAATACATTGAAATTTGGGGCCTTATTTAAATTTTCTTATTTTTATTGAAACTTGGAATGATTCATGTATACATGTTTCTTTTGCTTTGGATAAAATTTAAAGAAAAAAATCAAATGAAGTTTAGCATAAAGATGGTGTAACCAATTATATTCCTTAAGTGTTTGAGAACCTAGTACTTTATATATGCTTTTATTTTCTTTTTTTGTTGTTTTTTTCCCCTGCTACCAATATGACCATTGTTCTCATAGCTTTTCTGACAATTTGCTTGCAAGACGAAATTAAGTCAAGATAGTTAATATTTTTTAGGATTATAACGTCTACAGAATTTCTTCAAAAATTTCATTCTGTATCATATTTAGGTTTTAGTTGTATAATCATCAGTACAATATTTAATTTCTAAATTAGAAATGCATACAGAATTAACAAATGCATATGCTGTATCTATAGAAAAGCAATTAGCTAAAAATGTCATAAATGATTTGCTTAGGTTTTCTCTTCCAGAGAGGCTCCTTGGTAAAGCAATGATACACTCAAGCAAAACTACAGTCACAGTTACAGAAGTCAGATGAGCACACTGGGTCTGTGATATTTCTGCCACAGGCTTTTTCAACACCTGTTGATCAGTCAATCAGAGGAAACCTCAGGGGCTGAAGGCATGCCAGCTCTGTGGAAATTCCTTCCCAAAATAGCAATAGCTAAGCAAATTGCTAGGCCAACAGAAGTAGAGGATGGACAGACCTCAGGATTTTGTGTGACAGAGCAACTGTCTTCAACGGTTGGCATTTTTTCAGTGCTTAAATCCTCCTTTGGTCTAACAGCTGATTTCCTCCTTTGTCATATTCTTCCTTCCTTTCTGTTTTCCCAGGGAATAACAGCCACACCCTTCCACATTAGACTTTCTTTGGTAAGCAGCTTCTGAAATTGTTTTACAGCTGTCCCTAGTCGTCTGGCAGTGAGCACTTTCAAGTTTAATATTCCCTCACTAAATATTTCCATGAGGCATTTAAAATGCAAACTTTAAGAGAAACAAATAGAAGGCTGTCAGTTTTTATTTAGATCAAATGAGTCTCAAAGCCAGTTTTAAATAGTCGATTATTTTGGTGTCTTTGTCTTTCCCTCCAAATGGAGAGAAAAAAAAAAAATTCAAGTGACTTCATACAGTTTGGGGAAGACTTCATTTTTTTTTTAAATATCAACCCAACTCAATTCGAAACATTAAAATTTTCAGCCATGCAAAGGTTCTTAAGTTTAAGTTATGGTCAAACTATAAAAAATATTGGTTTTCTTTTTCCCTTAGCGTAATATAATGAGCATTTTTTAGTTGATATAAACACTTTAGAAAAATCAGTTTTTATGGCCACTTGAGAATTCCATGAGTTTACTAAGCTGTTCCATAAACTGCATTTAAGTTGCTTCAGTTTCTCGCTATTATAAACAGTGTGAAACTGGAGTGTTTTTACATAAAGCCTTTCCTATAGTTAAGATTATGTTCTCAAAGCAGATCTAGGACAGACTGGGTCAAAGGCTATGACTTTTTTAAAAATTGTAGTTAAAACTCAATGTTACATTAGTTTCAGGTGTATAAGACAGTGATTCCACAAGTTTACACATGATGCTGTGCTCACCACAAGTGTAGGCTACCATCTAAAGGCTATGACATTTAAAGTTAGCCAGGTGAAGTTGAATGTTCATATGTGCAGAATACGGTCCTTTTATAAATGGATCTGATGATTTGCCAATCAGCAGGCAAAAGCGGACCAAGGTTAGAAGAAACCTTAAGATATTTAAAGTCAATGAAATTTATTTTTAATTGTCTGAATTAAAACATACTGGAATCAAAATTTCTTTGATTAATTATGCTCTATTTACAACACAAAGGACTTTAAAAATTTTTTACTCTGTAGTAGATTCATCAGTAAAAAAAAAAAAGAATTTTAAAAGATTAAAATGACTGTAAGCTCATTATGTGGTTAACTTTTTTGTCTTAAATTTTTTTAATGGTAAGTATATCAAGCACATACAAATCTGAAATACAAAAAGAAAAAAAAAGATTAATTGAAAGTTTCTTTTAATTTTATCTTCCAGATACAATAACTAACATACAATGTGCTTATTTCATTTAATAGTATATTTGGGATATGTTTCTATATCACTTCTTCTCATATTATATTAGAAAGTACATTTTAAAAATTATTATTATTAATAGGGAAAAATATAATGAGTACAAGGAGTAATGGTCAAGATAAACTCTGATGCCAATTTTTCCCTCTGAGGCCATTTTTTTTAAGTTTATTTATTTATTTTGAGAGAAAGAGAGAGCTAGAGCCGGGGGGTGGGGTGGGGGCAGAGAGAAAGGGAGAGAGAAAGAGAGAGAAAGAGAATCCAAAGCAGACTCTGCACTGTCAGCACAGAACCTGATGTGGGGCTCGAACTCAGGAACCACAAGATCATGACCTGAGCTGAAATCAAAAGTTGGACACTTAGGGGGCCCCTGGATGGCACAGTTGGTTAAGCGCCTGACTTCAGCTCAGGTCATGATCTCAAAGGATTGTGACTTTGAGCCCCTATCAGGTTCTGTGCTGACAGCTCGGGGCCCAGAGCCTGCTTCTAATTCCGTGTTTCCCTTGCTCTCTGTCCCTCCCCCCACTCACACTCTGTCTCTGTCTCTCTCTCAAAAATAAATAAACATTAAAAATTAAAAAAAAAAAAAAGAGTTTGACGCTTAGGGACACTTGGGTGGCCCAGTTGGTTGAGCATCTGACTCTTGATTTCGGCTCAGGTCATGATCTCACAGTTCATGTGTTCCGGTCCCACATGGAGCTCCATACTGTGCAGAGCCTGCATGGGATTCTCTCTCTCCCTCTCTCTCTCTCTCTCTCTCTCTCTCTCTACCCTCCCCCTGCTCATGCTCTCTCTCGTTCACAAGATGGATGAATAAACTTTAAAAAAAAAAAAGAATTGGACACTTAACTAACTGAGCCACTCAGGAGCCCCACTCTGATGCCATTTTTAAAAGTAGCAATACATGCACATTGGAGTAAAGTCCTTTCCTTCATATGCCAGAAAAATAAGAGAAATTAAAGGCATAGATGATATAGATATAGATGTAGATGTAGATATAGATATATAGATAAAATTACACATAGATATGTATGATGATACTATGCACAGTTATGCATACTGGTTTTATCCTAATTCTATCTTTATTAGAGTCTCATAACTGCACACTTATTCATTCTACATTCTTTTTTTTTTCCAATTTGTGTGAGCTTAAACAACTTTTATTTTGCTCAATGAAATGAAATAGGAATCCAGTTCCTTAAACTATCAGAGGCATCTGTGAAATTGAACAAGGCCAGGAAATAGACCAAAATACATGTAGTTATTTAATATATGCTCCCATTTCAACATAATGTTCTTCCTATACAAGAATAAGATCTGTCATTCCACTTCCCATTTTCCCATTCCTTATTGCTTATCCATAAGGAATTTGTTAGTACTCCAGCACTCTTGAAAGGCTCCTCCTCTAATACTATTTCTTTTCTGACAATTGTCCTGGGTATTTTGCCATGCTAATTCCTCTAGATAAACCCTGTATCTGTTTTTCTAGTTCCACCAGAAAAAAAAACAAAAGTTGCTTTAATTGAAATATATGACACTTACAGATTATTTTTATAAAGAGTTGTTACAAAATCAGTTCTTCCTATTCTTTTCTTTATGGGATCATAAAGGTTTGTTTTTGTTTTCTACATCTAGGGTGGATGTTAAATTTTGTGCAAAGACTCATTAATAATCTATGGAGATAGTCATATCGCTTTTCTCTTTTGACTTATTAATGTGGGAATTAATGTTAGATCTTCAGATGTTAATATAAAACCCAACTGGCCATGCTATATTCTTTTAATATACCACTGACTTCTTTTTACTAATGAGTTTTCCAGATTTTATATTATATTCAAAACACCAATCTGTACTTTTCTCTCTTTATTCATTTTGACATCTATGTTATTGGCTTTATAAAGAAATGTTAAACTTAGTTTGCTTAAATTCAACAAAAGCTGCTTTTAAAACTAGTGATACTGGCTTTTAATACCAGAAGAATAAAACTTTTATACTTGGACCCTATAACCCAAGTTGAAAATGAGATTATTTCAGATTAAGATTTATAATAGTGCCCAAATACTCATATAAAAACATGGATTATTAAATCTATTCTCATACATCAACTCTATTTTTTTTACTGTTATGATGAAATTATTTTTCTCTATTCATTTTTGTGCACATACACAAATTTGCAAATATCTTGATTTGAAAGTCTGTGATCAAAAGACCACCCATAGGCTTGGGCTGCACATGTGCAGCAGATTTTACTACAGCTTATAAAATAAAACTCATGAGACACAAATCTGAAGTTTACTGTCTCCAAATTATTGTTTGAGTTTCCTTACATCATGACAGTTGGATGTAAGATAATGGAAATATGTAAGAGTTGGAACAAGTCTTTGGGGGAATCCCTGATTCTGTGGCATGTATCCAAGCCAGATACAGAGTAAAAGAAAGGGGGCACCTGGGTGGCTCAGTCGGTTAAGCGGCTGACTTCAGCTCAGGTCATGATCTCGCGGTCCGTGAGTTCGAGCCCCGCGTCGGGCTCTGTGCTGACAGCTCAGAGCCTGGAGCCTGTTTTGGATTCTGTGTCTCCCTCTCTCTGACCCTCCCCTGTTCATGCTCTGTCTCTCTCTGTCTCAAAAATAAATAAAACGTTAAAAAAATAATAATAATAAAAACAAAGTAAGAGAAAGAAGTAGTAGGAAGACACCGCGGTTTGAAACACACCAGGATCACCAGATAGACCAATAAGCGACTCATTAGGACAATTCTGTGTTAAACTGAGCATTTTGTGCCTCAATTTTTAGTTTGTTTCTTGATCAGATTTCTGTTACTATTTTATTTGTTGTTCCATAGTCCTCATTTGCTGGTAGAGAGTGCCAGGAATGAGGGGAGTAAAATGTTCAGAAGTGGAGGTAAATAGGCCAGTTCCTTGAGAGCCAGAGGATTTTCAGAGCTTCCTGGGCCACCAGGGGAGACAAGGGAGGCAAGTCTGCACACTACTTTTCATACCCCTTTCATCAAGAAGTATTGTTTGTCTGAACAACGAGGGTCTGCATCTTCTAAAAGGACATTTGGAAACCAGTGCACTAAAATATACTATGTCCTTAATTAATCTGAAACTGTAAGGCAGACTGATCGATAACATGAAAATAGAGTAGTTTATAGCTTGGAAGTCTCAGTACAGAAGAAAAGTCAGTGTAGTCACTGAGTGAGAGGTCTGGAGGATGAAAGTTTACAGTTTTGAAAATGGAGCATGCAAGTGTAGCCAATGGACTAAAGGTGTGTTAGAGAGCCTTCAAGACGACCACCAATGATCTCACCAATTGGTATACCCCTGTGAAGTCCCTCCCACCTTGAATAGTGCTGACTTGTGTAACCAAGGGATATTGCAGAAAAGATAGAATGTGACCTCCAAGTCTAGGTCATAAAAGACAATGTATTGTGACTTACAGTTTCCTCTTTCTTGAATCATTAACTCTAGAGGAATCCAGCTGCCATCCAGTTTCTTAAGGAAACTCAAGTGATGATATGGAGAAGTCCACAAGGCTCCTTCCAACACAGCTTTAACTTTCTAGGCACATGAGTGAGCCACCCTGGAAATAGATCTCTAGGCCAAGTCATGCTTTCAGACAAAAGTAGCCATGGGCAACATCTTGATTGCAATCTCTTGATACCCCGATCCAGAATCACATAGCTAAGACCCTACTGGTTCCTGACACACAGAAACCGTGTGAAATAATAAATATGCATTGCCTTAAGACACTAATTTTTTCAATAATTTGTTATGAAACAGTAGAGAACTAATACATGATTTGAGAGATGGAGCAGATCCATTTATAACATCTATAAGAAGAAGAATGGAGATGAAGATCATGAGAAATAAGCAGGTCAAAGAACCAATATGCTACGTGTGGAGTAAATAAACAAATAGATGCTGACCTCACTCAGGATGATGGAAGCACTCGAAGTAAAGAGAATCAAGAACCCAACTAGATCCAAAGTCTTAACTAAAAAAAAACATGGACGGAAGATGCACTTCAAATCAAAACAGCAGGAATTTTTATGAGACAAAAAAGTAATCATTTGAAAGCTGAACTGAGACACACTGAAGGGGCCACTGACCCCACTTCCCAACCTTGGTATACATAGAAATGGCCTCTGGGGGTAAATAATAAAAGTACAATAGAAACTGTATTACTGTTTATGTACTAATCTCATCTATGGTATTAATGAAACCTTGTTATAATAACTTAAGGGACTTTGCCAGGAGTCTTTTTTAAGGAAAATAAGGTTTGATTTTCAGATTCTTATAATATTTTTAAAACAAGCATGATTTGCTACACTCCTCACAATATACAAGAAGAGTCACATTTCTGTATCTTTTTAAATAGAATCCTATCTAGCTTGGAGGCCTATCTCAGGACCACAAGCTACCTTTTTTGATTTTCTCCTTCTTATGACTTCATCACTTCTCTGGTGTTACAGTGGTGTTGTAGCAGGATATAGGAACCAGGCAATCCAGGCACATGTGGGAAAGACCCCTTCTGGTCAGTAGACCAACATGCTCACCATTGAGATTCATTGTGAGATTTATTGTTCTAGCCCCCATGACCATGAGAAAGTAGAGACATCTACCTCTTTCAATGCAGCCCCAAAAACCATGATGCTTAATCCCAGTCCCAGGTGTCTTCAATCAGCCCCTCAAGGAATGGGTGCTTGTCCTCCCCTGCATGACCATCACTGTTGACTACAGAACCCACCACCCCTCTGTCCTTCTAGGTTCTGAGAACGCAACTCTCTGCCAGGCTTGAAACCGCATCTTTTCCTAAGAACACTAGCCCTCATTTCCCTATAGATAATTCAACAGGTTTGTTTTAATAATACATGCAAATCAATATCACTTTGAGAGATTTTATACTTTAAGCCTTTTATTTCTATAAAAAGTTTCTTAGGACAAAGGAACACTAAATATAACAAAATTTGGCTATCCTTCCTGGAAAAAGGAAGGGGAAACATACATTTTCTTTTATTTGTGAATGATTCTACAACAACAAAAAAGAATGAGTCATTAATTTATTCATAACTCTCTTATTTTTGTTATTCTGTGCAGTGAATATTTATTGCATTGCATGCCCATCTCTTCTCTTTTTAGGAACTGCAAGAATGTTTATCTTTCTGGTATTTTTTATTGAGACATAATTGACACATAACATTATATTAGTTTTAGGGGTATGACATACTAATTTGATATATGAATATATTGTGAAATGACCATGATACATCTAGTTAACATTCATCACCACACATAGTTACAAATTTTTTTCTTGTGATGAGAACTTTTAAAATCAACTCTCAGCATTTTTCAAATATGCAGTCTTTAAATAAGAGAAAAATATTAGCACAAGTGTGCATGTCCTCAACATACACTTTAGGTGGGATTGTAAAATTAAACTGGGATATACAAAAGTTATTTCTAGATACATTTTGGTCTAGAGAAGTAATATACTTGGTGACTCCTGCACGGTTTACTATTAATACAACAATAAAAATTTTTAAAACATTGAGATGAAGGGTGAGTTATATGTCTAGCATCCATTTATCTTAATAGCATTAATATATTTGTTTTACATGTCATTTTTAACAAGTTGCCTCGTTAATCTCAGCAATTCTGTCCACAATTAAGGTAATATCATGGAGAGGTTACAGCATTTTGATTCCTATAATCCCTTCCATATTCAGTTTATGTTAGGACACAATAGAGATTTTTGTTTAATTTTTCATCATGACATTTTTAAACACAAAGAGTACAGATATTAGCGTAACTAACACCCACACCAAGATGTATCAAATCTTACCACTTTTTCATATTTTCCTATCATTGCTATCTTTTTAGAAATATACCGCTTAATACAGTTGGAGCCTCTGTCCCTTCTCTAACCCAACCTCCCAGAAATTTCTGCCAGTGCCTCATCCTTTTCATTTGTGTTTTGTGTTCCTGAGGCTGGAGATTGTCTGTTTTAAATTTTCCAGAGAATATACCTCACATCTTGTCCAAGTGTAGGAAAGGGTAGTCTCCTGGCTTCCTGAAGTGGATATGGCATAGTAGTGTCTAACTCTTCCTCAGGGATTCTTCAAACCAATACTTGTTGTCAGATCCTATCTCACTTCCAGAAATATCCAAAATTGCCAATGAAAATTATTTTCAAGCAGGGACCTAGTGCCCACAATTCCTGAGCCTTTCTGGGACTTTGTGGGGCTAATCACTGCTCCTCATAGGCATATCCTTCTGCAAACACTTAAGTTTTCCAATGTTATTAGACCACTCATTTTTATGTTAACCATTTTCCAACAATTTTGTCCATTTCTGGCATCTTCTACTGTCTTCTCTACCTGGAGAAGGTCCTTTTGGATTTTTACTACTATCTTACAGGGTTTTCGTAAAAAGAAGACAAGTGCATGTATTTCGTCAGTCCGAGGGTCTTTCCCCATAAATATAAATTTTAAAAACACTTATTAACAAGTACAATGGCCGATACAGCCCACAAAAGTATCCAGTTTCAAGAACCATTTATAAAGGGGCAGTTTTGCCTGTGAAGAAAAAGCACAAGAGCAGAACTTCCTAAGTTTTCCACCATCAGAAAAAACTTCTTTAGGTAAGAAAGTGGACCGACTCTGATGGTCTTATTTAGACAAAGAAGACGCAGCGCTTCATTTCCAAATGAACTTAACTGGAAGGTTTTGTGATTACTTTCCCCTTAGATTCAGCTCTGCTACCTGACCTTGCCACATAAACACTTTCTGTTCTTGTTAGCTCTATTTGTTAGTTGGAAGTTCAAAATATTAGAATACGTTACGATGAGATGCTATCGAATAAGTAATAAAATGGCTGTGAAGCTTTTCTTTTACAAGTGTGAGAGGGCTCATGATTGTCCTGAAAAATATTCATTTAACTTTTATTTTTTCTTCAACAAATATTTATTGGATGCTCCTAATGTGTTAGTCATTGAGCTACGAACTCAGCATAGCAGTGTTTATAAGATTCAGTCCCTGTATCTTTATGCCTACTTAATCCTACCATGGACTGTGCCTTTAATACACATGATAGTCCCATAATAACTTTTAATTAACAACTAGAAGTAAGAGAACAGTGGGACTCTCCACTCAATTTGACAGGTGGCTAATTTTTTAAATAGTTAATTTGATTTACTATTTCAAGACAATCTACCAGATGACTAAACGTTGAATGCACAGAGCAGATGATTATAAGAAGAGCATTTCTCATGAGTATCACTTTTTCTACTTAGAATCACATACTGTACTTCTAATTGATTAAGAATATGTTAAAAGGGCAGGTGGTGATTTCCAGCCACAAGGTCAGGGTGTAGAGGGATATGTGTAAATCCTATGTTTATTAGATCTATAAATACAGTTCTCTCTACACTAAGTGCCTTTAATTTCTAAGAACCCAGCCCTCAGACCCAGGGTTGCTTCCCAGTCCGCGGCTGGAATTCCTGATCGTGGCAGTCTGCTGAAACATGAGTTCAGTTACCAAATATAGTTGAGTGGAGTAAGAGGACAGATGCAAGTCTGAGGCCACAGTTGCCTCAAAGTGACCAAGGACCAAGCAGTCTCTAATGAATAGGCAAGACCAACCTCTGCTCCCACAGAAAAGAAGAAATGCTCATCTGAAACCCATCACCTTTTCAGAGTCTTCAAAGTAACCAAAGCTTGAAAAGGTTTGTAAGATATTTCTTAATAAACTATTAGGGCAACATTTTTTAAACTTTTTTTTAAAAAGCTAAAAATATAATAGTTTGCCTGAAATTATAGTACTGTTTAGAAGATGCCTTGATTTTTCTTTTATTTGGAGAGAAAAGCTAATGGGAATTTTGTAGTCTTTCCAGAAACAGATAATACAGATTTGTCTATAGGCTTTATTTCTACCTACACTGTCAAAGAACTGAATTTTCTCTTATAATCTTAAGCATGCTAAGTTTGTGCTATCAGTTCCAAAAGGATTAAATGTAATTATGGAAGCAACCTTTGTCAAGATTGTATATATGTTATGTTTCACAGAAAATATGAATATAGTTAATTTAAAACCTCACCCATACTTAAGCTAAATACCGATGGCCTAAAATTATATTCTTTAGGTTTTAGTAACATTTTAAGTTGTTAACTCTACTTCCAAAGGATTTTTAAAATCAGTTTAGATAGTAATAGCAGACATTTTAAATTATACCTATGAATAAAATTTACATGTTTACTTATAAAAAAAGATAAAGCTTACTAAGGGAAACTACGGTCAAATTTAAACATCACGGTATGATTTTATATCATGTTGTTTGAAGTTACGTATGAAATTGTCTTGAATCCAATATATGAGGTTGATACAGAATGATTGGAGGCTCATATTACTTTTTTAACATTTGCTAAAAATACTAATTGCCTTCTAGTATGAATAATGTGACCACATAGAAAGCCCTGACAATGTAATACTACGCAAAATCTGTTTGATCATGTATGTACAGAAATTACATGATAATTGTCCTTTCCAGTATTTTTTCTCAAAGAAGTTGAATGTTCACTTGGATTACTCAGATTTTAAAAATCAGAGTGTATTTGACAAACTACTGGTAACAATAGACAAGGTATAAGAGATTTATCTCATTTCTCTTATACCAATAAATGTTTTTTAAATATGTGATTGCACATTCCTAGAATACAAATTAGCCCTCACATTCCAGCATCTAATATGGATTAGGGTTCATATCTTAGGGACTCTTATGTCAGTTCGGTCTGAGCTTCTTTTTTATTGCTAAAACTGAAAATTGAAGGGTTCCTATAGCATACCTCACAATAGACTAAGTATCTAGTTTATACTGGACAATTACAACCGCCTTGATTTCTTCATTGAAAAAAAAGATGGAGAGGGGCAACACTGGTCAGGTTTCAAACACTATGATGCATTCTTAAAGATATACTAACTGAAATATGCAAGGACAAGACAAGAGACTCCACTTCATTATTAATAATATGTGTGAAGAATATCAAAGAGTATTGTGATAACGGCATTCCAGTCAGGAATTTCAGTCATCTAGAGTTAGTTAATGGCTATGACCCGATTAAATTCTAGCAAAGAAAACAAATACTGAGTAAAGCAACTCTGACTGTAATTTGTAACTGTTAAATCATATTAGAGGATAGAGAAACAAATTTGTAAATAATTTTTCACCTGCATACTTTTGATATTAAAACTTATTTTTTTAATTTAAATAAATCCATTCTAACCTAAGCCAGCTTGACTACACATAAAATTGCTTTCCCAAGATTCCTTTTCTACAAACCTCAACTTTTTATGTTCATTCATGTTTTGTCCTTTTTTTTTCTTTCTTTCTTTTTCTGAAACAATCAATTAGTAGTTATACTTTAGGACAAAAAAAATTTTTTCCCCCTTTACAAAACAACCTGCATACGTCACACCTTTGCTTAGCAAATACACATCCTACTTTACTCGCATAGAGATGTTTCCCTTAATATTTCTAATGGTTTTAATGACATATTCTAATTAGAATTCTTAACACTTAAGATCCTTAATTCCTAATAAAAGGTAAGAAGTAATAGTGGACTAGCTATAACACTAGCATTCTATGGGTTGGCAAATTTATAAAGATACTTTATGATTTCTAGAAGTATATTCTTCATAGTAAATTTTTCAGAGTGGCACAAAAAATGTTTATTTACTAATAGGCCCAAGTCTTTTTAGTTCCTCTGTAAAAGAAGGCCAAAAGTGTATCAACCTATGTTCAGTAATTTAATGTTTCAGCATTTTATCTTATTTGGAATTGATCTAGATATTCAGTGCATATCATCGTTTAACTTATCTCAGTGTAATTTTAAGGTTTTAAGTTACTAAAAAGGTTTTGGAAATGATTTTTAAGTAGACATGCCATAAAACATAATTATTGTTTAAAATTCATTCATAAACTTTTATGTATATTTAATTTACTTCTTAACAATTATGTTTAGATTATTTGTGAAAATTTCATGAGACATTAAATAGCTAACCATCACGTTATCTTTCTTGCTAACAGATTATTTGACTTTTTTATAAATCAAGGTGAAATAAAAGTTGTGTATCCCCTTATATTTAATGCTGATAACTCAAAAGACATTCCTATTATAATTAAACCAACAAACTTAAACTAGCAGGGTTGTTTTCCCCCCTGAAGATTATCCTTAATAATGTGAACTTAAAAAAATATTAGGGTTACTTTCTATATTTTCAAGAATATACTTGATTTATATAAACACTTAATTTTCTGTAAGCCTATTAAGTAGAGCTCTTTACAAATTAATTTTGGCAATGCTATCAGGAGGTAAAAAAAAATTGATTCATCTGCAACATAGGTACATAGACATACGTAAACATATAAATATATGCAAACAGAAATCTTAATAGCTTTTTTTTTTTAATTTTAGCCATGAGACAGGTATAATAATGCAAAACTCATGAGTTTATAAAAGAGCAATTGGGTCCAAATAGTGTTTCTAGAAGATGGAATAAGTTATCTGCTCAGATGGCTGAAACTTTTTACTGATATCTGTGGAGAAGACTTTTATGATTTTTCTATTTCCAAATAGACTTTCCTTTTTGTTTGTTTTTTCTCTTCTGATAAGAATTATCTCTCTGAATTTTGCATTTCAAAGAGATGGCCCTCAGTTCCTAGAGATGACCAAGGCAGAACATTTACATCTCAAAGGCACAGAGAAAGAATGCAAGTTCCCCCAAGAAGAACTTTTGTTTCCTAAGGCTAGGATTTTTATAATAACTACAAGGCTTTTGAGATGAATAGGAGAGGTTTGAGGATTGGTAAAAAGGATAAGTGGACTTTTTCTGTTCTTGTAAAGATTCTATTTGTAAGACCATTTGTACAAGTTGCCCTCAATTGATAGTACAGCTGTTTTTAATTCCTCAAAGGATTGGGTTGCAACTTGAATATGTCAAGGCACTGATCAACCCAGCCAATTACATTATGTTCACTTTGCTTCTTTATATCAGAGAGATCTTTAAGATACAAACCAGAAGTTTCTTATGTCCTGGATTTAGAGCTGTATGTCTTTGGAATCCCCCCCCCACCCCCACCCCGCAACATAGTTTTATTTAGCTTAGGAGAAAGTCCTTTGAAGACATTCTTATCGGGATTTGAATATTAGCTCTCAATTTGTCCAACTTCTGACCATAGACAGACTTAAAAAAATCCTTCCAAATATCTTGTTGGGTTTCAGCTGGGACAAACAGTAAATATTCCTGGAAGTATTGAACAACTTCATGGACCCAAGAGGTACCCTCAAAGAGGATGCAAAAGATACTATACAAGTTCCACAGCCACTCCTAAAGATAGCCCCACCCCCCCAAAAGTAAGACTTAGATAACTCTGTTGAAAGCTGGCTACAATAAGTAAGACCCCTGCTGCAAACTGGAGTGCAACACACATTTCCGTCTGACCATATTTTGGAGGCCCACAAACTGATAGCTGCCAAGTCAAATTCTCAGATCACAAAGCAAGACAAACAAGAAGGCAATAGTTGTTCCTGGGAGAGAAAGTGATGAAGTTTTAGGGTGATGGTGAGGGGTGGTCCAGAGCCGATGGCCAAGAAAGAATTCTTGAAGACATCTTTGGTGCAAAAAGGTGATTTATTAAAGCACAGGGACAGGATCCATGGGCAGCAGAGCTGCACTGGGGTTGTGATGGGTAACTGATGTTACACCCTCAGGTTGGGAGGGGTTTAAGGATAGAGTACGTCTCTAAGGAAGTTTGGAAGCAAGGTTTCCAGAACCTTGAGGAGCTAGCTGTTGCTAGGGAAACACCATTTATTACCATTTAGTAAAATCTGTCATGAAACCCTTTAGATGTATATCAGGGGGCCATAAACTTGGAGTATGATTGTCAGCATATATCTCAGGTGAGTTGAGATAAAAGCAAATTTCCAAGGAATTTTTACATGTTAAAGTAGACTTATAGGATCCTCAAGGTTGAGATAATGTCAAGCTAAGATTCCCTTTCACCCCTAGCAAAGTGTCATCATTGGGGCAGCTGAGCTCTTAAAGGGAGGTCACTCTGCTGGTTTTAAGGACGTGTCAATGAGCTGTAGGCAGTAAAGGAATTTAATTTTTCATTTGTCTTTATTTCCCACATTACCATGCCAAAAACTTAAACCCCTTTCCTTTGTTCTTGGGTAGCCAGGAGTGTCCAAGGAATATCACACATATCCCACCTTGAGCGGGAGGGGTTGTTAGCTTGTATTTTTAGCCTGTACTTGCCCTCAGCTTGCCTCGTGCTTCCTCATCAAAAGGATCAATAACCAATGGGTCTGGATTTGGAAAGGAAGAAACTGTGTGAAATTTACCTTCCTCTCTGACTGGCACTATAGAGTTCCAAGGAAGCTGATTCTGCTAATAATTCTCACCCTTCACCAACTTCTTCCAGTTTCCCCAGAATTCTTTCTGTGAGCTCCTGAGTGAGTAAGTTTAACATGGAAAGTGTAGCCTGATGAGGTTTTGGGGTAATGGTAAGGTTTGGAGCTGACAGCCAAGAAAGAATTCTTAAAGATGTCTTTGGTGCAAAAAGGTGATTTTATTAACGCACAGGGACAGGACCCGTGGGCAGAAAGAACTGCTTTGGGGTTGTGAAGAGTGACTGGTTACGTACTATGGAGTTGGGGGAGGTAGGGTCAAGAGGAAGTTTCTTAAATGGATTTCCATATGCTAAAGAAGACTCAGATTACTGGAGGCTTAGCTATTGTGAAGCTAAGGTTGTTTTTCCCTATAGCAAAGCATTAACATTAAGACAGTAGGAAGTTCCTGGACTTTAGGCTATTGATAAGATTGCCCCTTTTTTGGTAATTGTACTAAGATATTTGTAAACTGATGGAGATTCTTATCAGTTTACCCATTTGTTTTCTGTCCTTTCCTTTGTTCTTGGGGAGCCAGAAGTGCCTAAGGAATATCATACATATCCCACTTGGTGGGGAGTTTGGTGGAGGGTGGGAATTGTGCTAGCTTGTGCTTGGTCCTCAGCTTACCTTATCGTCCCTCATCATAGCCCATTAATTTTCATTTTAGTTTCCCCTTGGTTGTTTAAGGAATAAGTGATAGCAGTTGACTAGAGAATCTCTCAGAGTCCCTCAATCTTGGGAGGGGCCCATACGGAGGCCCTCTTTTGAGGGTAAATAAGGGGGTATTTGAGTTGGTGTCAAGGATTCGACAAACCTTTGTTGCAGGATTTTTTTATCTCAATACCTGATCCGTTATCTTGCTGCTTTGAAGGATGAAGAGGTGGACACAAAATGAGCAGCAGGCAAAAGTTTATTAGAGTATAAGATCAGAAAGGAAGAATAGTAGAAAAGCTGTCTTTATAGAGAGGGGAAGTTCAAAAGTGAATGTCCACTGGACAATAGGCAAGGGTCCTTGTTTTATAAGGTTCTGGTTGCCCACGCCTTCCCTTCCCCTTTGTTCCTTCTCAGGTCCTACCCTCATTGGCTGGATAACTCTAGGTGTTGAGTAGTCCATTCCTGATTGGCTTGTTTCCATTGTATGAGAGGTGGCCTAAGGCCATATTTAGGTCTTTTGTCAAATTCTTGAGGGAAATCTGAGTGGAAGTAGATGGAGTCTGTTACATCCTTAAGAGGAACCTTATGTCTGGGGAGGTTTGCTGTGCTGAGACACTTCCAGCATTGTTCCAAAATCTATGTTTTTTCCCACCCAGGTAGCTCAGGTCCTAATCTTTCCCTTTCTGCCTACTGAATCCTATCTTTTCCTATCATACCTTCAAGAACATTCATTTTTCCAGTGTTCCAGTTGATTGCAAATGAGACACCATTTTCTAGGCCAGAGATTTGATTATGGCCCCCCCAAAGGAGAATGCAATAGGAAAGTCCCAGTTGTTTTAGGTTTCTAGCGTTAGGGCTATTACACTCATAATGCTAATAGCTCAGACTTTTTACAGTTTTGTGGTCTCTTCAGAGATGGAGGATAAATTATCCTAGGTAAAGTGGGATAATTTTTCATTAGACTTTTGCAGTGAATATTTCAATGAAGCTGTTTGGAATCTTGAAACATTTTGGAGACTTCTGCATGCCAATTAAAATAGGTATCTTATTCTGTTTGTTGATTTGGAAACTCTTGCTTTCAATTACACTTCTTAAATGAATGATCTTGTCTAATTGGAATGTTCCCCATAATGGCCATTATAATTCCAGGCTGTTTTAGTAAGATTTTGTCATATTTTTAGATATCTATACTTTCTAGGACCATAAATCTTAGACATTAAATATGTAGGTGTGCCAAAATGTGGTGTGCTCAGTTCTTTGAATCTTGAGAATCTCATTTCTTTAGTTAAGCCTTGGTTCTCTCAGAGTCGAATTAAAACCTAAGAGTGATGTGCCACTGGGTTGGGAGCTTTGCGGTGTTTTTAATATGCCTTATTTCACAAAAATTTTCTTGAGGTTGGTTGGTAAAATAGCATCAATCTAACAGTCCATGACCAACTTATCCTAGCCTGGGAGTCTTAGAATTAGGTGGTAAGTGCTGATAACGGCACCCTGGCCTCCAATTTTGTGGCTTTGGCTTCCAAGTTTCCCATTTGCAATAAATCTATTATTCTTTTTACAAGATATCTTTATAATGGCAGACACCATAATGGCTTTTACATGTGCCTACTTAGACTTTGGTTTTGATGGTGTAAACAGTCTTCATTTCTTATCTTAATTTATTTTCCCAAGAACCCCAGTAATTTATGCTGTGAACTCACCTCAGGCTTTGTGAGTCTCCTAATGACTGCCACCCAGTATAACTATCCCCAAACCTTTGCAGGACCCCCAGAACCTTTCTGGGATTTGCTTGCTTGCTTGCTTGCTTGTTTATATATACTGTGTGTGTGTGTGGGTATGTGTGTGTGTGTACTTTTTTTAAATGTTTATTTATTTTGAGAGAGAGAGAGAGTGAACAGGGGAGGGGCATAGAAAGAGAAAGAGAGAGAGAGGATCCACAGCTGTTAAAATATTTCTGTTAAATCTATCTGTTCTAGTGTGTCATTCACACTAGACTGTCCTCTTTATTGTTATGTTGTGTCCCTCTTTGCTCTTGTTACAGTCTTTTTTTAACATCTGTTTTGTCTGATATGAGTATTGCTACTCCAGCATTCTTCTGACACCATTTGCATGACAAATGTATCTCCATTTCCTCATTTTCAATCTGCTGGTGTCTTTAGGTTTGAAATGAAGTCTCTTGTAGGCAGCATATACATGGGTCTTGTTTCTTATCCACTCTATCATCCTATGTCTTTTGATTAGAGCTTTTAGTCCATTCACATGCAAAATAATATCAATAGATAAGTATCAATAAGTATTTATTGCCATTTTGTTACTTTTTTTTTTGTGGTTGTTTTTGTAGTTTTTCCAAAAACCCAGACTCTTAACTATAGAGAACAAACTGATGGTTACCAGAGGGGAGGTGGGTGGGAGATGGGTGAAATAGGTGAAGGGGATCAAGCATCGTGATGCTTATCGTGATGAGCTCTGGGAAAGCATAGAATTGTTAAATCACTATATTGTATATCTACAACAAATATAACTCGGTATATTTCCAGTAATTATACTGGAAATTTAAAAAATAAAAAAATGAAAAATATTAAAAGACAAACAATAAAAATGAAAGGAAGAAATTTAGTCTAAGAATTGCCTGTGATTTCAAAATAACAGCAACAAAAGTTTTAAGTCTTTTTCAACTTTTGTTTTCATAGTGTAGTTTTTATTTTGAAATATTTTAGCATTGGAATTTGCTACCAACAATTTTTGTTACTTTTTTAGAAATTGTTTAAATAAACAAATAAAATAATTAAACAAATAACAAATTAAAATGCTTAATTTAAATTGTAAAATCACTCATAATTTAACTGGTTTGTTTTTCAAAGAATGTGAAATAAACAACAAAAAATGTTCCTAAATGTCCCACCCCTGAACCCTATTTCTGCCCAAGCCCTGCCACAGAGATAATCAACATTAATTGTTGGTTCATGCTGTTCCAATCTTTTTCGTGTAATTATTCCTAACTAATATGCATTTTAAAATGCCTATCAAAATGTTACTACCCCATCTGTACTTTCCTAACATCAAATATTTTTTCTTTCAAAATTATAGTACCTTCTCAACGTCTCTACAAGGTATTGCATAAGCAGATTGCAAAATTTCTCCCCTTATCTAAATTCTTTTTTTTATTATTTTTAAAAATATTTTTTTGAATGTTTATTTATTTTTGAGAGAGAGAGAGTGAGACAGAGCCTGAGCAGGGGAGGGGCAGAGAGAGGGAGACACAGAATCCAAAGCAGGCTCCGGGCTCCGAGCTGTCAGCACAGAGCCCAACGCGGGGCTCGAACCCACAGACCGTGAGATCATGACCTGAGCCGAAGTCTGACGCTCAACCGACTGAGCCACCCAGGCGCCCCGCCCCTTATCTAAATTCTTAAAGTAAATAACCATACTATCTCCAACAGGAAAAGAAAACTTTGTAGTTAAATGCAGGTTTCAACCCTAAATCCACCATTTCCTAACAGTTCAACTTTAGCCAAATAATTTAATGTTTTTATGCTGAAGTTTTGAGTACAGAAATAATAAGAAAGAAAAATAATGACTATCCCATCAATTATTCTGAGGATCAAATAGTTCACTACATGAAAGCAGGCACTAGGCAACACTCAGAAGCTGTCTTGTAGGAAGTTCTCAGGGAAGGCTAGCTTTTATTGTTTCTAATTGAATTCTTTCTACTAGACTCTGCTGTTTCTCATGCATATGCCTTGCCTTCCCGCTCCCAGTCCGGGAAATCTTTACATGTCAACAGCCTATAGTGCCTTGTCTCATGGGGATCGTGCACAGGGTGTTCCACAAATATTTTTTAACTGACAAAATAGAGGATTATCTTGATTGTCATAGATCTGGTTTTCACATAATTATCACCAAAAGTCAGCAAGTCTCAAAACAAATGTTATTCATAGTTTCTAAACTTGTCTCTCTTTCTCTTTTCTTTTATTTCTGTATATTCATATATGTTGTGAATCATACATATTTATATTTATATTCAGGAACTCAAAAATAAATACTTTTGGGGTGCCTGGGTGGCACAGTCGGTTAAGCGTCCGACTTCAGCCAGGTCACGATCTCGCGGCCCGTGAGTTCGAGCCCCGCGTCAGGCTCTGGGCTGATGGCTCAGAGCCTGGAGCCTGTTTCCGATTCTGTGTCTCCCTCTCTCTCTGCCCCTCCCCTGTTCATGCTCTGTCTCTCTCTGTCCCAAAAATAAATAAATGTTGAAAAAAAAATTTTTTTTTAATAAAATAAAAAAAAATAAATACTTTTGCAAATACTAGGGTAGTAATGCCATGACAACTTAAGATGATAAAATGGCTTGTGTTAGAATGAGTGATGTACATACCAAATTTAAAATGTTCAATGAAAACTCACATGAGTGCTCTATATTTCATAGTAGATCAAGAGTCCAACAGAATTCAAACGCTTAACTTAGGAAGAAGTTGTACGCCATAAAATTATATTTAGAAATAATCCATAAATTAAGCAGCATAAAATTCTTCAGAATGGATGAAATATGCACAGGGATTTAACAAAATAGGCGACCATGGAAGTTTATAATGGAAAGCAATATTTGCTTGGGAGAAGTCAAGATGCTGATAAGCTGTCCACTGAAGTTCAAGGTGGAAGGACATCTATAATGCCTCATAGCATTTGCTGACCTTCCTAAACTTTGCTTCACCAAATATTTGCTTAAGTCTGGCATCATGTGTAAATGTCAAAGCTCACCTGGAAGACTTTACCTTCATAACGCCATGAGGATACCTGCAGCTGCCTGCATGGTACAATCTGAGAGAACCTAAAGCACCATTAGCCTGAGAGTGTCCTCCTCCTGTGACTGTCACCACCCTCCCACTAATAGCATGCCTTCCAAAAGAGCCATGGTCGGGGTGCCTGGGTGGCTCAGTTGGTTGAGCGTCAGACTTTAAGTCAGGTTGACCTCACAGTTTGTGAGTCCAAGCATCCCCTAGGCTCACTGTTTGGTGCAGAGCCTGTTTCAGATATTCTGTCCCCCTTTCTCTCTGCCCTTCCCCTGCTCATGCTCCCACTCCCCCTAAAAACTAAATAAAACATTAAAAAAGATAAAATAAAACAGTCATGGTCTGCAAATACCAATAGTAACATACAAATATGCATTTTCTTTTCTTTTCTTTTAGTTTTTTTTTCATTTGTACCTTAACAACCTGCAAGATAATTTGAGGCTGTATACAATAAAAGCACAGTGCAACCGCCCAAAAGCAATGAAAAGATTTAAGATAAATCAAATATAAGAAATTCAGAATCTGACACTTTCTCAGTTTCCTACTTCTGCCTTTTCTCCTATTAGAATGTTAGCTCCTTAGGGCAGAGAATTCTGTCTTACAGCTGTGTCCCAGCCTGTAGAAGTGCCTAACACAGTGGGCACACAGCAAAGATGCTGACTGAATAAGTCAGCAGAGAACGTTAAAAAAAAAAAAAATTGGGAGGGGGGTCTAAAAAGATTTGTATTTCTGTGATTCAAAATTTAACTCTGAGCTTGCTAGCATCATGCCAAAGAGCATTATCCAGGGTTACAGAATCCTCTTTGTCTAGTAGTAAGAATGCCAAAAAACAAAAGAAATGTTTTTCTGGTTCTGAATTTTTTCATGAGAAACCTTCTTGGCCAGTACTGAGAAACACAAAAACCAATGTCTTTAGAGACAAGGTTTTTATTTTGCAGTGTCAGACCTCTTACTGTCTTGTATTGGTGAAACAAGCATGTTGTGTGTGTTTTATATTTTTACATTAACAGCTATTTACAGATAGCATGGATTACTTTATCAAGTTCTTACTAGAAAACAGAGCCCAGGGCGTGAGTAACTATTGGTAAGACAGGTGAAACAGCTGGGTAAAAAGAACAATGCTTCACTGAGGACACCTGGTCCCAGACACATCCTGCAGTGGGACCTGGATGGCTGAGAGCAAGGGGAGGGAATGAAACATTTCTGCCTCCTGTCTTCGTTCACATGGCTCTGTCTCCCATCAAATCCTAGGAAGGGTTCAATCCATGTCTCAAGTACCAAGTATTTCTTGGTTTCTCTTCGTCATCTGCCATGACCCAGACACTGTGCCAAGCATTCGCCATTCCAAGACTGTCAGTTACATCTCTTCTTTCAAGGTGTTCACAGTCTAATGGACAAAGGGTTCTCTAACTCATATTAATAACTCAATAAGACAAATGTTAAAATACTATGCAAAGTGTCACATTTGGAAGAAAAAAGTACACAGACTGGGGAGTCAGAAAGCACCAAAAACAAGTGAAATAATCAAGTTTTTAAGGACAAACTGGAGTTTGAAACAGAAAAACAGAAAGGAAGCATGTGCAAAACACGAAGACATGACAGAACGTGGACTTTTCAAGGAATACTGCACATAAAGCAGTAGGGCATGATTGCAGCATGTGTCAGTATGAAGATAGAGGTTGAGGCTGGAGAGTTTCCCTCAGGGCAGGCTGTCCGGAAGCCCACAGATAAACTGCATGTCACGTTTTGGACCTTCTCTTATCCAATGGAGCTTGCACCATTGGAAAACAGATACCAAAAGAATGACATGGCCAAATTTGTAAATATATTCTCTCCCACCATCTTCGATCTCTTACTGCAGTATGCTTAAACTATGTTTAATAACAATTATCATGGTTCTCCTTGTATTTGAGTTATTTTTTACACTTATCTTATTATCCCTCTAATCTCTCCTATTAGATTACAAAACATTAAAGGAGAGAAACTATGCCTGGTTCATCTCTGCCCTCCTTGAAACTTCCCTGGAACATACTAAGTGATAAATAAACAGCATTCAATTGATTTCACATTCAAGTTACCTTTCCAGGAAAGGGAGGTGGAAGAAAGGAAGAGTAATTATAAAATGCGCAGGGCTAGCAAAGAGCCATTTTCTCTCAAAGGGAAGAAGCTAGAACTATACAAATTCCAAGATATTAGGAAATAGCTGTGACATATGAGAGCGTTAAGGGAAGTAACAATTAAAATAAATTATTAGTGATGGTTGAAGAATATGTGAAAGAGAAAAAGATGAAGAGAAGAATTTCCAAGCAATTCAAATTCCAGAAGAGGATAGAGGTGGGAGGCAGGGAAGAATTAAAGATGTAGGAGAATACCTTATTCCTCAAAATTTCAATATCTTTCAATTCTCTTTGCTAAATTGGAACTTGTTAAAGTTTTTGGCATTCATCTCACTTCTTTATTCATTAAAGACAGTATAATTAGTTCTCTTCAGTGTATTTCATGTTCTGTATCTATCACACCAGCAGAGAATTACCGAAAACACCGTTTGAAATAAAACATAAAATCTGAGGGAAATAATGGAGATGTTTGCAGCTGTATTTCTTTTGATTACAATCTTTTAATTTTGGGGTGTGGACTGACATGAAAATCTCTGAAGCATGATTTCCCAGTGAGTTTGGGCCACCTGGAAACCTCCCTTGTTCATCCGCATTCAATGAGCATTTTCCCTAGACCCTGTGCATGTTCTAGCAGCAATAACTGGGTTGCAAATTAAACCCAAACCATGTATGCCATAGAGCTATTATCTTCTTTTTCACTGTGCAAGCAGTTTTTAAGCTACACCTAATCCTGACAACTGGATCCTGTCAGATGGCGCCTCTTTAAAACCAAAATATAAGTTAATAAGCAGGTGATTTAATCTGCCTCCAGCAAACACTCCCTATTTGAAAAAAGGAACTAAAAAGTGTTTCATCATTCATAAGTTTCCTTTAAACTATCTCATATAATTTTTTATGAAGGCTTAAAATTTATCCTATCATGTTCACTTTGCACTAAGTATAATTAAATTAATGGCAGAACTCTGATATTAGCAGAAATAGCAGAAAACTGATCCAGTTTTATTAGTCTGATAATATTGCTTAGGATTCTTGGTTGTGAAACTATAATATATTGGTAGGAAAGTGTATGGTTAAGATAATGAGCTCTAAAGTCGTTGTCTGGGTTTGAATCTTGGCTCTCCTAGTCACATTTTCTGACTCAGTTTCCTTCTTTATAAACTGGGGCCTATTGTGGGAATTTTAAATGAAATAATCTACATAATGGTTCTTGAGGCAATTCCTACCTATGGTGAGCCATACATTGTTAGCCATTATCATTATCATGATTAGTATTACTAGTGCTTAAGCTAGACAAATTTATTAGGTAGCTGATTTTCTATAGCGGGAGTTGGCAAACTTTTCCTGGTAAAGTCTGCATAAATATTTTAGGTTTTGTCAATCATAAAGACTACTAAACTCTTGCATTTTTCCACAAAAACAGTCAAAAACAGTCAGGTGGCCACACTCTAAATGCAGTCGGAAGTCAAAAGGCTGTGACTCTGAAATGATCAACTCAGACATTTCACTATCTCAATACATCTTCCCAGATCCTCAGTCATTCATACTACATCTTTCTTTTGCTTTCATTGGGCCTTCAGTCCCTTAATCTCTTTATGATCAAACTCCTACCCATGAATCCCAATCCAGCATAGACTTTAGAATCCACCCCTATCTTGCTGATATTCTCAACAACCTTGTCCATTTTCTTTCCATCCTACCTGTGCCTCAGAACCTGGAGCATCTTACTTGCACAGTTTCACCTGGACTGCTGACCTCCAGTGAAGAGAAGTGAGCAATCACACTAATTAATGACATTATAAATACATCACATTTAACTTCAACTAAACCCTCACCACTGCCCATAAATCTTTCTTAAGGAAATTTTTCCCTTTCTCTACAACAGCTATTTCAAATCATCTCCTGTCCTTATAAACTTCCAAATCCTCAGAAGTCTCAAGCTAGGAACTCTCCTTTCTTTCAATTATACATGTATCCAGATTCTCCCTGCTCCTCTCTTCCTCTCTCTCTTCCTCCTCCTCTCTCTCTCTCTCTCTCTCTCTCTCTCTCTCCAACACACACACACACACACACACACACACACACACACTTTAATTACTCCATTACTTCTCTCCTTTGACAATGGAAGAACAATGTTCCCTTCCAACCTGAAGTCATTTGTACTATAATAACCCGTTTCATCTCACATCCTGGAAGACCTGGTCTATACATCATCCCCACTTTTTTACATGGTTCTTCTGCTTCTCCCTCTCCATTGGCTAATTCCATTAGCACTGAAACACATACCTGTGCCACATCCTAAACAAATAAACCCATTAGATTTCATACTTTTGTCCACCTACTATCCCTATCTGTCCTCCCTTCTATAAACCTCTTAGAATAGTCTGTAGCACTTGCAATCTATACTTCTTTTCATTCCATAATTTCTCAATGTATCTGGAATCTGGCTTATATCTCTGTCACATACATCAAAACTGCTGTGGCCAATGGTGCTAAATGTTCCCAGTTGCTAAGTCAAAAGGAAAAAAGGAGCTCCTTTGTGAGATTCCTTGCCTAGCTTCCCTAACAACTGTCTCCTGGTTTCCCCCCAACTCTCTGGAGGATTGTTTCCTTTTCTCTCTCTTTCTTCCTTGACCTCATCCACTCGCATGTCTTATAGTGCCACCCTTAGCTAATACTTCCCAATCTAGTTTTGTTCTCTTTTCTCACATACCAGTATCTCACCTTGCCTTCCACACAATACCAGAGTTCCCAGTTGCAAAAGGTGCAAATCAAAATTAAAGTTTTTTTTCCTCAAAACGTCCCCCATTGTGTCATGCCAAGTTAGTGGCAACACCCATCCCATTGTTTGAATAAGAAATCTATAATCTTGTCTCTGGAATTTAGTCAATCACACGTTTCTGTTCTATCTTCTATTGCTTCAGTCCACTGTTTTTCTTCCCAATGTCACTTATTTTGACTTCTGTCATATTTTTTTTCTACTGTCACTCATATTCCTTAGTGGCAAGTGATAAAAATATTCTTTGGTCAACTTGAGTGCAAAGCGAATGATTGATAGGAGCTATGGCAATTCACAGAATGAGGCCCAGAGTGTATTCTGGAGGCCAGACCACAAGGCCAGAAAAAGGTTCATGTGTGGCTACCACTGCTGTCACAGCTGACTGGTCCACACTTCAGCTCCACCTCCAGGCCTCTGCACAGCCACCACGGCTGCCCCTCCATACTCCATGCTGCTGCATCCGTTACCACTGCCAGAAACTAGAGTGTTTTCTCCATGGAACCTGCCTCAAAGTCCAAGATGGACGCGTGTAATTGCCATGTGCCAAGACTTATACCCAGGCTCCAAGGGGCTGGGAAAGCAAATATTTGGAGGTTTCACATTCCATTATGATAAGTGAGCTTACTTTCTCACAGAGGCTCAGAATATGAGGAATTATCCAAAACTAAAAAGGAGGTTCAGATGATGAGTGTCAAAGTTAAAGCAATGAGAAATGTACATAACTCTGAGAATAGGACAAAAGCCTTCTCAATGACTTCCTTCTTTCAACTTGCCTTCCTCTTCCCCTGACTCAGTCATCAAGTCAGGCTACCATGAGTTATCTCCTAAAATGCAACTCTGGTGATGTTTCTCACATACTTAGTCTTCTGTGTCTTTTAACCACACCAAAGATGAAATGCAAGTTCTTCACATGGCTTCAGGCCCTCTAACCCCACTCCTGCTTTTTAAATTTGTCTCTGGTAATATCTCCCCTCTCCAGATAGATTTCTGTTTCACTGGAGCTGAGTTACCTGAGTCTGCCATACTCTCCCTGGGATCCAAGACTTTGTATATGCTTCTGCCGCTGCCCTCTTTACCTGCCTAACTCTCTTGTGCCCTTTACATATTATCCAATAGGCTTCATCTTCTGTAAAACTTGTCTTGGTCCTAATCCTATTATTCCTTCTAGGTGCTAACATAGCACTTTGTTCTTCTCTCATCATGGCACTTGATACACTAAATTATATATGCTTATGACTTATCTGTATCCCTCATGGACTAAGTTCCATGAGGGCAGAAACCCATATTGTTCAAAATCACATTTCCCCATCTCTCTCACACTGAGTTCAATATAAAATATTAATTTCTCCAAGGCCAAAAACAAATAAACAGACCAATAGCTTCTCTTGCAAAGAAAACTAAAATTTGCAAGAAATGGAAATAGGGGGACACCTGGGTGACTTAAGCATCTGACTCTTGATTTCAGCTCAGGTCACGATCTCATGGTTCATGAGATCTAGCCTTGCGTCGAGCTCTATGCTGACAACACAGAGCCTGCTTGGAATTCTCTCTCTCCCTCTCTCTCCCCCCTCCCTTTCTCTCTCTTCCTCAAAAATAAATAAACTTTAAAAAAAGAAAGAAATGGAAATATGGTCTGTTTTGCCCTCAGTATACTTTTGGCCCAAGCATGTCTCTTCCAGTTTTCATGTCTCTTCTGGGCCAACGTTGCCTGATGACTTGAACCGTCACACAATTTAAGAGTTGACCCCTACATTTGCTTCTCCTAAATCATCTACCAGTTCATGGGTTCAAGCCCTGACAACTCAGAGCCTGGAGCCTGCTTTGGATACTGTGTCTCCCTCTCTCTCTGCCCCTCCCCTGCTCATGGTCTGTTTCTCTCTGTCTCTCAAAAACGAATAAAAACGTTAAAAAAAATTTTAAAGAACTGGTAAGGAATCAGAATGATTCCATTCTGGAGCACAGACAGGACAAAGAAATTAGAGTAATGTTATAAAGACATTATAATGTCTTTATATAAAGTGACAAGACCACTGTAATGGATTTGTAAGATTTACTATGAGAGGGGCGCCTGGGTGGCGCAGTCGGTTAAGCGTCCGACTTCAGCCAGGTCACGATCTCGCGGCCCGTGAGTTCGAGCCCCGCGTCAGGCTCTGGGCTGATGGCTCAGAGCCTGGAGCCTGTTTCCGATTCTGTGTCTCCCTCTCTCTCTGCCCCTCTCCCGTTCATGCTCTGTCTCTCTCTGTCCCAAAAATAAATAAACGTTGAAAAAAAAAAAAAAAGATTTACTAGGAGAATAGAGGGTAATATATCTTAGTAGGTACACTAGGACTAGAATGTGGAGAATCTCATGATGCCCACAAAACAGAGTAACTTTCCAAGAGGACATCTGAGACACAAGTACAAATTTAAACTAAAGAAGATGTCATAGGTTAATATTGAGCTTTAAAATCTGATTACATATCTTCTGTTGAATTGATAGATTCTATGAATCCCTGCATCCTATGTGATGGTAAATCTTCAAGGTAGATTTCTGGAATGCCTCTACGTAATGCTCTTTGAGATTAGAGACTTTTAGGGGTCAAAAATGCAAGCTAGCTCTTTTTTGGTCATAGGAGAGAAAAGAACATTTCACTTAATCAAGCAAAATCTCATCACTCTAAGCAGAATCCCTAGGTGGGAAACTGCTTCTGGACAAGCAACTCAGTTCTGTCCTCATGAAGTCCACTTACCTTATGGAGAATGAATGTCTAAGTTTACGCCTGACCCAACCTATAAAGTTGAGTTTTACCACATCCAAGAAGCTTCCTTTATTAACTCCTAGACTCAATCTTGAGGCAAAGTTCCCTTCTTAAGTTTTCCAGATCTTCCCTCTATCGTTCTATCTTTTTCTGTATATTTACAGAAAAAGAATAGCATACTTAGAGTAACAGGAGAGGCATTGCTTCATAATATTTAGCTCAAAATGCAGTGGAATTTCAATTCTTGCCCAATTATTTTGCAGATAATGAAACTAGTGGTGGTATTTCCATACAATTAAAATGGAAATGCTGGTGGTGTTTCCATATAAATGTCCTATGCAAGGCACAAAGTACTCTCAAATATCCTTAAAAGGTTAAGTTAGGCACGCATAGCAATGAAGCTCTTTTCACTTTCCTTTGACACCCTGTCCAAATTTTATATTATTTGTTTAATATCTTTTCCACCTCCCTGCTTTCACAACTTCATGTGACTTTTAACTCCTTCAACATAAGGACTATGTCCTTAGTCTGGATCAAGAGTCAGCAAACTTTGGCCCCTAGGCCAAATCCATCCTACTGTTATTTCTGTATGGCCTGCAAACTAACAATGTTTTTTAATATATTTTTTAACTGTTGAAAAAAATCAAATTCGAAAGAAAAACAATATTTTTGATATGTAAAACTTATATAAAATTCAAATACCATACCAGTGTCCATAAATAAAGTTTTGTTGGCACATAGCCATGCTTATTCATTTATGTATTGCCTATGGTTGGTCTCATGCTGCCATGCAAATTTGAATAATTACAATAGAGACAGTACAGCTCACCAAGTCAAAAGTATTTACATCTGGCCCTTTACAAAACATTTGGTGTCTCTAGTACCTGAAACTCAGCAAGTGATTATCAACTATGTCTTGAAATAACTGTTGAATGAATAAACATGAATGCACACAGGTGGACACAAGGAAAAAGTGAACCAGTAATATTTCAAATATTTCACTGAAAACTGAAAACAAATAAGAGTTGGAATCAAAATGTATTTGTGGTTTATGGTGAGATAAGCAGAACCAGATTTACTAAAATATCAACAAGCTACTAATCTCATACATTAATGAAATTAGAGCTTTAATGAGGTGCGTAGTGGCGGGGGGGGGGGGGGGGAGACAGAAAAGAAGGAGGCTCTGAGAAGTACAGAGTGCCCTACTACACTCTTTAGTCTCTACTGCAGATATTTTCTTTTTGAATTACTCGTCGCTGGTTAGTGAGACACTTAATATTCACCCACAAAAAAAATATTAAACTAAAATGATAAATTATAAACACAAGTATACTTGATGTTTCTTCCAACTCAAAGGATAGAGAAAAATGATTTTTACAAAAGTGTATTTTTCACTTTCATGTTTCTCCCAACTTGTAGATTAGTAGTATTAGGATAATAGACGCACATGTGAGCGTTTGCGCATGCGCGCGCACACACACCCACACACCCACTACTACTAATGGCAATTCTGTCGGTGTTGTTTTTCAGGACACAAGAAGTAAACTGGTTTCCAGTGCCTCTGGCCTTTCTGTTAAGAGCAGACAAAGAGTGTATGAAGACTATTCAACTATGTCAGAGACTTCCTCTCATGACTCCTTCTATGATTCCCTATCAGACATGCAGGAAGAAAGCAAGAATGCTGACTTCTTCCCTGGGCTTTCTGCTTTTCTCAGCCAGGAAGAGATAAACAAGAGTCTTGACCTGGCGCGGAGATCTATCGCCAACTCCGAAACGGAAGATTTTGACTCAGAAAAGGAGATCTCGCAGATTTTCAACACCTCTCCTGTAAGCCTCTGTGAAAACCCTTCCCATAAGGAGACCAAGTTTGGTGAGTCAACCTCCTCAGGAAGACCTCATGATAATAGGTCAACACCTGTCCAGCCTCTGCCTGAGCAAACCGCCCCTATCTCTTCACCTGCTTCAAAGAGGAAACCTGCCATATCACCCCTGCTTGCCAGCCCCAGCTATATCCGGAGCCTCCGTAAGTCTGGAAAACGTGGTGCAAAAACTCCCAACCCAAGTGTAAAGCCCAAACCAGCATATCAAAGTAAGACTGGCCCCCAGAGCCAGCTATGTGACAAGGCGGCTAATTTCATTGAGGAGCTGACGTCCATATTTAGAGAAGCAGCAAAGCCGAGAAATAGAAGCCCAAATGGGGAGTCCTCATCACCAGACAGTGGGTACTTGTCTCCTAAAAATCAGCCATCAGCCCTGATGGGAGCCTCGGCCAGCCAGAGCCCCACTGGAGACCAACAGGAAATGGAAGCAGAGGTCAAGTTGCCCGAAGCCAGGCATCGTTACCAGAAAGACCAGAACAAAGCAGTGCCATGCAATAACATGCCTCACCCACAGCCTCAGAATGCACTCCGCTTGCCCTCAGCTCCAAGATTCATCCAGAAGCTTCGGAGCCAAGAAGTGGCAGAAGGAAGTAAAGTTTACTTGGAGTGTAGAGTCACCGGAAACCCAACTCCTCGGGTCAGGTAAGAACGTTTTTATTATGAAGATCAAATGATCTGTGTTGACTTTTGGTTTTACTTTAATGTGGAATGAGATTTCCTGGACAGTTAGCCCTCTGGAACCCGAAGTCGTGTTTTCGAACAGCTGCAGGGCAAAAGCATCCTAGAATTGCAAATAGTAGCTTTGCCAGTTATCACGGGTGGAATGTATCTGTTGTCATGAGCCATGTGCTACGAAAGGGAAGGCAAAGGACTGGACAGGCACAGAGGGGCACAAATGTCCTGTTAAACAGGACTCCAGAATTAATAGCATCCAAGGAAACTTAAAATGTGCAACTCATGTATTCAAAGCACTGTGAAAGTGTGTGCATAATTTGAATACGAGTTGCTGAAGATGGTTGAAAGTGTGGCTAAAACTAGACGTTGTCTGGCTGCATAGAGATGAAAGGCACGGGTGTGCAGTGGCCAACCACAAGATTAACCCTGACCTAAGGCATGGGCTAAGGGGGCACATATTCACTTTAAAAAAAAGCACCCCCAATGCACCTTCAATGTAATGCAACCAAGGAAACAAAGAAAGATAAAGCCAACTGAAAACAATGCAGGTGTGATGTTTATACACAGGTTCCGGCCACTACAGCATGGCTGTAGCAAAAAGGTCACGATTCGACGAGTGTGTGGTTGGTTGGAGGCAATATACACTTACGTCACCATGACCATTCTAATTTCTGTTAAGTTCTTCCTCCCTCACTGCCGAGTTCGTACTTTCTGTGCAAAGAGGTTAAGAGGAGTGACTCTGGAGTCAGACTGCAGGGTTTCCACCCATGGCTCCACCTTTTATCAATTGTGTCACCTAGGCAAGTTACTTTGTCATTTAGTTTCTTCATCTGTGAGATGGGAATTAAACTAATACCTCCCTCCTTCTATTTTATGAGGACGACATCACACGTGTGAAAAAATAAAACTGTGCCTTGCGTCTAGTGACGGCTGCATTAGTATTATCTATTATTTTGATTGTTTCTCATGTCTTAATTTTATATGCCAAAGTGAAAATAACGTTTCAAGTTGGATTGCACTACAAAAATAAGCCATTCATTCATTTACTTTGAAAGTTTTGCTGTTATGAAGAGCGTTTTACCTAGATTATGTAAATATTAAACAGTAAATTTGACGTTGTGAAATTTGGACAAACAGTAAAGTAGATCTCATCCGCTAAAAATTGTAACGCTGGTACATTCTTATTAATATAGCATTTCACAAGCCGCAGACTTGGCCTCTTACCCTACATCCACTAGTACACGCTTAGCGAGAGTTGGTTTCTTGGGTTGACAGGGTATTGCTCACAAACATGAAGTAAGCATTAGCATTACTGACTAAAACGTGGTGTAATTAAAGGCAGGGAATTTTTTTCCAACCAATTTGTTCAACTAATTCTTCTTGAGTCACCCTTTACAGTAATTTTACCATATTGCTCTTAGAAACTGACAGCAGGGGGCAGTAAAAAACTTCTTAATGGGTTCCTTTCATTACGTGATCCTAAATTCTGCATTTATGTATATTTCCCACAAAGAATTTTCCTTATCATTTTGCCTACGATGGAAATGAAATCGTGTGATTCTTTTGGATTCTATTTGGGTTGTTTTTAACCTACTAATCTTGGGACAAATAATTCTGCAGGAGAAATACTTTCACAAGTCCTTCAAAACAGTTCCACAGGTTTTCAAACTGCATATGACTCCACTCACATTTGCCTTACCAAAACAAGCCCCTTTCAGACGTATTATCGTGGCAATTAGACTTACCACACCCTGTCAAAAATGACAAAAAACAATCCATTTAACATTAAAGGATTAATTTAGGTGAGCAGACCATAATTACTGTATTAAAGTTCATTGAACTATTTAATAATTTGGAGGACATCAAATTCATGCTTCTGTCTCCTTTTTGCTGGGGGTGGGGGAGGCTGTGTGCAGGGGGAGCATTAATTTAGCTAGTAACCACAGAATTATTAACTAGTTTTCCCTTGTCATCTCCTGGTCTACCAAAGTCCATGCCCAATGCCCATTAGACATTACAAATTATGCCCTTTTAGAGTAATTAAGTCCTTGATGAAATGCTCCATTGTTTAAAGTTAGCTGGTCTTTTTTATATCCTTTTGGAGCTTTTGTTTGTTTTGTTCTGTATTTTCAGAGGGGAGTGTACATGGGTGCTGGATTTTCTTAATTTCTGTTCCAAAGATCTTGGTACTCTCTTCCATGCATTTGTCAGTATACCAAATGCCTAGAAACATTGAGTTCCTTTTCCACATGAGACTTGAGGGTCTATAGAAATAACCTTCTTTGAAGGAAATTTCACATGAAGAAGAAAACCTGGGGCACCTGGGTGTCTCAGTCGGTTGGGTGTCTGACTTGATTTTGGCTCAGGTTGGGATCCCAGGATCTGTAGGATTGATCCTTGCATTGGGCTTAAGATTCTGTCTTTCTCGGGGCACCTGGGTGGCTCAGTCGGTTAAGCAGCCGACTTCAGCTAAGGTCACAATCTAGCGGTCCATGAGTTCGAGCCCCACGTCGGGCTCTGGGCTGATGGCTCAGAGCCTGCAGCCTGCTTCCGATTCTGTGTCTCCCCCTCTCTCTGCCCCTCCGCCGTTCATGCTCTGTCTCTCTCTGTCTCAAAAGTAAATAAAACGTTAAAAAAAAATAAATAAAAATTAAAAAATTAAAAAAAAGATTCTGTCTTTCTCTCTCCATCTGACCCTCTCTTGCTCACTTTCTCTCTCTCTCTCTCTCCTTCTCTCTCTCTCTCTCTTTCTTTCTCAAATAAAAAAATTGTTTTTAAAAAAGAAGAAAACCTTAAATAAAATATTAATACGCTATACTGGAGCATTTTAGAACCTGGCTCAGACTCAGTCCAAGTGACTCTAAACCCAGAGACTGCACAGACCTATTGATTGGTCTAAGATCCCAGAAGCAGGTAACAGAACCCATAGAGAGTAAGGGGATGTCAGAGGAACCCAAAGCAAGCAATCAGCAAAGGCCTAACAGGCACTGACTGGTAAGCGTGGAGACATTCAGCTGTCAAAAAGTCAGCAACCGTAGGACAGGTGAGCACAACGTGGAGCAATTGCCAATGGTAAGGTCCAGACGGACTTCAAAGGAATGCACCACAGGAAAATACGGCAGCAGGTATAAGGATCCAGACACAGGGACAGGAGCCCAGGTAGAAAATTCTACCCTTGAAGAGTTTAGTTAAGGAAAAGGCGAGGCTGCTGCTCCAAAGAACAATAGGACAGTGCAGGAAATAGAGAC
Organism: Prionailurus viverrinus; assembly: GCF_022837055.1. Classification (NCBI taxonomy): domain Eukaryota; kingdom Metazoa; phylum Chordata; class Mammalia; order Carnivora; family Felidae; genus Prionailurus; species Prionailurus viverrinus. Next base: position 60,079,166 of record NC_062564.1, on the reverse strand, counting down.
TCAGGTATGATTAAATGAGGCAGGACTTTAGGGACTAAACTCATGCTGGGTTCAGAATCGGGAAACAAATTGTTACCCTGACAAGACTGGGCTACTAAGCTGCTGGCCTGGAGCTTCTTAAATGTGGCCTAAATAGAAACCATTTGGTCTGGGAACCTGGACATAGTGAAACTTGCAGATGTAGATAAAGTGACCCCAACTAAAAAGGAGGCCTGGTGGAAACAGTAGGATTGAAGCCAGGCCAGTCATTTCGAGGCTTTTCTACTTCATCCTCCCACAAATATAGCTGGCACAGATACCAGTTATAACCACAAAGAGGACTGAAAAAAAATCTGTTTGCCTTCTTTATTCTTGCAAAGTTCCAACAAAACCTCAACAAAAGAGAAAAACTAATGGAAGAAAAGCTTATGTATAACTGAGGTCATATACAATTTAGATACTACTCAAATTACACACAAATTATTCGTTAACAACTTGAATTATTACATTAAATAAAATTGAGTCAGAATTCATAAATTTTTGTGATTATGTCCCAGTGGTTCATATTTCTCATGTACTTCTTTACAATAGTATACAGACATCGCCTTGCCTATTCCCTCCTCTCTCAACTTTTGTGAGTTGGTGAAAAATTCATGAAGAATTTTAGTTCAAAAGTACCTCCAGTATTATTAAAGTGAGACCTCATATTTTCACTTTATGTTTTTCAAAATATTTTATTATGGCAACCATATATTTCAAACCATTTACATATAAGGGAACTCAGAAAACTAGGAGATTATTTGCCTAGTAACAGAAAAATAGTTAATTAACCATAGGGACCAGACTCCTGTCTTCTGATTCCTAATCAGACACTGAGTGACTCATGAGAAGATTTAGCCACTGTCACTGCTGTTTTGCTTGTTATGTGTGATTACTGAAAAGCTCCAGAAAAGGACATGAGTGGAGCTACCATCTGGAATTCATATTCCAAATATCTTTAAAGAAAATGATACCCTGATAATTTTCACAATATGTTCTATGTTAAAAAAAAATAGCCATTCATGGTCATTCTGTTTATTTGCAGTAAGGTAATACTGCAAAGTAAGTCAATCAACATAAACCAAAAAATGTTAGGATGTGGGGGGAAGTAGATATTCTCCATCAAATAACTACAAACAAAAAAACAAATCATTCCCAGTTTATGAACAGTAGTCCAAACCATCCTCATATTCAAATTGTATTGTGAGGTAAATGTGTACATACTCATAAGGGAGGAAAACACTTTTAAACATCGACTTATTGCAGTAAAAGTGAATCCAGGGGCGCCGGAGTGGCTCAGTTGGTGAAGCGTTCGACTTCAGCTTAGGTCATGATTTCACGGTTTGTGGGTTCGAACCCCACATCGGGCTCTGTGCTGACAGCTTAGAGCCTAGAGCCTGCTTCGGATTCTGTGTCTCCCTCTCTTTTTGCCCCTCCCCCACTCGTTCTCTCTCTCTCTCTCTCTCTCTCTCTCTCTCTCTCTCCTAAAAGTGAATAAACATTAAAAACATTTTCTAAAAAAAAAGTGAATCCAGCAGTTGTCCAAACATATCGAATATTCTCAGTACAATTACTCGTATCTCATAAGATGCCTATTCGTTCATCATTATTAGCTTAGTAAAGTTTCAATTAATATATGTAATTAAAAGTAATTAAATTCTTTCTTTTTAAAATCAAAACCCAGTGCCTCCAATGCTTCCAATTAGTTTACATTAGTGATACTTTGATCATCATCAAAAGCCAAAACAAGAGAATTAACCACATCAAATCTATGCAACGCTGTCTGTAGAAATTTCCATCTCCTCAAAAGAAATTAGAAATAGAAACAAACCACCGATTCACTTTTCTTACTAAGGACATCAGTATATTCTGGTCATGGATTGCTTTGGCTTGGGAAAGCATGGCAACAGTACCACTAGCCAGTAGGTTATGAATATGCGGTGCTTATTAAGACCCAGATGGCTTAGTTCCAGGAGTGTTGTTTGTTTTTGTTATAGAATATTGTCACAATGCGACACCAGATAATACCATTAGATTATCAGTATGAAAAAACTGACCATACAAGTGTTGTTACAGCAACGTGAAATGTAAATAGATACGCAAAATTTGGAGAACAATTTTGTGATACACAATAAAGTTGAAGATGTACATACCCGAAACTTCTATCTAATAACCGATTACCTACTTTATATATCTGCTTGGATATCTAATAGGTTTATTAAATTTAATATATCCCAAACTGAACTTCTGGTTATTCTCCAAAAACCTTCTCTTCCTAAATCTTCTCCATGTCAACAAGTGACAATCCTCTTTCCAGCTGTTCGAGGGAAAAACCTTAGAGTCATCCTTGGCTCCTCTCTTACTTGCATCTCACACCATCCAATACATCCAGCAAATCCAGTTGGCTCAACCGTTGATATAGAATCTAGAATCAGACCACCTCACACCACCTCCACTAATCAGGCTGTCATCATTAGCTGGTCCAAGCCACCATCATCTTCCCCTAAGGTATTTGTATTACCTCTTTGATCTGTCTACTTGTTTCCATCCTTACTCATTATAGTCTATACAGCACCTAGCATGATTCTTTTTAATAAAACTATGATCAATAACGCAAAGCTTTCCATTGCCTTCTCATCTCACCCAGAGTAAAATCTGTAGGCCTTATAAACGTTAATAATTAGGCACCATCTCTCTGATTTCATCCCCTGCTATACTCCTGTTCGGTCGACTCCAGACGCAATGGTGTCCCTACTGTATTCCAATATGCCAGGATGTTCCTGTCTCAGGCCTGTCTCAGGCCTGTGCACATGCTGTTTCCTCTCTGTTCCCTCCATGAAGTTCTCTTCCCTCAGATATATGCAGGATTCGATACTTCATCTCCTTCATATCTCTCCTTAAATTCACCTTCAGAGTATGGCCTTCCATAATTACTCGATGTAAAAGAACAGATCCTGCCCACCTTATTCTCTATTCTGCTCTCTTGTTTTGTTTTTCTCCATAGATCTTATCTGATACACTCTGCATTTCACTTGTTTTTGTCATTGTCCATTTCCCTGAGTAAAATATAAGACCCTTGAATACAGGGACTGCCATCTGATTCTTGTTATTGTGTCCCTAGGGCCTAGAATGGTGCCTGGCACATAACAGATGCTCAATAAATATGTATTGAATAAATGAACTTCACTCCTAGCTATCTACCCGAAAAGAACTTTTGCTCATGTGTATAAGGATACATATATAAGAATGTCCATACCAGCATTGTTTGTTTCAAAATACTGGAAATAACCTAAATATTCATGAAAAAGAAAACAGACACCTCTTTGAAACAGTGATTTTATTGCCTTCACATGTAGATCCAGAAGTGGGATTGCTGGATCATATGGTAGTTATCTTTTTAATTCTTTGAAGAACCTCTATACCATTTTACATGGTGACTATAACTTACATTCCCACCAACGGTATACAAGGTTTCCCTTTTCTTCACATCCTTACCAGTGCTTATTATCTCTTGTCTTCTTGATAGTAGCCATTTTAAAACAAGCTCTGTGTCCATTGCTATATGAATAAGGAAAACGTGGCACATATATACTAGGGAATATTATTCAACCATAAAAAGGAAGGAAATCCTGCCATTCACAACAACATGGATGGACCTTGAGGGCATTACCCTAAGTGAAATAAACCAGAGAAAGACAAATACCATATGATCTCATTTACATATTGAATCTTAAAAAAAGGCAGACTTGCGGAAACAGGGAGTTAAAATGCTGGTTTCCAAGGGCTGGGGGACGGTGGTAATGGGGAGATGCTCGTCAAAGAATACAAACTTCCAGTTAAAAGGTAAATAAGTTCTGGGATCTAACGTATATCACAGTACAGTGAACAATACTGTATTGTATACTTAAAAATTTCTAAAAGACTAGATCTTAAACACTCTTACCAGACGCATGAAAAAGAACTTGTAGGGGCGCCTGGGCGGCTCAGTCGGTTAAGCGTCTGACTTCGGCTCGGGTCATGATCTCACCGTCCGTGAGTTCGGGCCCCGCGTTGGGCTCTGTGCTGACAGCTCAGAGCCTGGAGCCCGTTTCAGATTCTGTGTCTCCCTCTCTCTCTGCCCCTCCCCTGTTCATGCTCTGTCTCTCTCTGTCTCAATAATAAATAAACGTTAAAAAAAAATTAAAAAAGAAAAGAACTTGTAATCATGTGAGATGACGGATATGTTAACTAATCTTATTGTGGTAATCGTTTCACAATATATAGATGTGAATATCAATATCAGATCATCACAGTGCACACTTTAGACTTACACAGCGTTATAAGTCAATTGTGTCTCAATCAAGTTAGAAAAAAGATAAGAAAATAGCTAAGTTGTGATATATATTCACACAGTGAATGAACTAGTTTCATGAGTCAGTAGGTCTGAAACTCACAAATATAATAGCAATCTAAAAAAAAAAAAAGCTGCCAAAAAATGGATACAGATTACATGAATAAATTCATCCATATGAAGTTAAATTTGCAAAACAGTACTATTCCAGGCTTGGGGATATGATAAGAGTATAGAGAAATGCATGGGAATAACAAATACTAAATCCAGATAGCAATAATAGTAGAGATAAAGAGGAACGTGATTAGTAAGGGGTGTGTAGAGGGCATCAACTGTGTTTGCAATGTTTCATAGCTTAAGACGGGTAGTAGAGACACAGATGTAAATTGTGCTAATTTTATACTCAATGTATATCATATTTGGTAAATGGGAGCAAGCAAAATGGAGTAGAATCCAAAGGAAATAACACCACTGAATTTTATAGTTTCCTGTCTTTCTTTGTCTTCTATCATTTCCCTTTATTTATTTCTAAATCTTTTAACTTTTTTCTTTTTCTGTACATTTGCATTGACTCGAGAAACTAAGTCTTTTATATTTTACAGAGGACAACGTTTCCTAGGACATCAAATTACTATTGAACTAGAAACCAAACGAGATTAAACAACAGAATAGCACCTTTATTTTCACAGAGATGAAGAAAACCTTATCTCTGATTCCTCCTCACAGGTGATTTCTGTGAGTTGATAAATTAAGGCACTATGACCTATCATGCTATTTTGTCCTCTTGCCTATCCTTTCCATTCTTTCTCAGCCCCTATCTCCATTGCAATATCTATCCACTTGTAATTCCCACTTGAAAAATGAGCTATACCTCTATGATGCTTTAACATCATTAATGCGAATATAGAATCTGCTTCTATAGATCAGTGAGTGAAATAGGATAACTCAGTATCACTGAACCCAGGAAATATTGCCTGTTTTGTGGAATTGTTGTTTACTGATTTGAACATTACAGAGTAACAGCAGCTACCTTATTACCTGTTCTTGGTCAACCCATGACGCCATGATGCTGTGATACTCCAATTCCACTGCATATAATGCTGCTCATAGGGATATCTCAAGAAAAAATCAAGAAGCAAGCTTGATATTCATGGCAAGTGTGAAACTGGTTATAACAGTATTGATATATAGCATGAGGTAGCAGTAGCCAAATCAGACAGCAGCATCTGTTCTAAGAATTGATTCCATCATTTCAAGTTAACATCTCAATGGCCAAGTTTCTGGATTTTATAAGAAAAGCAGTCAATAAACAAACATCAACATAAATTCTCAGAGGAAATAAGGGGAGTCACAGAGAATCCCTTTAGAATTAAAAATAATGCTTGTGCATTTTTTTAAAAATGCTATGGAACAAAGAGCAGAAGTTTAGGGGCTGACAATACAGATTCTGAAGCAAGAGTGTGAATCTTGCCTCTATCACATATCAGTCCAGTCACCTTGGCAAGTTATTTAACCTTTCCATGCCTCAGTTTCCTTGTTGGCAAAATGAGAATAATAAAAGTACCTACCTCTAGTGTTATGATGAGTGTTAAGTCAATTAACACAAGGAAAGAGTTTAGAACTCTGCCTGCACATAGTAATAGCTTAATAAATACTAAGGTATTGTTATAAAGTAATTATTATTACAAAGTGTTCACCTTTATTGTTTATTGTCTTTGATTTGCCATAAGCTCCCTACACTCTGCCTTCTCAAAAATCTTTGAATCTATTTCCTTTCTTCAAAATCTTCATGCTACAATTCTCTCTTGTACTGCTAAGTATTCCCAGTGGTACAGGGTTTATAGAGAAGGAACACTTCAACTTTATAGACTAACCATAATTTGTAAGGAATACAATATATCTTGAAAGGTGTTTTGATCCTGTTTGGACCATGAACCTTAGATTTGTATCTCAAGGTCAGAATCAATACCCGCGCTGCCTTGGGGTGTTGGGATATTGTCCCCTGGTCTCTGGCTATTGTCAACTTTTACCTCACTTGGCCTTCTGTTCCTTCACAGCCTCAAAGGATGGGATCAAAGCCAAAGATAAGTCATTTCTTTCCATCTCTACCCCTCCCTCCTACAACTAATTATCTCCCCATCCTCTCTTCCTAAATTTTGAAGCTGTGAAGGTCAGCCTTCTTGTGGACTACCGACAACTTGGAAAGCCTTCTAAAAATCAAGTCTCTGACTATTGTTTTCTTGCTGCATTTAAATTGTTTAGCCATTTTCCTGAGTTAACTTCATGGTTCCTTGTTAAATATTTGCCAAAGCCAATTGAAAGTGGTTCCCCAACACTTTAACCACTCCCTGTTTTTGTATTCCAATAATTTCAGCAGGAAGAAAACTCTAAAAATAATTTGAGTAACAAATGCAGGCTTTTCCCCCAGCTAGATATATTGGCTTTGGTTTTGTATTTTCTTCCTGCTAAGTATTATACCATCCAGCAAAGCTCTCAATAGGAAAAGAATGTGCTTTTTGGAAGTTTAATTTACTATTATGCAAAATCCTGTGAAACAGTTGTTTTGAAAGAATTTGACTGAAGTTTGGGATGGATACTTTCAGTCAAAACTGCTCAACACCTCAAGTCTTTTCTGTAGAGTTCCTTAAAGTACTTCTGGACTGTTTCTTCATTTTGCCTTAGGGCAGTGCTGCCTCACGGATCACTGAACCTGTTTAGGCGTAATTACAGCAATTCAAGCACTCCACTTCCATGTTGCATTCTTTTGACGGTTAGAAGGAGTTACTTTATAAGTATAAGTGTAGCAAATACAATTATAAGTCTGAAACTTGATGCAGCTGAATCTGCTGACCAAAATGCAAAATTTTTCTACCAGCTGGCATGTTCAAATGATGTGTAGCGATAGAAAGGATTCTCTCCTATTCAGTTTTAATGTTTTTGAGCCAAGAAATAGGGCCATAGTTAATATCTGCTGGAACAGGAGTAAACTGCTAGTCACCTGAGCACTGATAGAGAAAAGCATTTCCCGGCAATCAAAAGCCTTTCCTGGTAAAAAATTAAAAATAAAAAAGAGAGAGAGAGAGAGGAAGGAAGGAAGGAAGGAAGGTAGGAAGGAAGGAAGAAAGAAAGAAAAATTATTAATTCCGAGTGGAAACATTGTTCTCTTGATTATGAGTTCTAACAGTGAAGTCTGATTCTGTATAATAGCATATGGGAAGTCAGGCCATAAAACAAGTTTCTAATCAATGGTTATATGGTCCACATGTGGGCCAGATAACCTAAATAAAAATACCCTACCGAATAGGATTTCTTTTTCCCTCAGGTGAAGTTTTAGCCTTAGTTGCTGGAACTGGAAAAGTATTTTCTAATGGAAGAATAGAAGGTAAGTCTGGTTAAAAGGATTTCCAAGTATTGAAGGAGAATCTTTGAAGAAGGAGAAGAAGGGGGAGGAGTGTGGGGAGAGTGGGGGAGGAAGATAAAGGTGAAACGGAGAAGAAATAAGTTAGGAAGGGAGGGAGAGAAAGAAAATTTTCATTTGAAGTTAATTGGTTCTTTCTTTAAAAGCCAGGGAGATCTTCAAAATCATTTTTACTTCACATTCTATACCTAAGTTTACAAATACTTGCATCTTAATGAAAGAAGATGTTAATTGAAACCTTGAAAGATGGTTTATACACAGTGTAGTTCAATGAGTTAAACACAGGGCTTTTTCCATACACTTCTACACATAAGTTGATAAACATTTATATATTAAAGAAACAAGATATTACTTGAAAGATCTATTATACGGGGGCCCCTGAGTGGCTCCGTCAGTTGGTTGAGCATCTGATTTTGGCTCAGGTCACGACCTCACGGTTCATGAGTTCAAGCCCTGCATCAGGCTTGCTGCTGTCAGCACAGAGCCTGCTTCAGATCCTCTGTCCTCGTCTCTCTGCCCCTCCCCGACTTGAGCTCTCTCAAAAATAAATAAACATTAAAAAAAAACAAGACTTGGGACGCCTAGGTGCCTCCGTCGGTTAAGCGTTCCACCTCAGCTCAGGTCATGATTGCACAGTTCTTAAGTTCAGGCCCTGCGTCGGGCTCTGTGCTGAGCGTGGATTCTGCTTGGGATTCTGTGTCTCCCTGTCTCTCACTCTGCCCCTCCCCCACTCGTGCTCTGTCTCTCACTCTCAAAAATGAATAAACATTAAAAACATATTTTTAATAAAATAAAATTACAAATTAAAAAAAAAGACTTGTTATACACATTGTAGTAAAAAAATCATTTTTACCATCACTGAAGTTATCACAGACCAATTTCATTAGCAGAGAACACTTCAGTTGTGCTTATGCATAGGGAAGGCAATAGATACATAGTTGATGAAGGCTAAGGAGATAGGTAGAAAATATTTGTTTCAGTTTTGGATTTTGAGCCACCACAGACAGAGATTAAGAATTTTCTGCATCATTATATGAAGTTGGTTATGATGAAGCAACTATCATGGACCAGTAAGCTTTCTGGACTAATAATACTGAAAAGGTATAATTCACCAATAGGAGGATTTGGTCAAGGCCAAGGACTTAGCTAGGCCTTGTCACTCCTGTCTACAGGCTTTGTCATCCCCTCATAAGGAGACTTTGGAAGTTAACACCAGAAACTTACTATAGCATTCAACCACATCATACATGTCTATGAAGTCATCACTAAACCACTAAACTGTAGGAAGCTTATGCTAGAATGTCATTTCCATTCTTCTTAAACCCTTTGCTTATCGTTCTGAAGTCACAAGTTAAAAGAATTCCTCTTTCTGAGAGAGCTACTGAAATCGAGACCTTATGAATGTTGTTGTCATTCTCCTAATAATAATAATGGAAAAAATGATATTAATAACTGACTTTCTTGAGAACTTAGCACATGCCAGACATTCTTCCCACATATAAACTCACTCTTCCTACAAGGTAGATGCTACCATATTTCTTGGGTTCTAAGACATATATTTTGTCACATTTTAGCATCTCCATAATTAGAATGCATCTTGCAGTGGAGAGCATTTTACAGTCACTATCTGACCATAGTTGTGATATGGTTGTGATTACCTGTGCATATACAAATTTGGTCAGAACTGTTTATTTTTTTCACTTTGAGTTGTTTGCCTTTTGGTATTACATACTGGTTTTTTCCTTTCTTAGTAGATAATGATGTCTTATAGTGAATGGTATATTAGTTTCACTAAGCTATAATATTATCTCCATTTTAAAAACAAGAAATAGGGGTGCCTGGGTGGCTCAGTTGGTGAACATTCAACTCTTGATTTTTGCTCAGGTCATGATCTCATGGTTCCTGGGATTGAACCATGATCTCAGAATTTGTGGGATTGAAACTGCTTCAGACTCTGCCCTGTCAGTGTGGAATTCTCTCTCTCCCTCTCTCTCTACCCCTTCCCTGCTAGTGCATGCATGCATGTGTTCGTGTGAAATCTCCCCCTTTCTCTCAAAATAAGTAAACATTTAAAAAAATAAAAATAAAAACAAGACGGGCACCTGAGTGGCTCAGTTGGTAAACATCTGACTTTGGCTCAGGTCATGATCTCAGGGTCTGGGAGTTCAAGTCCCACATCGGTGAGCTCCAGCCCTCATTGGTTGAACATAAGCCCTGCTTCGGGTGAGTTTGTGCTCCATTTCGGGTGAGCTTGAGCCCCACTTGGGGTAAGCACGAACCCCGTATCGGGTGAGCCCTGCTTCTCTCTCTCTCTCTTTCTCTCTCTCTCTCTCCTCTCCTTCTCTCTCTGTCTCTCTTTTTCTCCTTCTCTCTTTCTCTCTCTCTTTCTTTCTTTCTCTCTGCCCCTCCTGAGATTCTCTCTCTCTGTCTGACCCTCGCCCACCTGCACCCCCCTCTCTCTCTCAAAATAAATAAATACATAAATACATAAATAAAATAAAAACAAGAAACAAAAGGATGAATAGCTTACAAAAATTATCCAACTGCCCAGAGTCTTTACTTTTCAACCACTATTACTCTAGTGTCCATAAAATCAGAGGGACACACAGCCTTGCTTACAGGATCGTGCCCCAATAAAGTTCAGGTGAACCCCAGCATGCCACTAGAAACACCTACTACGGTAGCCATTATCTCTTGAAAAGCGAAATGTCCATGAATTGCTTCCTTCCATTGCTCCAGACAAAAAACTTGGAAAAGAAAAGAGCCATGATCAATGATTTCCTGGTCCTCGGGACAAAACCTTACATCACATATACTTCTAGCCACTCTGTATTGTCTGCATGAGGGGGTCTCGGCATCTTTATTAGCAGGAGCAATCTCCATTGCTGCAGCTTGTGAAAACATGGGTTCTAACTTCCACTTTCAGAGCCAGTTAGCCGGGTCTCTCTCTTTTTCTCGTAAACAGAGCAGTAATCCCAAACAGAACATAACAGATATGATTTGTAATCCAGTGTGGTACTATTTAATTCTTGTGCGTAGTGGCCAGCGTTTTAATTAAGAATGTGTTGGCATATGTTGGCCAGAATCCTCATACATGGAATCATTCTGTGCTCCAAGAACAAGGACAAATTATCACTGCCTGAAATAAAGAAGGAACGGGCCCCAACAACACCAACAACGTGTTAGTTCAACTGATTTCTGATAGACATCTTCAACAAAAGGCCGTTGTAAAATACAATACAATAAGGTTTGGGGTTTTGTTTTGTTTTGTTTTGTTTACAGAATACACAGTTTTAACTTTGAACAGGCAGCTATTAAAAGGGAAGTATCAGTATGGAAGAAATCAAACTGACATTTGGACAGTATGTAGGATGAGTGCTGTTACGGCGTTGAAAATCAATGCACACATCAAAATGGCAGATAATCCTCAGCTCACCAGAGAATTCATGAGGGGCCACGTGGGGTGGTGATTACAGAGGGGTGGGCATTATGTGCGTAATCAGGAGAGCTCTCTAGAAAAGCACCATCCTACCTCAGGGTTGAGTCAGTTTCATTTACAGGAAACATGTGTACACAGTCAGTTCTACAAATATCTTGACCCATTCATTTCTATCCTACGGTCCTAATAGTTGAGAAAAAAAAAATTTAATTGGAGGGACTGGGACGTATGTTTTAAGTACCCATTTGTTTAACTATTGACTAATGGAACATGCCAATGTGCTACCTCAAACTAGAGATGCCATCACTCTTTGTTAAATAGCAGATAGTTCACAGAAAAACAAGTAAAATCGCTCTCATATGAGAGAATTGTTGTGTTTTGATTGTATTTTTTTTTTCAATTCCTAACAGGCCAATGCAGGTAGAATGATGAATCCATTACAATGAGGTGTGCCTATCCTACTCCAAATCAAAGTAATTTTACTACCACTGTATAATAGATAATGTAGACCTGTAGCCTACATTGCCAATTAAAATGTTTCGTACTTACCTCGTCTCTTTCATCTGTAAATCTTAAAATCTTAACATTTATTCATCTAGGATACTATGTAAAATGGCTTTAGCTCTCTGGAATTTAAAGGTGTGCCTTCTAACAAGAGCTAGAAGCAGCTCATTGCCTTCCAGCAGAGTTCAGCTTCCCACACATACCTCAAGAGCTCACAAAGCCGTATTTTCCTCAGAACACAAGACTAGTGCCGATTCAGAATGCACTATGTGGTCTCAGCAGTTTCTTGACCCCATGGGGTCTTCCTCAAGGCCTCAACTGCCCACATGTGTTTCTTCTCTTCTTTTGATGGTTTTCAGGCTTTGAGATTTTGACAAATCAGAAAAAGATCAAACCCAGCCGAGAACCTGTCTTTCATTACAGTTTGCTCTAGTTGAAATGTTAAATTTTCTCACTTGCATGGAATTAAAGTAAATTATGATCCAAACTGAAAGATGAGTTGGGTTCATCTTCTCTCTCACTCACACCCACATTGCAAATAACTTCTTTTTCACATTGCCTCACCTAATGTATCTTTTGCCCTCTTGCTGCACTTTCGTCTAGCAGGACTGCTCATCCCTTGGGTGGATTTCTAGAATCCCAACTTAGTTTGCCTTTCAGCATTCACATAAAATGCCATACCTGCACTAATCTCTTCTACTTAATGTCCACGGGATGATGGGTGATGACTGTCAGAAATTACCTGAGGCTGTTGGCATGTAGTGTTTTCTCAAAACCTCACCTGCATGGCTATGTTTGGTCAACCAAACCCAGTAAGCAGATCTTAGACTATCAAAGCAGTCAGCAAGCTTGAGGTCGGGGGTTAAAAAATTATAGACAAACGAAGGCTCAACAAAGAGAATTGGAGAAAGAAAAAAGGTTGAAGGATTTGAAGCAGATGACATCCGACACTGTTCCAAGAAGGCTGAGTGCTAGAGACCATCAAGACAGCCATATATAAAACATTTCCAGATCAAACCACCAGGAGAAACAAATTAATAAACAAGAGTCCCCTGCTTTGCTGACCAGTTGTGGCATTTGTCTCAGCTGTTTGTGAACCTATAGTTGTTTGCTCACCACAACATTTATGTGACAGCAATCCTGAAGTGACATGAGTCATTGCTGAAAAGAGTAATGCTCACAGATTGCTTCCTTATGACTTGGAGTATTAGGTATGGAAGGAAATGAAGACAATACTTCCTTTGGGCTCCCTATGTCTTCTTAATGGATCAGAAAAGAAATTTGAAAATATTCCTTTAGTCCAAGCTGCCACAAAATTGTATTAAGGTTATGAAAATACGAGTATTTAAATATGAGAATCTATCAGTCTGCTCTTGTCACTTTGTCCCCCAGGATCCTCTGACTGGTATCTTTCTGAGGCCCAATAGATTCTCTTTCCGCTCTCCTCCATCCCACTCTTGCCCTCAGAAGCTGACCTGTGGAATTCAACAGATTCCTTCAGGCTCTGTTTGGGTTCAGCCCCGGGGAGCCATGACAGGTCGTGGGAGTTCAAGGGACTTGGTTCCCTCACTTCTTCCCTGTGGGTTTATGCTAACTTTCCCCATCAAAAGAAGGTCCTTACTCAGAATGATGCTCTCTTCTGTGTTCAGGAATCTGCAGCCTCCCTTTTACTTCTAATTCTGCAGGCTCAAGAATGGTAACATGGCTTTATAGCCCCAGGGCGATACATTATCCCTTGTGGTTTCCTTGTACCTTGACAACACCTTTGGATCTAGTCCTTTCCTGAAGCCTGCCTTGAGTCATCTGGGATTTAGTTTATCCTTTCTTCCTAGTTGGCACCTGATAACTTCAACTAATAACTTCATCTTCTGATTTTTCCCACACCTTTGAGATAAGATGACCCATAATCCTTAAAATCTAGATAAGGGATCATGACCAATTCCTGAAATGCTTTACCCTGAAATTGCTAAGGTAAATTCTAGATTACTCACCGGCAAATTATCTGGCTTGGAAATTATTTTTCCAACCCTATCCTCCCTTTTACTCCTCATTGTTTGCTTTAAGGATTTTTAAGTAAGCCAATTCCAATTCTGTAAATTTGGTAAAAGATGTGAAGGTGCAAAAACACATTTTATGTCATCAGTGGAATTTCCTTATGCATTCTCTGTCAATGAGAACAATAATGACTTAAACTTAATAGGGCGTTCCATATGCTTGGCATTTTTCTAGGGATTTTGTATCCATTCTCTCATCCAATCCTTCCAAGAGCTCTGAAGAGTGGGCTCTCTTATTATCGTACTACCATTTTACATTTGAGGAAACTGAAGCTCAAGGAGATAAGTAAATTACCCAAGGACATAGACCTGGTTAGTGGTGTCTCTGCGATTACTAACTGCAAAAGTTGGCTATTTGGCAGACTTCCTAACTGTTCGTGGCTTACGTATTTGAAGCGGGGTGTTTTATGTATTTAATGGTGCATAACAAACCACTCCAAAACTTAGTGACTTAAAACAACAACCTACTATTTTCTTCTACTCACTAGTCTATCTGAAGAGCGGCTACCACAGGTGTCTTCTCAGGCCTTTTTGTGTGTGTTCTCCTGGACTGAGTGAACTCTAAGGAGAGTACAGAACACAGGATGCTGTGGGGGGAAGGGTGAGGAGGGTGGTAGGTACAACAGGGTTACAGTTTGAATTAGGGGTTAAAATAGAGGCAGGAAGGAGAATCCAGATTGATGGTAAGGAAGAAATGCCTAGCATAAGAATTAGGAGTGCCTTTAAGAGCTGTGTTCTGCCCTTCGAGCCCAGACTCCCTTCTTCAGTCATGTAGCCTGCAGCATGGTATAAACACAGTGTGAGAGCCAGAGGAAGAAAGAGAGCAGAGCATCACACAGTTAAAAAGGCCATGACCTCCTCAAACTGTCACGGAACTCATTACCAAGGTGCACACAGAAATGCCAGAGCTGGTTTTCTCCTCCAAAAAATTAGACTGGTAAATTGCTCTGTTGAAGTTGTATCTGCTTTATTAAAACTTGAGAATGATCACTTAATATAACAAAATTTTTGAGGCATTTTCAAAAATTATCTAAGATCCAGTTCAACCACAGTTTTTTTGGGGGGAAGCTCTTGGGACAGCAGAAGATACAAAATCGAATAAGGGAGATGCTATTTTATTTTATTTTATTTTATTTTTTATCAGTAAATCATTTTTTCTTTTTTTCTTTTTTAATTTTCTTTTTTTATTTTTTTCCGATTAGACCTATTTATTTTATTTTATTTACTTTATTTTAATTTAATTTTTTTAACTTACATCCAAATTAGCATATAGTGCAACAATGATTTCAGGAGAGAATTCCTTAGTGCCCCTTACCCATTTGGCCCATCCCCTCTCCCACAACCTCCCCAGTAAGCCTCTGTTTGTTCTCCATATTTATGAGTCTCTTCTGTTTTGTCCCCCTCCCTGTTTTTATGTTATTTTTGTTTCCCTTCCCTTATGTTCATCTGTTTTGTCTCTTAAAGTCCTCATATGAGTCAAGTCATATGATTTTGGTCTTTCTCTGACTGAGTAATTTCACTTAGCATAATACTCTCTAGCTCCATCCACGTAGTTGCAAATGGCAATATTTCATTCTTTTTGATTGCCAAGTAATACTTCATTGTATATATATATATATATACCACATCTTCCTTATCCATTCATCCATCGATGGACATTTGGGCTCTTTCCATACTTTGGCTATTGTTGATAGTGCTGCTATAAACATGGGGGTGCATGTGTCCCTAAGAAACAGCACACCTGTATCCCTTGGATAAATGCCTAGTAGTGAAATTGCTGGGTCGTAGGGTAGTTCTATTTTTAGTTTTTTGAGGAACCTCCATACTGTTTTCCAGAGTGGCTGCACCAGCTTGCATTCCCAAGGGGAGGTGCAATTTTAAACCAAAACATTACATATGAATTTATTGGGTTTTGATATTTTTGTTTTTCAAAATAAATACCAGATTAAAGAAATGAAAATAATGTTTAAACAAATATGTACTCACCTAAAATATTGCCTTAAATGTGTATTTTTGTGTTAATGAAAACTTCAAGCTGATTTTATGTTTTCAAACAGGTTTCCCACCAGTGCAGATGGTATACAACTTGATAATATTTTATTTCATCAACTTGCTGTGGTCCTCAGGTTCTATGTAGGAATAATTACATGCTATAAAAAATTGGGGGAAAAAATCCTTGATGACAATTCACTTTCTGGAATTGTGCATGTATCTAATTTGATAGAAATAGAGCAGCAATAGCTAACTCTAATTTATTCATTGCAAAAAAAAGAAAGTAGTTAATTAAGATCTAAAAGACTAGAGGGGCGCCTGGGTGGCTCTGTCGGTTGAACAGCCAACTCGGTTTTGGCTCAGATCATTATCTCACAGTTCATGAGATGGAGCCTTGCTTTGGGCTCCATGTTGAGAGTACAGAGCCTGCTTGGAATTCTCTCTCTTCCTCTTTCTCTGCTCCTCCCCTGCTTGCACTCTCTCTCAAAATAAATAAATATACTTAAAAAAATATCTTAAGATCTTTAGGTCTTAAGATCAGTAATCTCAACCGTCTCACTAAACAAAATATTTCATTGCAAATAGGTCCCTTGCCCTTTTATTCCCATAGTGTTATTGAACGTCTATTGCATGAATTTGAAATATATTGTTCATGTGATGAACATTTATAGAACACTCCCTGAGGGTAAAGTTCTGTCAGGTGTCAGAGGGTACCACAACAGTTTGGTCCATCACTTCAGTAAACCTAGAATTGGGGGAGGGAGATAGACAATGCATATAAATGTAATTGGAAGTTTCTGCCTCTCAAGACACAAATATAACTGTCTCCTACTCTTGCTGAGTTTATGGTTTGTGAAAGTTTCAAATGTACCCTAGATTTCTTCCATTTCCTTCCTCACCAACTGGGCTACTGTTTCTGTACATGCTGCTTCTGTGATGCACTAAGTAGACTCAGATGTGAAAATTCAGAATCTCTTTAAGTTCCATGTTTAAAATGCTTTCATTCACATTATCTAGCTTAATAACCTTCACAGAAAATGGTGTCAAAGGAGGCAGGTGAGAGATCACAGGAATATCCATAATATATATAAGTGAGCTAAGAGGGAAGATCATCTGGGGAGCTCTGTGCCATTTTAAGACATCCGAGTTCACCTATAGCCACTAATGACCACCATGCCGTTGTGAGATTTCAACACATAGCCCTCTCCTCTCCCCATCTCGCTGTCACCTCTCTCCCTAATCCTCTCTACTTCTCAACTTTCTCTTCCCTTCTGCATTGCAGCAGAAGCTCCAAATTGTTTTTCCTCTACTAGTCAGGGCAATGTTGTCCTCCTCAGAAGTCTTGGCATCATCTGGCCCCTAGATATTTTCAACAGAGAATTCTCTCCCTGGGAGAAATTCTTGTGTAAACTATAAACCATATTTAAAAAGTTTTCTCTGTCTTATCACATACTCCTAATTCAAGGCAAAGGAAAATAACACATTATGTTATTAGCCATTGCTTATAGAAGAGAAATTTATAAATCTATACATAGATAGAAATGAACATGTATAACTGTGGGACTATGTGATGATTTTTTTCTTTTTCTACCGTTTGTTAGAATATTGGGTAATAAGACTGTTTTGGAGTAACAAAATACATTGCTTCAAAAGACTACATATAATTTTTAAGCTGATTATGATAAATCCAAAATAAACAGTCAGATCCTTATGATTATTTTGCTTGAACAAATTATACAGACTAAAGGCTGTCTCCAAATCTCTGGAGAAAATGTCCCAGGTATGGATGTAATTCATCTTAAAGCAGGGGGAATGATAAAGTGCCAAGGTTGTTTGGAGCAGAGCTACAAGGTTAGAAGGAGTGAATGACTTGGTGTGACAATAGGTGATGCCACATACCACATATTTTCTGTCTTATTTCCAATGAACTTGGCCTAAGAAACTCAAGATATGAGGCTTTTAAGTGAACCAAAACTCTGGGCCATACTGAAAAAACACCTACCAGGAAAATTATAAATGCTGATAGAAATGCTCATACAGTGCAGATACAAGGCAGATATAAACCTGGTGCTGGCCATCAGGTCAACAGAAACAGCTACCCTACTGAAGACATGTGTAACAGAAAAGTACTCTCGCACCGGAGTAAATCCTCTCCCGACTTGGCAATTTGAGGGTAAGGGTAGGGTGTCTTACAGGGGAATCTTCCCATTCATAAGCCTTACTCTTATTACAAAGAACCTGCAAGGCAATAAGATCTTTACTACTCAAAGGAAACACAGCACATTACTTACACCAGTCATCCTAGTGCTTTATTCATAAGTATTATCTAACCACCAAGAATCACCAGGTATTTCAGGGAAATAAATAGCATGAAAGAACTTTCCTTCTCCCTTTTCATAAAGATGAACAAATAGGGCTAATCTCAAGAGGAAGCAAAGGCATTTAAAGAAAAATTTAAAAACATATATATTTTTTTACTTCTAATTAACAGTAGGAAGACATAGTTCTGATAAAGTAAAAATGTGTTTATTTTGGCAAAAGAGAAAAGAATAAGACAGTCAAATTTAAAGTAGAATGGCAAAGGGGTGCTTGGCTGCCTCAGTAGGTAGAGCATGTGACTCTTTACCTTGGGAATGTAAGTTCGAGCCCCATGTTGGGTGTAGAGATTACTTAAAAATAAAATCTTTATTTATTTTTTTTTAAATTTTTTAACATTTATTCATTTTTGAGACAGGAAGAGACAGAGCATGAATGGGGGAAGGTCAGAGAGAGGGAGACACAGAATCTGAAACAGGCTCCAGGCTCTGAGCTGTCAGCACAGAGCCGACATGGGGCTCGAACTCACGGACTGAGAGATCATGACCTGAGCTGAAGTCAGACGCCCAACCGACTGAGCCACCCAGGCGCCCCCAAAATAAAATCTTTAAATACATACATATATACATGCATAAAATAGAATGTAAAAAATAAAAATTTCGATGGATAGTCTGAAAAATCAAACGAAAGGACTAATTATATGGAAAGAAAGCTATGATGTTTCTTAGAATGCAGATCACAAAGAAAAAGAAATGACAAATATAAGGAAAAGGGTAGAGACTGGAAGGACATTCATGAGGCCAAGATCCACCCAATAGAATTCCCATTAAGAGAAAGAAATAATGGAGGGGAAATAATTTACTGAAGGAAACAATAGAAGAAAATTAGTCTTAGCTGAAGAAATACAGTCATTTTTGGGTTGAAAGACACATGAAGGAAGCATTGGGTAGAATGTAGGTTAAAAGACTTACAGGGCTCCTGATGAACTCTCAAGATGAAAGAGAAAATTCTAAAAGCTTCTAAAGATTCAAAATAGGTTACTCAAAATGGAGAATCTGTCTAACACCTGACATTTCACCAGAAGTACTGAACCCTTGAGGGCAATAATGCAAATCCTATTTGAGTGTGTATGTTTTAGAATGAGGTCTGGAAGAATATATATCAAACCTATGGGGAGTTGAGGGAAGGAGAGAGGAGGACTCACTTTTACCTCTCTACCCTGCTGTTGTTTTAATTTTTAGAATGGTCTTTTATGACTTTCATAATTAAATTAATTTAGAAGAAAATAGTAACTCTGTAGCAGTGAATAAAATTAATTGCCAGGGAAAGAGACTAGAGGCTGTTAACTCAATTAGACTGTTGTTACAGTAGTTTCCAGCAAGAAACTGAGGGAGAAAAGGCTACAGCAATAAAAATCAGAGGCCAGACTCAAGGAGCATTTTGAAGATACTTCTGATGATTTGGTCAGTTAAGAATAAAGGAGAAAGAAATGAAGATGATTCTTCAAATTCTTAGTCGGAACGACTAAATGCCATCCAGTTAGGAAAGACAGAGGAAGAAGAGATTTATACTGGATATTAGGGAAAAGTTCATCGTACATTTATTTTGAGTGTGAACTATAGGTAGGGCATTCATATAAAAGGTCTTGCCCATGGTCTGAAATGGAGGCTGGAGCTAGGGAGGAATTTCAGGTGTGGCGATAGCTGGGCCATGGGATATGTAAACAAGAGACAAAAACTGATGACAGAGACTTGTGGGAAGCCCTGCACTCAGGGTAGCTGAGAGAAAAAAAAGCCAGTGCTACCTGAGAAGGAGTGTTCAGAAACAAAGAAGAATCTGGAGAGTTCAATGTCACAGCTAAAGAAGGTCATTTTTAACAAAGAGGGGGAAGTGTTTGTTACATCAAAAGATAAAGAAGGAAGAGTAGAAATGCAAGTTTTGGCAACTGATAATGTCATTGAGAAATTTTAGGTTAATAAATATTTGAATAGTCAAATAATCTTGGAGGGTATATTGAATGCTTCATTGGGTTTTTCTAACATGGGTATGTCTTTTTGCTGAGAGGCTTCTAACATCTTAGCAAACAAGGGTAGAAAATCTCTTTCCAGGGTGCATACTAGATTTCAAAAGGAAACCTAAAGTCAAAGAATCAGCCCCTTAGGGATGGGTTTCCAGGGTTCCAAGCTGAGGTCAAACTACATATCTATGAGTGCCAAGTCCAAGGAGAAGCAAGGACTGATTCCAGGGCATAGAGACCAAAGCCAATAGGGGCAAGACCAGAGCCAGAGGAAGGACAGAGAATACAAGGACACCAAGAGCAACAAGATGGTCTGAAAATCAGTCAGAGGATATTTTATCTGTTGCCCTATGTGTTTGAGACTAATATGTTTGCTCTCTTCAACCATTCCTTCTCTGTCTTATTAGTGCAAATTAGTTATCTGATAGTATTTCCCACAGAAGAAAGTTTTAGTCATTTAAATTTTTTTTTTAACGTTTATTTTATTTTTGGGACAGAGAGAGACAGAGCATGAACGGGGGAGGGGCAGAGAGAGAGGGAGACACAGAATCGGAAACAGGCTCCAGGCTCTGAGCCATCAGCCCAGAGCCTGATGCGGGGCTCGAACTCACGGACCGTGAGATCGTGACCTGGCTGAAGTCGGACGCTTAACCGACTGCGCCACCCAGGCGCCCCAGTCATTTATATCCCCAAGATCTATTACCTATACAAATATCCATATGGAGAATATTGATACTTTCCTAATGTGTATTATGATGAAAGAGAACCATATATCTCCATTGTTGTAATAAGGGAAGTGGTTCCTTCACAATTTTCAACTTTTTACATCTTTCACTGAATATGTTTTCTCTTCTAAAACTTTCTTTTTTTTTTCTTACTTAAACCCAAGTTAGTTAACATATAGTGTAATTCTAAACCTTTCTAGTACATATTGCTAACATCACATATCTGGCTCTCATTGTTTATTACCGCGAATACATTCTATCTTCCCTTCTGCAGTACAAGAGATAAACACAGGACTCATGAGTTACTCTCCTTTAAATCCTCTACAGTCCCTAGAACAATGTCTAAAACATAACATGTTCTTCATGTAAGTTGATTATCATTTATTACATTACCCAAAGATGACTGCTGAGGATTATTCGTAATACTTACTTATATAGATATTTATAATTTTTTATTAATTTTTTTATGTTTTCTTTATTTTTGAGAGACAGAGAGAGACAGAGACAGAGACAGAGCAGGGGAGGGGCAGAGAGAGGGAAAGACAGAATCTGAAGCAGGCTCCAGGCTCTGAGCTAGCTGTCAGCACAGAGCCCGATGAGGGGCTCAAACCCACAAACCGTGAGATCATGACCTGAGCTGAAGGTGGACACTTAACCGACTGAGCCACCCAGCTGCCCCTATACTTTTTTAAGATTTTATTTTTTTAAGTAATCTCGATACCAATGTGAGGCTCGAACTCACAACCTGAGATCAAGAGTCATATGGTCTATCAACTGAGACAGCCAGGCACCTCTAGATTTTTATACTTTTACAAGTGTTTTAGTGTATATAAGATCTCTTAATTTTCATAAGAATTTATTAAATAGGGAAGTTGATTACCATTTAATAGATAGGCAAACTGACATTCAAGGAATTCAAAGATTTTCCAACAGATTCAGTATTAAAACTAGAATCTAGATTTCTTGATTCTTTTTTTTTTTTTGAGAGAGAGAGGGCGTGCATACATGCATGTGTGTGTATACACAAGCAGAGGAGGGGTTAAGGGAGAGAGAGAATCTTATGCAGGCTCCTCCCCCAGTGCAGATCCCAACTTGGGACTCCGTCTCATGACGTGAGATCATGACCTGAGCCGAAATCAAGAATCAGATGTTTAGCCGACTAAGCCACCCTGGTACCCCTGAATTTTTTGATTCTTAATTGGGTCTTTCCTTTACTATCAGAGCTGCTCATTAATTTTCTATAATAATTGAGATTCAAAGAACTAAACCTACAAATCCTCTGCCAGTGGTTTTTATGTGGTTGTGGCAGGGAGATTGGAGTGGGGGGTGGGGGCAGGTACTGGAGTGCTATGCATATACTACTCTTCAAGGACCAGTTGGAAATGTATGGTGTTATTACCCTGCACATTACCACAGCGGGTGGGAAACGTTTATAGCATTTAATGAGATGGGATGTTGCACATCTTGCAATACTGGCTACAGCACAATGAGAATTAACCCATCTGAATACCAATTGCTCTTCTATTGAGAAACTCAGCAAGTTTAGGCAAAGTGAATTATAGTTACCTCTTCAAGTTTATAATCTCCCCTTTTGAGATCCATAACAAAAATCTATAAAGTAAAAGTCAAAGCTTTTTAGTCATTATTCTTAAAACAAAAGAAGGTGAACACGTGAATGGCAAAAGTCCAAAAATTAGTCTTACAGGAGGTAACTAAGCAAAAGCAGGAATTCAGCACACAATCCAGGCTCATATTCTTTCTACATAAAAATACAACTACTACTTTATCGAATAAATAATCACATAAGCAGCGTGGTGTGTAATTTACAAGATTTAAAGAACTCTAAGCACCAAGGTGTCAGTTAGAGGCTTCACTTAAATTTTAACTTGTTAATCACCCTTTCCTTCTCTTAATAGAAAGGAGAGTTACATAGAAGTATCCTGAACCTTTTCTTAAGGCTAGAAGCTTCCCGCTCCTCTTTCTTCTACTGTTAGCTTTAATAATTGAATTACCTCAGACATATGACTCTCTCCTGCGCAGGACTTTCATAGAAGACCCCTGACTTCTGATGCCTCACATCAGCCCTTCTTTAGCCCAAATGGATTCCCTTTGTCCTTTCAGCAAAACAAAATGAAAGGAAATGACATGTTAGAGAAGGCTCTTTTTCTCACTGCCACAAACTCTCTTAACAACTTTTATCCCAGTCAGGATAAAGCACTCTTGGCCTTGAAGACATGAAGCCACCCCTCTTAGTCCCTTTCCCACTATTACCTCCCTTGTATTACGTTTTAAAATATTTACCATTGAAAAAAATTTCCTCGACTTTAGCATTTACAAATTGCCTTTACTACAGACACATTTCTTAAAAGGATACGCCTTTGGGAATTTTGTTATGTTGTTTAGGGGGAGAATGTAAAACAACTATAGCCCTTTAAAGTGTTACTTGTGACGACAAACAACTGTTTTAGTCAATCGATCAATCAGTTATAAAATCTTTCCAAAGATTGGAGGGTCACTTAGTTCTAAGAATGTGTTCATTTGTTTTCTGTTCATCTGGTATACCGGAGCAAATTGTTTCACTGTGATATTTTACAAACTAACATGTATCACTTTGTATTTCTAATTAAATTTCAATTAAGGAACCTTATAATTATCTTCTATCAACCAGCCAAGGACAGAAATACCTCATACTGAATCATACTTACACTAATAGTGAGACCCTCAAGGTTTGGCATTTATGTTTACCTCAGATAGACGTCCAAAAATTGTGATGATTATTCAAACTCTCCAAACATCTTGAGTCTGCAAAATTTGGCTGGCAATCTTGTGGGAACAAGCTTTTTCGCAAGAGCCCAGTATGTCTGCTTCAAGTCCTGGCTCAAAGTCAGACTACAAAGGCAGATGAAAATGAGAGAGAAAATTTTATCTAAATATTTCAAAAGCTTCAAATGGGTGAAGGTTCATGGGAATGAACAGTTTATTTTCTTTAAAACCAGTTCAACATAATTTATATCTGTTGCCACATTCATGTTGAACCTGTTACTATAGTCATAAATTGGACTTCTCTCTCTTAAAGTGAGAATAACCATTCAAGAAACTTTATGTGAGATATTTTATATTCTTGGATCCTTTCCCTGTTTTAACACACAAGAGTGACAATACCAAAATAAGCTGTGTTTTTATTTGAATTGCCCTACTATATAGACATAGTACATAAATACTGATTGAAGTATTTACTTAAGCAAGTAGGGTATTAAATAAGATAAAGGAAAAAAACTATGAGTTGGGAAAAATGGGAGTGAATATATTGATACTGTATATAGTTATGAAATGTGCCTCATAACTGGAAGTAGAGAACCAGTCAATTAATTATTCTACATTAACAATCCACTCCTTTTTTTCTATCCAGAATACAGTAACATGTTTTAAAGCCCTTTCCTTTCAAGTGAAAAGGTAAACAAAAAAGAGAATCTGTCTTCACAACAGTCTCCCAAGTTTGGGATGCTATGGCTCCATGCTCATATTGTTCAGAGTTTAGCCCTCCCTCTGTCCCCACAAAAAGGAGTCATCTTATGGACTATTAAAAAAAAAAACAGACATTTCACAGATGTAGATAAATTCATAATGTGTAATAAAGCTAGTTTCCAGAATTATAATTTGGGGTTTGTCTTTTTAAGCATATGGAGTACATACGAAATAGAGGGTGGGTTTTTATACCTATTTCATTTAATTCTCACAACTGTGCTATCCCATTTTACAAATGAGGAAAACTGAGGCTTAGAGAAATGAAGTAACTTTCCCACAGTTTGTCAGGTAGAAAATGAGAAAACTGAGTTCAAATCTTAGTCGTCAGACCCCAGGTCAAGTTGTTTCACTGTTCCAGTTTAATTAGTATTCATTGGGGGCACCTGGCTGGCTCCGTTGTAGAGCATGTGACTCTTGATCTCTGGGTCATGAGTTCGAGCCCTATGTATGGTGTGGAGATTACATCCATACATAAAATTTTAAAAATCAGGATTCATTGGGAAACCTAAGGTTTCCATAAAGGCCTCTTATAATTTCTTTTTTTCACAGTTAATTTGTGTGAAATGCCGCACTCAGTCTCATCATCTAAGGGCTCCAAATTACCTTTGTCATCTTTGTTGATTCCCTGTTGATTCTTATGAACTAAAACACAGCTGCATATACTCAGCTTTGTCATACTTTTTATGAAGGAAACCATGTTGGACTCCAAGAACCTTAAAGGCACCTGAAGCTTAAAAAGAACATTAATTGTGACACCGTAATATGACCGGGTCATTCCAGTCTTTGTCTGGGAACATGAGCCTTTATGGTTTTCTCTTTAGCAGATGCTTTCGCTGGTTTCCATGAAGGCTTTCCACAGTTGCTGAGCTTAATAGGGTCTTCTATCAGGTTCCTTCTCAACTTTTCACTTTCACAGGCAGAGACTCCAAAGATAAATTACAGGCAAGCTTAAAAGATCAGAAAGGCTTTCACATTATATGAGTGGGTGATTAAGTTTGATTTGTGTCTGTTACAGTAATTTTGTCTTTCTCCAGGCTTCCTCCTCTGCCTCTGAAACAGAAAACTGCAGAAAGCACCCCACCCTCTTCATATGCTTCAAGATTGCCCTAATGATGTTTTCATCCTGAAACAGGCTGTGAGAGTGAAGGGCCGTGTCAAATGATGACAATTTTATTTTAGTTAGCCAAGAGCCTGAGTTCAAGCTGAAGTTAAAATGAGTTTCAGTTTTTACTTAGTATACGCATTTTTAACAAAAACAAGTAGAAGTATTTTTGTGTTTGTTTTTGCATTCTTCATTCTCTGTCTTCTTGTCTTACCTTGTAATGACTCAGTAGTATTGAAAGATGATAAACAGGGATACCTGGGTGGCTCAATTGGTTAAGCATCCAACTCTCGATTTAGGCTCCAGTCATGATCTCACAGTTCGTGGGTTTGAGTTCCATGTTGAGCTCTACACTGACAACACAGAGGGATTCTCTGTCTCCCTCTCTGTTTGCCCCTCTCCCGCTCATGCTCACTCTCTCTCTCTCTCTCTTTCTCTCTCTCAAAATAAATCAATTTAAAAAAAAGATGATAAGTTCCTTCCTGGCCAAGAAGCATTGTGGGCATCACACATTCTCCTGTCTCTCTGATCCCTCTCCCTGAACGGAAAATTTCCAGCAGGTTGGAAGAGAAAATCACTTGCTGCTGGAATGATAAAGGGTCATTTTGCACCATAACATTATTGAATTAACCACAAGGCTCTGGAGTTTTTCTTTGGCATTTCTTTCCTCCCCACTTCAGCCTTCATCTCCCATTACATTTTTGTGAAAGGACCATAGATGTACTCTAAATTGCTGACTGATCTTGGAGACGGCAGTTAGGTCTCAGAATTCCCTAGGGACAAAGTTGATTGCAAAGTCTCCCACTAATGAATACAGTTCATTTCAACGAAATTTATACTTGAAAGAAAACAATGGAAAATGTGGTACAAACACACTGCAGTGTTTATGCAAATATGTTGACTCACTGTTAGGAGTCAATGAACTGAGTAGTTCATTTCTTATTCTGCAGGACTTAAGACGGGAATAAATAGTCAGGGAGGCAACTGCATTCCTTCTTTGTCCATTTGTCTGTTACTTAGGTTTTTGCTTTTATCTTTATTTTTGCTTTTCTCTCATAGGTGAATTGTTCAGATGACAGCATTTCCAACAACAAAATTCAGATTCCTATCATAGAAAAATGTCCTCTCTTCATTGTCTTAACTGTGATATAAATTTTATTGTGAACTAAAAACATCTAGGAATTGGATTTTTATTTAGTTTCCTCCTTTCTTCACATGTTTGATACTAGATAGTTTTTTTTAAGTAAATTGTTTACCCAGTTCATTTCCTGCAAAAAATGTTGAAAAGGGACCCTCCCAATCAACAGATATTTACTGAGCAACTGCTAAGTGTAGACACTGCTCAAGGGGCCTGGAATACAGTGTGAACAAAACACACAAAAATTTCTGCTCCTGGAACTGACATTTTAGTTGCGGGAAGAAGGGGGAAGGTGGGGTTGGATATAACACTTAACACACCTTTAACATTACTATATGCTCAAATTCTTAAGCTCATAGCATCATTAAGCACACACACACACACACACACACACACACACACATACACACCTTTAAAATTACACGGTAATTGTCCACATTTTACAAATGAGAAAACTAAGGCACAGAGAAGGTAAGTAATGTGTCCAACACCACACAGGTAGTGAGAGATAAGGCCAGAATTCTAGCCCAACAATTTGACCCTGTCGTGTGTGTTTTTACCCTAATAAAACTGCCCTTCCCCGATTAATCACTATGTGGCAGGTTTTTAGTGGCACAGAATTCTGAAGCAGTTTGTTAAGTGGTCTCGCCTGGGAAGCTAGTCTTTTACCGACCTTGACACTCGGCATCAAACACAACCCAGCAGTTTCTAAAAATAAAGGAATTAAACCTGTGACTCTAAAGTTAATTCTTTTGATTTATCTTATATCAGAAAAACTGAGGCAGACAGTAACCTTGGGTGAGAATCTTTCACATTCTTAGAAAAGTCTGGACTTATATAACATCCTCCCAACTTGCACCATGGTCCACCACCCGCCCCTCCCACCCCCCCACCCAGGATGTGGCCTGGCCCAGAATCAGGCCACAACCTTGGTACCTCTGGGGACAAAGGGATGCCATTTTTTTTCTCATCTGGAAAACACAGAGATAATACCTCTGCGAGTTCTTTTGCATATCAAGTGAAATTTCAAATTTTTATTTTAATTAAAATTTTACTTTAATGAAATAATAAAACAAAAGCACACTTTGTACACTGCATAAGGGGAGGTAAACAAATGCCTTCAGTGCATCCTGAACACATTCACCAAATCAGATGGCCGAAATGCAGCTTCATGCTTCCTTCTTCAGGATGGAGAGCAAGGACCATTTCCAGTAAGCTTCTCCACCAGCCCGCCTTGCTTCACCTTTCTCCTCAGACCTCTTGTTCCTACCATTTCCATATCACATATTCATACACTGTCTTGAGTTATGCTAAGACTTTGTGCCACTTCTACTGAAATCAAGCTTAGATCCTTGTGAGCTGGTACTATGTCGACTACTTCTAAATGAAAGAATAACATAGTAGTTAAAAGTACATCCCTGAAACCTGTCAGCTAGGACTCAATTCCCAGCTCCACCATTTACTAGCCATGGAACACTGGAAAATCATTTGTCTGTGTGCGCCTCATTTTCCTCATTTGAACAATGGATAGGATGCGTTGTGACTTGCTTGGGTGGAGGTCGTGGCTCGGGCAGTGAAAGATTTTACTGAAGGCAGAACAAAAGAGATAAAAGTTTATTGAACACGCTGCAAGGGAGCAGCGGCCAGGACAGCAAAGGAGAGACCACCTGCCAAAAGGCGGTGGTGAGGAGGGCTGTAGTAAAGGGGGGAAGGTGAAGAGGTATGGGAATGTATGGAATTTTCCTTTTTTGGCACCTGTAAGTAGCCGGCTGTAAGTGCCAGCTGTAAGTAGCCTATTGGTGAGCTACTGCTAATGGATATTTTGAGGTGGGTGGCCTGATGG
Organism: Prionailurus viverrinus; assembly: GCF_022837055.1. Taxonomy (NCBI): domain Eukaryota; kingdom Metazoa; phylum Chordata; class Mammalia; order Carnivora; family Felidae; genus Prionailurus; species Prionailurus viverrinus. The sequence continues at coordinate 60,050,745 of NC_062564.1, read as the reverse complement.
GCCTGTTTGCATTCAGCCAGTGGTCACTGTGGCCCCTTTACCTTACTCAGGTTTCCATTGCTCAAGTCCATTGCCTAAAAGTGGCCTCGACAGGTGATAATATTGTGGAGAGGAATACATGAGTTAATAGACGAAAACTGTTTAGGACAGTATCTGATTCACAGTATGTGCTATGTAAATCATCTTCATTCTTCTTTTTTATGTCTTCCTTCTCCACATAGTGTTGCCTCCAATGTCCAGGGGCTGTGGTTGGGCTAGGCAAGATGTGCTACTAAATGGGATGTCTAGTTTAATGTAGAAAACATGATTTCAGGAAGTTTTCTTACTCTGCCTTTGCTGCTGTTATAAGGAACAAGCATTACCACCAACATAACGAGGTAGATGAGATGATCTAAAGCCTCAATTTTATTAGTCATCGTATATGGTACTTATTATACTCTGTCCCAAGAGACTGAGTCATTGTTTGAAGGGTGCCTTCCCACACCCATCTGAGCCGAGGAAAAGTTGCCCTGCCTTACAGACACCATTGGCTTCCTCTAATCTTTCAAGTAGTCTTAACAAATACTACATTTGCAGGTCATATTTCATTGCTAAAGTCTCACAAACATTTAGTTCTCACGGGTATGTTAGCATCTTTGGGAAAAAATCCACCATCTTTAGAGAGAAAGCAGGGTCCATGAAGGAAGAGATTATTCTAGTTGTGTTTACTCATTAAAATTGTGGAAGGTAAATGAATGAATTTGGTGTACACATGTATTATGTATAGATATATTCATGCATTCACATGTATTTGAAATATATATGTTTTTAAAATAATTGCCTTCTATATATAACCTTTCTATTTTTACTGCCTGAACACTGGAAACAATCCCTTGATTCATTTCTATAACAAGGCAAATACCACATGATCTCTATTCCAAATGTCATTGACTTCTCTGTCCTAGATCCATTCCATTTGTACAGTTACTCCACTATTCTTTTCTTAACCTAATGTTGATATGGTCATAACCAACAGTATTTTTTTGTAATGACAAAGCAACTGAGTTTATATAACATGCATTATCTCTGGTCAAAAAGAAGAATAGTTTCTATTCATATAAATTATGATGGGGAAGGTAGAATGAGCCCTCACAGCAATTTTAAATGAGTTAATTATTTTAAATTAGTTAAAATATGTGCTAGGAAGCTGCCATTTTCAAACCCTTCATTTACTTGATTTAACAGACAGATAAACGCTAGTTAAATGCACAATTCTATTCTAGAAAGGAGGGCTTCTGGTAGGGAAGAAATCGTGGAGTGGCCCTTTTGTTTAACTCAGCATCTTAGCCTTCTTTGTATATGTATAGGTTGGCTACAACTGAATTTAAGAGTAAGAAATGACAAGAAGTGAATTGGTGTATGCAGTAATCTGAGAAACATGGAATTCCTGTAGGAAATCTGAGAGGAAGTGAGTGAAGAACAAAAATGAAATGGAGTGAGAGCAGTCAGTAAGATCAGAGTGCTGAGAACATATCAGCAGATGTTAAGAACTTTCCAGAAGCAGGATGAGAAAGAAAGAAAGAAAGAAAGAAAGAAAGAAAGAAAGAAAGAAAGAAGGGAGGAAGAAAAAAACGAAGAAAAGGACTTTTAACAAAGGGAATGTTTGTTTTTCAATTTAAAATTTTTATTGTTCCTGCTCCTTAAACCTTCCTTTTCTCCCCTAATTACCAGCAAATCTCTTAGCCCCTAAAAGTCTTGTGTGAGTGGAATTCTGTGGAAGTGAAAAAAAAAAAAAAAAAAAAAAAAAAACCCAACCCTGATCTAGCTGGGTTCATGAAGAATAGAGTAAGGGTAGTACAGAAAAAATACTGTTATTTATATTTAAAGAATCAGGAACTTAGAATCAGAAGTTACAAGAGAATTTAAGCCCCTGTGAATTCATAAATGTTTCTTAAGGCCATTAAACTGCCCATGAATCCTGTACTGGAAGGAGGTGGTCCAGGATGATCTACATGTTGAGGATGTCAGCTAATGTGTGGGTGACAGTGGTCACCTTCCTCCAAACAAACATTAGTTTGTCACTGTTTTGTTTAAAATGTGGTGGCTACGGGGCTCCTGGGTGGCTCAGTCATCAGATTCTTGATTTCGGCTCAGGTCATGATCTCATGGTTTGTGAGTTGGAGCCCGGCATGGGGCTCTGTGCTGACAGCACAAAGCTTGCTTGGAACTCTCTCTCTCTACCTCTCTACCTCTCTCCCTCTCTCTCTTTTTCAAAATAAATAAACTTTTTAAAAAATATGGTGGCTAAAATGACTACAAAATTCTAAGTGGTTTATTTCCAACATGGATAAGAACATGGGAACGTGGGACTCTTCTCATTCACAGACCATACTATATTTTTGACAATGCTATATCAAAGCAACGTAACTTTGCACCACGCATTTTAGTCCACAATGTGCTTATCTCATAATCATAGATTTTTTTTCACATGAACAAGCTAGGGTCCCTCTTCCCCTCCCAAATCTGCACTTGAGAATTTTCTTTTATAATCTAAACTTAGGACCTTATATTTTTCCCTATTAAATTTCATCTTTTGGGTTTTCTTGGCCAGCATTCTAACCTGTTGAAATATTTTAGAGTTCTGATTCTATCATCCCTTGAGTCAGCTGCAGATTTGATCCATATGCCTTCACCCTGCAAGGGGTTATAAGGTGTTGTGGGAAAAGAAAGGGAATATGAATCTCAAGCCCTAGATTGTCGACCCCTATTTACCGCTAGCTGGGTGTTGCATACACTGGGCTAGTACCTAACCTTTCTGAACCTCAATTTACCCACTTGTAACATAGGACAACAAATCTCTGGCAAATTTGCCTCAGATTATTATGAAAATCAAGTGATATGTGTGGGTGTGCACAAAAATATACACACATACTTGCAAAATCAGCTGTTTCAATTAAAATAATTGTCATGTAAATGTATGTATTCTTAACATGCATATCATCCCTGTATTCTGTAAAAAAGATTACACTGCCAATACAGCTATGAAAAATATAAAGCCCTCTGGGATACCTATAAATATCTCCTTTCAGCGGTGCCTGGCTGGCCCAGTCAGAAGAACATGCGACTCTTGATCTTGGGCTCATGAGTTCAAGCTCCACATTGGGTGTAGAGATTACTTAAAATAAATAAGTAAAATTAAAAAAAAATCTTCTTGTAGGTGAATGCTTGATACACACAATTATCCAGTTTTTGCTTCTTAAGCGCCTTCTATATACCAGACCAAATGCACCAGGTGTTTGATATGCAAAAATTAGCAAGACACAAGTGTCCTAGCTCAAGCCAATGATAAGAAATTCTGAAAGATGAAAGAGGAGGAGAGAGTTGAGCCACTAGGAGCTAATGTTTACTATTATTGCTCTGACTTAAAGAGGTAAAAGGTTGTTTCTCTGCTCTTATCAGATTTAAAAAAAAAAGGGAAAAGGGATCATTTCCTTCAGACTCAGGAAAAAAATAAACAGGGAAAAACTAATGCTCTCAGCAGATCTTATTGCTTCTAAATTATCTTTACACTTTTTGGGTTTTGTTTTTTGCTTTTTTTTTTTTTTTTGATGTATAAGAAGAAAAACAATGACCATTTGAGATGATTTTTGAAAACTAAGTTCTTCCCACCTAGTGATTAGTTTGATCTAAAGAGATTCCTTGAGGCTGAGTGTCAGAAGAGACAAATAAAATAGTGATGTAAGATTCCCACCCCCAGAAATTCTGATTGAAATGATCTGGTATGGGGCCTGGGCATCAGCAGGGAAATCTAATGTGAGGTCCCAATTGAGAATCACTGCATAGGTGATAAAGCCCTAGCAAAAGTTTAAGTTGGAAGCTCTCTGGATGTAAGTCCTATGATGTGAGACAATAAAGATATAATAAAATTCTTATAAAACACGGTCTTACATGTTGGTTTCTTTTAAAGCTTCTTTAAAATTATTACCTTGACTAGTTTTATTATTGGAGTTAATTATTTAAATATAATTTGGGGAACGTAGTAAGTAAAAGGAAACTTACTATTTATTAAAGCTTGAGAAAATATCCCAGAAAAAATACCCACTTGATGATTTAAACTACATGACTATTACCTACCATCTGTTTAATTAAACTGCCATGTAGTGTGCTTCTTGAGTCATGAATTTTCCTCCTTCACAAAGATATTACTGTAATGATTAAAATTATCAAGCGATTGCAATGTCACACCTCAAAAAAAAAAAATCAGTGTTAGAGCATCTAAACCAAGAGCGTAAGGACAGTCAATGGAAAACAGATGTTCATCCTGGTGGGTGTTCAAAACAATTTTTTTAAGTCAGATGTCTCTGTGTAAGTGTTTGTATAGTCTCAAAACACAGACTCGAACTAACAGTTTATATTTTTAAATGCTCACTTGTTTGATATGATAATGTCAGTTAGGCAAGCCACATATTATTAAAATCAATTATTTGATTAATTGATCTTTTCCACCTTTTATTCCTATGGATTTTTCAAACATCTAGTAGCGCAGAATCTTGCTGTTCTTAACCCAAACCAATCCCTCCACTTTATTCACCCAACTATTTCCCCAAAAAACAGCGAGTATCCTGTTTCTAGGGAAAAATATATCCCACAATTTATTTCAATATTCTGGTGAGAGATGCAAAACCAAGATATCCATCAAATGGTTATTCAATTTTAGAGAAGGTAACTATTAGACATCTGTGGCCATTCGTTCAAGAAAAAAAAAATGAGACTTGGAATTTAGAAAAGAGCTCTCTAACCCTCAGAAAACCAAGAGAATTTTAAATATCTTATTTTATAGAGGCATTTGGCAGGGCAATGAAATTCTATCCCCTAAATGAAGTTGATGATGCTGATGATAATCCACTTATGTCGAATTATATTATTTATAAAACACTTCTGTACATTTATTCCTCCCAACATCCTTGTGTAATCATTTCATGAATAGAGAAAATAAGTCTGAGTAATTAAATAACTTACCCATTAGCCATAGAGAATATAAATCATTGGAGATTAAAATTCAAGTTTGTTTCTTTCAAAACACAGTACCATTTCCCTGGTATAAAGACATATTATTAAATGCCTAGGATGAATGTGAGCCTAGGATTCCAGAGGGATTGGGAAAAGGGCTTAGATAATAAAAGGTAAAGAAGAGGTCCTCAGAGATTATGGTCATTTTTAAAAGGATGAATTTCCTTTTTCTGAGACAGTATGAAACCACAAAATCTTCATCAGAATAGAACATGAAAATAAAGTAAAACACACAGGACTTTAATCACACCATCCGGTGGGGAGAGTTACCATATCCAAGTCATCTGAACTCCCTCCCCAAAGCCTACAATATTTCAGCTATTGTATTCTATGTTCCTCTGGGATAAAATAGAGTAAAACCTTGCAAGATTCACAGGGAAAACCAAATGTAGAACTGAAGCAAAATTGGCCTCTTTGGCAAAATGACAAAACACAGTAAGTCCCTAGAACCAGGCTGGACATCAAGCTTGAGATTATTTATGAGTTTCTATAGAGGCACTAGAAGAGTTCCCCTCTGCCAGACATTCACCTGGACTTCTGAGTTTACATTCATCATTCACCATGTGGGTATACTCTTTTGTAACTTTACAAATCACACTGGGCTCTCAAAGTCAAACTTTTGCTCTACAAGAAATCATTCTCGTTTATAGGAAGATGTCGGTGTTTAGTTAGCTTAAGGACACATGTCATGAATTCTTCAATTATCAGTTCAGATTTGTTCTTCGGTTTGATATTCTGTTCCAAATTATGTTCTTTCATTGAACTGTAACCTTTCACCTACGTGCCACCATTATCTTGTAGGGGAAAAAAATGGCTTCTAACTATACATCTTGCTATGAGTGCTAATGTGCAACTTTGAATTAGTGGAGAATTTGCCAACACTGGTATGTATCTCTTACAAAGTTCTCAAATGCTGCGGGAAGTTTTACATTTTGTGAGTCCAGGAACAAAGGTGTGGCATTATCTATGCACTATAATTTGTGTCTTTGTAACACATGACACATTTTTGTGCCTCAAATTTTTGTACTTGTTGCAAACGCTGTTTTCCAAAAGGTTACTCAAACGTATTCTCACGCTGGCCTGTATGAAAGAAAGCCTAATCACTGCCTTTTTGCCTGAATTGGATAATCTATTCTCTCAAACTCTAACAATTTGGCAGACAAAACACAAATCTGTTTTTATTTTCATTCTTTGGATATTAATTACATTAAAATTTTTTCATCGGTCATTTGATTCTTCTCTTTGTGAATTGTTTGCTCAGATGTTCTGTCAATCACTTCAGTAAATTAAAGAAACTCAAGGCCCAAATTAGGAAGCTGTTGACTATGTGTGGTTTTGTTTTTTTTTTTTTTACCTTGCTTAAGAACTATGACCTCATTCAGAGGAAGGATTCCATGAGTGTATCTCATAACTAGAAACTCAGGAGTCACAATGTTACATGTGCATGTAGTAAAATTCTTGAGTACTTTGTATATTAGTTATTAAGAGAAACACAGTAAAGCTTCAAAAATAGGAGCCATGACTAATTCTTTACCTACTCTTTGCTGAAGGAGATATGCATGAGGATAAAAGTAAAAGTGAAGATAAATCTATTAAGACTTTCAAAGTCCTTTGACAGCAGTTCATAATAAAAAGTGATTTTGTTTTGTTTTTTACTGCCTTGTTTTCTTTTAATTGGATCAGGAAGTTGTGAGCTACAGTTTGTAACTTGCTGAGAAACAGGTGATGTGAATCATGGACTTCAAACAGCTTTCTGCAAATAGTGAGCTGATTAATGGTAGGAAGCCAAGGACAAATGAAGTGGAATTAACTAGTAGGGTTTCTATGACCACTGCTACAAACGTATGATTTTAATATTGTGATAACGATTTGGAAGGTGAGGTACGCAGTAACATTTCCATTCAATTTGCAGCTAACATTGAGCTCCCATGAGTTTCCTTTTCAAGTGGGGCAGATGGGAGAAGTCGGTTTGTTTGGTTTTTTAAGTTGGCAGAACAGAGGCAGGTAGACGTAAGTGTGGACAAGGGCAAGGTTACGTGTTTAAGGAAGCTTCATACTGCAAAACAATGAATCCCTCAAACCTATGGGCTGTCCAAAACCACCCATTAGGTTGGTATGTGAGCTCTGAATACTAGCTGGCCAGCAAAAATCCATCCGGTTTATTAGCTAAATTTTCCTGTTTGGAAACCCAATGGCGCACACTATCCTAGCCGGAACAAAATCACAACACCTCTGCAGTAAGGAAGCTGTGGAAATCTTGAGAAAAATTTTAAAGCTAATCATCATTTAGGTATTTAATATGTGTTTGGAATCAAGCTAACGACCACACATGTTGTATCGAATTATCAAAGCCACACATTCTCATGAGGTAAGACTTTGGTATCATTGGTCCATTTTTTTTTTTTTTTTAATTTTTTTTTTTTCAACATTTTTTATTTATTTTTGGGACAGAGAGAGACAGAGCATGAACAGGGGAGGGGCAGAGAGAGAGGGAGACACAGAATCGGAAACAGGCTCCAGGCCATCAGCCCAGAGCCTGACGCGGGGCTCGAACTCACGGACCGCGAGATCGTGACCTGGCTGAAGTCGGACGCTTAACCGACTGTGCCACCCAGGCGCCCCTCATTGGTCCATTTTAAGGATGTGAAAACTGAGTCTCAGAGATATTAGGTAAGTGGCCAAGCTTTACCCAGACAGGAAGCAAGGAGTTTGGAATTGAAACCAGACTGAGTCTATCCTTTACTGCCCTCCTATGTGATAGAAGGGGGAACCACATCCGTGAAGGGACCTGAGGAGACTGTGAGGAGGGTAAGTCAGTCTACAAAGAGAGAGCTTCACCAGGGCTCTTGTAAAACTCTACAAAAGGTAGGGACGGATAAAGCTAAGGCAAAGGGAGGGCGCTAACTCCAGAAGAAGGTAATGCCTCTTGAGAGTCATTAATGCAGGGGATAACAACAATTGAAAGATATTTAAAATGTAAAATGTTCAGACAAAGTAACAAGCAACATACTTGCGGTCAAGGGATTGAGGAAAACAAGATTACTGGAGAGAATATCTATACACTTGGGCTGGGAGTAAAGACAGATCACTATGTCTGCCCACAACAGAACCCTTGGATCAGGAAAGGAGGACTAGGGTGAATAAAACTAAGTTTCTGTGTGATGTTTCTTAATTTATCCTTAAAACATTTTTTTTAATATTTATTCATTTTTGAAAGACAGAGCACAAGCAGGGGTGGGGTGGGGTGGAGAGAGAGAGGGGGACACAGAATCTGAAACAGGCTCCAGGCTCTGAGCTGTCAGCACAGAGCCCAACACGGGGCTCGAACCCACGAACTGTGAGATCATGATCTGAGCCAAAGTCACATGCTTAACTGGCTGAGCCAACCAGGTGCACCCTGAATCTATCCTTTTAAAAACTATAACCAGGTATGTTTACCCAACTCTTTCCAATTGGCCTGGCTTTGTTTTTGGAGTTTTTTTTTTTTAATGTTCTTCTTATATTTAACTTAGACTTCTATATGCACAAAACTGCTTCCCCAACCGTATGCCTCGGAATATGCATTTCCCTTTGTCTCAAATGCCCTCCCCTCCTGCCTCCTGCCCCGCCCCCCACTATCATTCAATGGGGAGGTCTTCTGGGTAAGGTGGGGCATCCTGTATTTTTATTTGCTAAATCAGACAACCCTAAATTCTGTGAAGAATCTCTGTTGAGTGTATTTCTCCTTCTGGTATTTATGACAATGGTGATTTTTTAAGATTATCCTTTGAACTTGTCTGCATATGAGTGCCCATGACAGCACAGAACGTGTCTGTCCTGCCCCCTCGGTGCTCAGCATAGCACTTGGAACACAGTGTATTGTCACTAAAACCTTGTTAAATGCAAGACACCCTTCAACTTGCAGATGAACAACATTTTACGGGGATGGGAAATATCAAGTCAGCATTCTTTATAAAATATCTGATATTTGAAAACGTGTTATTAGGTCATTCTTGTTTCTTGCTTTATTTTTGTGACTTTCCCTTGTATAGAAAATGTCGTGGGGCACCTGGGTGGCTCAGTCAGTTAAGTGTCTGACTTAGGCTCAGGTCATGATCTCGTGGTTCGTGAGTTCGCGCCCCGTGTGGGATTCTGTGCTGACAGCTCAGAGCCTGGAGCCTGCTCTCCATTCTGTCTCCTCTCTCTGCTCCTCCCCCGGTTGTACTCTGTTTCTGTCTCTCTCAAAAATGAATGAATGTTAAAAAAAAATTTTTTTTTCTTAAAAAAAGAAAGAAAATGTCACTTCTTGTAATTCCTGATTGGCAAGGAACGCTCGCCCACTTTTCACTTTCTCCAGTGCCTTATTCAGTGTCTCTCATGCTTCAAGTCACTAGCAGTTAGTGGGAAAATCCTTACTAACAGTGTTACCAACACTGCAACAACTCAATATGGTGAAATTTGTATCATAAAAGCTACAGCAAAAGGCTTCCATGTCTCTCCCTCCACTGTCACCACAGACATCCATAGCCTCATAGTGTTACTTATGAGATATCTTTAGAATTTTCGAAAAATAAAAATAATCATTATCATTTAACAAATCATTAAACAGACTTGCGAATCTATTATTACACCTCTGCTGCAAAACGTGTTCTACATTTATAGGAAGGTGGAGGGGATATAAACAGATTGAAATATTTAAGGCTAAGTAAGCCCTTAATTAAATTTTTAAAAATGGTTTATATTACATAGCAATATGAGAGTCCTCAGTATTTTATATGTAAAGAAATTTTTTTTAATATTTTGCTTTTATATCTTTTTAATAATAATCCTGATTCCAGAAAGTACCAGAATTTAATTCTGGAGCTTCTCAAAATAAACCATCAGCTTTCAGGTTATCTCAAGAGCTTCAGTGATATTTAAAGGGCAAACTTATCAATGCATATCCTTTTATGCAGTATGATTTCAATTAAGTAAAATATGTTTATTTTTGAGAGAGAGAGAGAGAGAGAGAATGAGTGAGGGAGAGGCAGAGAGAGGGGGTGGGGGACACAGAATCCGAAGCAGGTTCCAGGCTCTGAGCTGTCACCACAGAGCCCGATGCGGGCTCCAACCCAAGAACCGTGAGATCGTGACCTGAGCTGAAGTCAGATGCTTAACCGACTGAGCCACCCAGGGATCCCTAAGTAAAATATAAATGGTATAAACTGAAAGAAAATACATCAAATGAAAAACAGTGTTTGTCCCTAGGTAGCATGATTTTCAGTGATTCTTCTGCATACCTTTTTTTTGTTTTTAAGCAAGGTCTACACCCAATGTAGGGCTTGAACTCACAACCCTGTGATCAAGAGTCATATGCTCTACTGACTGAGCCAGCCAGACACCCCTCTGCATATGTTTTTATATTTTTAAATTATATGCAATAAGATACATTATCATGAGAAAAACATAAACAATAAAAATACAGTAAAACCTTGGATTGCAAATAACTTGTCCTGCAAGCATTCCACAAGACAAGAAACATTTCTAATAAATTTTAACTTGATAAAGTGAGTGATGTCTTGGAATATGAGTAACAGGATGCCAAATGTCACACGATCACAATTGAGCCAATGGTTCTTGAAATTTGCCTTGTTATACGAGTGCTTTGGATTACAAGCGTGTTTCCATAATGAAATATGCTCGCAAACCAAGGTTTTACTGTATTTAGTTTCTTTTACTAGGGTCCAGTCTTCTTCTAAAGAGGAATAAAAGATAACGGAGAACATGTAGATCTAGAATTATTAAGGATTTCTCCCATTTTTTTTTCCCCAATGAATTGAACTTGTTGATAAGTTCTGAATACCTGCCCTAAGTGCTATGTGGAGACATGTTAATGCTGGTTAGGAACAGAGCATAGCATAGCGAGTGGAATCACAGAAACAAAGGAGACTAACACCGCTCCGGAAGTCTGAGGCCTGAGAAAAACCCTCACTGGTGTGCAGCCTAAGCAGGAGGGAGATGCCAGGATCTGCCTAGGGGGCAGAGGTATAACTGGGTTTGGAGCCACTTTACTGAGACGACTGCATTGCAACCAGCCTTGCGTTGACTCTGCTTGCTGGGAAATCTTGCTGCTTGCTGGGTTTCTTCCAGAATGGCCACAAGGCTATGTTCAAATTATTTTAGAAGTCTGGGTATGAGTATTAGAAGGAAAGATTCAGTATTAGCAGATCAATCATCTCTATCCCTGCTTTCTGTTATACAGTTAAACCAGGGGGTGAGGTAGATCGCCACACGAGTAAGTAGGGCAGCTGTTTCATGTCTGAGCACTCCTGCCAAGTATAACAGATTTGGAAACAAAATGCAGTTCATTCCAAGGCAGTTGATTTAATCCCTCATTATCCATCTATGTATTCAGCATCACGGCCTGTCTTGACACCTTATTAATAATTTATTCAAAAGCTCTGTATAACATAGCTGTTAAGAGCTGGGGATCCAGTCAGAAAGACAGGATCAATTCCAGGCTCCGATGTAAATAAGTCGTGTGACTTAGGGCGCATGGTTTAACCTTCTTAAACTTCCATTTCCTCTTTTGTAAAATGGAGCCAGAACAACCTTAAAGATCAGATCAGAGAGAAAATGCTTAAAACCTCTTAGCACAGTTCTTAGCACATATCATGTGCTTATAAATGGTAGCTCATATTATTAATACCTCTCAAAATAGGGAATTTCTAAGCGGGTGAAGTACTTTCCTCCTTGCATGTACATATATTTTCCATTTCTTAAAAGTAGGCTTTCTGAAAGTAAAATCCCTACAGGAGAGCAAGCAGAGCACAGCAGGATGCTTTCAATGTGTGCAAATGACTCTCTTGGTAGACTGAATTTAAAAAGCCAAAAATATCCACCCCCACCCCCCACCACAAGCCTAAAACCTTTACCCTGTGTTATTTTTTAAGTCACATAAGTCATATCTAAGAGGAACATCACTGTCAATATCAGTCTTCACATCCTAATTCAAAGTAGCTGGGGAAAAAAAGACTGAAAAAACAGAAAAGTACAGAAATTTATGCTAGGGAGGAAAAGCTTCCGAGTTTGAGGCAATGCCCTGATGCTCTCTTGCTCCTAAAGTATAGGATGCTCCATACTCTCGTGACCAAAGCGTAAAGTCTAATCAGCCTCTACTGCCAATAATTTACAGCCCTGTTCTATTGTGAAGGCACCTGCCGTGCACAGGTTAGAGGCAGCAGGGCAGGTGCTTCTGTGACCATCCTCCCCAGGAAGCATCCATATCCAATGGGCTCTCAACTCATAGTTCCACTTGCTATTTAATATATGTTGCCCTAAAGTGTTCCATGCATCTGAGGATGTTTCACTAGATCTGAGTCCATTGCAAACAGAATCTCTATTGAACTATTTTTTATGTTTCCCTAGGGGCAGACTAACGTTGAAACCACAGCCCTTCAATTATATCCATATTCATCCTAGACACAAGCAATATGCTGATCTAGCCCAACACAGGATGCAACCATATCACAGCGTATTCTTCTCTTCCACTGTCCCTTTAAGTTTATTCCATTGTACTGGGGTGATACTCCCTTGTCCCTGGATGAAAACTCCAGAGACACTGGCCACTCCTAGGGAAGACTCCTCACATCTGCTTGAAGTCACAAGCACAGTTGCTATCGGTAATAAGGAGGCCTAACCTGGGGCGCCCGGGTGGCTCAGTCGGTTAAGCGTTCGACTTCGGCTCAGGTCATGATCTCGCGGTCTGTGGGTTCGAGCCCCGTGTCGGGCTCTGTGCTGACGGCTCAGAGCCTGGAGCCTGTTTCAGATACTATGTCTCCCTCTTCCTCTGACCCTCCCCTGTTCATACTCTCTCTCTCTGTCTCAAAAATAAATAAATGTTAAAAAAAAATTAAAAAAAAAAAAAGGCCTAACCTGATGTAACTATCAAACCTCTGAGCTTGACACAGTGTGACATCATCTCCTCTCCCCCATTTAGGACCTATTTCAAGCAAGCAGTGGGGAGGGAGACTCCCACCTGCTATTTTTTAAATTAATTAATTAATTTATTTATTTTAAAAGCTTATTTATTTATTTTGAGAGAGAGCATGCACATCCACCAGCAGGAGAGGGGCCGAGAGAGAGGGAGACAGAGGATCTGAAGTGGGATCTGCACTGACAGCAGAGAGCCCCACGGTGGGGGGGGAGGGGGGGGCTTAAACTCATGAACCATGAGATCATGGCTGAGACACCCAGACGCCCCTCCCACCTGCTCTTTAATCTCTCCCTGTTCACCTCCTTCCCTCCCCCTCAGGTTATACTTCCCACCAGGGTAGAAATGGGAAAGACAGGAGAAGATGGTCCTTACTTGGCTGGGTGACTTTGCTCTCTCTGGGCCCGTAGATGGCTACAGTCAGCTCTTTTCTCACCGGGGAGTTGTGTGCACTGGAGTCTTCTGCTGACCCTCTCTCTTCCGGTTGCAACAGCCAGGCCCAGGCAGTCTCCTGTCCGGTGGCCACATGTGACTCCTTCCTCATCCCCTGCAAACAGGCTACTCATCTCCAGCCCCATACTGATGAGGTTTCCCCTCACCCCTCCGGGATGAGGTGGGGCTATTGCAGCTCCATTCTACACACGCCCCAGGTACACAGCCCGCTGGCCCAGGCCCACAACTGGGAGTGAAGACATGATCAGCTCTTCCTTGGCTCCTGCACATGCAGAAACTTGGACCTCCTCCCTCCATAACATTTTCCAGGACACAATAGGCCCTACAGTGTACTTCAGCTTTCCTCAGGCACAAGTCAGGTACCAATCATCTGTGTATCCCCGGTGTAAGGAGCACATTTCAGAGTTCTAGAGGTGGCACTTTCCCCCATCACCAGGTTTGCGGCGGGGAGGTGGCACCTTCCATCACCCCCTTCACAAAGGGAGACACGCATCCGGCAACAGCCCTCTTCAAATGAATCTCTTCACCAGTCTTGTCTCTCTCGCTCTGAACCCTGACCACTGTTTACATACTTCATTACCTGAAGGGCTTGGGTCTTGAAACTGGTTCTTAATTATTTTCTTTACATATGTGGATATATGTATCCCCCTTACTACCACATTTGTGCTTCAGTTGAGGCAGAGGCTGGAAGAGCCCCATTCGAACATCCTATTACATAAGTGAAAATGGAATTTCTTTGGAATGGCATTTATTGTCATGTTGCCAGTTCATCATAATCAGTGTTACAAAGGAAATACCAAAGGAAGCAATAATGATCTGCCATTTATTGTGAAACATGACCTAGGTGTGTCTTCTTTCTGTGTTTATAAAATGCCAAGGTTCACATTGTAATGTAACTTTCCATGTAGCAATTGAAATCCCAGACTAAGAGGTTACTACAGGACTAGGTTAGAGTGGATGGACTGCCCGTATGATTGATTTACTCTAAAATAGCTCCTTATTTTAGATGCTACAAATCCCCCCTTTGACTTACTCTGAATCACAAAAGCCATTGACAACAAATGCACAAATATTTTCTCTGGAAGAATGTGGTCAAGTACAAAAGGAACCCTGAATTTTTGGCTGTAACAAGTTTTTCACAGCACTTTATATTTGCCCATAAAGTATCGGCCTTATTAAGGTTCTTTTCATACTGAGGTTTTAATCTCTAAAGCTCAAATTATTTGACAAGTTAACCAGCCAATATCAGAGCAAGACTACAAGAAAATGGAGAAGTTCAGAAGAATTTTGCTGAAAAGAAGGGTCATTAAGGGTACAGAGCATGGGGCAATGACCCAACCCTTTTGATAGATGACACAAAAACTATTTACTTCCAAACTGGGTAAACTATGGCCCTACTTTGACACTTGGTTTTGATCACCAGAACATACCTGAAATATTTTAAGATAGCATGTTTAAATATGCATGCTTTGGGGGCACCTGGGTGGCTCAGTTGGTTAAGCATTCAACTTTGGTTCAGGTCATGATCTCATGGTCTGCGATTTTGAGCCCAGCATCAGGCTCTGTGCTGACAGCTCAGAGCCTGAAGCCTGCTCCGCGTTCTGTCCCTCTCTCTCTCTCTCTCTCTCTCTCTGCCGACCTCCTGTGCTCTCTCTCTCTCTCTCAAAAATAAATAAACATTTTAAAAATATTAGAAATAAATAAATATGCATGTTTCTAACAAAGAAACATTATTGCAATGATAACATAAAAGCCATTTGTAATTAATAAGCCTCTTAAAGAAAATGATCTATAAACAGTGCATTTTATCTGACACGTATTAAAATTATATTTGAGTTCATATAAAATTTAAATAGCATCTTTTACAGATTTCAACATATATTTCAAATATAAAAGTTGTCCTCAAAATACAGTCAGGTGGAATATGAAAGAGGGGGATTATCAATGCAGTAACTTCATGATAGGCATGAACTGAGACAGGTTACAGAATGTTCTTTCTGAAGACCAATAACTAGGTTTGTAGTTTACTTTGAAATCAAATAGTTTAGGTATTCTAAAAGAAACATCTGACCTTTGGGGTACCTGGGTGGTACTGGTTAAGCGTCTGATTTCAGTTCAGGTCATGATCTCACGGTTCGTGGGTTCAAGTCCCACATCGGGCTCTGTGCTGACAGCTCAGAGCCCCGAGCCTGCTTCGGATTCTGTGTCTCCCTCTATCTCTGCCCCTTTCCCACTCTCTCTCTCTCTCTCTCTCTCTCTCAAAAATAAACATTTTTTAAAAATTGAAAAAAAAAACCCTGACCTCTAAAAAAATAATTACAAAAATAAATACCTGACCTTTAAAAAATTCCCCTCTCATTCTATAAAGCCATTCACTAGCTCTCCACAATGACACCCATCACCTTACATAATCCTTTAAGAATGAAGTCCTTCTCATCCAGTAAAACTGCAGCTGGAAAGCAGGCAGACAGTAGAAAGCACTAGAATTGTACACAGTGTTGACAGTGTAATCTGAAACTACTCAGCAGTTTCTAGTATCAGGTTCACACATAATTTGAAACAGACAGATTTCTTTTGAAACTTTCTCTAAAAGGTTTTACTTTAACTGGAAGGCAAAGAGTACAATTATCAGGAAAGAAATTATTCTTGCTAATCAAAATGAATTAAATGAAAATAAAATGAGTTAAGTCATTCATAGTATCTTCCCAGTAGTGTGTGTTCCCAAGTCCCTGTTTCTGTGATCAAGCCGTCAGGGGATCAGAGAAAAAAAGCTCATTAAACCATTTGGACATCTATTCAATCACCATTTATTGAGCATCTAATAAATGCCAGGTACTTTTTAAGCACCAGGCTTATTAGCATTGTGGAAGGTAGACCCAATCTACCCTAATGGAACTTTAGTCCTCAAATACATTTCCACAGAAAGTTGATTTGCCATTTGGATATCCATCTAGAAATGGACAAAGATTTTATTCTATTGAAAAAAAGTATATACCCACACAAATATTCTAGCATAACTAGGCTGTTGAGTATTATGATGATTAATTTTTTGTGTCAGCTTGACTAGGCTCAGCGATGCCCAGATAGTTGATAAAACATTGTTTCTGGCTGTGTCTCCTGAAAGTGTTGCCAGAAGAGATTAGCATTTGAATTAGGAGACTGAGTAAAGGAGATCTGCCCTCACCTTTGTGGGCTAGAATCATCCAATCCATTAAATCTCCTCTTATATGTCTACATATTTCCTCTTGGCTCCGTTTCTCTGGAGAACACTGACTACTGCATACAGAATGTTATGCTCTGAACATTTGTGTCCCCCCTAAAATTCATATGCTGAAAACTTATGCCCGGATGATGGTATTAGTAGGTGGGGCCTTTAGGAGGTGATTAGGTCGTGGGGGTGGAGCCCTCATGAATGGGACTAGTGCTCTTGTAAAAGAGACCCCAGAGAGATCTCTTGCCCTTTCACCCTGTGAAGACACAGCAAGAAATGTCTGCAACCTCCAAGAAGGCTTTCACCAGAACCAGACCACACTGGTACCCTCGTCTTGGACTTCCAGCCTCTGGAACTGTAAAAAATAAATTTGTTTATAAGCTACTCTGTGTATGGTAACTTGTCATAGCAGCCCAAACTGACCAAGACCGTTAGGATTCATTTGCTTTGGAAAGCAGAGTTACCTGCCATAACAGAGGAAGCACTGTCAGTGGAAAAGTAGGAAGACACATCAACTGTCTAGAGGGAAGCATTTCAGGTACCCGCTATTCTGCCCAGGAGCCAGGAAGATGACAGTGAGACCCAGGCAGGCCCTACTGTCTACCCTTTCCTTTAAAGTCCATTGCTCCCAGGCCTTTCTGGATGCAGTCAAGGATGAGCCAGTGAAACCCAAATCACTTCCGGGACCCCTTTTCCCAGAGTTGCCACAGACAGATGCTGGAACGGGCTACTCATAAATAAGCAGGCCACCTGGTAAAGGATGATAAGCAAGTGACTAATTTCAAGTATCTTTTTTAAGTTAGAAAAAGGAAGTTAAAAACATATTCATAAGCTTCTTTCTTAACTTTTTAAAAACCTTCATTCATGTTTACAACTCACAGATCACTCAAACTTGTATTATTTTTCCAACCTCTTAAAGGAGATTACCAAAGCTTCCCTTTCTTTGAATTAAAGGAGATTCCATCCATTTCGATGGACTAGTCTATCCGAAATGGGATCAGTTTTGAGATTCGCCGCATGTACACCTAATTATTTTAGGAGAAATGTCAGTAAGATCTACCTCACTCCTTCCTACCCTTAATCTATAGACATTTCCCCATAATAACATTTAAATTGCATGCCTTTATTTTGCTTTTTACAATTTGCAAACCACTTTTACAGATGCTGCCTAAGCACTTACTGTCATTACAACCAGGTTATTATTTTACAGATGAAGAAACTGAGACTTAGAAAAGTTAACAGATTGGCTCAAAGGTCACATAGATACTAAAATAAACAAGAATTCAAACCCAATACTTGTAACTCCAAGTATTTCTTTCACTCTACTAATTTACTCTCCTTAGTATGTGCTGAGTATTACAGGAAGAACATTCTTACTACAATCACCAAATATCTGCTCAGTGTCTTTTATGTTTCTGGCACTATACTAGGTGATTTACATATATAATTGCAAAATTTACAATACTTAAAGTAGGAAACAGAGGCACAAAGGACATAAGTAATGCCTGAGATTCATTCATTCATTATTAAAGGAGGCTTAGAAATAAGTTGGTATTCTAGGCACTGGGGATACGCTTATTAACAACAGGGGTCAAGTTCCTGACTTCAGGGAGCTTATGCTCTGGGAAGAGGAAGAAGGCAGCAAATAAACAAATGAGTGAGTGATATAATTTTAAGTGATATAATGTTAAGTGCTTGAGGAAGATAAAGATATAGGCTGAAGAGTAACAAGGGATGCAGGATTACTTTAGATGGTGTGGTCTGGGAGCAATCTCCTGAGAGAGGAAAGTTCTACTGGAAGCAGAAACCAGCGGAGACAGATCCAGAGAGCGACATGTTTGAAGAATAGAAAGCCCAGTTGCGCTAGAGCATGGAGAGAACCAAACCACGTGGGGTCCTAAGCCATGGAAAAGGAGTAGTGACTCTTATTTAATTGCAACAGAAAGTCATTAGATGATTCTAAGAAAGAAAGTGATCTGAGTTTTGCTTTCAGAAGATGCCTGTGGCTCCATATACTCTGTGTATGGACTATATCTAGGAGAGTATATGAAGGAAGACAGGTGAGTGAGTTCAACAGGAAAACAGAATGACTTGTTGTAGCCATGGACATGGTGAAAAGAAGTAGAATTTACAAGATATTTTTGGAGGTATAGCTGGAAGAACTTTCTGGCTGATTGTAGGAATTGACAGATGAGAGAACAAAAGAGAATGTGGGGCCTACACAATTGAGTGGATAGATCTACTAACTGAAATGGGAACAATGCAGGGAGGGCGGTCGGCATGTATCACAGGTGGATGACCAAGAAGAGAGTTAGAATCAAGATTTATGCTTCAGAGATGTTAAACTGGAGCTACAGATCAGTGTTCTGACCAGTTATCTCAGCAGTTAGGCATAAGAATCTGGAGCTCAGTGGAACGGATAAAGCTAGAAATAAAAGATTGGGAGATAGCATTTAAAGTCATAGCATCACACAAATCTGATCTGCTAGAAAATGAAATTATTATTTAAGGACACATAGAAAAAAATCCAAGGCACCATGCAATTATTCAGATATCTTCCGCCACCCACCTCAAGGACTAAAGTCAAATCTCAGTGTAACTGAGTATACTGAGAAACCCCCAAAATATTACCTATGAAACTATAAGTTTTCCCCCTCAGCTTTTCTTTGTTAGTAATTTTAACACATGTGTGTTTTAAATGAATGTAGATTTTGTGTGTGTGACTAAATATAGCAAGAAAAACTACTCATCTTCAATGTGCATGTAAGGAGGTGGTGGTGTTCCCTATTTATAGATACAACACATTAAAAATTTGTTGCCTGTTGTGATGTGGGTTGCAAACTAAAGTCTTCCCAGAACTAGGCAGCTCTGCCTTATGGCATCTCTTGCAGTCCATGTTCCACAGAAGCAAAAGAATTGTGAAGCCATTCTAGAAGGAAGCACCATGAAAGAAAATTTATCTGAGCTTCACCAAAATGGAGAGGATGAAAGTTCCATTCTAAGCCTTGCTGTCCTTTACTATGACGTTATCATAGTTCACACTATTCAAATGTGACTCACAGGGAATTCACTCAGCATTTACTGAGACAGCTGAATTAGCATTTCCAGGTCTCTTGTTCAAATGTTAATAAAGCCGGTGTTTCTTACTAAGGTGAGATTAGGTAAGGCCATGTAGATTCCAAAATAACCAGGTCCCAAGTGAGGTGACCTACTCCCCTCAGTCTACGGTGAGTTTCAACATTTCACCTCTTTATAATTCCTTCTAGACAAATATAACTGCTTATTATTCATTCATTCATCTAGTTAGCAAGAATCTGAGGAATTTCCAGAGAAGAACACTGTGTTAGGCACAGATAGAAATACACATGAGATATGTTACTCTTCAAGAACTTATTCGAAAAGATGAAATAATCTAAAAATATGGATAGACACAAGATATTATCTATATATGGCCAAGGAGGGAATATATCTTGCTTATTAAAATTCATGACTGAGATTAATAGGCAGAAATCCATGGAGGAATTTGGAGTTTAGGGGCTGACCCTAGAAATGGCCGTAAATGAAAACAGCAGCCTAGCTAATGATATGTACTACATGTGAATTAGTCTCTCTAGGATTCCAAGAGGGTTTATGTCATTATTAGCTTTAGGTCTGTATCTTCATGTTTTTAGAGAAAATCACTGCAGATTAAGACTAAGTCATAGATCTCCAGATGGATCAAAAGCAGATCCACCCTGGTCGTCTTTGCTCCCAAAAAGAAGCCTGCATCTTCCTAAAGTCAATATGATATTACCCTCGAGGAATCTTTAGTCCTTCACTTTTTTCCCTGACCAATGCTATCAAAACAAGCATCTATTCCTGTTCAAACCCGTGGTCGCTAAACAAATAATTGTTGAGTGTTTACTATATGCCAGTGGATATTATAGTAGGCTCTGAGGATACGGAAGGGTACGTTTAGAGCCAATTCCTGTCCTTTGCGCACAAGCAATTAGACACGTGATCTATGCTGCATGAGTACTACGGCAACATGGAACAAGGGGAAAATACATCACCCAAGCTGAGACCTGGAGGAGTCTTAGAGAAAAGTCAGGAAAAGGAATAAGGAAGGAAGATGTTTCAGGCCAAGAGAATGTATGTGTGAAAGCTGGGGGTGAGGGAGAATACCACATATTCATTCCTCCAAAACCGCTCCAACTTGACTGAAGCAGGGTGAGCTCCAGAAACAGGGATGGGATAAGACTTGGAGAATTAGGGGGTGGTCAGTTCTAATGTCATCTGGAAGGCAAGGGAAAGCCATGAGGGCCTCAAGAAAAAAAAGCTCATGGTCAGATTTATGCTCTGAAAAGACCTGTCCTAGATGCAAGATGCTGTTGTTTCACAACATTTCTTATTTTTTCTTGTTATTGGACCTGTATTTGTTACCTTGTCACTGTCAGGCTACTTTATGGGGAAAAAAACCCCAAAAATTCAGGGAACCTGCTTTGAATTGAAAGGAAAAGCTGTCATAATCAAAAAGCAGATTCCATATATATATATATATATATATATATATATATATTTTATGCTCTGTGAAATTTTTTAGCCTTGAGAAAATTTTGTCTTCTAAGTCAAGCCAAATAATGCTGGTGTCTGTCACAGAATTAGGGTAGTTTGTGTTGTATAGTGTTTTTTTTCTTCTTCCTCAAAATACGCACAAAACTTTTGACCTGTCCTATGACCCAATTCTGGACACAAAGGGAGTATTTTGACTATAATAGTGTGAAATAGATAAGAGATAATGTAAGAGAAAGGATATGGTCTCTTAGCATTTAGCTAATCTTTTTGGTCATCATCCAACAGAAAATTTTCTCTGGGAGTGCAAAAGTATTAGTTACTAAAAAGTAATATATTTTATAGACTCTAACTTCAGCTCACACTCTTCTCTAGATTTAGACCTTGTTATAAAGAATAAAATTCTTTGTTTTTATAGGAAGACTCCTACCTATAATTACCAGTTCTAGGTATATATATTTTAGAAATTGTATGATTCATGAGTCCATGAAAATATAAACTTGTTGTTTCATAAATATATTGCTTCTTAGCATGTTTCTTCCCACATGACGTAAGGATTACCAACCTCATTCTTTTCTTCTAGCTTCAGTCTTAACCAGATATCGCAGTGGAGTGCTAAGCAAAAGAAATTTGTATATTGATATAAACAATGGGATCATTTACATATGTGTTTTTCATGGACACAAAATGAAGCATTTCCACATAGAGTCCCTGTGGATAGGCCAGGCTCAGCAGAGATAAGTAAATGCTCTGAGCCTAGGGATTCACCACATTGTTCCTTTGGAACATATTGCCCTGGGGCTCCTTGGTTGAGCTTCCCACTTCTGCTCAGGTCACGATCTCACAGTTCAAGAGTTCCAGCCCCGCATGGGTTCTGTGCTGTCAGTGTGGAGCCCATCTCTCTCTGCCTCTCCACTGCTTGCATTCTGTCTCAAAAATAAATAAACATTTAAAAAAAAAAAAAGAAGAAGAAGTAAAGAAACATCTTGTCTTAATTGGGGAGCAACTCAGAAAAACAACTGGAACCGTATTCTGCAACACTCTTTCTAGCTGTGAGCACATCCTCTCACTTGCCCTGCCAGTAGCTTCCTGTAGCTCCATCTTAGAAATAGCCAAATTTTGATAGCATCACATGATCTTCATATGTTTGAGTTCAAGAAATTATTTTTTAGATGCCAGAAACCTGTTGAGTTGTCCTTGAGGTTATTTTCAGTTATCTAATTTTTTTATTTTAATTTTGAAAACTACCCAAGATGAAAGTTGAGTATTCTAGTGCAGAATTTTTTTTAAGTTTTTTCTTTAATGTTAATTTATTTTTGAGAGAGAGAGAGAGGGACAGCATGAGCAGAGGAGGGACAGAGAGAGGGAGGGAGGCACAGAATCTGAAACAGGCTCCGGGCATGGGGGCTTGAATTCACAAACCACAAGATCATGACCTGAGCTGAAGTCGGATGCGTAACCAACTGAGCCACCCAGGGGGCCCCTCTAGTGCACAATTTAAGGCAGTATGATCCCTTCTGATTCTATGAAAAATTTTGTTAATCTATTATTAGTTTTTATTTCTATTAATAACCGATAAGCAAATACAGTAAATCCTTGGATTGTGAGTAACTTGTTCTGCAAGTTTCTGCAAGACGAACAAATGTTTCTAATAAACTTTAACTTGATAAACAAATGATGTCTTGCAATAGAAGTAGTATATGAGGCCAAGTGTCACATGATCACAACTGAGCCAATGGCTCTTGAAATTTGCTTTGATATACGAGTGCTCTGGATTACAAGCATGTTTCCAGAACGAATTATGCTCACAAACCAAGGTTTTACTGCATCTAGCAAAAAATCCATTGGTGATAAAGAGCAAATTAGAGGCACACAGATAATTTCTGTCATAGTTAATACTAGTCCTGAGAAATTGTCTGTTTTTTATTTTGTTTTAAGGATTTTATTTTTTTAATCTCTACACCCAACATGGGGCTTGAACTCACAACCGTGACATCAAGAGTCACATGCCCTACCAACTGAGGCAGATAGGTGCCCCAAACATCTTACCTGTTAAGATAAATTATTTATTTCATTTTTTCTCTTAGTAATTGGCACACTAAAATCATTACAAAAAAAAAACTATTTGTTAAAGGTGCACCTAATACGTTTGTTTTCATGAGCCTCTGTTCATTTCAAGAAGTTAAATTCAGAGTCTAAATAGTCTTTACATAATCTCACAAAAAATGCACTCACACTCAGTGTAAATTGAAAAAATAGTAGAGTATTTCTCTAAATACAAAAAAAAAATCATCTGCCTTTGTTTAAACCCTGCCTAAATTGGCATGTGCTTTACATTAGTCCCATAGTGTTCAAACTTGCATACATATGTGTGCATTTTGTATGTTCACAGTTTAGTGATGGTGTACACACACACACACACACACACACGCACACACGCACACCTGTCAATCCAAACTGAAATCTGGGGAAAATTTTCCTAATGTAAACCTCCAGTAAAAATAATAATAATTATTATATATGTGTATATAATACATTTATATACACACACACACACATACACACAAAGGCATCATGGATTGCTTTAATTATGTTTTAATGGGTTCTCAGAGTCAGAGTCGGTGAATTATTCTTTTATATTTCAGGTGTAGTATCCTTTTAAAGAAAACATGTAAATGTAATCTTTTCATATGTGCATCCCGAAAAGGGGAAAATCTAATTTAAAAAACAACAACAACAACAACAAAACATAAATCATCTCTGCTGGTTTACTTTTTGCAACAGCTGTTAGAATTCAGAGACGAACGCCGAAATGTCTGTAGGAGTTCTACAGTTCGCCACAGAGAAACATACCTCTTTCACCTTCATCGGAGAGCATCTTATCAGCAAACGCATGAACTCAAACAATAACCACTCTTATCTGCAAAGGCCAGGTTCAGGCTTATTAGTGAAGTGAATTGGCAGCCGCCGCTCACTGCATAGCAACTGGGCAAATATTGTTCCAGCCCCTGAGTGACCAATGAGAACCACGACAGCGCAGTCAAATCTTTTCAATACACGTAGTGTTAGGGTGAACAACCTCTCTTTCACTCTCGTTCTCCTCACATTTAATCTTTACCGTTTCAAGAGTATGATCTCATCTACAGACTGTAAATACTTGGGGACTTTTATGAAGGGAAAATATTACAAAGTACCGAAGTTTGCTTCAAGAACAGCTTAGGTAGGCACTTTAGTTGAGTTACTAGCAATTTGTATACGTTGTGGTATTTGAAAAGTATTGTAGTGTTAGTACATTCCTTATGGATATATCTAAATGTTAGTGTATGAATTAATAAGAATGATGATTTTTATTACTATAGAAAGAGCTAGAATAACGAAAATTAAGCATACAGCACGCTTTCTAATCACTTAATAAATGAGCCAGGCACCTTGTTCTGAGACTTCTGGCAGAAAATAACTCTGCAGCAGGTTAATGGGTTAGAGTGACACATGGTGAATCAGGATTAGACTTGACCTCCACTGTTTTGTAATTGAAACTTTGTGTAAATTGACCCCACCCTTCATTAACTCTTCTGCTGCCAAATTTTTATATTCCAGAAGAGAAAACGTAATAACAATTATGAAGTGAGAGTAAATGCAGAGATGAGCTTTTAAAAAACACAGTTGGGGGCTGGTTTTTCTTTGCAATCCTAAAGGAAATGTCACAGGATTTAGATCCATACAGCACAATATTGACTGTGTTTCCTGTGTCTTTGCTTCTACTTGTGCTTTTTTGCTTTGTTTTTATGATACTGGCAAGCTTGGAAGCTTCTACCTCCTGCGTAAATGTATATGGTTATAACTCGGCAGGGAATCAGGGCTTCAAATTACGTCCTCAGGGTGCAATAACCTTGGTTATTTACTGAGTGCAAAGTAAACAACTCGCTCTAATATTAAAGGTTTCAATGCAATCTGTCACAGGGTTTCCTAATAGAAAAAAAGTTGAATAATTGTCTCTATTCAACTGATGAGTTTTATTTCAAACAAATTGATACTGTCCTTGTAAATGCTGGGATGTTCAGTTTTTGTTTTTCATCCAGAAGAAACTTCCCACAAATGCAAACTCATTCTGGCCACCTAAGAATTTTGTCATAGAAGCAGCATGCTTTCTTTCCCTTGTGGGTTTTGAAACTTGGCCACATGGTATTTTTGAGTTGGCAGGGTAATACCTTTTAGACCGCGCTTGAGGATTCTGCTTAATTGAGTACAGCAGGTTAACAAAAGTGCCAATGTTCCTTAAAAACAAAAACCCAAATGCTCTGTGGATGTAAAGCTAATGCTAAATATTGGATTAAATTGCCAATTGCATTTTTCCATGTTTATCTTCTGAGATAGGAATAAAATTAAAGTGTGTTACCATAGCAGCATCTGTAACATTTTATGAGACAAAAGATCCTTTTTTCCACACAAAGATCCAAGCCAGAAGCATTATCCATTAAGGAAAGCAAATAAGGCTAGAGGGACATATTTTTTACAGTCATATTATGGAAATACTAAAGATCCAATGGCCTGAGGTCAGATTGTGGAACACAGCTGTTCACATTCATTTTTGTCCTGGGTTGACACTCTCCGTTAATTCCTAAATATTGATCAGTTTTTACCCTGCAACATACCTAAAATTGGAAATGTTTTCTCATCCAAACATTGTAGGGATAACAAAGAAGTGGATAGAAATGTCTACCTTGGGAAGCATTTATATAGGCTTTATGCCTGACTCAGTTTTGTAATCTAGATTTTTACTCCTCAAGCTGATTTCTTTGGCTCTATTCTTTGAAAATGATCGCAGGATTCCTCTTCGAAGGAAGAAGCACAGAGATCTTAAAACCTTTTGGGGCCATGACTTTACTTTGCACTTCATCCTATCCACCCTTCTGGTCTTTGCCATGTCTTTCTCATTTCTCCTTTCTTCTCTTTATTACCACTGCTGTGTTTTTCTCTTGTACTTCATTTTCTGGTTTTTGTGGGGGAGAATGCAAGATTCTTGGAGGCAAATTTCATGCCACGTACAACATCAATCTTCAAAAATTGCTTGCTGAGTGGATTGCCAAACCAAAAGATCTTAAAGTTTCCTCTGCACGTTTTAAACATGGAGATAAATTAATGTGCTGAATAATTCTATTACCTCCTGAGAGTACTGCAAACAAGTGAGTTACAGCACTTTCACATATAAGCATCCTCAGTGCCAGCCTCAGTAAGCACTCGGGAAATACTTGCTGAGGGAGAAAATGAGTAAATGAATTAATAAGCAACTGAATATTCATAGTGTCTCATAAAACCTCCTATACAGTACACCCCTATTCAAAAGAGCATTACTTGCAATGACCAAGAAGTAGAAGTGACCCAAGTGTCCACTGACAGATGAATGGATAAACATAGGAATATTATTTGGCCATAAAAAAGGAAGAAAACTCTGACACATGCTATGACGTGGATGAATCTGGAAGATAGGATGCTAAGCGAAATTAGCCAGTCACAAAAGGACGAATACTGAAGATTCCATTGATATAAGGTACCTAGAGTAGTCACTTCATAGAAACAGCAAGTATTTAGTGGTTGCTGGGGCTGGGGGTGGCAAGAATGGGGGTTACTACTAAATGGCTACGGAGTTTCAGTTTGGGAAGGTGAAATGAGGTCTGGAGACGGATGCTGGTGACAGTTGCACAACCGTGTGAGTGCACATAATAATACCACTGAACTGCACACTAAAATAAGGTTAACATGGTATGTTTTTGTTAGGTCTATTTTAGCAACATTCTTAAAAATCTCGTATCCAAAGAGAAATATTGTATTTATGACCAGAGAACACATGACACACATAGTATAGTAACTTGGAGGATAAGTGTGGTCCTCATAAGACCTGAAATAACAGAAACTTAAAGCATGAGGAAAAAGGCTCTTCTCACTGACAAGGAGACCTCCTGTTCTTCCTGATGCCATTGTCAGTGCGGTGGACACAAGTCTCTCTCTATTTGTCAGTGAAGTTCCCCACCGCGTTTGTCCCTTTACCCAGTTCGTCGTGACTGTGATTATAATCATCAGTTTGGGGGTATCACTGTTGAACACTTGCTATGGTCCAAGCATTCCACTAAGCATTTCACACCCACGGTCTAATTTCATCTTCACAGAAATCCCATGAGGCAGATATTTGTCAGGTATGAAAAACCAAGACTCAAAAAAGGTAATTATCCAGGATGGTATATTTGATTAAATAGGAAAACTGGGGTGCAGATTCAGGTCTGTTTCCCTCCAGAGGCCAGGATCTTAACTACTTTTCTGTAGTGATAGAAAAATACTAAGGGGACTGTCCACATTTGATTTGCCCTGAGGTCTGGAATCCTTTCAGAAGACGTGGGTGTCTAAGAGCCCTCTCAAATTAAATTTGTCCAAAAATGAACACTTGAGTTGACATCCACTTCCCAACCCCTTCCTTATACAGTCTCAGTTAAGTGGCATCACCATCTCCCCAGATGCTTAAGCCGAGCCTAGGACTCAGGTTCTCCCTCCTTCACAGTCCACTCCAGCAGCAAGGCTACAGGTACAACCTCCACATGTAAACACTCCACTACCCACCCCTGCTCCGCATCATCATCTCCTCCCTGGACCTCAGCAGCCACCTCCTAAATAATAGCCTTTTTAAAAAAAAGTTTTTTTAAAGCATTTATTCATTTTTGAGAGTGTGAGAGACAGAGCATGAGCGGGGGAGGGGAGAGAGAGAGGGAGACCCAGAATCCGAAGCAGGCCCCAGGCTCCAAGCTGTCAGCCCAGAGCCCGACGCAGGGCTCCAGCTCACGGACTGTGAGATCATGACCTGAGCCGAAGTTGGACGCTCAACCGACTGAGCCACCCAGGTACCCCAATAATAGCCTTTTTATTCTTCCTTTTGTCTTCCATGCATAATTAGAGTGGTCTTCTAAATGTATAAATCTGATCATGACATTCACCTGCTTGTAACCCACCAGAAGCTTTTCATTGCTTTTAGCACAAACCTGCTCTTCTCGGTATGGTCGACAAGTAAAGCCCAGCTAGAGCCGATCCACCTCTTCAACCTCATCTAACACCCTTTTCCCCACCTTACTCCTATTGCTATGCTTTGAGTAAGTTGATTTCCTTTCCATGCCTTAGGACTCCAAACACAGGAAATCTCAGGACCTGTGCATTTACGGTTCTCTTTGCCAGGAATGCTCTTTAAAGCCCTTATCTTCTTATGATCACAAGTCTCAACTCAAAAGTCACCATCTCAGGAAGGCCTGTCTGAACACCCTGGCTAAAGGATCCCTCTTCTACCCCATTTCTCTTCATCCCATTGCCTTTTTCTGTTAACTGTGTATCACTCGGCACCATCTAGAATTACTTATTTATCCTCTGTATGTGTTTGTCCATCTCCTTCCCCAAGACCTTTAGCTCCTTAAGAACTGATAGTTTGTGTTTTCCTGTGCTATACCCCCAGTACCTAAAACAGCACCTAAAATACAGAATGAATGAATGCATGAATGAATGAGAAGATTGATGGCCATGTAAGTAAATATAACCTTAAACCCTCTGGCTTTGATCTGTGGGGAAAGGGACAATAGATCAGTTGCTACAGTTAAGAAGGATGAGCACCATGATGCAAAGACTTCCAAGGGAATATGGCAAGTTGGGGAGGAACCACCTCAGGCTGGAACAGTCAGGGCTCTCTGGAGAAAGTAGTACTTATAGGAGGCCCTCTTTCCTGAGGTCTGTTCATTTTGTAACAGGAAAGCATAAGGGTATCCTTCTTAAAATGTACGAGGCAGCATAACATCATTGGTGTGGAATACAAACCTTGATACTCTGTTTCTAAATGCTGGAGACTACTAACACAATCACCATCACTATGCTCAACTGTCCTTGGACTATAACGTCTTACTTTTGGATCTATCAGTTAAAGGGAAAACAATTTATGGGAAACATCTCCCTCTTTTATAAGGTTTATCTTTAGCTTGCCAGGATGGCTGCATTTTTGGATGGTCTGTGTCACATCTTGCTTTCTGACTCTTATTGATAGTGTCATGGTGCTTAATTAAGCGTAATACTGGCATAAACAATATAGTCACGGAATGCTGGAGATAATAAAAAGGGAATGTTGAAAAGCATCAGACATTTATTGGATAGGTTAAAATATGATTTTTATAAAACCTTCCAAATTCAGAGATTTAAAAATTTTTTGAATCACCTGAGTCACTTCATACCCCTAGTGAATGTAACGGAACAATGGCTGATTGTAAGTACTTGTGTTTTAGTAGACACTTATATGGATGTCCCTTCTATGTCTTGCTACTGCTCAATCTCCTGCTTACACTCCTACGGTAGCTTCTTATGGATCTCTCTCCTTGTTATTCTCACCTTCCGCAAATCCATCTGCAAACTGCTGTTAGGCCAGTGCTTACAATAAATGATCACTTCATGCCTCCATATACCGCGCATCATACTGCAATAAAATAATTTAGTTGCTGTGTTTGTCTCCCTAATAGACTGTGTGCTCCTTGAGGGAAAAAACTGTCTTTTTGTCTTTGAATTCTTAGTATCCAGTATCATCTGTCTTATGGTTGGTGTTCGATAATCAGTCGAATGATGAGTCATTCCCAAAAACCTTCATATCATCAACTTTCCCCTTTGTATAAGTGGGGAAATATTCAATACCCAATCTTTTCCCCTAAATTTGAGTCGAAGGTTTGTAGCATTTGAAAGAACTTATTAGATACAAGAGAGAGCTCACGATATGATGGCTTTGTCAATAGATGCTCTGAAGAGTTAGGGAAAAAATGATAAAGTAAAAGATTAAAGCTAGAAAAATTTCTCCACCTTAGAATGTATTTATCATTCTCTCACTCACTTAAAAATGAGAGATTGACATTCATCCGTTTTGTATTACCGGTCTTTTCCCAACTGTTATGTCTGCTATTATTTTAACATTCAGGATCAATGGCTTACTTAGCCCTTGAGACTCTAGTTAATGTCTTTTAATCATCATGACAACAAAACAGGTATCTGTCCCCAGCTGGATCCCTTTGCCTTGAGTAAACCTAATGAGCAACTTGCCTTTAGGTGTGTTTAAGAAAAGGCTAGGCTATAGCAGAGTTTCCCTCACTTTAGCATGCATCAGAATCCCCTGGAAGCTTATTGAAACACAGATAACTTGAGCTCCACCCCACCCCATCCCCGATATTCTGATTGACTATATCTAGATTGAGGTTTAAGAATTTGCATTTTAAACAAGTTCCTAGGAGATGCTGCTGCTGATTCAGAAACCACACTTCAAGAAACCCTGGTGTACAATGCTTCTCTAACCTTGATGTAACAATAATGAATCACCTGGGCATCTAGTCAATATGCAGACTTAGTGTCAATAGGACTGAAGATTGGGGAGGGATTTGAGACTCTGCCTTTCTAAGAAGCACTCAAGTGGTGTCATGGCTATTGGTCCAGGGATGACTTTTGAGAAGTTCTCTTCTCTGGCTGCATACTAAAATCTGAAAAGCTTAGAATATATTGCTGTCCAGGTGCTGTCACCAGGTTCTGTTTCAATAGATTTAGCTCAGGGCCCAGCATTTTTAATGAGCAACCTCAGATGATTCTGTTAGAGTCGATCCATGGTCTGTATATGGAGGAAAACTGGTCTGGAAAGAATAAAAGCTTTTGTGGAATTTTTTTTTTAGTGTTTATTTATTTTCGATAGAGAAAGAGACAGAATGTGAGCTGGGGAGGGTTAGAGAGAAAGGGAGACATAGGATCCGAAGCAGGCTCCAGGCTCTGAGCTGTCAGCACAGAGCCCCACACAGGGCTCGAACTCACAAACCATGAGATCATGATCTGAGACGAAGTTGGACACCCAACCAACTGAGCCACCCAGGCGGCCCTCATCTGTGGAATTTTTATACAAACACAACTCTTGCAAAAATATATAAACTACTTACAGAATATATAAAGAAATACTATTATATTTCATTGTTTTTAAGATATATTTTTCCATATTTTAATATCTTTAAAATTGGAAGACCTTTTACAATCAGTAGTGCTTACAAGATTTGGTAGCATTTTATTTCTCTGTGGTACACAAAATGGTTGGTAGATAAAATAAGGGAGTTCTTTCTGCAAAATTCAGTAGTTTAAAATGATTTGAAGAAACCCAAGCATGTCTTAGGAAACAGTTAAAATCCTACAGGAGAACATAGGCAGCAACCTCTTTGACCTCGGCCACAGCAACTTCTTACCAGACACATCACTGAAGGCAAGGGAAACAAAAACAAACATGAACTGTTGGGACTTTAAGATATAAACCTTCAGCACAGCAAAAGAAACAATCAACAAAACTAACAGGCAGCCTATGGAATGGGAGAAGATATTTGCAAATGACATATCTGATAAACCTTTAGTATCCAAAATCTGTAAAGAACTTATCAAACTCAATACCCCCAAAGCAAACAACCTACTTAAGAAATAGGCAGAAAACAGGAATATACACTTTTCCAAAGAAGACATCCAGATGGCTAATAGAAAAATGAAAAGATGCCCAACATCACTCATCATCAGGGAAATACAAATCAAAACCACGATGAGATACCACCTCACAGAGGTCAGAATTAACAACACAAGAAACAACCAGTGTTGGCAAGAATATGGAGACAGGGGAACCCTCTTGCACTGTTGGTGGGATTCCAAACTGGTGCAGTCACTCTGGAGAACAGTATGGAGATTCCTCAAAAAACTAAAAATAGAACTAGCCTATGATCCAGCAATTGCACTGCTAGATATTTACCCAAAGGATATAAAAATACAGACTCAAAGAGGTATGGTACATGCACCATAATGTTTATAGCAGCAATATCAACAATAGCCAACCTATGGAGAGAGCCCATTGATCTATCAATGGATAAAAAAGATGTGGTATACACACACACACACACACTGGAATATTACTCACCCATCAAAAAGAATGGAATCTTACCACTTGCAATGATGTGGATGGAGCTAGAATGTCTTATATTAAGTGAAATAATTCGATACAGAAAGACAAATACCATATGATTTTACTCATATGTGGAATTTAAGAAACAAAACAAATGAACATATGGGAAGGTGGAGGAAGAGAAGAGAGGGAAACAAACCACAAGAGACTCTTAATGATAGAGAACAGACTATGGGTTGATGGAGGGAGAAGAGTGAGAGATGGACTAAAGGGGTGATGGGTATTAATGAGGGCACTTATTGTGATGAGCACTGAGTGTTGTATGTAAGTGATGAATCACTGAATTCTACTCTTGAAACCAATATTGCACTGTATGTTAACTAAAATTTAAATTAAAAAAAATAATAAGCAGGTCTTACCCATAATATAGCAACATCTTTTGGCATAGTTTAATTCAGATTTTCCTTATATGAGAGTTTAAAAAAAATATCAAAAGCATTTGCAATTCTCCTTCTCTTTCTACGAAAGAGGATATTTGTGGTTCTAGGAACAGGAGTGAAGGGTAAAGAGGCAGTTTGGAAAAAGAGAGGTGACATTGATCTTTAAAAGAGAAATTCAGTGCCAGGGGCTCTTGAAGGAGCCTTGACAAAGAAAAAAGAAGGGAGGTAAAAGGAGAAAGTTGGCAGGAGGAAATGGGCAGCAGGAAAGCCGAGCTGCACCGGCCTGGGAAGTGGAACTTTGGGAAGAGGGGAGGTGTGCATGAGGAAGTTAAGGGATGTGTGGAGGCACTGTGAATCCCCTCACTTCCTGAAGGAGTTTTTACAAAGACCTGGGCTTTTTCAAAGTTTTTTAAGCTTAGAGTGTGCTTCCTTTCAATGTGCACATACTGAGACAAGGTGGTCTGGAATATTCACAAACAACTTGTTAATTTAAAATTGAAAAATAACATTTGCTCGCTCAACATTATCTTCTAGGGTAAACACTGTTGCTGAACTCACCCTCCATTAATTTAGAGCATCAGAAAATGTAAGTCTGAATCAAAGAGCCTATTACAAAGGATTTCCCAAATCGGTGTTTTCTAGGCAATCAGAGCATGGAAAATATTGTGGATGGGAGGAAAAATTGCACACATAGATGATAGATAGGTGATTGACAGATGACAGAGATGGATAGATAGATACAGATTCCTAGTGTTAAGGGGAAAAAAAAACACATATGGTAGAGAAAGTTCTTCATGTTTTCAAACTAAGCAGAGAACACTGAGATGCACACTCATTAACATTCAGTGTAACACTGTTCTGTAGAATTCCAGTTGGTGCCCTCTGTAGAGCTCAATTTCCAGTTTTAACTAATGCCTAGCAGTTTTCTATTTGTCAAATTAGGGAAAGGGTTTTTATTAGAAAAGAAGAGCATATGGTGCCCAGAGAAAGGGATAAAGGCAAAAGCATCTAAAATAAACTTCAGCTCTATACTTTTGCCTGAGGCAGACCTTGCTTTCAATCCTTTGGAAGTCCCATTAAGTCTCCCGACAGTGGGAGGGCAAAATAGTTGAACAGGATAGCTACTAACACGAGCTTTGGTCACACCATGTAAAGTCCAGTTGTTTGAAAGTTACTTAATCTCCTTAAGCCTCAGTTTCTACCTTTGTATAATGCGGGTGAAAAGGATGTCTCCCCCAGAGGGACATTGCAAATATGAACTGAAATGCCATATTGAAGCACAGAGTTAAGTAATCATGACTGTCAGCTATCATCATCAGATGCAACCAATGGCTAAGGTTCAATGTATGAATGTTTCAGAATTGAATTTGGGAAACATGGAAATACTCAGATATTTCATCAATCCCTTTTATACACGGCAATATGTACATGCACAAGCAGATGTAAATCAATGTATTTCCAGGTAGATACATGTGAATATAATATTGGGTGTTTAAAGATAGTGCAGTGTTCCTCAACTAAATAGTGAAAAAAACAACAATTTTCTTTTTAAAACACCAGAATTACGTTTATACCTCTGTTGTGAAGAACAACCTTTGGTAGCCTAAGGAGGCATTTTTTGTATTACGTAGAAAATTATTTCAAAATGCTTTCTTACTTGTTGTTTAAAACATAATATTATTGGGGTACCTGGGTGGCTCAGTCGGTTGAGCGTCCGACTTCAGCCAGGTCACGATCTCGCGGTCCGTGAGTTCGAGCCCCGCGTCAGGCTCTGGGCTGATGGCTCAGAGCCTGGAGCCTGCTTCCGATTCTGTGTCTCCCTCTCTCTCTGCCCCTCCCCCGTTCATGCTCTGTCTCTCTCTGTCTCAAAAATAAATAACTGTTAAAAAAAATTTTTAAACATAATATTATGTTATACTCATTGTTGCCTCCAACTGAAGCCAGTGCCTATGCATGGAAGACTTTCCACTCTTAAGTGATTTCATACTACTTGGTTCCAGTACTTTATCATTCATTGAAGGCCAGAAAGGACTGGAGCAAACAAATGCCTGGAGTTGATAATAAAAGGATACTCATTAGTGAATGTTCTCTTTTTTCCCTCCCTATTAGGATTTGAACTCTTTTCTGTATATTTCAATCCTAATGTACGTATCATCTTGCCTAAGGAACAAGAGAAAAGACAAGTAAGATAGGTCTAAAACTAGGGCCACATGGGTGGCTCAGTTGGCTGAGCGTCTGACTCTTGATTTCTGCTCTCATCATTACCTCACAATTCATGGGATTGAGACTCACATTGGACTCCACACTGAGACGGCAGAGCCTGCTTGGGATTCTCTCTCTCCCTCTCTCTCTGCTCCTCCCCTGCTCATTCTCTCTCTCCCTCTCTCTCTCTCTCTCTCTCTCAATCAACAAATAAATAAGCTTAAAAAAAAGAGATGTCCAAAACTAAAATAAATATAGAGACATTTCTTTGTGTTTTTTTAGGGAAAGGCAGGAGGATGAGGGGCAGTGAAACCTGACCCTATTCCTAGATATTTCGTTAAGTGTATGTTGTGGATGAATCAAGTGAGGTTTTACCCAAAGTTATCAAAAAAATGTCAATGTGAACAGATGATGCTGAAACTAAGAAGTTGTCTCCCAGATCAGTGCTTCTCCAACATTAATGTGCATACAAATCACCTGAGGATCTTGTTAAAGCAGATTCTGACTCAGTAGGTCCAGGCTGGGGGCTGAGATTCTGCATTCCTGGCAAGACTCTGCATGACACTGATGCTGCTGGTCTGCAGACCACCCTTTGAGCAGTAAGGCCCTAAAGCACACAAGCTGCTGTCTTGTGTTGACCATTTATTTCCTAATCTGGGCTTATCTAAGTAAAAGCTACAATCTACTGATCAGTTTGAGTTGGCTAAAGGAAAGTCTAGACTGAACTTGCTTAAAGGAAACATCTATCTTCCATGTAAGGCTAAAGAACTAATTGGACTGAATTTTACACTTATCAGTTGTTGGGATATTAGTGAGATACACACACACACACACACACACATATATGTACATGTGTATATATTAGAGAGAGATTATATATATTATATTAGAGAGAGAGAGCGAAAGCTAGCACAAGCAGGGGAGGGGCAGAGAGAGAGGGAGACAGGGACTCCCAAGCAGGCTCCATGCTCAGTGTGGAGCCTGATGTGGGACTCGATCCCACAAACCATGAGATCATGACCTTAGCTGAAATCAAGAGTTGGAACTTTAACCAACTAAGCCACCCAGCCACCAATGTGTATTTATTCCTGCTGCTGCTCAGTGGCCTCACCTGTTAACCAAACCTATCTTCCTTGTCTATTATCCTTCAGTCTCTTTCCTTCCACCCAACCTTCCAAATCCAAACTGAGGTGGTAGGGTTCCTAACCCTGGGAAAGTCACAGTTCCGATCTTTTGTCCACCAGTCCTGTAAGCATACTTTCATTTACTGAGCCTTAAACTTTTCTTCACTGAAATAAGGAGACTGGGAGTACATGAAGTTAAGGACAAGACATGTAAAGTGCCTACAGAATGGCTGGCACTAAGTTGGTACCAAATGGTACCAGATCCCATCCCTATGCCCCTTGTCTTGTTTCACTCTAATGTGCTTTTGCATAATCTTAAACCATTACAGGTAGACATCACGTACATTCTAGCCCTAGCTTAAGACCATCGAGATTTTTTTCACCTCTTTTCTTCAATTTTAATTTATAGTAATTAATATTCTTAAAGTCTGATTTCTACACCTTATAAACATCCCTCTACTAAACAATTATAATATTATAGTCTAGGTTAATTTAGAACACTAGCAGATATGGATCTAATGTCAAATAACAAAGGTGATACCTTTATTGGGTCTCTCACATTAAACAGATATAATTTTAAAGAAACATGATCATGAATCACCTTTCCTGGATCTCAACCCCAGTTACTTTATATTTTGTCATCATTTAGATTTCAACTTAATCCTTCATTAGAATATGTGTTAACACTCAATTTGTATGATTTGCTTAATGAAAAGTAGGATATATAAAATAAAGTCACTTTTAAAGCATCTAAAGAATTGTTTGCCATCTTAATCACCAAAACATGTCAGAGACATTATTTAAATGTCTTCTATTTCAATCTGTGGTTTGTCTCTGCCATCCAAAAATGAATAAACTTTAGGAACACCCAGCTGTTTTCTGAATATGAACAGTCAAATGTGGACCATGTGTGATGGAAAATTCTCTGATGGCTGAGGATGTGGATAGACTTCGGGGGGTGGATAGTTTGATGGATAGTTTGGATAGTTTGATGGAAAGTCATTGTGTATTTTCATTCATTTCTTTAACATTTACTCTGGCTCAGGTACTAGGAGTATGGTGGTGAGCAAAATATTCCCTCCATAAAGTACCACACATGCGCACACACACATACATGCAGAGTACATTTATTCGGAATTCCTATTGGAGTCCCCCCCCACACCTTCTATTATCTATTTTATACCAGTTCCAATGTAACTGTAAACTTTTGTATGATGAAAATTAAAATTAGCTAATATGGTAGAATTTCGAATTGACAAGAAGACAGACATTCAGGTTTTAGAAGAAAAAATCTATTTGGGGGGAACCTGGGTGTGGCTCAGTTGGTTGAGCATCTGACTCTCGATTTTGGCTAGGTCATGATCTCATGGTTCCTGGGATCAAGCCTTGTGTTGGGCTCCGTGTTCTCAGTGTGGAACCTCCTTGGTATTCTCTGTCTTCCTCTCTCTCTCTGTCCCTTCCCTGCTCGTGTGCTCTCTCTCTCTTTCTCTTTAAAAATAAATACTAAGTAAAACAGAAACTAAATAAATTTACAAAATGTAACAGCATCCCTAATGTATTGAGAAGCCTCTGAAAGATATAAGGAGCAAAGGATACGCCATCCATGATGCATAATAAATATAATACTGAGTTTATAGCACATTGCAGTTTTCCAAGTGGTTTCGTGACCAGTATCTAGTTCATTTCTCACAACATCCTTGTGAGTGGTTTGTGTTATCAATATAAGTAGAATATGTGAGTGTGCGTGAATATGTGAGAATGTGTTGTGGCATATGCATGTGTGCAGGAGAAGGAAGGGGGAACAGGACATTATTAACCCATTTCACAGATAAGGGCATTAGAAGTGTGACCAACAATGTAACTTCAGTAGTACTGGTAGGTCCCAGAAAAAAGATTTGAAACCAGTCTTGCACTGGCACCCCACTTCTCTCCACTAACACAACAGCTCTAAGATTCTTTATGAAGTAGGGATTAGAGCCATCTCACAGGTCATCTACACAGTAATGACTACACATGCAAGCACCCTTCCACAGAAGAAGGAAGGGAAGGGGGACCGGAATCCAGTCCCCAGTGCAGGTACCATGTGTGCCCCTGACCTGAGCATTTTCATTCTAGGAGCTCAGGGCCAGTCTGATGAGCAGCCTGTTGTTTTCTGAGACACCAGCTGAGGGAGCATTGTGGACACAACAACTGATGAAAAGCTCCCCAGCTGAGGGTGGATCCAAGTGGCTTACCCACTACCTACATGAGCAGGGTTTTTAGAACAATTTAAGAGTTGACTTGGGGAATCCTCTCTGCACCCTTCGGAGACCAGACCGTGTGATTTTCACACTATGACATACTATTTAAAAATATTGGATCTCGAGTCCTTTATTGAGCAGAATGTCAAGAAAACAGCATTGGCTAGATAAGCTCCTTTCCCTAAAACCCAATAGAGTAATGTTGCTAACTATCGTAAGTCTAACTGCCTTAAAGATGTGTTTAGATGTTACCAATTTGGCTTGTATTTTGGTAATTTTGCAATTGGGAATAAATGTCTTTGAAATTTTTTGGCTTAGCTGGAGTGAGCAGTATAAGATAGGTCTAGTATACCACATCATCTCTCCCAGTCCTCAAGAGACCTGAAAAAGAAAGATGACTTTCTATCCAAGCAGTGCCAATCAGGATTCTATTTCCAACCCCATGAAAAAGAAAGCTGAGCTTCTCCATTCCTTGATGCTAGGATTCCCCACACTCATGGCAAACCATCATGGACTGGAAGCATCCCAAATTTATGTAGCCACTCCTTTTTTAGAATGCAGATCACATTTTTTATACACCTCATTAGACTTCTGAACTGAGCCTTAATTCGACATTTCTTCACCCAGCATAGCCCAGAATTGACTATTGTCTGGATGCAGGCCCCAGTGATCTTAGCTAGAGTTGATCATTGATTTAGGAATTGTGAGGAGGAGAGGAGAGCGGCAACTCTCTACCTTTACTTCAGAACTGGTAAAATTGAAGTAGACAGGAATTTATAGACTTATCAAGCTAAAATGGAAGGTGAATCAGTGTCCAAGTATGGATTAGAATCCAGAATTAGGTTCTAATTATAAACCTAGTTTCTGATCATCAGCCAAGCCACTGGTCCTAGCAGAGTTTGTTGCTTCCTGGGTTCAAAGCAGCCATGCTTATGAGAGC
Organism: Prionailurus viverrinus; assembly: GCF_022837055.1. Classification (NCBI taxonomy): domain Eukaryota; kingdom Metazoa; phylum Chordata; class Mammalia; order Carnivora; family Felidae; genus Prionailurus; species Prionailurus viverrinus. The sequence continues at coordinate 60,011,618 of NC_062564.1, read as the reverse complement.
AATTCGGGCTATGTGAAATGGGCCTAACTGTAAATACCAGGAGTCTTTAAAACCCTAACTCACCAAATCATCAGTTCAGTCTCTCAATTCCCCATTAATGTTTTTTTTTGCAAATTTTAAAGATATTCTCTCCTGGATTTCCTTTTAAAAAATCAAATGCCTTCCTCAGGGCAAGGAGCTATGGCCAGGAACACCTTGCAGCAAGAGGGTAGGTGAAAAGACCAAGTGCAACATCCTGGATGGTACCTGTATAGAGCAGTGCTTCTCAATGGCAGGGGGATTTTGCTTCCCAGGAAACATTTGTCAATGTCCAAAGACATTCTTGGTTATCACAACTGGGAAAAGAGGCTGCTACTGGCACCTGCAGGGCAGAGGCCAGACATGCTGCTAAATATCCAACAACACACTGGGAAGTCCCCACAACAAAGAATTTTCCACCCCAAAATGTCAATAGTGCTGACTTTGAGAAACCCTGGTGTGTAGATAGAAACAACAACCTGCTCGTCTTTCAAATGATGGCAGCTGGGAAGGTCTTCAGAAGTCTAGGAATTTGGAAAATTCTAGAGTCATGATAATGTATCACCAAAGGAAAAAAAAAACTTGAAGGCCATATAGGCGGCACCTGGTCAAATGATTGCATAAAATTTAAAGTAGTTTTCACATTTTACTTAGCTTGCTAGAACACACCCTTTGCCCTTGAAGAACAGGAACTGATTACATCATCCAGTAGCAGCCCTGCTTGGCTGAAGCAGCAGACAGTTCACCAGATTTCCCAGGAAAGTCTACCCAGCACAGGTTCTGCCAGGGCCTCCAAAGTGCAGGGAGGCTTTGGTGCTGGGGAGAGTGGAGGTGAAGGGGATTGCCAGGGGCCGTTTTGCCAGTTTCTCCCAAATCAGGTGGCCCTGTGCATGGCTGAGGTTAGCCCTCACCAGTTCCCTTCTTACCTATTCGACTTCTCTCCTACTGTGCCATTTCTCTAACTAGCACCACTGAGGAGTAAGAATTTCACTGGCTCCTCCCCCACCCCATGCCACCATTCTCTCCACATGGGAATCTACTCTAGAGTTGGGGGAACTCTCCTGCCATTCTCAATAGCCAAAGAAGAGTCACCACTTAGCCTAATTGTACTCAGAAGGCTTGGTTACAAGGCAATGGAGAGCATATAGAGGGTGTGGTGTGTGAGGGGAGATTCAAATGGCAAGGGGAGACTGAAGGGGAGAGGGAAGGGTGAGGATATAACACTGCGAGAATTGTCACAGGAAGATAGTTTCCTGCTGCTCATCTGGAGAGCCAAATTCATTTATTTGGAAACTTGGTTGAGTCATTCTTAAGATGAATCTGGTGCTGTTGGATTTGGGTCAGCCTTGAGTATGGTCTGAAAACGGTATGGAGTGTCCATTCCTAGCAGTGGTGATCTCACACGTCTGTGCAATTCTGAGTCACCGATTTGCTTTCTTCTCCCCTGACCCCATTCCCAGTTTCCTACCAGGATCATTGGCTGCCTTGGGAGTTTGGGAATTTGAATTTGTGAAAACTCCCTAGAGCCAAACCCCATGAGCTATAAAACTGGCCCATTATTCTGAGAATCTTCAAAGGTTAAAGAAATATTAGAAAGGGAAGATGGGAGCTTCTTAAAGTCTCTTTGCCCACCTCATCATCCCCAGATAGATTGTCTGTAGATTTTTATGGAGAAAAGGAAATAGTTTCAGATACTTTTTCTTTTAAGCAGACTCTGGGTTAATAATCCTCAGGTTATTTCACTAAATTAAAATGTTTTGATGTAGGAAGAACAAGATATATTAAGGAATAGCCTGTTCAGTGTCTATCAAATATCCCTTCAAGTAATATTATTTTCCTTCAGCCAGTTTCTTCTTTCAAGTATTTCCTATGAAAAGCTTGATTTACAATCTTTGGTAAAATTCATTTCTTAATTTGTGGAGCTTTCATTTTTTTCCTGACAGTGAGTTTTCATGTTTGGATCAAAACTTGAAATTGAAACAGGTTTCTGTAAAAGTCTAGATAGTAGGTCAGCTATGAGACAGCCAGAGTAAAGCTAGCTATTGTCAAACACAAACTTACTGGTTCCCAGAACTGGCTCCCTGAGCAGGGAAAGTTGTTTGCATCATTTTTAAAGCACTTTAATGTGCCATAATTTGTCATTCGTAATTGAAATATATGGTAAATTATGCTTCTAGAAAAGTTATCGCTCTGATCCATGTCTGATCTAATGGGACCAGCTGCTTCATACCGCAGGCAGGGTTCTTGTCAGCTTACTCCCTCAGGGCCAAACAGGTGTGGCCTTAGCCCCAGTCTAGGTAGGAGACCTCCAAGGAAAGCCCAGGTGCTTTAGGAAGCTCCACGATGAGATCAGCTATTGGCCCAAATGCCTCTGAGTCAGAATTCTGAGTCATTTTTTTTTAAAGGCGATTCCCTATTCATTTCCTCCTGTGACTACCTGTGCCCATGCTTCACAGTCAAGTGTTCTACAGCAGTGAGATCTTCTTTCCTGGAATAACCCAGTCCACTCTTCCCTGTATCCCTACCCCCGTTACCAAAAAAAAGTATTGCTGAGCCAATCCCTTCATATTTGAAAGCTCAAGACTGAGGAGATCAAGTTAAAAACTCTGTTCAGAACTGACACTCCATATTAAAGATAGGAAAGAGAGGTTGTGGGGGTTATTGAGGATGAGAGGTTTAGCTGTTAAATTATATTGAAATTCAGACATTAGCTGAGACTTCTTGCAACTGAGAGAATCAAGCCTAATGGGCTCCTTTGCCCAGTGCCATGCCTGGGAAAGACTTAAACACCTGAAGTTCTCTCAAAACTCTCAACATGATCTCCTTCTCACATGATCTCCTTTGCTTCTGTTCTGCATACATGTGTGCTGCCTCAGTTTGGCTCCAGGTCTACCCAAGCATGAAACTCAGCTCTTCACCAATTTTTGCGAGGAAGTCCCCTTGCACCAAACGTCACATGATGATAGAAATTGCTGTATCCCCCAGGACTGGCACACTTAGCCCCAAGGTCTTTCCCCTGGTTGACCAGAAGTCTTGACCTCTCTGCAAAGGTCCTAATGTAGCAAACTCCTACTATCCGTCTTAAATCTCTTCCTGCATATAGTTCTCTTCCTCAGAGAAATTTTGAGACCAGTTGGTATCATCCTTGTTACAATATCATTGGCATTCACAAGGATAGCACTGGGGATTTCTATACAACAATGCCACAGAACTAATTCATGTCCTCTATTTACCAATCAAATATTTAGTGCCTCCTAAGTATCAGGAGATGTGGTCTTGAATTTTATCTTTGGCAGTAGGAGTAAGGAATGCTTCCTGGTGACCAGCCTAGACCACCAGGAAGAAGATGTTCAAGGACTGGGTGAGCATGCAGATGTTTATAGCACAACGTAGTCTCGGTAATAACGGATTTAACTGATTTTATTGATTACTGGGCAAAACTACACTTCAGTGTAGAAGGACAGAACATCATGGAGCAAAGAGTGGGATGAAATAAATGATGAAGAGCATTTTCTGTTCACTCAGAAGGGGATCTAGAAAGCATATACCTTCCACCATTTCATTGTCTAAGCACCTCCCAGCTTCTTGCCAGAAGAGTTACTGTAACATCTCCTCCTACGCAGTGAATGGCATTGAAGAGGTTTCGTAATACCATGAATCTGCATTAAATGGGGCTCTATACAAAAATTCTGGGGTTCTATAGTCAGGTGATGGGTTTAAATCTCAGTGAGCCAGATACTTACCACTTAATTCTAAGTGAGTCCTTGTCCTCTCTAAGCTTGGATTTCTCAGTTTATGAAGAGATCATGATATCTCCCTACAAAATTGGTGTGAAAATTAGAGATGTAGGTGTATAACATAGACTAGGGTATAGCAGACACTCCATAAAAGGCAATCACAAGTTTTACTACTGCAGATTCTTTCTCGTCAACAGTACAAACAACTTTTCATAAAAATCTCACTTATAACCCTAAGTATAACCTCAATAATATCAACTGTACACTTATGTATGATTACTTCTATTTCCACGTAATGTTAGTATATCTTTTTAAACTGTATTTTGAGAAAATCCAAAACGGTATGCTTTTTGGTATAAAACTCCTGGCCAAAAATGTTATTACATCTTCTTTCCTAAAAAAATAGTAATAACTAAAACTTCCTTTATATCAGTGACAGAAAATACTAGTCTTCATTTAGCTTTAAAGAAATGTTGAATATTTTCCATGGAGAATGAGAAGGGGGTAAGAGACAAGACTTCAAAGTAATAAGTATATAATCCTAAGAAGTCATTTATTTATTTGAGAGATAATTTTCAAAATATGGATGATTGAAATAAGCCATGGAAATACTACTCCTAATAGTATTATTATAGATCATTATGAACTTGAAGAGAGGAGTCCCAAAATACCACAGGAAATGTATATAAAAGAAATGTTTACAGCGCGGGGAAAACAATACTGTCCAAACAGAAGAGAAGCTTTACTCAGAACCTAAAGTACCTGGAAGTGTTTTTATTTTGACACCTCAAAAACTGATTGAGTCATGCTAAACTGTGCCTCAAAACCCAATTGTTTAAAGAGGAGAATGCAATTTAATAAACCGATCTGTTCCTAAAATTCAGGGATTTCACTGCATGGAGGTCACCAAGTTACAGCAAAAAATCAGGTTAAAGTCTCTTATTTGATTTGCCATTTGACACTTCTTCTATTGTAGTTAATTCCTTAGATATCAAGTCACTATTGTAGAGGTGGCAATTTGAAGTATTTCTTTTAAGTTCATCTTAATCTACAACATGTCTTTTCTAACTTAGTCTGATCTGTCTAGAAGCCAAGGTATAAAGAATAGTGCTATTATACTGTGTGAGGCAATGAGCCCTACAGGACCAAACTTGAAGAGGAATCTAGGTCATTGTTCTGACAGATCTGAGCTTTAATATTTAAAGACACCTACCTGTCTAGAACCATGCCAAGTAGTCATGTGATTTGAGGCTTTGCTTCTGAGATTTACAGTTGAGTAAAATGCAATATAATTGACCCCTTCCTTTAAAAAATAGTCAACTATGCAAAGATTACTACAAGAGACTTAATGAAGTATAACACACAGCAAAATTACTGATTCTCAAATAATGTTCTCTGTAAGTTTTATTTTATTAACTCTGGATTTTTAAAAATCATGAAATGCATTTTTAAAAATGTTTATGGTTAATCTAATGCCTTCATAAGATTTTCCCTCACCATTCTTATAAATTCTCATCTCTTTTACAAAGGTTTTTTTTTTTTTCAACTATAGTTAGATTCTTGAATTCTTTCAAACATAGTGGGCCATTCACTCCAGCTTCTCTCCGCTGGGTCTGTTCTAATTAGAGGCAATAAGAGAAATCCCTTGGCTTACTTTTTCTATTCAGTATATGTCTATTCAGCCAAGAAAAGTATACTTTGTTTAATAAAGAGATTACTAATCACCAAACAAAAGGAAAGGGAAGATGGTATAGACAAAGCCATGGATAATCAAAAGTTTAGATTTGAAATTCACACAAAAAGCACATGTTTTTTTCCATGTGCAAGGTCCACCTTTCCCAGCTAGGTCTCTCTTGTGAAGTTATCATCTACTCAGGAACTGGAGGAGGGAAAGGCCAGAAGACAGGAGGGTACCGAAAGCAACTTGATCATCCAAAGACAATCAAAGTGGAAATATGCATCTCTAATAACATAGAATACAAGGAGTCCCTGTTTTAAATAGCACATTACAGTTTACTTGTCAGTCAGTTGTTTGGAATCAGAATATATTTTCCATTAGACGTAATGTTACAAAGCAGGCATATCCCCAAAATCCATCTAATTTATTATGTTCAGTTTGAAATAAAGAGAAGGATACAGTGCCATTCCAATTATTGTCATTACAAAATTTTAATACATAAAAGTGTTTTTTATTATTATTTTTCAGAAGTGCTGTGCTTGTGGAACGACACTGGGTTAGATAATTTTATCAGAGGCTTGCAGGAAGGGGACATCTGGATAGTTTCAGACCATTGGACATTAATGGCCCCTTGGTTTTAGGTGTTATTGGCTCTCTTACATTTGTCGGTCACAATTGGGAAAACTCTTGAAATAACAAGTTAAATAATGCAAGGTAGAGGTTATGGGGAAAGGGGTTGTTTGATTATTTTTAAAAAACTGGGCAAGCTTTGAAAAAAAGAGGGAAGTAAGGAGTTGCTTACTGATGATGCAAATACAAGTAAAAGAGACTGAGGGTAGAATTCACCTATTGCCTATCAGTGAGAGGTTGAAGAAAGGCACCTGGCTATAGGCAAGGCAAGGCGTGTGAAAAGTTAGGAAAAGAGGTCAATTCCTTACCCTGGTTTCCAGGTGACACCACCATTCCTATTTAGTTACTAGGCAGAGTAAACAGAATGGTATTTAAGGAGTAACCTGAAAAAAGCAGCGGTGTGGAAGGGGAAGCAGTGTCCTATAAAATATTCACAAATCAGACACTTGTAACACAGGAACTGAATTTTTTTTTTCCTTTTGATAAGCTTGTACAGAACTTCATGAAATCAGCAGAGTGGAAAGGGCATGTATTTGCAGTCACACGAGCTTGGATTTGAATTGCAGCTCTGTTATGTCATCTTGAACGAATGGTCTAACCCCTGTGATCCTCAGTTGGGATATATTACAAATCAGTATAGAATGTCACTGTGAGGGTTTTATGTTTGCTGGTGAACTAGACATTATGTTGCTGGTGAACTAGACATTCAATAACTGACATTTATCAGCTTTCTGAAATTTGCCAGTAATGCCTGACAGGTTATATGTTCAGTGATCTACCTGTGGTGTTTGAACCTGTACCAAATCCAGTATATTTTTATCCTGTAATATATTTAAATACATAGTAGATCAAGAACACAATAAATATAACTCACTCTATGTGGGATTGTTGGAGTTGCTATAGAAATTTGGCTGGGCTTCTGACTTTCAAAAGGAATCCTAATTAATAGAATCTTCTCAGAGAGTTATCTATTCCAAGTAAGCGAATTATCTCTTTTATAGCTAAAGGTCAAATGCATTTGAACTTGTCATTGTGAGACTCATTTTCTCAAGTGAATGATAAATGAGCAAAAGGCTGTGGGTTAGATAAATGGACTGGATGTCATTAAAGACCTAAAATGAGTCTGTATCTGTCCTTGACCTCCATGAGGATGCACAGTGTTAGATCCTGAGGTTATTTGCTCTTTTTATTGAATCAGTGATTTGGGTTCTTTATTTTTTTTTTTTTTTTTTTTTTTTTTTAAATTTTTTTTTTCAACGTTTATTTATTTTTTGGGGGACAGAGAGAGACAGAGCATGAATGGGGGAGGGGCAGAGAGAGAGGGAGACACAGAATCGGAAACAGGCTCCAGGCTCTGAGCCATCAGCTCAGAGCCCGACGCGGGGCTCGAACTCACGGAGCGCGAGATCGTGACCTGGCTGAAGCCGGACGCTTAACCGACTGCGCCACCCAGGCGCCCCTGATTTGGGTTCTTTAACAATACCTGTCAGTTCGTACGTCTAGAACCAATGAAATACCAGGCTATTATAACCTTCCTAACTCTGCTGTACTTTGGCAAGTGTGGCAGAATAAATGAGAAACTTACACTTCCAAAGCACAATGATTTATTGAGAAGATCTGTACTACATAATAAACAGATGGGATGACGCCAGAAGCACATGGTATGGTGGTTCCCCCAGAGACCTTCTTTCCTCTATAGATCACATCATTTACTACAAATGCTTAAAAGGCTTTGAAGACTTTGTCCAAGACATTTATTAATTAAATAAAGGCGTATTTATTAAAGTAAGTGTGCTGTCATTTTAATGCCCAAACCATGCCTCTCTATAAATGCTAGCAGTTTTCACTTAATGCAAAGTGTGGTTATATTCCAGTAAATGCATTAACCCACTTACAGTGAAGCAAGACAGTGTCTCCAGATTTCTGTGGTCCTTGGAACTTGAGAGTATGGATATGTACTCAGTCATGAGGGTGCAGGATCTGGTAAACCTAAGAATAAAAATCTGCCCTGCAATGTGTGACTTTTGCCTACTCGACAGAGTATCCTTACTATGTTTATCACCAGAACAACCCATGCTACACTTCTCTTGTTATAAATGGAACTGAAATAAGATTTTTTGGTGGTTTGGGTATATACCATTTCATCCTCCATTGAAATCACACTTGTAGATTGTACGCACGTTCCACAAAAATGTCTTTTGGGTACCTATTATGTGCCAAAGCCTATACTGGGTTCTATGGCTTTAAAGATGAATGGGACACACTCCTACCTACAAGGAGTTCAGGGTAGAATAAAGAAAGGATATGCATAATGTGTATTATCTTGTAATACATCTCATGTGCTACAGGGATACTAGGACCCAAATGCCCTGAAAACATCAATGAGAGAGTGATTAATTATTCCTTGGGGACCCAGAAAAGTTTTATTGAGGTGGCATTTAAAGTGGGCCTTAAAGGTGAGAAGTGGCTTGTAAGTCAGGTGAACAACAAACATTTGTCATCCTGGGGGAGGTTGCTAAATAAACAGAATGTGTGTCCTTGCAAGGCATTCTTGTCTTTTGTATCAGGTTGGCATTGTTCATTCATCAAAATCCATACAGAGCTAAAAGCCTGGGGAAGTGCCCTTTGGACATTTCATCCAGAGAGAATAAAGGCAGGAGTATTTCCTCGAGGTCACCCCTTAGCAATGAAAATGCAGGTCCTATATGTTGGGTCTATTCTCTGCATCATTCCAAGTACAGAGTAACTTGACCTTGTAGAGAAATGAAGGTGAGGAAATGGCTAGAATCCTTGATTTCTAAGGAAATACATTTAACCATCTCTTTCCCTGAAGAAAGTAAGGAAAGTATCCAGGTTATTGATGTTTCTTAAATTATACTTATCTCAGTTAACACTAAAGGTGTTTAATTGAGTCAACCCTGACCTGAGCTTCCATATATTAAATGCAGCACTTTTACTGTTTTCAAACTGCCACTGTCAGTTGGTATATCTAATAAAAATTAAATGTTTTTGAATGAGAGAATAAAAGTACACCCTAAGCGAAGTTAAAAAACCAAACTCCAGAGGTGCCTAGGTAGCTCAGTCAGTTAAGTGTCTGACTTTGGCTCAGGTCATGATCTCACGGTTCATGGGTTCAAGCCCTGCGTCAGGCTCTGTGCTGACAGCTCAGAGCCTGGAGCCACTTTCAGATTCTGTGTCTCCCCCTTTCTCTGCTCCTCCCCCACTTGCGTGTGCTCTCTCTCTCTCTCTCAAAAATAAATAAACGTTAAAAAAAATTTTTTTTAAAGACCAAAATATAACTGGAGAAAGGATTTGCAATATGACTGGCAGAGTGGAGAACTGTGCTATACCCAGAGTTCTCACAGACAACATTAAAAAATATATACAGACAAGTGAAAAGCAAAGATAATGAGCAAGAAATTCTAGAGAAAATAATGATACAAAAAAAATGCTCAATTTAACTCATAATGAAATATAAATTAGAATAATAGTCATACATTGGGTACCTACCATATATTACAAAGATTGGCAAGTACAAAATTTTAAACATGTAAAAAAAATTTTTTTTAATGTTTATTTATTCTTGAGAGAGAGACACACAGAGCATGAGCAGGGGAAGGGCAGAGAGAGAGGGAGACACAGAATCTGAAGCAGGGTAGAGGATCCGAGATGTCAGCACAGAGCCCGACATGGGGCTCGAACTCACAGGCCGTGAGATCATGACCTGAGCCAAAGTCAGACACCCAACCTACTAAGCCACTCAGGGGCCCGAGCAAGTACAAAATTTTAATACTACCCAATATTGTCAAGAACATAGGGAAACAGTCTCTTTCATAAACTCAGGGGAGGATCCAGCATTTGTGCCTAAAGCTCATACAATTTGGGAGGCCTCTTTGAGAAAAATAACTATTTTACACTATTAAGTACAACCTTAAAATTTTACTTATAAAGAGAAAAATTCCAATGAACTATAACCTTTCAAAAGATGACAAACACCACAAACATTGCAAAATCTAGAAAAATAACAATGTTTGTATTAATTTACCATCTGGGATATCTCTATAATACCTTTTTTTAAAAATGTTTATTCATTTTTGAGAGAGAAAGAGACAGAGCACAAGCAGGGGAGGGGCAGAGAGAGAGGGAAACACAGAATCCAAAGCAAGCTCCAGGCTCCGAGCTGTCAGCACAGAGCCCCACGCAGGGCTTGAACCTGTAAACTGTCAAATCATGACTTGAGCTGAAGTCACACGTTTAACCAGCTGAGCCACCCAGGCACCCCTCTATAGTACCTTTTTACCTATATATTTTTTTATTGCATACTTTCTGATTATCATTTCATGTGACAATTTTATAACATTTTATACAAAGAAAATAGAAATATAAATCATGGTTGATCAAAAATTTTTTTCATTTTTGATAGCTCAGAAAAGTTTCTTTCAGACTCACAACTTGTTGGAAATATCCTATAAATCTCCAGGAGACCTAAATTTGTAAATTTCAAAAACATCTAGAAAGTTTCTTTCACATAAGATCTGTAATATTTCAGGGAATTTCAAATGTTGTTACATAGTGACCAATCTTAATGACTCTTTGAATTGACCGCAATCCTTTGGTAGTTGATATCTTTGTCATGGTGGTATGTGCTGTTATTTTCCATGCCAGTATTTCCTGTCAAATCAACAAGAAACTGAATCATTTTCAATGTATTTATGATTCACTCTTCTTCATAAATTCAATCATCAAATAAGCCAATAGCCAATTCACTACTCCTACTTAAAATTCATTGTGGCCTTTTAATGAATTACTGCTTTTGGAGTGATTTGAATGTTTCCTTTTTTTATTTCCTAAACAATTCACTTTTTTACTTCAAAATAGCTTTTATTGGTTTTACCACTCATCTTTATTGCTTTGGTTTCATATTCCATTAATTTTTAATCTGAAGTTAATTTTATTTCTTCAATAAATAACTTTAAAGATGGCCAAAAAAACCCCTTTTCCTATATGTCAATATCAGGAGTCTATAATTTATCATGTATTATATCGAAATCTTCTAAAAGGTCTTTACAAATTTCAGTTAAAATGGTGTATTCCCAACTCAATCTTCCCTAAGTCTGATCTCCAAAATACCCAAGAGTCAATCTAATTCCACCTAGCATGTGACAGGTATGACAGCAGGAAAGTCAAAGTAAAAAGACAGTAGTCATAATCAACTGTCGTTAAAATATCTTACTTTTGCTAATTTTATAAAACTATTAGAAACATCTACACATTTCAAGATCCCAGGCCTTGGACGAAGGCCATGGAAGCGAGGCAATCTGAAGCTAAAGATTAATTAGCTTGCTGTAAATACTCCTCGGCACACCCTTATGGTGAAAGTACAAATTCTAATCATATATTTGTAGAACAATGTGTTACCAAAATTTAGAGTCACACATCCTTTGGTCCCACACTTCCATGTCTAATTACTCATTCTACACTCATTCTACATAAACTCTCACAAATGAACAAAACTTTATGCTTCAAAAATATTCCCTGAAGGATTGCTTGTAACAGAGGGAAAAACACACTCTAAGCATGAATACAGGATTAGTAAACTTAGTTATAGATGTCTATGCTATGATATGCTGTGTAGTTATTAAATGAATAATTAAGAATAAGTTACATATACACAAATATATATTATATATACATAGACACCCAAATTATATTTTAAATGGAAATAGTAAATTATAAAACAGTATATAGAGTTCAGGCACAACTGAGTTCCTATGTAATTATATTTATGTAGAAAATTTCTGGACTATTTATCTTCTAAGGATTGAACCGAGGGGACAGAGAACTTCTAATTATAAATTTTGTATATTTTTTTTCAACGTTTATTTATTTTTTTGGGATAGAGAGAGACAGAGTATGAACGGGGGAGGGGCAGAGAGAGAGGGAGACACAGAATCGGAAGCAGGCTCCAGGCTCTGGGCCATCAGCCCAGAGCCCGACGTGGGGCTCGAACTCACGGACCGCGAGATCGTGACCTGGCTGAAGTCGGACGCTTAACCGACTGCGCCACCCAGGCGCCCCAAATCTTTGTATATTTTAATACTATTCCCTTCCTTTTTTGAACACAATATATCGTTTTTATAATAAAAAAATATTTACAACTGCTGTTCAAGATTCTCGTGCATCAATTACTACTTTTTCTCTTTAAACTCATCTTTTTTAAAAACCTAAAATAAAAGGGTATTTCTTCAAGAATCCCTGCTTGCAGATGACCTGAGTTTTAGCTATTCTTTTTTATTTTTGGTTTTGTTTCTGACTGCTCTGTATTAATCTCAATCTTGCGACCAGAACTTTAGGACAAATACAAACCCAGAATTTGTCAAGATTTCTTGAATGATGCCTTAGTGGAATAAAATATGGTTGACTGGGTGATCAGAATGATTTAAGGTATTTTGTTCTGAAATTATATTATATTGAGTAGACATCATGATCAAATAGAGGATATAAAGAAATTCTAGCCTTCAAGTGGTTACTAAGGGAGGACAAGAGACCAGAAAACTCATAGTCATCTCAGGAGAGAGTGATGGTTGTATTCTAGAACATTTGCAAGAGAGCCTTCCTTAAAAGAAAAAGGTAACTCCTAAAGAAGGGTATAATATTTATAACATAATGTCAACTTTGCCTGGGGAGACAGGGGAACGTGCAGGCTTGCCTGTGAGCCGTCTTTAGCATACTTTACTAAATGACGCAAGGATATTAAGAAATCAGTGATTTATCACTATTTCCTTATGTCTCAATGTCTTCTCTTCTGCAAGTTTGGATTTGCCATAGAACTTTTTTTTTTTTTAATCTTAGCTAGTTACAACATAGGTCCAAGAATTCTAGCCTTTCGACAAACTATTTACTTAAAAAATCCAATACATAATAGGTCTGTAGCTTCAAAGAATAAAAGAGATGGAATGGCTTGTTTCAGAGAGGAACTGTTTGGGCATGAATGGCTCCCAGGGCAACAAGACTAGCTGTTGGGCACTTTGGTCCAGAAAACCTCTGGGGCTTTAGCTCAATCTACATGTCATTAGAGAGCACTGATTCTTAAACTCCACATGTGTAAGAACGCCTTACAGAGCTTATTAGAAAGAACCACCACCAACAACACATGGCTCAGGAACACACTGCCTTAGAGCTTTAGGTGTACCCCATGGAAAGTCACCATGTCTTGCTCCTGCTCCCCGATCTGTAAAAATAGGAATGAAAATGGATTGTCTGGTAACCTAAAGTGCTTAGGCTAGCTTAAATGATAGAAATTTAATGCCAGGGCACAAATGGATAGAAAAGAAAGCAAAGCCTTGGGAGTTAGTTGCACAACCCAGTTGGGAGAAGTGGGAATTCATTCCTTGCTGGGAAAAAAAAAAAAAAACACATCAGGGCTGTAGGACTCAGCAATAGCTCTCTACTTCATGTCCCACAGCATAATTTCTGCCTTCCAGGGGTCATCTTTCAGAACCTCTCCATTTCTGCCCTCTGCCCTCTGTACTTTCTGTGTGCTTCCCACTGAATCAAACCAAGACAAGAGGGGGAAAATGGATAGGAAAGTCCCAATTCAGAATAGAGCATTCTTGCAGTGACTGGCAAGACTGTACAGGTCAATGTTTGGGTCAGAGAGTTGGTCTGGCCAGCAGGGCAAGAGTAACATTGTCATAAGGTACAAAGTATGGCACCAATGCATTGAAGACCCTTGAGAATGAGGTTTGGAAAAGACAAGTATCTGTCAAAAGAGGGCAATGTACTTGCCTGGAAAGCTCTGGGCAGACCACTCATTCACTTGGCCATTTAATCATTTCATTGAATGTTTACTAAGTGTTAAACACAATGCTACCTACTAGAAATAAACACACATCAACACACAGTTCTCTGACCTCCAGGAGCTTAGAGTCTAATGATGATGATAAACAGGTAAATAAATATCATCCAGTGTGACAACTGCTATAGAGAAATGTATTGGGTGTGTAGGAACCCAGAGAAGCAAGGAATCTAGAAGACTTTCTGTAGGATGTGAACTTTGAGCTACATTCCAATAATTAATTTTTTTTAATGTTTATTTATTTTTGAGAGAGGAGAAAGACAGAGCATGAGCAGGGGAGGGACAGAGAGAGAGGGAGACACAGAACCTATAGCAAGCTCCAGGCTCTGAACCATCAACACAGAGCCCGATGTGGGGCTCAAACCTGCAGACTGCGGGATCATGACCTGAGCTGAAGTCAGACACTTAACCGAATGAGCCACCCAGGCGCCCCTACATCCCAATAATTAGACAGAGTGAAGTGGGAAGGGAACCCACATAGATATACTACTGGATGTGAAGACACAAATGGATTTACCACTGTGTTGGCTGAACTCCAGCAATTTTGCTCACCTCAACCTCACCTCTCTTTATTCTGCTCCGTGTCTAGACTCCTTTTCAATCATTTCAGATCTGTAAGGAAAATAAAAATACAAATTACCTTGAAAAATAAGGAATTATTACCATCCAAAGAACTGCAAAAAAAAAAAAATGTGGTTTCTGGAGGGCAGCTTTGGGGAGAAACGTACCTGGCTGAATGTATTCAACTATGCAGTGATATCCCAGGCATAGATTAGCTACTCTAAATAGAAATTTTGTTCCTATCAAGTCCATTTATTTCTAACTTATGGACTGACTATGGAGGATCTTTGAAAGACCTTGTGCAACCCAGTGCGATCTGGAAACTTCCAGCGTTTATCAACATTTTAATAGGCCAGTTAAACATTCTTGACCTGGCTAAGTTACAATGCAAAATGTCTCAGGATTTATTTTCCCAAGAAAAAAATATATAGCAGTTTTTCTTCATCTCAGAATACGTAATAGTAAACTTCACATTCTGAAGTATTTTTAAGGCTATTGATTTGCTTCTGACTAGACTTACAGGAGAGTAATCAAATGAAAATATGTCTCATTAATTATGAATATATCTTTTTACCAATAATTTTATTACATCTTATCAACAACTACAGAAAAGAACTATTTTTCAAAATATAAAAAATTTCTACATCTTAACTCAGTTTAAGTTTGTTCATTATGTTTTGTTTAGGATGTTTCTTACTATTTTTATACTAATCCTCAGGCTAGAAAGCATTTTCACAAGCTGGTAGGGTGAGGCATTATTCCTTTCTTTACAAATGAGGCAAGTAAGTTTTGGGGGGTTTTTAGTTGTTGTTTTTTTCCACTAAAACTGGTTGGGGAGGGATAGTGTGGATTGGCCTGATTTCAAATATGCTACAATACATCCATGGGGGCTCCCCAAAGGGGAAATCACCTCCTGCGTGGTTAGATGGGAGCCCCTCTGAGTGGTTCCTGACCTCAGGGAAGTACACACTCTTGGGGGGTTTCGTGCCCTTAGTGTGGTGTTTTGGGCTGAGTCGCTGCAGGGCTCCCACCAAGTGGCCCGCTAATACTGCACAGGATCAGCTAAGTCAGGTCAGCTTGCTGTATCAGAACATCTAGCTGGGCCAGGGGGGCCAGGTTTTCCAAGATGTGCAGTGAGGACCGGGGACCACTGCTCAGTCAAGGATGCCATTGAAAACTAGCTGTGACTGTGGGACTTAAAATGCACAGGCGGGCTTGAGAGAGGTGTTTATGTACACGTGCACACATAGCCACACATATACATACACACATAAGCTTATGAGGTAAGTAAGTTTTAAAAGGTTTAGTGACTTGCCTTATACTGTGCAGCTAGTAAAAGTTGAACTGGGGATGCCTGGGTGGCTCAGTTGGTTAGGCGTCCAACTCTTGACTTCGGCTCAGGTCGTGATCTCACAGTTTGTGAGAAAGTGCAGTCCGAAAGTGCAGAGCCTGCTTGGGATTCTCTGTCCTCCCTCTCTCTCTCTCTGCCCATACCCTGCTCACACACACTCTCTCTCTCTCTCTTAAAATAAATAAACTAAAAAAAAAAAAAAAAAAGCTGAACTGGTCTGCTCCTTCAGTATCTCCCCAAATGTCCACAGGATGCAAAAAAAAGGGGGTGAGTTCTGTGGTCAAAGTAGTTTGGGAAATGTTGGAACTAAACAAAGCCAGATAGTTTGGGTTTTTTTTTTCTGCAGACATTTCGGAGAATGGATATGTGCTAATGTGCTTTGTAAATCTCCAAGGAGAGAGAGGCTGCAGCATTTTCAAACATGCTTGAGCGTGAAATCTTTGATACCCAGAAGTATCTTATGCGATTAATCATGGAACATAATCTGGTAATGCTACCCTACCTGAGGCTCCTTATCTTATAGTAATTCAAGAAAATAACTGAAAACCTTCCGTTAAGAAATGAGTTTATGAGGGCTACAGTGAGAAACAAGGAGAGGAAGAAAGCAAGCAAGCCTGACTAATGCCATAGAAGTTGAGGCTCAGACAGTAACTTCAGGAGAGTCGCATAAACCAAGAACAAAAAGACTCTTTATCTCAAGCCAAATTTCTCTCTCAGTAAAGGACTGTCACAGGAACTAAGTGCAAACCATACATCCATCCTCTTGATTTTTCTGAGTTCTCATTTGGTTTAAACAAGATCAGAGGCCAATCAAAGGAGGCGTCTTTGAAGCAACCAACACCCAGAGAAATCTCCTAAAATATTACATATGGAAAACTTAACATGGCCAGTTTAACAGTAAGCCCGACTACCTGAAAAAAAAATGATACAATAGTATCTGAATTTGAGCATCTCGAGATGTAACAAATAAAGAATAATTACACTAGTGGACTAATCTTGAGTAAGCACAGAGAAATTAGGGGAAACTAAGAAAGTATTTCTATAAAGTAGAAATTTATTATGCTGCATTATGAACATTAACAGCAAAAAAGGTTGAATAGAGTGGGTGTCTCTGAGAATTCCTGCTGTGAGAGACTGCAAAAGAGTTTGCTGGGGAAATGCTTGCTACCGAACAATGCCATTGGTGGTGACTCATCCAAAATTCAGACACAGGCCTAATGAGGCTCTGAGAGAATGCCTGGCAGACTCAGTCCTATTCAGTGAGGCAAATAGAGGGTAAAAAACAAAAGTTCTCAACTGATACAGTTTTCCATGATGCCGTGTGGTTCCCCCAAGTCGAGATATGGCATATCTTGGTCAAATGATTAGTTGACTGCCATCTACCACTTTGGTCATCAGAAGACAGAAGAACACCACAAAGTGAGGAGGGGTTTTTGTATTTTTTTTTTTTTTTACTATTAAAATCCTTCATTTAGATACTTCTGAAACTATCCTTTTGTCGAAACTGCTCCTCCGGTTCAGAGCATGATCAAGCAGGTAATCACCCACCTTAATGGGGTATTTCTGCCGATCACTCGAAAGGTCTATGCAATCTCCTCTGGAGATGCAACCTCCTTGGAGTTTCTCAAGCTTGGTGGCTCATCAGATCCACTGGGCAGATTTTTTAAATTACCCATGCCTTGCCCCCATCCTGGACCAGTTAGATAGACTCTCTGGGGATAGAATCTGTATCTGTTAAAAGTTCTTTAGGTGATTCTAAGTAAAGGTCAAGATTATCCAAAAGCTGCTGTTCATTCATGACTGGTGACTAAGTAGGTTGCCTAGTCTCTGACGAATGATCAAAAAAATTTCAAAGAATTAAGTGTGAAGAAAATGCTGCCAGCCAATGGTCAGTATATAGTCAGTTGCTTGGGAACCAACATGAGGCCAGTATTGAAGCAACAGAACCTGAGAGCTATGATGAATGCTAGTCAGTAGAATCCAAGAAAATGATCCACAGACTAGAGAATGGAGCCTGGACCAAGGAAGGGCCCCACAGAGCTTTCTTGAGACTAGACTTCACACATGCAGGGGCTGTTATGGCATTTTCACTTCCCCTGGTCTCTGTTGCTGCCACCAACTATATTCTTGGCACCATTATTACCCCCCAAAATAAAATCGAATCTTTTTTGTCTCACAAACAATTTTAGATAGCATAAAATATATTAAATATAAATTCCTGCCACCAGAGGAATATACTGTTCATATTATGAATTCAAAATATGAATTCATATTCAGACTTTTTGCTGTGCAAATGCATAGATTCTTGTGCATTTCTTAAGTTTGCCTAATTATCTTCTTAGAACAAATTTCTAGAAATGTAGTTTTTTTTAAGTTTATTTATTTATTTTGAGAGATACGGAGACAGCATGAGTAGGGGAGGGGCAGAGAGAGAGGGAGACCCAAGGGAGAGTCTCAAGCAGGTTCCTTGTGACCCGAACTCAGGAAACTGAGATCATGACCTGAGCTGAAATCAAGAGTTGGATGTTCAACTGACTGAGCCACCCAGGCTCTCCTAGAAATGTAATTTTTTAAATTAAAGGGTATAGTTGTTTTAAATTCCGATAGTAATTGCCAAAATGCCTTCCATAATCATTGTAGTTGCTTATACGCCTAAAAGTACTTCTCTTTCTCTTCTCCATGTTCTTGCCTACAAAGTAGAATTTGTCTTAATCCTTACCAGTATGAGAGGCAAAAATAAAAATCTGTTTTAATTTGTGTTTCTTTGGTTATCAGGGAAGTTGAGTGGCCTTAAATGTGATTTTCAGCCATCTTTTTGTTAATTGCCTGTTGGTGTCTCTTACCTATTTTAGTATTGGTGGCTGTTGCTGCTCTTAACTACCCAAGACAACCATCTGGGCTATGACCTACTTGCCCTGGCTCAGCTAGAGTGGATGAGGCTTCCATAATTCTAAATGAGGCTCCCTCCAAGTCAGTTTTCTCACACAAACTATTTGTTCTACAAAAAGATGAAAGGAGCACCTGGGTGGCTCAGTCAGTTGAGTGTCCAACTTCAGCTCAGGTCATGATCTTATGTTTCGTGGGTTCAAGCCCCACATTGGGCTCTGTGCTGACAGCTCAGAGCCTGGAGCCTGCTTTGGATTCTGTGTCTCCCTCTCTCTGCCCCTCTCCTGCTCATTCTCTGTCTCTCTCAAAAATAGAATAGGGCAAGATGGCGGCTTAGGAGGACGCTGGGCTCACCGCACGTCCTGCTGATCACTTAGATTCCATCTACATCTGCCTAAATAACCCAGAAAACCGCCAGAGGATTAGCAGAACGGAGTCGCCGGAGCCAAACGCAGACGAGAGGCCCACGGAAGAGGGTAGGAAGGGCGGCGAGGCGGTGCGCGCTCCACGGACTGGCGGGAGGGAGCCGGGGCGGAGGGGCGGCTCGCCGGCCAAGCACAGCCACCGAGTCTGGCTTGCAAAAGCGGAGGGGCCTGACGGACTGTGTTCCCACAACAAGCGCGACTTAGCGTCTGGGAGGTCATAAGTTAACAGCTCTGCTCGGAAAGCGGGAAGGCTGGAGGACAAAGGGAGGGAGAGCTGCTGAGCCCCCTGACAACAGAGCTCAGTTTGGTGGGGAACAAAGGCGCTCGCCAGCGCCATCTCCCCCGCCCATCCCCCAGCCGAAATCCCAAAGAGAACCTGTTCCTGCCGGGGAACTTGCTCGCTCCGCGCAAACACCCAACTCTGCGCTTCGGCGGAGCCAAACCTCCGGCAGCGGATCTGACTCCCTCCCGCTGCCACAGGGCCCCTCCTGAAGTGGATCACCTAAGGAGAAGCGAGCTAAGCCTGCCCCTCCTGCCCCCGAGCACCTTGCCTACCCACCCCAGCTAATACGCCAGATCCCCAGCATCACAAGCCTGGCACGGTGCAAGTAGCCCAGACGAGCCACACCACCCCACAGTGAATCCCGCCCCTAGGAGAGGGGAAGAGAAGGCACACACCAGTCTGACCGTGGCCCCAGCGGTGGGCTGGGGACAGACATCAGGTCTGACTGCGGCCCCGCCCACCAACTCCAGTTATACACTACACCACAGGGGAAGTGCCCTGCAGGTCCGCACCACTCCAGGGACTACCCAAAATGACCAAGCGGAAGAACTCCCCTCAGAAGAATCTCCAGGAAATAACAACAGCTAATGAGCTGATCAAAAAGGATTTAAATAATATAACAGAAAGTGAATTTAGAATAATAGTCATAAAATTAATCGCTGGGCTTGAAAACAGTATACAGGACAGCAGAGAATCTCTTGCTACAGAGATCAAGGGACTAAGGAACAGTCACGAGGAGCTGAAAAATGCTTTAAACGAAATGCATAACAAAATGGAAACCACCACAGCTCGGCTTGAAGAGGCAGAGGAGAGAATAGGTGAACTAGAAGATAAAGTTATGGAAAAAGAGGAAGCTGAGAAAAAGAGAGATAAAAAAATCCAGGAGTATGAGGGGAAAATTAGAGAATTAAGTGATACACTAAAAAGAAATAATATACGCATAATTGGTATCCCAGAGGAGGAAGAGAGAGGGAAAGGTGCTGAAGGGGTACTTGAAGAAATAATAGCTGAGAACTTCCCTGAACTGGGGAAGGAAAAAGGCATTGAAATCCAAGAGGCACAGAGAACTCCCTTCAGACGTAACTTGAATCGATCTTCTGCACGACATATCATAGTGAAACTGGCAAAATACAAGGATAAAGAGAAAATTCTGAAAGCAGCAAGGGGTAAACGTGCCCTCACATATAAAGGGAGACCTATAAGACTCGTGACTGATCTCTCTTTTGAAACTTGGCAGGCCAGAAAGAATTGGCACGAGATTTTCAGGGTGCTAGACAGAAAAAATATGCAGCCGAGAATCCTTTATCCAGCAAGTCTGTCATTTAGAATAGAAGGAGAGATAAAGGTCTTCCCAAACAAACAAAAACTGAAGGAATTTGTCACCACTAAACCAGCCCTACAAGAGATCCTAAGGGGGACCCTGTGAGACAAAGTCCCAGAGACATCACTACAAGCATAAAACATACAGACATCACAATGACTCTAAACCCGTATCTTTCTATAATAACACTGAATGTAAATGGATTAAATGCGCCAACCAAAAGACATAGGGTATCAGAATGGATAAAAAAACAAGACCCATCTATTTGCTGTCTACAAGAGACTCATTTTAGACCTGAGGACACCTTTAGATTGAGAGTGAGGGGATGGAGAACTATTTATCATGCGACTGGAAGCCAAAAGAAAGCTGGAGTAGCCATACTTATATCAGACAAACTAGACTTTAAATTAAAGGCTGTAACAAGAGATGAAGAAGGACATTATATAATAGTTACAGGGTCTATCCATCAGGAAGAGCTAACAATTATAAATGTCTATGCACCGAATACCGGAGCCCCCAAATATATAAAACAATTACTCATAAACATAAGCAACCTTATTGATAAGAATGTGGTCATTGCAGGGGACTTTAATACACCACTTACAGAAATGGATAGATCATCTAGACACACGGTCAATAAAGAAACAAGGGCCCTGAATGAGACATTGGATCAGATGGACTTGACAGATATATTTAGAACTCTGCATCCCAAAGCAACAGAATATACTTTCTTCTCGAGTGCACATGGAACATTCTCCAAGATAGATCATATACTGGGTCACAAAACAGCCCTTCATAAGTTTACACGAATTGAAATTATACCATGCTTACTTTCAGACCACAATGCTATGAAGCTTGAAATCAACCACAGAAAAAAGTCTGGAAAACCTCCAAAAGCATGGAGGTTAAAGAACACCCTACTAACGAATGAGTGGGTCAACCAGGCAATTAGAGAAGAAATTAAAAAATATATGGAAACAAATGAAAATGAAAATACAACAATCCAAACGCTTTGGGACGCAGCAAAGGCAGTCCTGAGAGGAAAATACATTGCAATCCAGGCCTATCTCAAGAAACAAGAAAAATCCCAAATACAAAATCTAACAGCACACCTAAAGGAACTAGAAGCAGAACAGCAAAGGCAGCCTAAGCCCAGCAGAAGAAGAGAAATAATAAAGATCAGGGCAGAAATAAACAATATAGAAACTAAAAAAACTGTAGAGCAGATCAACGAAACCAAGAGTTGGTTTTTTGAAAAAATAAACAAAATTGACAAACCTCTAGCCAGGCTTCTCAAAAAGAAAAGGGAGATGACCCAAATAGATAAAATCATGAATGAAAATGGAATTATTACAACCAATCCCTCAGAGATACAAACAATTATCAGGGAATACTATGAAAAATTATATGCCAACAAACTGGACAACCTGGAAGAAATGGACAAATTCCTGAACAACCACACTCTTCCAAAACTCAATCAGGAGGAAATAGAAAGCTTGAACAGACCCATAACCAGCGAAGAAATTGAATCGGTTATCAAAAATCTCCCAACAAATAAGAGTCCAGGACCAGATGGCTTCCCAGGGGAGTTCTACCAGACGTTTAAAGCAGAGATAATACCTATCCTTCTCAAGCTATTCCAAGAAATAGAAAGGGAAGGAAAACTTCCAGACTCATTCTATGAAGCCAGTATTACTTTGATTCCTAAACCAGACAGAGACCCAGTAAAAAAAGAGAACTACAGGCCAATATCCCTGATGAATATGGATGCAAAAATTCTCAATAAGGTACTAGCAAATCGAATTCAACGGCATATAAAAAGAATTATTCACCATGATCAAGTGGGATTCATTCCTGGGATGCAGGGCTGGTTCAACATTCGCAAATCAATCAACGTGATACATCACATTAACAAAAAAAAAGAGAAGAACCATATGATCCTGTCAATCGATGCAGAAAAGGCCTTCGACAAAATCCAGCACCCTTTCTTAATAAAAACCCTTGAGAAAGTCGGGATAGAAGGAACATACTTAAAGATCATAAAAGCCATTTATGAAAAGCCCACAGCTAACATCATCCTCAACGGGGAAAAACTGAGAGCTTTTTCCCTGAGATCAGGAACACGACAAGGATGCCCACTCTCACCGCTGCTGTTTAACATAGTGCTGGAAGTTCTAGCATCAGCAATCAGACAACAAAAGGAAATCAAAGGCATCAAAATTGGCAAAGATGAAGTCAAGCTTTCGCTTTTTGCAGATGACATGATATTATACATGGAAAATCCGATAGACTCCACCAAAAGTCTGCTAGAACTGATACAGGAATTCAGCAAAGTGGCAGGATACAAAATCAATGTACAGAAATCAGTTGCATTCTTATACACTAACAATGAAGCAACAGAAAGACAAATAAAGAAACTGATCCCATTCACAATTGCACCAAGAAGCATAAAATACCTAGGAATAAATCTAACCAAAGATGTAAAGGATCTGTATGCTGAAAATTATAGAAAGCTTATGAAGGAAATTGAAGAAGATTTAAAGAAATGGAAAGACATTCCCTGCTCATGGATTGGAAAAATAAATATTGTCAAAATGTCAATACTACCCAAAGCTATCTACACATTCAATGCAATCCCAATCAAAATTGCACCAGCATTCTTCTCGAAACTAGAACAAGCAATCCTAAAATTCATATGGAACCACAAAAGGCCCCGAATAGCCAAAGGAATTTTGAAGAAGAAGACCAAAGCAGGAGGCATCACAATCCCAGACTTTAGCCTCTACTACAAAGCTGTCATCATCAAGACAGCATGGTATTGGCACCAAAACAGACACATAGACCAATGGAATAGAATAGAAACCCCAGAACTAGACCCACAAACGTATGGCCAACTCATCTTTGACAAAGCAGGAAAGAACATCCAATGGAAAAAAGACAGCCTCTTTAACAAATGGTGCTGGGAGAACTGGACAGCAACATGCAGAAGGTTGAAACTAGACCACTTTCTCACACCATTCACAAAAATAAACTCAAAATGGATAAAGGACCTAAATGTGAGACAGGAAACCATCAAAACCTTAGAGGAGAAAGCAGGAAAAGACCTCTCTGACCTCAGCCGTAGCAATCTCTTACTGGACACATCCCCAAAGGCAAGGGAATTAAAAGCAAAAGTGAATTACTGGGACCTTATGAAGATAAAAAGCTTCTGCACAGCCAAGGAAACAACCAACAAAACTAAAAGGCAACCAACGGAATGGGAAAAGATATTCGCAAATGACATATCGGACAAAGGGCTAGTATCCAAAATCTATAAAGAGCTCACCAAACTCCACACCCGAAAAACAAATAACCCAGTGAAGAAATGGGCAGAAAACATGAATAGACACTTCTCTAAAGAAGACATCCGGATGGCCAACAGGCACATGAAAAGATGTTCAGCGTCGCTCCTTATCAGGGAAATACAAATCAAAACCACACTCAGGTATCACCTCACGCCAGTCAGAGTGGCCAAAATGAACAAATCCGGAGACTATAGATGCTGGAGAGGATGTGGAGAAACGGGAACCCTCTTGCACTGTTGGTGGGAATGCAAATTGGTGCAGCCGCTCTGGAAAGCAGTGTGGAGGTTCCTCAGAAAATTAAAAATAGACCTACCCTATGACCCAGCAATAGCACTGCTAGGAATTTATCCAAGGGATACAGGAGCGCTGATGCATAGGGCCACGTGTACCCCAATGTTCATAGCAGCACTCTCCACAATAGCCAAATTATGGAAAGAGCCTAAATGTCCATCAACTGATGAATGGATAAAGAAATTGTGGTTTATATACACAATGGAATATTACGTGGCAATGAGAAAAAATGAAATATGGCCTTTCGTAGCAACGTGGATGGAACTGGAGAGTGTGATGCTAAGTGAAATAAGCCATACAGAGAAAGACAGATACCATATGGTTCCACTCTTATGTGGATCCTGAGAAACTTCACAGGAACCCATGGGGGAGGGGAAGGAAAAAAAAAAAAAAAAGAGGTTAGAATGGGAGAGAGCCAAAGCATAAGAGACTTAAAAACTGAGAACAAACTGAGGGTTGATGGGGGGTGGGAGGGAGGAGAGGGTGGGTGATGGGTATTGAGGAGGGCACCTTTTGGGATGAGCACTGGGTGTTGTATGGAAACCAATTTGTCAATAAATTTCATAAAAAAAAAAAAAAAACAAAAATAAATATTTAAAAAAAAAAAAAAGAGCATAAAAAAAAAAAAAAAAAAAAAAAAAAAAAAAAAAAAAAAAAAAAAAAAAAAAAAAAATAGAATAAACATTTAAGAAAAGAAAAGGATGAGAGCTTGGGGTTGAACCCTTGGGGTTGTACGGGGGTTAGGAACATTGACTACACACACTAGGGGTAACTGATACCCATCCTGTAAAACCTACAATGCTGAGGCCTGGGGGGAGAAGATTAAAGGAAATATCTTAAGAGGATAAGCTGAGATTTTTCTCTTGCTCATAACATTCAGTTCCAAAGATATAAGGCATAGGAAGATGCTGAGCTAATGAGCTGCTCCCAAGTTTGCATATTATACCACTTAAAGAGTCATCTTCTTCTATGTGAGTCTTATTTCTACAATTCCAGAAAGAAGATTCTAGTTGGTCCATCTCATCAGGCACCCATCCCTTAACTAACCAGCTGTGGTCCTTAAAGCAGGATCACATTATATCAGGAACAGCAGCTATCAATATGGCATCTGGAAGAGGCTCTTGAGTGAACAACTGAGTCCATTACTGTACCTACATGGCTTATAACCAAAGTGGTCTGCAGTGTTTCATAGGCACAAGTCTGAAGCATGCCCACAGCAAGCCTCACCACTCACCTGGTGAGCCCACATCTATATCTCAAGATGGCTTAATTTTCTCCTCCCAAATGCTCTAATGTTCATGAAATATTATACTGTTAATCTTCATGAGACTTGACACTTCATGACTTGTATCACCGTGATATTGCCGCTCGAACACAAATCCATAACCCAAATCCTTGAAATATAATTAAGTGGTTACTGAAGTCTCCCAAGAGCAGCTGGGAGGAGGAATGACATCATATAATACACATCAAAACTTTTAAAAATCCTCATTAGATAGTTCTCTTTTTCTTCCCCAAACCTCCCTCTTTTCTTTTAGTCCTTCTCCCACATCCACGGCTGTTTCTGTTCTTATTTTGGTTTTTCATTTATTTTTTTTCTATGCCCCGATTTATATGAATCACTCTGGCATTTTTGGGTATCTGTCATTTTTCTCCACGCCCTGCTCTGATCAGTATAACAGGCATAGGATAGCAGATGAGGAAGAGGAAAGCTGGAAATACTTTTGGCCTTACCAAATTTTGTCTTGCTGAAATCATTGCAGTTTTCCACAAAGAATGGGCCATCCCAGGAGGCACCCAGAGCTTCTTCCAGTTCTTGCCTCAACACCCACCCCCTCTTCCTTCCTGTCTTCTGCTGAGTAAAATTCTTTCCAAGGCCCTTGAGAGTCTTGCCTCTCTGTAAAGCCAGGGAATCAAATCCTGAACTCAAACATGCAACAGCAGGGTCCAGCTTCCTCCATTCAGGCAGCCACTGTGTCTCCTGTCAAATGTAGACTAGCTACAATTGTGTTCACCTGTGAATAATAGAAAACCCAATTTACGGTGGCTTAAATCAATAGGGGCTTTGTTTTCTCCAAGAACAAGAAGTATGACCTGAGGGAGCTGCTGGTGTTGATTCCAAAGCAGCTTGACTCATCAAACGGTGATCCCAGAATATAGGAATGGAGTAGGGGGTGGGGACCGAAAGCCGGTGCAAGGGAGCGTGCTCTAGTTGCATGACTAGGGCCTGTCCCTACTGGGACCCCTTGAAGATATCTGAACATTCTAACTCAGAACTGTCCAACCAGCAGGTGAAAGAAAGGCGCATTTACCCGTCAGTCCCCACCTACCCACACTCGGTGGGTGGGATCAGTACTTCCAGCTGCTGAGAGGGCTCCTGCAGGCCCTCATTCACGCCTCACAGAGGCCTGCAAGCCGCAAGCAAGAGGACCTCAGGGTAGTTTAGGGAACGTGCTGTCCCGGGAGTTATACTTGCGGGGAGCTGCAAGCACTGGCTGGAGTAAAAGGTAGGCTATGATGGTGTGATGTGGGACCCAAGACGTGCCTCATGCAGCTCAGAATCTTCTGAACTTGAGATTTTTACACGCTTCTTTAAATCTGGGAAATTCTCCGTCATCCCCTCCATGTATTCTCTCCTTCTGGGATCGCTTCTGTACCAGGGTGGTTTATCGTGTCCTCCACAATGCTTCATTTTATTTTATAGATTCTATTTCCTTATTCCTTTCCAATTCCTTCAAACAAGCTCTGTACCCCAATCTCCTTGTACACTACTTCTTTTTTTTAATCTATGTCCAATTCGTCATTTGATTCATTTACGCTATTTATTTAAACTAGTATATTTTCCTATTCAGTATCTCCAATTGGTTACGTGTAACTGTGTATTTGTTCTTCTTTTCTTCAATATCTTCCTTCACCTTTGAGAATATTTGATGCGTCTTTATTTTAAACCCCTTAATTTATCCAGTCCATCAAGTATGTTTCATCTGGGATAATTTCTCCACTTGGGGTTTTCCTTTTTATTCTCCTCAGCAGTCTCTGTGTTTTTCCTGAGAGCGCTTATTCTGAGAGCATTCATTTCCTTGGTGGATAAAGAATCTCTGGGAAGAGGGGTAGAAGCCAGGACCTCAGTCTGTACCCTTTCCAGAGAGCCTTAGGGCTGGGAATGCCTAAATGTTACTCTCTGGACACAGTCACTTTTTGTTTAGCATGCCTTCCTTCTCAAACAGGTGACCCTGCCCCTGGGGTCTCTCCCTTCACCATGGAAGCTTCTGTGTGGAGGGTTGTTAATGAGGCAACGCATACAGCTGGCCAGATGGCCTGACTATTTGGTTATCAGCTCCCCACCCCAGCTGATTGTCACATCACCAGGTGTTCTCAATCCCAGCTACAAGACTGAAAGGGGTAGATACAGCATTGCTCTCTGAACCTAGGTCCTCCTCATGGAGTCCAGCCTTTTCTCCATATTGGGTCAACATTTTCACACACATGTTGTGATCCAGCTTCCTTCTGGCTCCCAGGGGCTTTCTTCCAGTTTTTATGTTAACTCTGGGTTCAATATCCCCCTCCCCATTTCTGTGCATCTCCAGAGTCGGGTTCCAGAGTGGCAATGAGCAGCCTGGGTTAGTTCCTGTTCTAACAGGTCTGTAAGGAAGGGAAGATCATGCATTACTGGAGTTCTTTTATGAAAACTCCTTAGCACAAATAAGGTGGTTATGTGTGTGACTCCATTTCCCCAAATCTTGTGCGGTCACAGATTTATTGTCATATCTGTCTCCCACCTACGAATATCTAGAGTTTAGCCCCTGACCAGTTTGTGATCAATCCTGGGAAATACCTGTGACTAGGTAAAGACGACTCTGGCTGGCCCCTTGGTCATCAGTGACCAGGCTCTTGCTAGTATGAATCTGATAACAGCAAACTGAGTTCTATTCTAGTTCCCAAGTTTAATCCAAGAGCTATAGCCAAACTCTATCATTTGATCTTGTTTTCCTGATGGTTGCCACAGTCACTTCATTCTCTTTCTTCCCTCACATGAGCTCCACCAACAGTGAAAATTCAGGTCATTTCACCAATTGGTGGTGAAGTCTAAGCTTGACTAGAAACTCTTTGCTGTAAATCACTACCCACTGGCCTGAACTGAGTGTCTCAGTTCCTATAGATCCTATAAGCTGTGCTCCATCATACCTTTCCAGGGGACCATCTGCCAGAGGCCTTGAAATACAAACATGAAAGTAGGACCTTTCTCTCCCTATCCTGTTTATCAATGACAAAAAGACAACAAAGCAAACAAAAAAACCTTCAACATAGGAATCTCCTCAACTCTTCAACTTGATATGTATATTTTGCAGGACTCTTAAACTGCCAATAACCAAAATTGAGGTCTAGAAAGTCTTACTCTATACCCACATCCTAATGACAAATCATACAGGCTACATTTAATTTCTGGCATTGATCTATTTTGAGGTTCTGCCTTTCCAATGCCATTTTAATGCATGATTACCTGGAACTTGGTCTGATACTCCTTGCAGATTTTTCTCATTTCTGGTAGGATGTAGCTAGCCTTCACCAGTGGTTTCAAAGTCTGCTTGATTCTTTGCCTTACCAAAAGACCTCAGAGGGTGCAGTCTCATTTAATGGAATCAGAGACACCAATCCTAACATGTCTACTACAAACTTCTCTGCTTCCTAAAATGGCTCAATTTTGTTAAGACATAAGGTGTCTGTCTTAGTTCACGCTACTATAACAACTTACTATACACTGTGTGGCTTCAACAGCAGACATTTATTTCTCACCGTTCTAGAGGCTGGAAGTCCAAGATTAAGGTGCCATTGTGGTCAGTTCCTGGTAAGGACACTTCTTCCTGGTTTGCAGATGGCTGCTTTCTTGCTGTGTCTCCACATCACACAGATTGCACAGAGATAGAGGAAGCAAGCCCTCGCCAGTCTCTTCCTATAAGAGCACTAATCCCATCATGAAAGTTTCACCTTTGTGACCTAATTATCTCCCAAAGGTCTCATCTCCCATTGGAGATTAAGGTTTCAATATATGAATTTTGGAAGGACACAAACATTCAGTCCCTAGCAGTGTCTTTGAAGTCTGGATTAAAAAAAAAAACAAACAAAACAGCCTATCATTTCTAAAATCATCTTCTCAACCCCTCCTAATTAAGGGAACTCATATGCCACCATCTGCATGTGGCAGTTCCCATGATTTATCCAGCCTCAGCACATATTGGCAACTCTGATCCCAGAGAACTCTCCATCGTTATCTCTGATTTGGGGATGATACTTCAAGAACCATCACAGCTTGGGCCAAATTGACCCTCCACTCGTTTGCTTCACATTTTCAACAGCTGAACAATGATGAAAGTATTCTTTGGCTGACTTCTGGCATAATGATTTTATGCAAGGTGCAGCAATGCATTATTCTTTGGGTCCCAAATACAAGGCATTTGCTCCCAAATGTAAGCTGAATTAAACCAGATTGCCATGTGCCTACTGCAAAGTCTGACCCGATATGGTGACTCACCCAAGAGAAACAGGTGTGTCTCCCCAAATATCTTAATGAAAAAATATTTGCCTATTTTACCAGAAGCTCTTTAGATATGGAGTGGAGGGTTTTGCACAGTGTTCCATAGAGCTGAACTTTCTAGAAATCTTCTCATAGGGCCCTTGAGCTAAACCGCACAGCACAGGATCCTCCTTAGAAAGGGGGGTTTGGAAAAAAATGAATGTTCCTACTTTAGGATTGATGTCTCTGAAACCATGGAATTCAAAAAACTCTCTGCTCTATTCTCTCATAGTATTCAGAACTACTGAGTTTAAGTTGTAAAGATGTCCGTCTTACCAGTGTAATGGCTGAAAGTTCTACTTCTTGAATGCCTCTTTCTTGCTAGCTTCCTTCAGTAACAAGTGGAGAATAATGGAAATAGTCTCAGGGGTGGCATGACAGAAACAACTAATTTCTAATGTCATTTTTAAGTGCATTGTATGAACTTACATCTCTCAAACACCGATGTCTATGTTACTTATAGGGTGACCAATCATCCCAGTTTTGACTAGGATTGAGAGGTTTCCTGGGATGTAGGATGTTCAGTGCTGAAGCCTAGAAAATCTGCAGCAAACTCAGAGGAATCGGTCACCCTAGTTGCAAGCCCACTGAAATATTGCTAAGCTAAATGTCTCGACTAACACATCATGTTTTTGATGGCCATGCTGCACCAAGGAGCATGTACCACAATTCTTTTCAGAACTCCTCCAGCCCTATATCCTGTCCTGATCTTTACCTATCCACATCATCTTTTCCTCATCTTTTGGGTATGTGTCAACACTCCCTAGAGTTAATTGTGCTACATCCTGTATTCCAGATAATGCCAGAAATTGATGTAGGTTTTAGGTTTTGGCTGCAAGGGACTGGTTGTGAAACATACATATTTATAATTGAGAGGAAAGTGGTAGAGAGAAGAATCCTACCTCCTTTGGCTGGTTTGTGGAGTGAGCTCAGCCCTACACATCCAGATATGAGGTAATTAGAAATAATGAGCCCCTGGGATTACCCAGAAGTCTTCTAGGGGATACAGAGTGTGCCCAAGTCATGCTGGCTATGAAGGCTAGAACTCATTATGGATAAAAGAGGGAGAATTAGATAAAACTAATTCATGGGCATATGTCCAAAGATTGTTTAAAAACATGGTAGTGGTGCCACATAAATAATATACGGATCCCACAAAG
Source organism: Prionailurus viverrinus (assembly GCF_022837055.1). Classification (NCBI taxonomy): domain Eukaryota; kingdom Metazoa; phylum Chordata; class Mammalia; order Carnivora; family Felidae; genus Prionailurus; species Prionailurus viverrinus. The sequence goes on along the minus strand of NC_062564.1, from coordinate 59,980,503 downwards.
TCATGCCAACATTGTGAAAAGAAACCTCAGTAGTACAGCACCAATCCAGCTGCCCTGAAAACCTAACAGTGTTACTCTTCTGGTTTGTAGCTGGGAATTCATTTAAAAGCTGGAGAACTGGGTTTCGGCTGTTCTTTTTCTGCCCAAGTAATGTCACAAGTAATGTCCATCAGATGTAACTCTGTCTATGTGGATGACGCCTTTACTTTCGTGGAGAAACTCCAGTCTCGAGAAGAAAGTGCAAAGTCTCTACCTCTTGGCTTGGTTTCTGCCTCTTGTTGTCTTTATTTTTATTTTTTTCTATCATCTGAGTGCTACATTGGTCTTAATCGTCTTTTCTTAAAAGTCCTGGACTTTACTATTATTAAAAAAGACGTGTACTTTGTTACTCATATTTAAAAAGTAGTAGTAGTCATAAATTAACAGGAGACCCATGCTGCACTTGGGGAGCTCTGCAGGCCCCCCAAAACAGCCCTCAAACCAAGAGAGAAAGCAGCTTCCCTGGCTGGCTGCTAGGTGGTTTTTGGCAAAGATTTCCTCTCTGGAAATTGCTCATATGTGTATCATACATGTTTGAAATAGTTTTCTCCAATTTGGAAAACCATAAAGCAGCAATAAACAAATGGAATTCTGGTGAAAAATCCTTTATAAATATTGTGCATGCTTTTACAAGTGTTGATTCAATGGTCTCATTTTGCCTTTGCTTTTGAATAGCGAACTCTCATTGCTCATCTACACGTCCAGATGTGGTTGGGTCCCTAAGCTGTCCACTAACTTGGGTATATTTTTCACCATTAATTATTTTGTTAAAAAATTCATAAGAACCTAGTGCTGAAAAAGGAACCAAAAGTACAATGAAATGAAATCAACCCGAGTAACAAAGGACACTCTTGTTTCTAAAACGTGTGTTCATCCACAGCTCTGCAGGGTTAACCACATCAGTGTGGGACACTGCCATTTCCATGAGCTGTCCAAAACTGCATACATGAATAACAACCAAAGCAGCAATGTTGTCAATAGGCTGTGGGTCTTTAAAATACAATGGCAGCAAGATATCTCAAAGTGACAGATGGCTGGAGCCAAGAAGCGCTAATGCAGGGATTTAAGAAGTTGGTGGATTAGGGTCACATGATTCAAGGAATAGACTAAGAGAATGAATGGCTCATATTTCTTGCAATGTACCTTTTGGATATTTTTGCCCTCATTCCTAAGGAATGAGTTAAAATAAAAAGTTAAATAAATAAGTTAAAAATAAAAAGTAAATAAAAAAGTAAAAAATAAATAAGTTAAAAAAAAAACAAACTTTGATAAGACAATACTTTTAAAACTCCATATAAAACACGCTTCAGTTTCACACGCCTTCTGTCCAGTCATGGAAATTCATGTGTGATTAAAAAAAAAAAAAGCTACTTTGTGATCTATACCTCAAACGGCTTGGGTACTGAACAAAGGAAAAATGATTGATCTTCATTGCCACTTATCCACACATACTTTTGGTAATCATGAAGACGTTCTTCTTACTGCTTCACAAAAAAAAACAAAAAAACAAAACAAAACAAAAAAACAAAAAAACAAGAACAAAAAAAGCAGAAATTGGGGTCTGAGTGTTAGTTTCTGGCCCAAGTGTATTTAGTGGCAGAAAAAATTCTTAAATATTAACATTACATTTCAACAAGGCAGGAGAAGACTGGATTTACATTCCTTCTTGGGTTAGGTTTTGTTTTTTATATTATACACTCTCTTTAGATAATCAAACACACGTGTAGCCACACCTTGCCACTTCAGGAGGGATAGATTGGATGCGAGGCAATGGCAGGGATCCTCAAAGGCGAATCTCAGAGGTGTCTGAGATGACACCTGAAAGCCCACTCCGCTGCATCCCTCGCCAAAGGGGTGCTCGTGATTCTTCTCACATTGTCTTTGAGGTGTCAGTCACCAAAGCAATGAATGTCAACTGTTCTCAATCCCACCAGTGACTTGCTCTGAAAAACGTACCAGCAGGAACCTATAGTTTCAAATAATCACTGCTTTGTGGTCAAACAGGGGAAGAATATCCCAGTCAATTTATGAGGTCTTTGCCTTCAAATTCTGGATGAAAAGACTTTGTTCTAGCTAGCTGAGGAAGGTTATTTATGATGTGATTGTTAAGGAAGGAATGATAATGTTACCATTTTTTCCTCAAAAAAAATTTGTTTAAGAGGTCTTGGGTTTTCATGACTGCCACAGTATTTTTTGCCTACTCTTTATATACTGCTTTTGGCTGTGAGAGTAACCTGGGTCATGTTTCAAGGAGTCAACCTTAATTTTGTGACCAAAGAATCTGTAACCATAGATATCTTGCCTTCATTTTGTATACTCCCCAGCCTGTCTTCTTTCTAACTTGTTTGGTTTTAAATCCTGTGGAGAAAGGATTCTAATAGCTGCATGCCATCTTTTGACATGGTTATTAAACGTTTTCTCATTTCAGGCCGTAAGGATAAGGCCTTATCTACATTAGATCGTTTCCAAAAAATGAATCCGAAATTTGAAAAATATCCTAAATTAATTCAGAGCAGGGTAGTTCATAGAATTAAAAGAATATTTTATGGAGGCATCTGGGTGGCTCAGTCAGTTACGTGCCAGATTCTTGATTTCGGCTCAGGTCACAATCTCGCGGTAAGTGAGATTGAGCCCTGTGCTGGGCTTTGTGCGGACAGCGTGTAGCCTGCTTGGGATTCCCTCTCTCTGCCCCTCCCCTGCTCACATGCATGCATACACTCTCTCTCTCTTTCAATCTCTCTCTCTCTCAAAATAAATAAAATAACATTTTTTAAAAACTAAAATAAAAATACAAAAATAATTTGTTGGTTTCGCCCCCTTACAAAAGAAAATTTACTTGCATTTCTTTCAGCTTGGAAACTTCACTGCAGCTACTAGAGAAGCAGGTTAGATACTGTATATCATTTAACTACAGGAGAAACAAATGGGGTTTATTTTTTTAACCGAGTTCACCAGATTACATCATACCATACCATCTCTGTTCCTGGTTTCTGATTGAACCCCATATGATATTTCTCAAGAGGCAGGTGCATCCCTAACCCTTTGCAACAGAACACCTATGCACATATGGGGGTGGGGGGAGGGGAAGAAGGAAAGAGAAGGGAGAGAGAATCTTAAGCAGGCTCCATGCCCAGTGTGGAGCCTGATGTGGGGCTCCATCACATGACCATGAGATCATGACCTGAGCCAAAACCAAGAATGGACACTTAACCAACTAAGCTGCCCAGGCACCCCTTTCCTACCAGAATCTTTAACGGTGGCTCCAAGAATCTGACTTTTTAACAAGCTTTCAGGTGATTCTTAAGTCCCTAAGTTTGGGGAATGACGGCCGTGGGAGACAGTGGCAGGATACCTTGTTGTTTACCCCAGGATTCCTCAAATAATAGCCTGTGTCTTACCAAGGTGTATGGCATCCTGACCACTAGATGTGGCAGTTAAGACCAGACCACCATGAGGATGTAAGCAGAAGTGTTGTGGGCACCTTGAAAGACAGCTGACACAGGCCCCTACTGCTTCTTCCTTCTTCCTGGCTGGAAGGGGGACGCAATGGTGGTGCACCAGCAGCCACCCTTAGAAATGAGGTCATATGCTAATAAGGGCAAATTAGCAGAGGAGAAGGAAGCTTGAGTCCCTGACAATCATGAGCAGATGATCATGAGTTCCCAAGCATGCTAACTTTACATCTCTTTTACACGATGTCCTCTTTAATCGCTCATTTTTGTGTTTCATTTTGTTTTTAGTCATGGGGTGGGGTAGGATAGATGTTGTATGAAGCTGAACCTAATCCTAAGTGATAAACACACCAAGAAAAATAGTCTTCTTTCCCCTAAACAGTCCTGGAGCCTGCCCATTACCAATAAACGAATTTCTTTTTTTTTTAAGTATACTTATTTATTTTGAGAGAGAGTGAGAGCAGGACAGGGGCAGAGAGAGAAAGAGAGGGAGAGAGAGAGAGAATTCGAGGCAGGCTCTGCACTGTCAGTGCAGAGCCCAATGTGGGGCTAGAACCCAAAAACCGTGAAATCATGACCTGAGCCAAAGTTGGATGCTTACCAGACTGAGCCACCCAGGTGTCCCTAATAAGCTGATTTCTTATAAGCAAGCACCTGTTGTGAGAGGTTTGGCGATGGATTCCCCCACTTGGGACACACAGTTTTAGCAGCTCCTGGGTCACAGAGAAGAAACAGGGGCTGATCAAAAGTTGAGGCAGGGGTAGGGTGCTCCACAACCTTGTGAAAACCATAGGAGTCCAGAAAGAGTACAATGAAGTCAAAGAGCAAAGCCTACAGGTTGAGTCAGACTCCCTGGGTCGGGTCCTGGCCCCTCAGTAATTTTCCATGTACTCGTCAACAAGGTATCCAATTCCTTCAGACTGCATGTCCTGTACTATAAAATGAGGACAGGGGCGCCTGGGTGGTTAAGCATCTGACTCTTGATTGCGGCTCAGGTCATGATCTCGCAGTTTGTGAAATTGAGCCCTGTGTCGGGCTCTGTGCTGATGACACAGAGCCTGCTTAGGATTCTCTCTCCCTCTCTCTCTGCCCCTCCCCAACTCTCTCGCTCTCTCTGAAAATAAATAAATAAACATTTTTTTTATTTTAAAATGAAGACACTTATAAAACCAACTTGACAATGTGATAATGACAAGTAGATGACACAAAATATCAGTAGTAATTTCTCCAAGTAAATAACTATTGTGGTTGTTATTTTTGAAATAGTAAGAAGAAAACTGAAACATCAGGAAACATAGTTAGGAAGTTCCTTCTACCACCTCCCTCACAGCCTGACTTTTCTTCAAACTTGCAAAATAGATACTGTAAGGGGTTGAGTTTTAGAGGGAGAAAGAGATGTTTAAATAAGATTTTGAATTTCCTACTATTGCAATGCAAATAAATGACCAGTAAAGTTCTGTGTTGCTCTCAGGGAAGAAAATAAAGTGACTCTAATGAGAACAGGGAAGGGAAATGAGAGGCAGCTATAAAAAGTGATGTGAGGGGCATCCGGGTGGCTCAGTCACTTACGTTTGACTCTTAAACTCAGCTCAGCTCATGATCTTGCGATTCATGGGTTCAAGCCCCACATCAGATTCTGCACTCTGCGCTGATGGTCTGGAGCCTGCTTGGGATTCTGTCTCTCCTTCTTTCTGCACCTCCCCTGCTTGTGTGCTCGCTCTGTCTCTCTCTCTCGAAATAAACAAAATTTAAAAAAAAAGGGGGGATGTGAGCACTCCACTTATTTGACAGGCTGGATGGTCTCAACCAAGTCACTTATATTCCTAGCCTCAGTTTCCTTTTCTGTAGGATGATGATCACTATAGCTACATCGCAGGATAATTGAGATGAGCAATGAAACAACCATGTAAATGGGCCTTGTAAATTACAAAGAATGGTGGGTACGTATGGTCTTATTACATATTTAGACTCCACGCTGCATTCCCAGGGGTGACAGGAACTCTCCAAAGCCTAAGTCTTCTCTGTGCAAACTAACCTGTGCTTCTGACATAGGTTATCGACAGAGACTTTGGGCATCTCCAGCTGCTAGCTTTCCAAGGCTGTACTGGCCATACTCTTACAGGTAACCTACCAGAATAAAATGTAACTACATCTCTGAAATTTTTCAGTGACACACGCACCTTAGTCACTATTTTATTCCTTTTCTGGCACAGGGAGAGTTCTGAAAGGCCAGCCATATTCAAATAATAGGAAGAGATACAGAAATCTCTTCTGAATATGATGGGAGTACATGACAGGGGGTTTACTGTATCGTGATCTGAAGCTCTTAACATCAGGGATCAAACACACTACCTGTCACCTTTGCCTAGCCAAGAGAATGAGCTCTTTCCTCCAAGGTAATACTGGCTGCTATGAAATATGTATTTGCTTATTCATGAGCTTTACTCCTGCTTCATTCCCCAGTTGCATTATTTGGTAGGTCTCTATAAATTCTTGTACACCTTTTTCCCCACACAATGTGTTATCTCAGATTCATTTTTAGGTTTCTAAAGGCAAGAGTAATTTGTATCATGCTTTTAGTTCAACATCCAGCATATCTGGATGTTTGGTGCACTATGTGCAGTTTTTAATAAGGTGCATGTCCAGCCATGACCAGGCCCTGACTGCTTCTTCCTTTTTGAGCTTCTGATATGTGCCATGTCTCCACTGGGTACTGAGCTATGGATAAGAACATGCTCACGAACCACCCTTCTGCAGGAAAGTCAGTTTAAACAAAGACGCAAAGTATCTTTGATAAGTGGTGGGAAAGCAAAGTCTAATGATGGAGGAAGACCTTCCGAAGAGATAGATGACTTAAGAACTAAGACCTGAAGGATGCATAGAAACTGGATCAAAGGCCATAAGTATGAAAGCAGTCAGTATGGACCAGGAGCTGAAGGAAAACCAGCAGACTGTAATGCAGATGGGAGATGGAGCGGTTGGAGAAGTAGGCAGCAGCCACATCACCCATGGCCTTAAATGACTTCAATGTCACTTAAATGACTTTTGTTTTTAATGTAATCAAAACGGGCAGCCACTTAGTTGTTTTAAACAAGGAAATGACCTACCCCCATCTGCATGTTAAGGTGGTGATACTGGCTGGGGCGCCTGGGTCTGACTCTTGATTTTGACTCAGGTCATGATCCCAGGGTCATGGGATTGAACCCTGAGTCGGAGCCTGTTTGTGATTCTTTCTCTCTCTCTCTCTCTTCCTCTGCCTCCCTCCCCGCTCATGCTTTCTCTCTAAAAATTAATTAATTAATTAATTAATGAAAATAAATTTAAAAATTCTTAAGTATATTTAAAAAAAATGATGGCGATACTGGCTGTTGTGGGGATAACCAAATAGGAGGCTCTTCAGTTGGACTGAAAGAACTGGACTGGAAAGAACTGTGGCTCAGACTGGGCTGCCAATAGAGCTGGAGAAATTTGGGGTCTGCCATTTCTCACATGGTAGTGGGAGATCTTCCAGTGAGTAGAACCATCTCGATCTATGGTGCTTAAAAGTGAGGGATGAGAATGACTAAGGGAAGAGTATTTATAACAAGCTCCAGGGTTCTTACACATACAATCAGTCTGATTAAGTTGAACTGACACTTCTGAATCTCCTATGGCTAGTGGATGTCTTAAAAGAATAACAACAACAGCAAAGCACAGAATCCACCAGTCTGGGGCCATGCCAGGTCTTATCTTCTGCAAGCTTTCAAGAACATTGGATGTAATTGTGACCAAACTTAGTCTTAAACAAAAATATGGTGCTTCGTTATGAAAAGTATAGTTCTCCTAAACAATGGGCAGTAGAGTGTGTATTTGAAGCTTTCCCAGTGGTAAGGATGAATTTGTGCAAATCCATCCACACATTTTCCTGACTCTAGAACAAAATTAACTGAATCTAAGACATAAACCACCCAAGCTCCATGCTAACAATGTAGTCAATAGACTTAATGCTACAATATTTCTTTTTTATGCTGATGGCAGTTCCAAAAAATGTCCTTCGATGTGCCAAAATTCAGCGAACCCAACCCGAAAGATGTTTAAATTATACTGCTCAATGCAAAAAGTAAGCCACAGTGTAATAAAGAGAGTATAATGTTATACCATGGTTGGATTTGCATTTGCTAGATCACTTTGGGGGCCATGGGGAGGCCAGCCTAGGGAGACAGCCTGGGACAAGAAACACCACACCCGGGCTCTGTAGTCTGTTCCTGCACACCCTGACTTTCTCCCATCTTGGAAAGAGGCGACAACATGTTTGCCAGCAGAAGAGTGCAGACTTCAGATGCAGACCCTGACTAAACTCCTGACTAAACTGTCCTCATAGAACATCTGACAGAATTAAATGGCATAGTGTTTACAAAACCTGCAGACGGTGAGAACTCAACAAACTTCTACCTCTCTTTGAATAAAGTGATAGAATACTGTAGACCAGCAATTCTCAAAGTAGGTTTTGATGTTCATTTCTGTGAAATCACTGAGCATTCTGATTTAAAATACAAATCCTTGGGGTGCCTGGGTGGCTGAGTTGGTTAAATGTCGGACTTCAACTCAGGTCATGATCTCATGGTTTGTGAGACTGAGCCCTACATCTGGTTCTCTGCTGTCAGTGCTAAGCCCACTTTGGATCCTCTGTCTTCCACTCTCTGCCCCTCTCGCTCTCTCTAAAAATAAATAAACATTTAAAAAATTAATAAATAAAATATAATACAAATCCCTGGTCCATGCCCTCAACCTCTGAATTCAAGTGGTCGAGCCAGGAATCTGCATTTGTTCAAGACCCATTTGATTCTGATCCACAGTACTTGAGAACCACATTCCAGACTAGCATATACGAGCATATTTAGTTTTATTGCGCTTTGCTTTACTGCACTTTTGCAGATATTGCGTTTCTCACAGATTTGAGTTTTGTGGCAATCCTGTGTTGAGCAAGTCTGTGGACGCCATTTTCCCCATTTGTCCTCTTTGTGTTTCTGTGTCACATTCTGATAATTCTTGCAATATTTCAAAGTGCTTTCATTATTATTTGACTTGCTGCAATCTCATGATAAAACTATAATGGATGAGGAGTTATTTCTTATGGATGAGGAAAGGAAGTGTTTTCTTGAGATGGAATCCATTCCTGGTGAAGATGCTGTGAGGATTGTTGAAATGATGACAAAGGATTTAGACTGTCACATGAACTTAATTGATAAAGCAGTGGCAGGGTTTGAGAGGACTGACTCCAGGTTTTAAAGACATTCTACTGTGGGTAAAATGCTATCCAAAAGCATTGCATGCTACAGAGAAGTCTTGTGAAAGGAAGTGTCAATCAGTGTGGCAAACTTCACTGCTAACTTACTTTAATAAGAAGCTACAGGGGTGCCTGGGTGACTCCGTCAGTTGAGCATCTGACTTCAGCTCAGGTCATGATCTCACGGCTTGTCCCTCTCTCGCTCTGCCCCTCACCCACTCATGCGCTGTCTCTCTCTCTCTCTCACGCGCGCGCTCTCTCTCTCAAGAATAAATAAAACATTAAAAAAGAAATTAAAAAAAAAGAGGCCTACAGCCACCTCAACCTTCAGTAACCACCACCCTGATCAGTCAGTCATTAGCCATCAACATGGAGGCAAGACCCTCCACCAACAAGAAGATTATAACTTGCTAAAAGCTCAGATAATGGTGAGCTTTTTTTTTGCAATAAGAATTTTTAAATTAAGGTATGTATACTGGTTTTTTAGACATAATGCTATTGCACACTTATTAGACTACAGTATAATGGAAACATAAATTTTACAGGCACTAGGAAACCAGAAATTTCATTTGACTTGTTCTATTGTGGTATTCACTTCTTTGCAATGGTCTGGAACTGAACCCGAGGTATGCCTATACATACTTAATTGTTCTGCAGCTGTTTCAGATGCATATGGGTTTGTTTTGTTGTACTTTTTCCCTCTTCCCCAGCCATTGATAAACCTCTGAAAGTTCAGCCCTGGGCCTTCCATCACATAATCCAGCAGAAGCTGGGTTCAATAAACACTTGGTTTATCTAACGGCATGCAAATCGCATTGTTATGGGAAACTTCTCTCATCACTACCCAAATTTTTCAAGACTTACAGTTTATTCACTGTTGTAACTGTCCTATAAATCCTCATCTAAAGTTCATTTCTGGGGGTGGGGGGCGCCTGAGTGGCTCAGTCGGTTAAGCATCCCACTTGGGCTCAGGTCACGATCTCATGGCTTGTGAGTTTGAGCCCTGCATTGGGCTCTGTGCTGACAGCTCAGAGCCTGGAGCCTGTTTCAGATTCTGTGTCTCCTCTCTCTGCCCCTCACCCACTCATGCTCTGTCTCTCTCTTTCTCGAAAATAAACATTAAAAAATTTTTTTTTAAATAAATAAAGTTCATTTCTGGGGCAAGGGAGAAAACTCCTAGCCTCCAGGAAGAGAGCTGTGGAATCCCACCTGGCAACAAGGACACAACACAAATCAGAATGAGAGAGGCAGGGAGACCTGACTGCTATTTTCAACTCCTTAGCCTTCCAGCCTCTACCCTCCACCCCAGGCTTGATGTTTCGGTACTAGAAGTTTTTCTTATTCACTCACTCTATCCTTTGCTGTTTTTATCTGGAACTCAGGTTCCCAATTTTAGCATTATGCAAAGACTGTGTTTATGCACAAGTCCCTGTCCCAAGTATATAAGAATCCCACGACAAATGGTGAAAGGCATGGCTCTTTTGCCACTTGCCCCCCTCTCTCGGCAAGTGTGACCCAAGAGGTCCATCATTTCGTTAGGTGGCAGATGAGGTGCCTGGACTGTGAACTGCAGTGACCTACGACCCACCTTTGCTTTTCAGAAGCTTATCATCTTGAATTTATGTAGGGATGAGATGCTGCGTAAATCTGCCATGAAAGCCTTGTACAGGCAAAAGAGGGTGATTCTTCAGGTCTGTGAGCACATGCTTTATCCGTTTGACTTCTATGGGCACCCTACGGCTTTTATTTGGGCCAAAACATAGAAGCCAAGCTTTCATTGTAAACAGATGGTGCTGCTAATAAGGAAAGTTAAAAATTCTTTCAGTCATTCTCCGACACAAGAAACCTGAAGAGATTCTGCTTTAAAATCTCACTAAACTATCAAACACTCCCTCTCCCCATACTCCATAGGCTCGAGGTCACAACATACACCCCTTGCAAACAGACAAAACCTGGTCTCCATTCTTTCCTTTTCCCCCTACTTCCCCATCCTCTCCCCATGCCAAATTCTACATTCCTTTGGTGTGGATACTATAAATATAAAGTGAACAAACTCAATCCCAAATCACGAGGGGGCTTTTCTTTGCATGACCACAACATAAGCATTTGTCCATCATTTTGGGATTTTTATGAAGCCTCTAAGAATGTTCAGAATTCCAGTCTTGCTCAAACAATGTCTCGCTAGTCAGCAGGATTCAGACGTTGAAACTTAGGACAACTCGGGAATTTCTGGTTAGAAGAAAACATAATCCCAAAATGTCTCAATGTGAAAGATTTTCTTGTCTCTTCCTCCTTTACCCTTTCTCTTTCAGTCCAGAAAAAGAAATGTGGAAATTCTTATGTTTCCTTTAACATGAGGCAATTTGAATTTGATTGTAATCTCCCTGTCCCTAACCCCGAAAGAGAAGCAGCATTATTGTGCTGTGTTGGGTCTTTACTTAAATTTCTCCATCAGATAGCATCTTGTTACATAAATACTTTATGCTTTTAAATCTGAATATCATTGATAACAATCGCCTGCTAGATCATACTTCTGGGGCTTAAGTCTGAAAATGAATCATCCAGACCCCTGAGGTGTTCTTGGTGAGTGTTCTGGAGGAAGGGGACACCAGAGGTTTTTATCCAGTCACCTGTGCCTTGGGGAAGGACCACACTCAAACTGTTCGAAAGAGATTTTTTTTGGAAAGAGATATTTTTAAAATTTCCCAAGGAAGGTAGATTCCATGAGCTCCTTAAGTAAACTGTCCAGTGTTGCAACAATGTTAGCATTTTCAGAAGAGAATTAAATCTATTGTCACTTATCATTAATTTGAAACTTTGTCGTTTGGGCACCAGAAAACATCCCTGCCCCTATCAAGGTCTTTCTGCAGTGTATCTGAAAGCTGAATCGTCTATTTGTATGAGAAATGATGAGGAAATTAAATTTTGAGAAATCTCGTCTCAGTATCTCTGTTTAATAAAGATACCTGTTCTTCCAAACTCAGTATTATTAGGAATATCAAAAGAAATCATGTGTCAGGCTGCCCAAGTAAGGTATTATTTGTATCACCACCAAAAAATAATCATTCTAAACTGAATCTGGAAATAATTATTCAAGTTTACTCTATTATAGAAATAATATGAACTCCTAAAAAATTACTGTGAATATAAGCTTATATTAATGGATGCAAACTTTATGTCTATGAACTAGCATGTAAATACTTCTCTAAGCAAACTAGGTATGGGGATCACCCAAAGCCCCCAGAAGGAAATTCTCTCCCTGAAGATGAGGGACTCACTTGAAGAACAGAACCCAGAAGCTATACGATGTTTTATAATGCCTGGTGCAGGTACCGGACGAGCAAGAAGGGAGGCAGTAGACTGCATCACGGAATGGAACCCTATACATAAGGTACTCGGGTAGCTCAAAGTGATTCAGAAAGTAGGAGTGTGAAAGATTGAGAAAAGACACCCCAGGCAACGGGAACTGCAAATAAAGTAAGGTTATGACCCTAGTAGCAGATAAGGTGGAATCTGAGCCAGAAAATGAGTAAGAAAATGGGCACTTTGTAATGCTAAGCAAAAAAAAACTTGAAATGAAGCTGTAACAATTATGAATATATAGTCATCGAAAAATATCGAAGCCATCTTATAAAGCAGAAATTACAAAAGATATGAGGAAAACTACAAAGGAATGTAAACTCTCTCAGTCTATGACAAATAAAGTAAAAATACATGAACTTTGAAGTAGACATAAATACCAAAATTGATAATAAAATATGTTATTCAACTCTGTATCCTGAAAATATAGAAACTACTAGTTTTTCAAGTCACTAAGGAACATACATGAAAATTGGCCATAAATTAGGCCACAAAGTAAAAGATAATTGATTTCAAAAATAGCAACATTATGAACAATATTCTCTGATCACAATGCAATGAAACAAAAAGTTATTATAAAAATCTCATTTATGAATATAACTGAATATAATTATTTATATAATATATGTAATTATATAAATATAATTCCTGTAATAATCTCCTCTTAGTCATGGTAATTTTTTTAATGTGCTGGTAGATGCTATTTGCTAATACTTAACTTGGAATTTTTCCAATGATATTCATGTTCATAATTATATTCACTTATATGTGTAAATATATATTATATTTAATATAATGTAATGGTATATATAATATATGCTTATTGGCTATTTGAGTATGTATATTTATATATTATATAGATTATGTAATATATATATAAATTAATATAATTATGAATATGAATATCAATGGAAAAATTCCAAATTAAGTATTAGCAGATTGCATCTACCAGCACATTAAAAAAGTTACCATGACTAAGTGGAGTTTATTATAGGAATGCAAGGATAACTCATTACTAAGGAATTTATTATATTCCATCAAATTTATAGATCTAAGGAGAAAAATTATATGATTATTTCTAAAGATACTAGAAAAAAACATTTGCACAAAAGCCAGTAATCATACTTGACCCCAGAAAAAGGCCTCAAGGAAATAAAGATAAATTAACACTTCCTTAACATAATAAAATATATCATTCCCAACCCAAAGCCCATACTATATCTACTGGGAAAACAGTGGAGGCATTTCCATTAAAATCAAATATAAGACAAGAATGCCCACTATCATTACCGCTATTTAACATCGTACTAGATTTAATAGACAATGAAATTAGAAAAAAAGTGAAAAGTATAAAAAATGGAAAGCAGAAAGTTAATCTTTATTTTTAGATGATATCATTATATAGTTACAAATATAAAAGAATTGAGAAATATCTATGAACAATAAGAATTTAGTAAGATGAAATGGCACAAAATGAATACACTGTAATAAATTGATTATATCCAGTAAGAAGATGTAATGAGAGAAAAGACCACATTTACAATAATAATAAAAGGATAAAATACCTAAGAAGAACTGTAACAATAAATGTTGCAGGACACATCTGAATAAAGCCATAAAACATTGATGAAGGACACAAAATAAGATTTGAACAAATGGAAAGATCTACCTTCTTGGCTAGGAAAACCTGACAACATAAAAGCTGTTGATTCTCTCTGTTATTTATCTAAGTGCACTTATAGTAATAAAAATATAAGGATTTCTATCATTATTTAGTCTGAAATTCACGCAGAAAAATAAACAAAAATGAAACACAGGAAACAGAAGAGCAATGAGAGAATTAAGCTCACTAGATATTAAAATTAAAAGCCTCAAGGGGCGCCTGGGTGGCGCAGTCAGTTAAGCGTCCAACTTCAGCCAGGTCATGATCTCGCGGTCCCTGAGTTCGAGCCCCACGTCGGGCTCTGGGCTGATGGCTCAGAGCCTGGAGCCTGTTTCCGATTCTGTGTCTCCCTCTCTCTCTGCACCTCCCCCGTTCATGCTCTGTCTCTCTCTGTCCCAAAAATAAAATAAAACGTTGAAAAAAAAATTTTTTTTAATTGAAAGCCTCAATAGTTAAAACAGTGTGGTAGTGCCACTGAAATTAAAAGATCAACCAAGAAAATAGAATAAAATGTCCAGAAATAGACTCACTATATACAGGAATGTAATACATGTTAAAAATGACACCTCAAAACAGTAGGTAGGAGATTATCATCATAAAGTGGTAGCAGAGCAAAGCACAGGCAACAAAAATAAAAACAGACAAGTGGGACTACATCAAATTGAAAAACTTCTCTGTATCAAAGGAGACAAACCACAGAGTAAAACACCAACCTATGGAATAGGAGAAGATAGTTGCAAATCATATCTGACAATGGGTTAATATCTCATAGATAAAAAATTCTTACAATTCAACCAAAACCCCCCACAAACAACCTGACTTAAAAATGGGCAAAGGAGGGGTGCCTGGGTGGCTCAGTTTGTTAAGCGTCCAACTTCTGCTCAGGTCATGATCTCACGGTTTGTGAGTTCAAGCCCTGCATCAGGCTCTGTGCTGACAGCTCAGAGCCTGGAGCCTGCTTCAGATTCTGTGTCTCCCTCTCTCTCTGCCCCTCCCCCACTCACACTCTGTCTCTCTCTCCTTCAAAAAGAAATAAACATTAAAAATTTTTTTTAAATAAAAACAATGGTCAAAGGACTTGAATAGACATTTCTTCAAAGGTGATACTCAAATGGCCAATAAGCATATGAAAAAATGTACACCATTATTAATAATTAAAGAAATTCGAATCAAAACCATAATGACATATCACCTCACACCTATTAGGAGAACCACCATCAAAAAAGAAAGAGACAGGGGTTGGGGGGAGAAGGAAAGAAAGAGAGAAAGGAAGAAAGAAAGGAAGGGAGGGAGGAAAGAAGAGAGGAAGAGAGGAAGGAAGGAAGGAAGGAAGGAAGGAAGGAAGGAAGGAAGAAAAGAAATTAAGAAAAGAAATTAAAAAAAATAAGTTAACGAGTGTTGGTGAAAATGTGGAAAAATTGGAACCCAGGGGCACCTGGGTGGCTCAGTTGATTAAGCATCTGACTCTTGATTTCAGCTCAGGTCATGATCTCATGGTGTCTGAGATCGAGCCCCATGTCAGGCTCTGAGCTGACAGCTTAGAGCCTGCTTGGGATTCTCTTTCTCCCTCTTTCTCTGCCCCTACCCCACTTGTGCTCTCTCACTCTCTCAAAATAAATAAATAAACTTTGAAAAGAAAAATTGGGCCCTGTGTGCACTATTGGTAGAAATGTGAAATGGTGCAACTGCTGTGGAAAGCAGTATGCAGATTCCTCAAAAAATTAAAAATAAGGGAGCCTGGGTGGCTCAGTCGGTTAAGCGTCCAACTTTGGCTTAAGTCATGATCTCACAGTGAGTTCAAGCCCTGTGTCAGGCTCTGTGTTGACAGCTTGGAGCCTGGAGCCTACTTCAGATTCTGTGTCTCCCTCTCTCTGTCCACTCCCCCCCAGCCCCTCCTTGTGCTCTGTGTGTGTCTCTCTCTCAAAAAATAAATAATAAAACATTTAAAAAAAAATTAAATAAAAAAAATAGACTTACCAAATAATGCAGCAATTCCCCTTCTGGGTATATATCCAAAAGAATTGAAAGCAGGACCTCAAATACACATTGACTGACTGATGTTAATAGTAGCATTATTCAGGGGCGCCTGGGTGGCGCAGTCGGTTAAGCGTCCGACTTCAGCCAGGTCACGATCTCGCGGCCCGTGAGTTCGAGCCCCACGTCAGGCTCTGGGCTGATGGCTCAGAGCCTGGAGCCTGTTTCCGATTCTGTGTCTCCCTCTCTCTCTGCCCCTCCCCTGTTCATGCTCTGTCTCTCTCCCAAAAATAAATAAAAAACGTTGAAAAAAAAATTAAAAAAAAAATAGTAGCATTATTCATAATAACCAAGAGGTATAGGCAATCCAAATACATCAACAAATGAAGGGATAAAGAAAATGTGCTCTGAACCTGCGATTAAATACTGTTTAGCCTTCAAAAGCAAGGAAATCTTGTCACATGCCATACCATGGATGAACTTTGAAGACGTTATCCTAAATGAAATAAGCCAGGCACAAAAATGATTCTACTTATACGAGGTATCTAAAGTAATCAAATTCATGGGAACAGAAAGTAAGTAGATGGGGCACCTGGGTGGCTCAGTTACGCACCTGACTCTTGATTTCAGCTCAGGTCATGATCTCAGGTTTTGTGAGTTTGAGCCTCGAGTAGGGCTCTGTTCTAACAGCGTGGAGCCTGCTTGTTATTCTCTCTCTCTCCCTCCTGCTCTCTCTGTTTGTCTCTGTCTCTGTCTGCCCCTCCCCTGTTCAAGTGCACACCCTCTCTCTCTCTGTCTGTCTGTCTCTCAAAACAACTAAATAAAACATTAAAAAAAGAAAAGAAAAGAAAGAATTGTGTTTGCCAGAGGCTGAAGGGAGGGGAAAATTAGAAATTATTGTTCAATGGGTATAGTGTTTCAATTTTGTTAAATGAAAAGTTCTAGGAATCCATTGAGCAACAATATGAATATACTTGACATCCTTGAACTGAACACTTAAAAATAGTTGAGATGGTCAATTTTATGTTATCTGCTTTTTACCACAATTAAATTTTTTTTAATTATTGTTTTAAAACGTGGTAGTGGGGCAGCTGGATCATTACTTGGAACAAAATAAACCAGGGTCCATATTTTATCAACTAAACCAGGATAAAATGCACATCTGTCAAATATCTGCCAAAAAATAAAATCATCAAAGTAGATGATATGGAAAAGGCCTTTCTATATACTTCCTCCTATTACATAAAAATGAGATACTTTCGCATGGCAAAGTACCATCAGCCAAGTCGAAAGGCAGATGACCAAAGGAGCCAACAATCTGCAGCTCATACACAAAGAGATGATCTCCTTAATATGTATGAACTTTAAATAAATCTGTAAAGAACAAGGCCAAGAGCCCTGTAGAATATGGGCAAAGTACAACAAGCCACAACAAAGGAAATAGAATTGGAGCCTCAACATATGAAGACATTGCTCAACCTCACCCAGAATCAGAGAAGCGCAAGTTAAACCATCGTGAGACATCCTTTTCACCCATCAGATTGGCACACTCCCAGAAGTTTGATTATGCACTCTGTTGGCAAGGCTGTGGGAAAACAAGAACAAGTCAATATTGTTAGTGGGAGTGTCAATTGGCTTAGGCCTTTTGGGGGGCAATTTGGCTGTATCTATCAAAAATTAGAAATCCATAATCCAATAATCCAACTTGTGGATGTTAATACGATAGATGTACAAGTGTAAAATGGCAAATGTGGAAGTTTGTTTCAGAGCTGATTATTGGAAACAACTCAAACGTCTATCAGTTGCATCCTGATGGAATAAAATTGCAGTGTATTTATCCAAGGGAATACTATGCAACTTTAAACATGAGCATGTTTCCTGTGTGCTGATATATATGTAAATTGTATCATGTTTCTCCTCTTCTCAAGACCCACCTGATGGCTGTCCATTGCTCTAAGAGTAAAAGCCCAAATCCTTAAACTGGCTTATAAGAGCCTATGTGATCTGCCCCCTGTTGCCCTTCTGACCCTCTGTGACATTCTGCCTCACTTTCTCTGCTCCAGTCACACTGGCCTCTGTTTCTCCTTAAATATGCTAGTCATACTCCCACCTCAGGGCCTTTGCACTACCTGTTCCCTCTGTGTGGATCACATACTCCCCAAAGGATTCCGAAGCTCACTCTCTCACTGCTATCAAGTCTTTGCTTACATGTCATTTTTTCAATAAGGTCACCTCTGACCACTCCATTTAAAATTACAATCCGCCACCCCACATTCCCAATCCCTACTATCTTGTTCTAGTTTTTCAATTGCTCTGATTATATTCTAATACAATATATAATTTACTTATCATGTTTGTTGTCTGCTTCATGTACCCTCTCCCAAGATAGAAATGCTATGGAGCAGGGGTGCCTGGGTGGCTCAATCAGTTAAGCATTTGACTTCAGCTCTGGTCATGATCTCACAGTTCCAGGGTCCGAGCCCCACATCAGACTCTGTGCTGCTCAGAGCCTGCAGCCTGCTTCAGGTTCTATGTCTCCCTCTCTTTTGCCCCTCCCCCTCTCGTGCTCTGTCTCTGTCTGTCTCTCAAAAAAAACGTTAAAAAAATGCTCCGGGGTAGAAATTTTTGTCAGTTTTGTCCATACCTCTATCCCCAGCATATATAACAGTATTTGGCATATAGTAGGTGCATAATAAGTGTTTGTCTCTAAGTGAACGAATAATCGAACATATGATATAGACAAAAGATCCTAAAGTATATTTAAGAGAAGGAGAAAAGTAAAGGACAGTAACTGTTCTGCATACAGTCTTTTTAAGAAATAAAGAAAAAAGTAAGAATTTATAATTGCTGGTAGGTGGATAAAGAAACCTGAAAATCTACAGAAAAAAACTCCTGCATTGGAGGAGATGTATGAACTGGACATATGGGAAATAGTGGTAGGAAGGAGGCTGCACCTTGAACATATACTCAAGGTATATACCTTGAATAAAAGTATACACACCTTTTTTTTTCAAATTGTGTGAACATATTACTTATTCAAAACCTTTAATTACACACACACACACACACACACACACACACACACAGAATAATGGCACAGCCCCCAGAGAAAGACCTAATTTGGTAGCTCTGAGAAGGGCCCAGGGAATTTACATTTTCAGCAAGCTCCCCTCCCCCCACTCCTGAGACAGGTGCTCTAAGGACCACACACAGTGAGAACGCTTTCACCACTCCCTCTCCTAACCCAAGAAATTCTGCGGAACATTCAACATTGGAATAGTTGTCATTTGGAGCACAAGCAAGTGGGCAGATCACAGAAACAAAAAGCAATTTCCAGGAACATCTGGCACCACTAATAGGTGCAACTCAAAAGGTGGTCTCCTTTGTATATGATGTGGAAGGACTGCAGAAATTTCACCTTTCCTTCAGTCTCATCTGCACACACAGAGCCATGAGAAAGGGGTGCCGTCTTTGCCTGAGATATGTATGCATGTTGGGTATTTCAACTAAACTTCAGACTTCAAAAAGTTCAGAGTTTTAGCACAGGCAGTTAAAAGGGATATATTCAGGTCTTTGTGCTCGTGGTGATCATATACTAACCACCCCCTGCCGCCATTATTCCTTCTGCTTTCACCTTGGCATTTTAATCAATAAAATGATCCCCCTAATTCACAGAGGAAGGATTGTTCTACCACCCTTTTGCTGGAGATGAGAAAGGTGGTGAGGACTTGAAACGTATCTTAGAGACACTCACCCAATTAGGCCACCCTGCTTTACAGTGATGCCTTTCAGACAAACAAAAGTATTTGCCTCCGTTATTCAGTGACTCCAGCAAAAGTCTATAAATGAAGTGTAGTTAACAAATGAAAGAACCGAATAACATACAAGAAGGGACTGAACCTGCCAAACCCAGAATATTTTCAGTTTGAAAAGCAAACCCATTCTTACTAACTTTACATTGATTCTCAATGGAGGGGGAAATTTAATAGGTGAGGAAAAAATTCAATTATTTCGTGACCCATTACTTCCTCAAGATGCTAAAAAGAAAGATATACACCAAAGTCTCAACATTTTATTTCCATTTCAAAAAACATTTTTTTGCACTATCTCTATTTTGGGCCTCTCAAGATTATTCCATTTCTGGAACACACTTTCTGATGTTTTCTAATTGACTTCAAGAATCTATCATGCTGTTGACATTTTACATGCTACATTAAAATTAATAGCGTCATGGGTCCCTTATGAGTTTCTTCCTTAAATTTCCAAATACAATCCTGGGTTTCTGTTTCTCAAACTGACCAATGAGAAGCAGTTCTGTGACTCTAAGATGGGGAAACAATGGAAGTGGTGAAATAATCCTTAAAAATGTTTAAACTTTAGGCCCTGTCTGAAATCTGTTACAGTTGGCAAGTAGGTAGGTCTTTATTAAATACTTGGTTTTGTTTCTCCTATTGTTTCTCCATTATATCTGTCTGTGTGGTTGGTAACTGAGTCACTATGACATAATGCTGCAGAGAAAGACTGTAAAACAACCAGACATATGCACATGTTCATCTCTCAATGAGTCGCAATCTTGGGTCTGTTCCCTAGATGTTGGTGGAAAGACTTGATTAATGGCAGACTTGTTCAACATAAAAAAGAACAAAAACCAGATTTATTCTCAGCCTTCTTTTTCCTAGGGGCTTCATGTGTAATGTAGTAATTAATTTATAGCTTTACAGTAAGGCATCATCAGAGAAAA
Source organism: Prionailurus viverrinus (assembly GCF_022837055.1). NCBI lineage: Eukaryota > Metazoa > Chordata > Mammalia > Carnivora > Felidae > Prionailurus > Prionailurus viverrinus. Next base: position 59,960,008 of record NC_062564.1, on the reverse strand, counting down.
CAGTTCAGTTCACCAGAATGTAGATGGAGAATGTAATTGAGAGATACCCCCTGCGTGAAAGGGTAGGTACATAAGGAAGAGCAAGGTGGGAATTGATTTCTTTTATAACTACTACAAATCCACTACTAGTTACCACCTGGATTTCCCCCCAAGGTGTGTTCAGAGACGCGGTGTTGACTAAAGGAACGAGGTCTTTGGGAAATGCTTCAAACCGCAGCTGAACGGGCTTTAGAAACCGTGGGTGGAACTTGCTTATTACCCTCTCCACCGGTGATTGCAATCCCCGACCAAAGTCAAAGCCTTCCTAAGCGTGATAAGGGCTTGGAGCGAGAGGAGCTGATCGCCTCGCGTCCCCGCTCAGCGTTATTTGTGGAAGTGAGCGGCATTCCTCGCCAGGACACACCCTCTCCCCCTCCCCAGCAGCCCCCTCTCTGCCACACGCGCACGGCGCACACGCGGCCCCTCGGCGAGACGCGGCGCACTCGGCGCGGCTGCAGTCGGCCCGCCTCGCATCCAGCCTGCTCGCGAGGGCCTGGCCGCTGGGAGGCTTCCCGGGAGCCCCGGCACGCCGAGACGTCTTCCTCGCAGCTTGCGAGGGGCCGGGCTGTGGGCGGCTCGGCTGCCCGTTCATTTTCTCCGTTGTATTCAGCAAGCTAGGCTGAATTCCGAGCCCCGAAGTTGCAAGCTGGGAATAGCTGAGATCTGAAAGACCCCCGAGGGGAGCTTTTTTCAGGGGGCAGAGCGTGTCTCCTGCTCAACTGGTAAGTGAGAGCATTAAATACCATGTAGAGGGGCAGGAACTATTGCTTGGCAGCGTTTCCCCGCAGTGGCGTGCAGGTACTTCAGTGAAACGTACTGTTGTGGGTGTTTGCTTGTCGTGGGCTCGGTAGACCGTCTTTCGCCACGGTTTTCCTAATTCTTCCCGGGATCGTTCTTAGGGGGCGGGGGTGGTGGGTCCAGCTCCGAGCGCGACTTCTCTGTTGTTAGAGTTGGGGTGGGGGAGGGGCTGGAGGCGCGGGGTGGAATTCCCCCCCCCTCCCCCGCCTTTATTAATTTAAAAAAAAATGATACTTTGAGAGAAGCTTCTCTTTCAGGCGTTTATATGCCTGGAGCGGCTTGCGCCGAGTTTGTATTCCTTCTAATTTCTTTGTAATCTGTTCCATCCCTGGTTGAAGTAGAAGGAAAACTTTCACACAGGGAGCAGTAGGACAGCCTCTAATCGCTGATCAGTTGCTGAATGAATTTTAGCTGGAAACACTTCAACGGAAGGGTTTGGTGTTTTTTCCCATGAGAAGTCTGGGCGTTTTCACACCTGTTGCTTTTCAGTTGCCTGAAAGTTTGTTTGTTTGTTTTCTTGGGTTTCACTTGATTGCAGTCTTTTGTCTAACAAAATCAAATGCTACGTTTTCATTCTCTCCTTCTCCTCCTCGAATCCCTTTGGTTGGGTTCCCCTTCGTTAGCATTCAGTTGGCCGTGGTTCTTGGGGAACAAGTGGCAGGCAGAATACAATAAGGAGGAATGCATTCCTGATGGCTTGTCTACCATGGAAAGACTGAAGTGAAAAACTGACAATTCCACAGTGGTTTTTGTGGAAAGCATTGCTGTTGCAGTTTTAGAAATATTCAATTTTGGAGAAGTCTTGAAATTTGCTAATCCACAGGTCACCCGCGTGACTTTTGCAAAGAGATTTCCCCCAGTCTACCTGCAGTATGAACCTAGAGACCCTGCCTGACACCTGTGCTTTCCAGGGATGCTGAAGTCACCTCTCCCTTGACAGACAGACTACTGATGAAAGAGATAGGTGATGTGTTTTGTGGCAAGGGCCAGGGAGGAGGAGGACCACCTCGGAAGGGGCATGAAGTTCGTTTTCAGTTTTCAGAGGATGAAGAAAGTTTTCAGGATACTGGAATGCAGTTTAACATCCTGGTAGGTTAAGTTGAATTCTTGTCCACATGATGAAAAAGACTTTCAATAGCCCTTCTCACACTTCCAAGTGGAGTTCGGTGGAATGCTTATTTCTGTTGCTGATAAATCCATGGGAAATCTCTGCTGAACCCAGCAATTTTAAAAAAGCAAGTCCTAGCTTATAATTGCACACATAATGGCAAACAGGTTATTTTCAGTAACCCAAGAGCCTCGAATTTTCTTTGACCATTACAGGAACAGAACATACTATGAGCATGCATTTGAGCTTTCATCTCCCCCGCACCCCCCAACTGAAATGGAAAGTTATTCTTGGGTGTCTGATGAAAAAGATTACTGCCAGATATGATACCAGGCTATAAAATACCATCTTTCTGAAAAGATTATGGCTATTAGACATTACTGGTCACTAGCTACTGTATAATTTTTCATTGTTCCTTTAGGGACGAGACCTGCTTTGACCATCATACTGTTTTCATTTGTTGTTTATTTGTTGTGTGGTTTTGCTGGGTCTTTTCTTTTTGCTATTGAAAATCTCCATTCTTATAGGTGAAATCACAGACTAGAATTAGCAGCAATGATAGCTCTCTGGGGCTAAAATTAGAAAAGTCCATGGGGCTTTTCAGGCATATCTCTCTTGTCTCACAGATTCCACAGTCTCCTTTAAAACTCTTACTTTAGAGATTATTGTAAGATGATGCTTAAGTACTCCTTTTAAAGCATTTTATTTGGACAGTTTTTTTTTTCTCTTGAGCTTTAATCATACTTTACCAGTGCATGCTGAACTTTGTTTCTGTGAGATGCCCGAGGGCACCCCCCAATCCATTTACCATCCCTTCAAAGTCTATAGACTTAACTCTTTGAGCAGTTCCTTTTAAAAAAAAAAATAAATAAACAAAAGTTCCAATGGCACTTACAAAATACAAGGCTGGGTCCTCTGATGTGATGGCAGATGGCAGTCGTTTGAGCTTTGTTTATGCCCAGGACAAGCTCGGTGTCTCTTAAATTAATCATGAATTGAATAATTGATTTCTCACACCTTCGGCTGCTCTTAATCTCCAGCTGTAAATTTAAAGATAGGTTACTATTAAGGTCTAGTTCACTTGGAAACGCTTTCAAAGCCTATCAAACGATTTTACAGCTGGGTCAAATCTAGTTGTAATACACATTATGAAATGCAGTGACCTAAACTTCAGGCCCTCCTGGCTTTCTCATTTTGAAGACGGGCTTCAGCGACCTTCCCATTTGTTGGTCAGCTCCAAAGATGGTGGGGTTGATGGATACAATGGGTTTCTGTAAATGTAATTAAACGCGTCTCTGCCAGCTGCCTGTGGTATTCGTGAATGTTTTCATAAGAAAAGCTGTTCTTCGGCTTTATCTGCCCACTGTGGTTTGTGGCATGTTGTGCTATTCTGCAGCCCTTGCAGTTTTTTCCTGAATGATTGAGCTATGATGTCATGTGCTATCTCAGCGCGGAACCCTTTCAGGGCTTTGCTGGGGTCTGTGTGCCTGAGCAAAGGGAGTGGAAGCTCCCTCTGAGCACTCTTGGTAGCGACTCCCCGTCTACTCCAGCACATTCCATTGCCTGGAGACCAAAGCCACCAAATGATTTGCGGTCAGAGTGATTTGGGGCTGGTTAGAGATGATTTAAAAGGAAGGTTATGGGCACTTGAAGTGTAGGGTAAAGAAAATATATTTTACTACTTTATTGAGACCACATGGCTCCAACTTGAACTTTTTTTTTTAACATGGAAATTGTTGGCTGAACTGGCTCACAGTGTCTCTCCCCCCCCCCCATTTTTCTTTTTTATTGCCTAGAGCAAAGAAGTATACTTTCTATTTATTGTAGGCTTGATCTCACCATTTTTTTCTGAAAGTTTGAAACATTTTATATGCCTAAGAAAACAGTAAAAGTTGGATTTCTCCATTGCATTCTTCAAGAGCCAAAGACCATTGTTGGAGAAGAGACTTGAGTCTCTTCAGTAACTGAAGAAAGTTATGCCATGTGACTCTTGGGGAGGCGTCAGTTAAGAAAGACATGTGGTCAGTCCACCCCATGGTAGCAGAGGGAGCACAGAATCTCAGTACTGGCAGGGTATGTATATCTCTTGATGAGTAGGAGAGCTGATTTTTATAACTGAGGACTCATTCCCTGTGATTGATAATGGGGCCAAATCAAATGGAGTCGATTATTTCCAGTGCACTAATAGTGATGATAGAACTCAGAGCCTAGTGACCGTGTCTCTTAGTCATCCATGGGACTACATAACCCTTAGGTCCACACTTCCTTTGTAAAACTAAGCTACCATCTGCTGCTTCTCCTCTGTGGACACAGATTGGCACAGTAAGTCCCCTATTTCCACCGAACAAGTTCCTGAATCTCTGTCCAGCATGAACTTCAGGTACTTATCATTTCACTTTGTGGCTCATTCTACCTCAGTCTTCAGGGTACATACTATAGCCTGAGAGCCCATTACAAACTATCCAGTAGCCATCTCTATGAAACTGGCTAGCAAAACTGCAGGGAAAGGTAGCTCATGAGTGTCCCCAGTCCCTTGGAAGCTGTCAGTCCAGGGTCTCAGGGCCATAACTGTGATGTAATGGAAGGCTGCTTGAGGCATCCCCCCAAAAGCCTTCAGAGTTCCTGGCGTATAAGCCATCTGCGCCAGTCTGGATTTCCACGGTTTGCGTCTGTGCCTATCCAGGGTTTAAAAGGAAAATGTATGGAGATCAAATTAATGTGGTGGCTTATGAGAAACTCTTATAATTGTAGAATCGGAGAAAGGTCAAGAAGGTGGTATTGTTTGAAGGGTATGGAACTACACTGGAATTGAGGGTCCTCCTTTTGCCACCATATGAGTGCAATACATAGATAAAGCTGCTTGGTCACGTTTATCGTGTCCTTCATAAACGTGATGTCATAAGATGCTCAGAACGACACTGGGAAGCAGGTAGGGTAGGTAGTGTTCCTTGCGTTTTACAGCTGTGGGAACTGAATCTCTAGAAGTTAATGACTTGCTCGAGGTCACGTAGCATGTGACTGGTAAAGTTTGACCTCACATCCAAAACTTCTAACTTCAAATGCTCGCTCTTCCCACTGTAGCAAGCAGCTTCCACAACTCTTAACCTCTATGGACCTCACTCTCGTTATTTACAAAAATGAGGCCTTTGGCCCAGAATATAATGGTCCATTCCAGCTTAAAATTCTATGTCTGGTGAATCACGGGCTGGAAGGGACTTTAAGAAATCACTTAGTCATACTCCTTGCTTCCAGGAGGACACTGTCTAAACTATTTTGAGAAGAAAATGTCAGATCTTTGGTTTGTTTTTTTGTGTTGTTGGTGGTGGTATGTATGTGTGTTTTAACCCAGAACAGGAAGGGGCCCTGGAAGGTATCTGAGTGCCTTCTGGGGTAAGAAAGGAAAAAGGAGCTACAATGTCAATGCCTCATGGGGAAAGCCCTCTCTAGGATCAGCAGCAGTGCTTGCCTCACTAGAAGTGAATGTCCAGTCCTGGGATTGATGTCTAAAGTAAGAGATCAGAGTCACAGGCGTGCTTTGCTGGTTGGCAAGGAATTCTGTAAGGAGATATCAGAGATGTGGTTACTCTGCTAAGAGGAAGAAAGAGCTAGGTGACTCAGTAATGATCTTAAAGTTTATTAAGGGAGACAGAGTGACTTCAAATCAGTAATGGTTCTATTTAAAGATACAAACAGAAGAATCTTCTTCATTCAGTAAATGTGACCAACAGAAAGCTGTGCTGATCTAGTTCTGACTTCGCTTGTATTGGTGGGGTTGGCAGAAGAATACAGATGGGAGAAGAACATTCTCTGGAAAGGAGGTACCCTTGAACCTATGAGTTGAGACCTTTACCTCAATGTCTCCCTTTCTTCACAGCACTGTTCTCTGCATGCTGGAGCTCCAGGTAGGGTCTGGCAGCCTTTCAAAGACCGTGAACTGTCAATGGACAACTACCAGCAGTCAGACCAGATTACAAATCCTGGCTTCCATTACTCAGCTAACTTGATTATAATAAAAACACTCCTTGGTTTCTCAATGTTCTTCCTGTTTCTCTCCCATGAAGTAGATGTTAGTTGGGGGGGGGGGGGGGGGGGAGGGGGTGGAGAAGCAATGACTTTGGAGCCAGAAGAGTTAAGTGACTACCACAAGTCCACGACTTACAGATTGAGCTTGGATAAGGCATTATCTACTCTAAGCCTGAATTTCTTATCTTTGAAATGGGGTAGTAATAATACCTACGTTAAAGGTAACTATTCCTGAGGATCGATGGAGGAATATAGGAAAACATGCTGTGAAAGTTAGTTTGGATCATGAGTAGTGGTGGTAGTGTCAGGCCCTTTCCGTAAATCGTGAGGTCACTGAAGTTTCTTTTTATTCTGCCTTAATTCCATTCCCAGGCCCAAGTCAGAATTACGGCAGTTTTTCCATAGTTGCTATGTGTCAGGAATGTGATCATGTATTTCATCTTCACCAAAATATTATAAAGTAGACCTTTTATCCCCGTTTTATTATCTGGAAATTATGTTCTAACAAAATGAAGCATCTTGCCCAAGATCACATGGCCAATAAATAACAGAGGTAAAATGGAAACCAAGTCTGTTTGGCTCTAAAGCCAATGTGCTTTCAGACCTTGAGAACTGAGGACTTCGCTACCCAAATACAGACCCAGTGTTCTTGGTTTCAGGTTGCATTGATCAGGCAGTTGCTTGACTGGCCTCCTCAGTAGTTGACTCTAGACCAGTTCCTTGGGCTTGGCTGGGTCCCTTAGCTAAGGCTTCATCTTCATCAGCTTATCCTGATTCATGCCCCATAGTCTTCTGTCCTTTATATGTTCTTATTCCTGGGTAGCCTGTAGGGAACCCCTATGTTCTCCTCCTGCTCCAGGTATATTCTTCCTCAGGAGTATCCTGCCTTCTTTTCAGCTTTCTCTCAGAACCAGATAATCCCCCATAAAGACCTTGTAGCTCTCTACAGTTTGCCCCAACCCATGACATGAGCCTGTCAAGTCCAGATCAAATGCCCACCCCCCTCAGCAGGTTTACTGTTTTCACTCCATTGAAAAGAAAACCTTAACCTGTTAAATACAGCTACCACATTACTCTAGAACATCACAGAATGAATTTTGAGAGCTGAGAAAGAAAGCAGTGGAGGTCATCTTATAAATGTGGAAACCAGGGGCGCCTGGGTGGCTCAGTCAGTTAAGCATCCAGCCTCAGCGCAGGTCATGATCTCATGGTTTGTTAGTTGGCACCCCACATCGGGCTGTGTGCCGACAACTCAGAGCCTGGAGCCTGCTTCAGATTCTGTGTCTCCCTCTCTCTCTGCCCCTCCCCACTTGTGTGAGTGCGTGTGCGCGCACGTTCTCTCTCAAGAATAAGTGTTTAAAAAACAAAAAACGGAAACTGAGGCCCGGAGAATTGCCAGCCCCAAATCACAGCTCTGGGCCAGAGCCATGGCTGATGCCAAATCTAGTCAATATTATCCTTCCTTCCAACTTTAGAAATAGTGTAAATTAGCATTTTGTCACATCCACATACCATAGTCTGGTGTGGCCCCTTGGTCAGTGTTTGGAAATAAGTCTTTCTTTTGCTACAACAGCCTGTTCAGACCCTTAACATTCAACACAAGAAGAGTTTTCCTTTCTGCAACATGCATCCCTTCTGCTGAACTTAAGCCTGTTTACTCCTCAACAGGATACAAAGAACAGTTGATCATTCTCAACTGTAATTCATGGGTGGGAAGAGTTAAGTCTCCCCTTAGTTTTCTTTCCCTAGGTTAAATAATACCAGATCTTTTTTGCTTTTTCTCATAGTTCTTGTTCTCCAACAATTTCATCATCTTTATTTCTATCTGTTGAACTATGTCCAAGGACTCCATGCCTCTCAAGCTGTGAAGTCCAGAACTGGACAAAGAAGTCTCATAAAGGTATGATAAAGTGACGATTACCTCACAGTTCCTTCAAACTGTGCTTCAGTTAGTGCAGCCAGCTTTCATGCTCATGTTTTAAGTGACAGCCGGACCTCACTGGATCATTTTCAGCTTATTATCCTCATTTGGCTGGACATTTCTTAGCCTGTGTTTGTGATAATCATTTCCTCAAAGTATTATTCAGAACTTTTCCTATTGAGTGTTTTTTTTTTCGTTTGTTCTTGATTACTTCTCCAATTCATGAACTCATTTGGGATTCTGATCCTATCCTACTGCTTAATTCTTAACCCAGCTACTGTCCCCAGTAGCTTAGCACATTAAATGTCCCTGGAATTCACCCCTGAGAAGCAGACCCCTGAGACTTCTGGCTGCTCAAAGCACTTCTCCCTCATGACTCCAGGATCTGAAAAGCAAGCAGTCTGCCTCCCAACACCAGGCCCGCAAACCATCAGACACGGTTTTTAAGTGCTGGCTGTGGTAAGCACTTCCATTGGAGAGCCTTCCAGGGGACACCTAGCTAAGGCCAAAACACTGGCCAATTCAGAGATAACTAACCAAACCCAGATCTGTCCTAGGTACAATGGCAGGGGTCTCCAAGATTTCACTTTGGCTCAGAAATGTGATAATTACAAACATTTGCCTTCACAGACTACATTGATCTCCATCGACTTAAGCAACTCCTCTGAAGAAATACATTATCTGTGTTTCACAGATGAAGAGACAAAGTCCCAATAGAGTCAAGTGACTCCCAAGATCACACAACCAAGATTAGAACTCAAGATTGCTGTCCTTAAATTCCTTATGCTTTGGGGTGCCTGGGTGGTTCAGTCAGTTAAGTATCTGACTCTTGGTTTCAGCTCAGGTCATTGTCTTCCAGTTTGTGAGTTCAGGCCTCACATCAGGCTCTGTGCTGATTGTATACAGCCTGATAGTATTCTCTCTCTGCCCCTCCCGCTCATGCTTTCGCTCTCTCTCTCAAAAATAAATTAAACATATTCTTACACTTTACCATATTTTAGTGTTTTTAAAAGCTTAGAATTCTTAAAAATCCTGAGTGGGTAGGGTGGAGAAACGCTTACAAAAATGCAGATTCTGGGGCCCTCTTTCCAAGTCCTGTTGATTCATGAAGACTGAGTAGAATCTTGGAATCTACATTTTAAGTGACACTTCAGAGGGTTCTGAGGGCAAGTGTCAGTAGATTATATTTGAATAAGCCCTCTCTTAAACTACACTTTCTAGAACAGAATCTTTAAATGCATCAGATCTGCCTTTGTACTGTGACAAAGCTCTTGCATGAAAACCAGCCACAGACCTCTCCTAATGAGATAGTTGCTCAAGAAGGCACCCTGGACCCATGGCTGTGGCTCTCAGAACCTGCTACCCAGCTCTTATTTGGCCCTGCCTTTGACCCCTTCACTTTGCCAACCTGTTTAACTTTCCTTCCTCCAAGTAATCTGTCTTGACTCCCCACTCAGCTCTTGGTAACTTCTGGCCCCTGGTTTTGTCATTCTCCAGATACGGCTCCAGATCAGAAAGCATATCTCCCTGAGGTCTTTCCAGGTGCGACCACATAATAGACTTGAACACTAAATCTTGAGAGGGAATCTGATAACTCCCCAGGAGGTCTTTATCTGGGGAACCTTCTAATCACCTGTACCCTAGCTGGGCATCACTTTTCTAGGGGAAAGATTCACAGCCAGCCCCCTTAGAGACACTGTGGTTCTTGCATTCCTACCACCCAATAAAGCTCACAATTCTTTTTTACTTGAAAACCCAGCTACTCCTGTAGGTTAGGGAATGGGTGATACAATTAGCATTGATTGAACACCCCCAACACAGCACGTACTGTGCTAACTCCTTTTCATGGGTTGTGTCTTATTACCTATCTTTCACTGATTAGCACATCCAGGATGGTTATGCATGGTGCCATTTCCCAGTCTCGGGATTATGTGTTCATTGAATTATCAATACTGAGTCCTACTGTGTACAAGTTACTTGAGTCTTTCAGGTTCCCCAAATCTATGAGAGATCCCTGGCTAGATTCTTGAACTATTATATGTAATATATAAAATTCTTGATTTATTGAGGAGGAAGTCCAGTCCTGAAGAAAAATGTTTCTGGAGTCAAAGCAGACTGACAGTGGTTGAAAATTTATGTGGAACCCAACTGGATTCCTGCTCTTGGTAGATGTTCCACTCACTGCCTCTTCTGTCTTCCCCTTTTCAAGAGCGGGCATCTTCTACTCTACAGGCTTGACTCTCCCCATACTTTTTAAGAAATGTATCCAGATTGTGATAGGGCAGGAAATAATCTACTTTGACAGCAGATGACACAGTGCAAAGAAATGTGTTTTTTCTCCATCTTGGTCTCTGCTATCTTGTGACACCCTGAAGAAAAATTTCTGAACATAAACCTCCTGATTGTCAGATGTATACCTTGCCTTATGTTTAGTAGATGTGAGAGCTCTTTGAGATTATAGCAGAATATTTGGTGCTGGAGGGAGAGGGATGCTTGAAGCCTTTTTGGAGCCTGGGCTTAGAGCCTTAGGATTATTGTCCATACATAAAAGCTGAGGTTTTGCTGAAATATCCCATTACCTTGTGTTATAACTTGGCAAATTATGGAATTAGACTGATGTCAAATGACTTGGTAAAGGGTCTCTGCGTATTGTGGCAAAATTCTACGTCCATCCTTAATTAGGTCAAGTTAAACTGAAAAGGAAAAACAGTCTGGTTTGCTAACCACATTGGAAGTATTACTTTCAGGTGGAATTCATATCCAGATTGCATTGTCTGACTCGAGGATAATACACAGGAAGCAGTCGGGGGTTTTCTTCCTTTGCGTAAGCTGATCCAGAAACTGATATTGTAGCATCAACAGTTACCACAGTGCACTAGCCAGAATAGCCCCGCTTAAGGTCTTGCTATTTGTCTTACTGTGAGTGCACAATATTCCGTGGACAATTTCTAATACACACGTGCTGGTTATTACTACCAATATGGATAGCTACTGAGCTGTTAGGGCACCAGCACGTCCTGCCCATGTACTTTGAAACTTTATCTGCTGAAAAAGAAAAATTTCCCTCCACTAATGAAGTCTTTTAGGAAAGAAGACTTGGTTACAAGTGTCTGAAGCAGCAGAGTGACAACACAAGTGAGCTCCCATTTCTAGGTTGCGGGTGATCTTGCAAACACTGGGAAATAAAAGCCGAGTTTTATATTGTAGTTTCTCATGAAGATCTTCACTTTAATAATAGTAAGTTAGCCTTTACTAAGGTCTGATTGGGAGCTTCTTTCCATTTAGTTTCTCCTTTAATCTAGTAATTCCATGTCATAAGTACAATTATTGTCCCCATTTTCCAGATGAGGAAACCGTTTCAGAGAGGCTAAGTACCTCACCCAAACTCAAGGAGGAAATGACAAGAGCCATGGTTCTAACCTAGGTGTGACTGATGCCAGAGCCCATGTTATCTGGAGGCCATTCTTTCAAAGCCATTTGGTGGGGCACCTGGGTGGCTCATTGGTTAAGCGTCTGACTTTGGCTCAGGTCATGATCTCGCAGTTCGTGGGTTCGGGCCCCTCGTGGGGCTTTGTGCTGGCAGTGCAGAGGCTGCTTAGGATTCCCTCTCTCTTCTTCTCCCTTTACCCCTTCCCTGCTTGCTCACTCTCAAAATAAATAAACCTTAAAAAGCCATTTGGTGCTTCCACGGAGGAAAATAGTTAAGTAGTTACTCCCATTTGCTTCAAGTGATAGACAGGAGCTCTTTGGATGTTGACATCTTGTAAACATTTGTTGAGCTTTGACTGTCCCAAGGGTTTAGATAGGCTACATCATTGAATACCCTGCAATTAACAAATTGGCCTCCATGGCCATAGGGGTTCACATTTTCTGTTTGGCTGTGGTATATGAGTAGGGCTAGAAGAAACAGGCTTTTGATAGTTGCAGGAAAGAGGACCCAGCAATAGAAGTCCAAACGCGTGGTTCCAATCCTGGATACCATAGCTCATGATAGCTCTCTTCAGCTCTAGACCTCTATTTCTTATTCACTCACAGTTGTTTCCTTTATGTAAATTGAGAGTGCCACCTGAAGTTCCGTGGGAATAGCATAAGCATTAGAAGCAGACGTATTTCTTTTCTAATTCTGGCTCTTCCAACTAAATATCAGTATTCAAATTAGTGTCTCTGATCCTCTGTATCCTGATCTGTAAAATGGAGTCAGGAGTAGCTATCTCTAAGTGTTGTAAAGATTAAAATGAGACAATACCTGTGATGTGCATAGCACGGCACCAGAGGGGTGTTATGACTACTGACCTTTAAATGTTAGCTGTGTCCCTTTCTTCTACGCCCTTATAGTCTGTATTACTGAGTTGTGTTTAATATACTGATATGATAAGGAATTTGTGTCCTGAGTTGTGCCATCCACAATGTTGCTTATACGAAGGCAGTATTGAGTAGTGGTTAAGAGTATGATCCCTTTAAGGAGACTAATGAAGTTGAAATCTGTGTTCTGCCATTTCCTGTGTGACCGTGGGCAAGTTACTTAATTCCCTAGGCCTCCATTTCCTCTTCCTTAAAATGGGTCTAACAATGGGCACTTTGCTGGGAGTTTTTGGGAGAGCTGAATTAGTTAATATATAATAAGCACTTGGAAAATAACTGGCACAGGGTGAGCACTCATTAAATGTCGTTATTATTACCTGTTATCTTTGTGGCCCCTTGTAAGCTTTTTAAAATAATTGGTTATGGTTAGCTGTGCAGGGTGAGGCCATGAAACAGATTTTCTCAGTGCAAATGGGGCTGCTCACAGGGGGCTCGTGAGAGGCTGAGTGCTGACCTTGGCCCCATTAGCACCGTTTTCTAACCAGCTCAGGCACGGGGCTGTAATGAGGATTATTGAAGTAACATATGGAAAACTCTTACAGTTAGCTCTTGGGAGAGGAAAAGGCACTAAATAAATACAAGGAATTATTAAAAACTAGGAGACGACCTCACAGGGATGCTGAGCCTTGTATATTATTTGCTATTCTAAGAAGAAACTGGGGCAGGAAGCCAACTTCATCACCAGGTGACAAAGTGGTCTCCTGGCTGTTGTTCAAGGGACGGCGGCATGTAGCTTCACCTCAGCAGATCCTAGGTTATCCACAACCTCTCCCTGCCCGCAGGCATCTCAACCTTCCCATACAGACTTGGGAAGAAGAAGGGCCAGGGTCCCTGGTCACAGGCCAGCATCCCCCCCCCCCAACTGCCCCCACTTGACCTCCTATGTACCATCACCAAGGGGCTTCCTTGAGGAGAGCCGAGAGGTGGTATTCTAAGTTAGGACCCACGGAGCAGAATGCTGATGCTGAATTCCCTTTGGTACCAGTGCAGGTGACTCAGGGGCCACCAGCAATCTGCTTCCACAGCAGGACTCCAGTCCCCATCTGGGCCAAGCCCAGGGCTCTGTTGCCAAGTTTTGACAAGTGTGTGAGAGCACACAGCTCTGTAATTTTGGAGATAGCAGGCCATCAGTCCCTATTTACAACTTTACCACCCACCCCTAAAACGTTATTCTCTGCAGAACCAATGCTAACACCAAAATGAAATCTACTTAAAGTGGTCTCCAGGTATCACTTGTGAAATGGTGTATAGGAGGCTTCCAAGAATGAATCAAGATCTGGCCCACTGCCACCACATAGCTTAAGGCCTCTGGTTTCCCCTTGATAGAAGTGGCATAAGATTAATTTCCATGGCTCCAAGCAGTGATTATAGAAACAGCCTATTTCCCGTTGCCACAAAATAAATAGTATCTCAGCCATGATATCTTTCATTATGAAGTCTCAGAAGATCAGGATACCTACGTAAGTCTCATCACTCAGGAATTCAGCACTTAACAACACATAACCTTTATTTGTACTTTTCTGGTAACAATACGGTTTAAAAATACAGATAACTTCTCTACATGATGGTACACATACCATAGGATGTCGGTCCTTAAAACTAAAACAATTAAGGCATTTATGTAAATAACACATTAAACGATACTTATGCATAAAATATTGTGAAAACATAGCCTGCTCTCAGTTTGCATGGCAAGAACAGTTTGAGAAACAACGAAACCGTGAAAGGTCCACCACTCAAAAAGATAGGATTCTCTCTCGTGTTCCTTTCTGCAACTAGCTTCAAACGCTATCATCAAATATGAAAAGGCTTGAACATTTCAGTAGCCTTTTAAACCTAGAAGTCCTGAAAAGTGAAGATCAGAATTCTTTTCTCTGACATCTAAAATTTTAGAAGGATCTGGCTCGCTTGGTTAGGTTCTTTGGAAAGGTTTGGCAGACTGCATTGACGACAGTGCAAAATATATAGAGATATTCTGGCCCCATTATCACAATGGAATATATTTTTTTTCCTTCAGAGATTAGGATTAGTTATTACAATATTGAAAGAAAAAGATGTTTTCTAAGGCTGCTGTGGAGGCATATCTTAACATTCCACCCCAACAATAATATGCTTGTGTGTGAACGACCTCTTGAGCATGGGACAGTGGCACATACCCTCAGAAGCAGTTGGGGAAAAAGCCCCACAGGTTTTCAGAGGCCCCTCCATGTATTCCAGTGTACCCCTCAGATTAAGGAACTTTCATGCGTTTAGCACTTTTCTAAAAAAAAAAAAAAAACAAAAAAACATTATTTTCCTTATTTATTCAACTTGTACACTTAGAACAAGGCACAATCATTACCCTCTTTGCTCTTCCCCTTTCAGGTCATTAAGGCCATTCTCTGGGGTCTTGACATGAATTCTATCCTGGTGTGTGGTTTGTTGTTGTTGTTGTTGTTGTTGTTGTTGTTTTTGGTTTTTTTTTTTTGTTTTTTTTTTGTTTTTTTTTTTTTTTTTTTTTGGTTTGTCTGCTTCTTCTAAAGAGCTAATGTGCTCCAGAGAGTACCAGAGGTGGTTCTTAACCAAGAATCCTATAAGCTACTTTTCTTCTTTTCCCATTCACCAGAGTCCCCCCGCTCCCCCCCCCCCAACATTTAAGACAGAGGAGAATGCTCAACAGTTTGTAAAAACTACTAGAGAAATGCTCACAATGTAATAGCTTAAACTTGAAATCTGTCCATATGCATTAGAAACAGCTGTTTTACAGCCTGAGAGAGAAAAATTAGAATTCTGTGGCATAAGGGTGGGAGAAAATGGGCCATTTCACTGTAGAGAGGGACTCGAATTCTGTATTAAGTCATCTAAGTGAAAAGTTTTTGGTCCTTATGGGTATAAATTAATATGAGAGAATGCTTTCAGGAAAGTGTAAGTTCTGTCTGCCCAGAAGGTGAGAGATTTGCCAGTTAGTCCTAATAAATCCAACGAGGGAAAGGAGCCCCTTTGGAGATAGGTGATGTGATGCTCATTAATGGAGAATGTCTTGGCGTGAATACTTTTGCATCAAGTATCTGCTTTCAAGGTCTCTTCATGAATGTTCTTTTTATGTGCTGGTATCTTTTTCCTTACACAATCTTGGTGAAAAATACTGTAGCAGGGTAGTATGAAATGACCTCACTCTCTTCCATAACTAGCCTACCAAATGTAGCTCTGATCATTCTCACTGTGTTTTGTTTTTTTCATGGCATTGCCCTATCTGAAATTACTTACGTGATAATTTAAGTGATTATTGTGTCTCTCCCCAACTGGAGTAAAAGCTACATGTGTGTAGGCACATGTGGTCTTTTCCTGTGTAGCCAGGTCTTCATTTTAGCTTCTCTCAATTAGCTTCTCTCTTCTTCCAGCAAGATTTTCAGGTTCCAACCCAGAGGATGCTTGAGGGATGGAACTTTGATTCATTTGACCTCTGCAAGAATCACTTCATAGTTTAAAAGGCATTTTGTTGTTGGGACACTGACTCAGCAGAGCCAAGAACTTTCCTATAAGCTGTTGCTTGGTCGTTAAGGAAACACAACAGAATACAACCCTAACATGTCACATTCTACAGATCCTAATTTGTGATACACTGTGATATTTTTCACCCACTGTCTGAAGCAAGATGAGATAATCCCTGGCTGGTGTGAATTTGTTTTTTTTTTTTTTAAACATCTTTTTGCATTAATAGATCGAGTTTTAGGATTAAATACTTAAGTGTATAGGACAATATGCCAACATTTGTTTTCTTTAATCAAGTCCATTTAATTCTTAGTGTGACTATGGCTTTAGAAGGTGCAGTGGCTCTCACAGCAGGGGGAACCTTCCTGGACAGACAAAGGAATAAGGGCACATGTTACAAACATATTTATAACTCAGATCAAGTGGAGGAGCTCTCAAATAGGAACAAAAGGAACAAAAATGAAAGACTAGTAAGTAATTGAATACATCCCGAGACTTAATTTGCTTTCTGTGCCCCCACAATGTACCCTTCTCTTAGCTTTTGTAAGGAATAACTGGCTAACCTTTTGAGTAAAATGAATGAAGCCCCGAGCCAAAGGTTAGAACTGCATCGCTGTGTTTAATCTTCCTAACAACGTTATGAGGTGGTGCAAATAAAATAGGGGTTAAAAGAGCCTAGTAGTTAATGAATGATAAAGTGGTAATACAAGTATCTTTTAATAGAGCACAACTGCCCTAAGAAGTGTATCCTTTTTTTCAGCTTTTAAAATGCTGCATGGGGCACCTGGGTGGCTCAGTCGGTTGGGCGTCTGACTTCAGCTCAACTCATGATCTCACGGTTCGTGGGTTTGAGCTGTCAGCACAGAGCCTGGAACCTGTTTTGGATTCTGTCTCCTCTTTCTCTCTGCCCCTCCCCCACTTGTGCATATGCACTTTCTCAAAAATAAACTTAAATGAAATGGTGCATAGATGGCTTTTCAAATTCATGCTTTTCTGTAGGTTTCTTTTTGGTAATTTTAATAAGTTTAGCATATATAAAGTAATATTTGCTTATGGTTAAAAAAAAAAAATCCTGCAGGAAGCCCCAAGATGAAAAGTGAAACTTCTCTCTCTTGCCTCTGCTTCATTCCTCCCCTCCACATAACTTCAGAGTTTTAAGTTTCTTATAAGACTCTCCGGAAGTTTACTCTTCAGGTAAACACCGTTGCGGTATTCCTAGACACAGTATGTTTTTTGACAGCTTCACCTAACATTATTTTTGAAGGCTGCATAGTATTTCCCTGGGTGGAATACCATAATTGATTTGCTCCTTTTCTCCTCGCTGATGGACATTTAGGGCAAGATGAGTGTTTTCTGTTACTTACAAAGTGCGGAAATGAGCATTGTTGTACAACCGTGTTTCGTGGGTCTTTGTGCCCTTGTATGAGCATAGCAGAGCATAACTTCCTAGAAACGAAACTGCTGGGTCAAATGCATGTGTACTCTAAATGTTAGTGTTGCCAGATCCTCCTCTTGAAAGGTCATACCAGTTCATATTTCCCCATTAGTTTCAACAGCTTTCCATATACAGGAGTCTTAGCTCATGTTTTAAATGTATTCCTTTTCTTTTTAGATGTTCATAGAGCTCCCACTTGGAAACCACCTGCACCCACCTCCACTAAGCATACATACTCTGCATAGTCATATGTGTATAGTAATGCTGTCTGAATATCCTTTTCTTTCCTCCTTTATGTAAAGTATATACATTTTGTTGGGGGGTGGGTGGTGAGGGAATGCCTTTCCAGGATCACAGTTTAACTTAGCTAATTGCAGTTCGGAGATTGATGGAAGAAGGCAAAGGGTTCAAGAGTGAAGTCAATTTTTCCTGAAGTTGGGAATAAATCTATAAATTCTGGTTCTGTGAATCGCTGAAGAATTATTGTGTAGGGATCAATAAATCACTTCTAAAGCAGTGTTAGAAGACTATTCCCTCTTCTCCGCGCACTAGTTACAATTACATTATTAGACTCCAGGGTGCTGGGCAAACTCATTCTGTTAGCTTTTAACATTGCAGTAAATGACCTGGCAACGGATTTAACATTTTCTTTGTAATGTCCAAAATTAACTCTTTAGTTACTGGCCAGAAAATCTCTAATGCCACCACAGACTCTTAGAGCTATTTAGTGTTTCAATTCTTAGTCACTTAGAAATCATAGGATATTTTCTTTGTGGGAAGAAGAGGTGGGGAAAGAGGGAGGAATTTGAGCTCCACCTCAGTGACGGATGTGAGGATAAATGTGACGGATGTGAGAAAAATGGGAGGTCAGGATTATCGGATATCCACATATTATGTATATTGAGCAAAAATACACATTTTACATCTTATTCAGGAAAGTTGCTTTTGGACAAAAGTAAATAACTGTACAGAATCACAGGTTTTAGCTAAAGGGTGGGTTTTCTTTTTCGTGTTTTGTTTTGGTTTTGTTTTTATTTCTCAACACTGAGAATAGACCATACCTGATGGGACAGAGACAGACGAAACACAGCACAGGAGCTGGAAGGCGGGCACACCCTCCAGAGGCTTGGGTCTGAGGGTGGAAATGTTGAGGAAGCAGACGGAGGCTGTGAAGAGTCCTACACAGCATGACTGTGGCACAGAGTTCCTTCTGTAGAGAACTGTGCTTTCCTCTCCCAACGGATATTTTTATGTGAGTGCCAGTCCCCAGCAGAAATCATGATTTATCTTCACCCTTTGGGTGGTATGTGATTCTTCTCCAAGAAGAGTGTTGAAAAATGCAGAAGGATATCAAAAGGTAGGAAATGGGAGGATTTTCAGAAAACTATCAGAATATATTTGCAAAATTTCATGAAAATCAGTCTTTAGTTAAATGACAAAATTTTAAAAATCCCTTTAAGGCTCTCAAACGTGCTTTTGAAAAATGTAATTATACTTCATTGGATTTGAAGTTTAGTATGTGATTACCTAACAGACATTTGTGAAGTTAGAGGTCCTACATTAATAAGGCTAAAATGTGAACTTGAGCAAAGAGAAAGTAGAAAGTTTAATACAAAGCAAGTTAGTGATGAAGGTGATTAAATTTAGGAAGTCTTTTTTTTTTTTTTTAGAAGAAATGGTCCAATATCCTGTATTGACCCAGGTTTTTGTATGAAGTGTGAAATTGTTTTCTTGTTAAATTTTTTTACTGTTTATTTTTGAGAGAGAGAGAGTGAACGGGGGAGGAGCATAGAGAGGAGGAGACACAGAATCCGAAGCCGTCTCCAGGCTCTGAGCTGTCAGCACAGAGCCTGACACAGGGCTCCAACTCACGAACTGTGAGATCACAACCTGAGCTGAAGTGGGAGGCTTAACAAACTGAGTCACTCAGGCGCCTCGATTGTTTTTTAAAGTATATTTTGTGACAGACTATTTGCAAACATGGAAATGTAGCATTTTGTGTGCTGAACATAAGTTCCATTTAACAGCTAATATATCCCCAATAAACCATTCTAATTAAAAAGCCCCTGGAAACTTCAAGAGTTACCTTGATTAAATTAGGCTAATCTAATAAGTGCATCATAATTAAGAGGATTATGCCAGTCTTTAGTATTCAGCACACCAGGCCTTAGATGTTTTGTCCCACTTTCATGCGTCAGCTGTCAGTTGCTTGCTAAAAGAAAGATCATGGCACCAGTCATCATGGTAGACTCTCCATCAATCAGCCATTCGGTTCTTGAATTCTCTCTACAAGATTCCTACCTATTTTCCTCCATCTTGAGTATATCTAGTGACCGGGAACCCCCTCATTCCAATCCATTCCATCTTTGGACATGTGGAGTAATTTCAGTCATAAGAAACCTCAGGGAATTGCTTTAGATCCTTCAAAATTGACTTAACACAGTACCTGGACACATGTTTTTTAAGCCTACCTTCAGATAACTTGGAGAAACTATGAATCAATGGAATATTAAAATCTGGAGGGACACTAGGATTTTCTTGCCCAAGAGGATTGAGAAAAGACGATGAATGTGAAACAGCATTTACATACAGCATGAACTCCCTCTGTCTTTTTCTAGCACAGGGTAACTGTGCTAGAAATTTCTCAACATCCACAAGTTGCCAAAATGGTTAGGTAGTGTAGAAAGGCTTTCTCTTAATGTGCACAGCTTGAAAGAGTGAACTGTTGGCCAAAACTCTTCCTTGTCCCAAGCAATTCTTGAGGACCCCCAAAGAAAGGAGTGGCTGAGTTGGAGATAGTATTATCTAGATGTCTGGATATGCACCTAGTGAACTCTGAGAATTAAAATCCTCCACAAGATAAAGTCTTTTTTAAAAATTTTTAAAGTTTATTTATTTACCTTGAGAGAGAGCACAAGATGGGGCAGGGGCAGACAGAGAGAAGGAGAGACAGAATCCCCAGCAGGCTCCGTGCCATCAGCACAGAATCCAATGTGGGGCTCGAACTCGAGAACTGTGAGACGGTGACCTGAGCCAATACCAAGAGTCAGACGCTTAACTAACTGACTGCACCTCCCAGGCTCCCCAAGGCAAACTTTGAATATACTTTTCTTTTCAGCCACAGCAAACATATGTAGCCATTATCAGGGACAGTTTAAAATTACAAAAACACGTATTTTTATTTGCTATGCAAGCGAAGGAACTATTATAACTTCCTCTAACTAGCAAATATAATATGCTAAAGTCTCCCCCACCCCTTACCCTGTACCACATAATAGTTTTAGAGGTTTGTTTGGTTTTGTCTTTTGCCAAGTCTTTAAGTACTTCTGAAGCCAATTTTTAAAAGTTGTGTATTGTGCCATCAAAGTAGCTTTGGGGCACGCAGGATGTGAGCACTGACTGATGGAATGGAGCCAGGTGGGTGCTCAACTTCTAATCAGCAAAGAGGTTTTTTTCATCACGAAAATCCATATTTTTCAAAGAAAAAGATTGAAGTCTGTATCTAATCATAACATTAATTTTAACACTTGAAAACTGAGAGTCAATTGGAGTGAAATGCCAGCCTGAGGTCATTTGCTCTGAAAAAGCAACTGAAATGAAACCTGCCAGTTTATTTGTTATTCAAATAGCCTAATAAAACAAAGTATAATTAGTCCTGACTTCCTGCTCTTGCTCACACACCTGAGGCCCCTCCCTGCTCCAGCCACAGCTCCACACACCCAGGATGTAAGGGGAAGCAGTGGAGACAGCTTTCTTGGGAAATGGCTCACCGTTCTACAGACTCACAAGTATGTATCTGATCCCAGTTGATGGGGGTAGGACAGATGCTATTTAGAGAATTACCTGTGTGAATCAGAATCAGAAAGGTAGTTGCACAGCAGCGTTTGCTGGGTGTTTGTGACTCTTTCAGGAACTTGATTCCAGGAGCGCATCAGATGTTTAATTCAGGTTTCTGTGTGTGTGGGTATAAAATGTGGCTCAACACTTCGATGAAAACATTCGCTGTTAAGATAGTTGGTGCAGGCATGTGAGTGCTGTGTGCCAGCCCTGGAACTCCCTCTATACCTACCTCCTCATGGTCTCATTCCCAGTTCCCTCCTTGGTGGATGCTTCATTTATTACAGTTCTTCTAGGAAAGCTGACCTCCAAGTGTGGACTTCTAGAAGGAACACAAAATAAGAAAAAGGGAAAAGCACTTAGAAAAGGGGGGTGGCTTTGATGTGAGCTAGCTGGGAAAATCTTGGAAAAAGAAAGAAAACCAGTTTCTGTAAGTAGTTATGGACTGACGGGACCAGTGTATGGTTGAATTTTGCTGGCTCGCATGCTCTGTTTTTGGTGTTGGTTTTGTGGTTCGTATGGGACCATGCTAGCTAGCCAGGCTTGGACGCCATTAGACTAGGGTCAGAACATTGTGCGAGGAGGCCACCAAGCCTCCCCTCCACCTCAGCAAGATTGTCCACCAAATCTGAGAGGCTGAAGCACCCACCCTTGCCTGCTGAGCCTGGTTCAGCTGATGGGGACTTATCAACCAGTGCAGTGTTAGCTGAAAGCTCTTGTGGAGAGGGGGTGAGAGAGAAGCAAAGCCCTTGGAATTCTGAAGTTTTAGCTTTTTCAGAAAGAGGGATATTTCCCACTCATTTTCTGTCCCCACTTTCACCTGTTTTCTCCTCCCTTACCCCTAATCATGGTTAGCTGGCAGCGAGATTAAAGCAAGAAATGGAGGTACTGATAAACTAGGAAAAATTATAGATGATCCTCCTGTACTTTGATTTGGGGGAAGAATGTTCCACTGTTGAGGGAACAGTTGTATTCAATGTAATTGCTTGTCACATGCAAAGAGAAAACTACTGGGCTTGCTAACGGTCTATACATCAACTGTTTTATGTGGGTTTCTGTATTTATGTCGAGTTGAAGATACCAAGAAGTCTTATTTCCCTATCCTTACTTTGGTTTTAGTCCTTCTGGGTTTCGTAAGTCTGAGGTAATCGTTGTATCTCCATGGATGGGTTCCAAAAGCATAGAAGACTGACAGCATTGTCTAATAAAACATCTCCCATTTTATTTCCTTTGGAATGCAATCCAAGTTACAACAATAGCTAGTAATTACCTGCCATAACTGTAACAACAGAATAGCTGAATGTGCACCTCTAGCTGTTTTATGTATGCAATTTCTCATTCTCAGGCTCTCTCTCTAATCCATTCTTTCCCTCAACACTGTGAAGGCTTGGAAACATTCAGTACCAATTTTCACAGTATAGGTAACTTTGAAGTATGACTTGTCAGGTCATGCTTACTTACTTGTCTGCCCGCATAGAGGATTGGTAAGGATGAATGTGTTTTTTAACAGGTGTAACAAGAACTTGTGAATGAGTGACAGGAAGGTTGGGAACTTTTTTTCCCCCTCATAGACTGTGAAGTTTACTTTTGTCTACTCATGGGGATGAATCACATTTGCAGAGTCAAAATATCCACTAAAGCCAAAATCACATTTTTGAGTTGCTCTTGCAATGAAGTAAAGTAGCCATGTTCCTATTGATTCCTGTAATTATAATGGTAGCCTGTTTCATTCTTTGAAATGACCTGATTTGGACATCATATTATACATTGACCCTGAGCATTTTCCAAAGGCGGGGGGTGAGGGAGGGTCCAGTAATGCCATGTGCCATGGCAAAATGGCTGCTTGTCCAAAACAGAAAAAAAATATTCTTAGAGTTAACAGTCAGAGCTAGCAGTCAGCATTTCACATTGACTCCTATCTAAGAAAATAATACATAAACATAGACTGTTAAATCAGACATGGCCAACATGTTTCAACTCAAGTGCCAGCTCTGTCTAAATGGTTGGTAGCGGTTGCCCAGAGCACCGCTGGAGGACTCCAGAACTAAGTCTGGGGCCAGTGAGAAAGAAGTTTTGCTTCGTTACTGATGTCTGTCGTGAGCACCAGAAGAGGTAGTTGTAAAGTGTAGGGCAGGTATTCAGTGTCACTATTGTAGAGTTAGATGGGATCTTAGTGATAATTCAACCCTGTGTTTTCCAAAATGTGTTCCATGTACCATTAATCTTTCAATATGATTCTCAAAATATGTTCTGTGGTCAAATAAGATTGAGAATGATGCCTGCAGTTTTTCTCTTGGAAATTTCGTGTATATTGGCATAGTCAAAGTTCTAGAAAGTTCTATAGTAAAGACAGATGTTTAACTCCTTGCTCCACAAACCTGTTGTGCCACAGGACCCTTTTTCAATGCTATCTGTTAACTTGCTGCAGAAATAGTTTTTTGGGACACATTTGAGGAAACACTGGTCTAGTTCATTCCTCACATTTCACAAATCAACTCCAGCCCTAAAAGAGAGGACAACTGGATTTCATTCAGCTTAGCTGGTCTGTTGACCAGGTGAAACCAGAATCCTGGACTGTTGATTTCCAGCCCCTAGGCCCTTTCTACTACATCACCAGCGTGGAAAATACTGGACATCATCTAAGATTTTAAGAGCTTCAGCAGCACACATACTTAGTGTAGATTCTACCTGCCCACTTCTATGCTGTTTCTTAGGGATACTGATTAACACCTACATGCTCCTTGAGTCCAGATATGAAGAAGCTACCTCTTCTGGTCAAAACAAGATAAAATCATTTTAGAAGTTCGGTTTATTTGAGCTGCATTTACTCCTCTCTCTATTTTATCTTTCTTTCTTACGAGATAAATGATTATGAGAGGAAAAAATTGGTAGACATGAGTCTGGTTTTGGTTCAAAGGCCATTTTATCACTTCCTGGGCTTTGAATTTCAAAAACTCAGCCTATTGGTCTCTTTTTGACCAGAAGGTTAAAATACATCTGTTGTCCACACAAATTTAGCTATTGTCCTTTGAGCTAAGAAGTCATGAAATGATAACTATAGTAAATTTAGACAAGGCCTAATTTCACTTTGGTCTGCCTATAAATTCACATGACAGAATAAACATGGTGTGTCTTGTGGTTAATGTGAACATGTGTAAAAAATTAAATACTTGGTGACAAGACAAAAAATACTCCATAAACATTAATTGGTGTTTAATTGAGGATGTATGAAATGCACTATTTACGGATGGCTTGACTTTGAGCTCAGGCATAAATAAAATTCATCTTGGACAATCACCAAAATTGGGAACTTATGCCCATTTCATGGGAGAGCACTGTCATTCCTGTCATTCTTTTGGGAGAAAGGAACACCTAGAAAATAGAACCCCTTGTGGAACCACTGATGTCTCTGGGTTTTGTTCCGTTGGTCCCCCCTCCCCCCCCCACCCCGGCCCCTTGATTTCCATTATAATAGCATCTTAAAAACTAGTACCTTTAGTTTTCTTTGACCGTGTGCTTCTGTGAAGTCATGTGGCTGCTTGTACTTAGGGAGAAAGGGGCAGCTGCAGGCTAAATTTGCCTTCCTATAATCATTGCTATCCCTTTGAAGATAAATTTTTGTAGGAAGCACAAATCAGTGGAGTTGCTTTGTTTCTCCATGACTATTAGGAAACGTGACTTAGAGAAGAAAATGAAAACTCAACTATTCTTAAAGGCTTTTATTTAATAAGCACTCAATTTTCTATTAACTGGCTTCCAAGATTTACCATTTTCCTTAGAGTTGGAAAATATCAGCCAAGATTCGTTGATGAAGCATTATAAATTTTATAAATCAGATTTTTCCATCTTAAAATTTGTTTATGTTTAAAATGCAGGGCACAGAAAATTTCCACAATACATAGTTGTGGTTCAAAATGAGAAAGATACTGAAGCTGTCAATCATAAAATCTGTATTTCTGTTTGTGTGTTGAATAGATAGTACTAGTCAACGGTTAAACCAAGCGATGCCGTATGTGATTTTTTTAAACATAAAGTATTAGTATATCATGCTGGGTAGTACATATTCCACTTTGCCTGTGGATTTGCTAGTCCCTTCCATTTAACAGTTGAATTTATTATCATAAAAATCAATAGTATTGTCCTGTTTTGGAGAACCAGAGTGTTCTGGGCTTTCCCACATGTGTATCCCACTCCTAAATACAGTTCTGAGCCTCACTGCCAGTTGCCAGGGTCCTAAGAGAAGAAAAAAAGGAAGGCCACATCAGAGAGGTCAACTTAAAAATTTTCTTACACTGCCCAAGAATGGAAACGATTGTTGGTTTTCAAAGGAGGTCTCTTGTTCAGAAGCAGCTGTGATCCCCCTGATTTTAGTTACCCTTGTGACCCCTTTTGATCCTTAACCAAAGCAGTTCCTGTGACTGCAGTCAGATACAGCCACTCTCTTCCAACAGTCGAACTCTAACCAAATCAGAGGTTACA
The DNA here is from genome assembly GCF_022837055.1 of Prionailurus viverrinus. Classification (NCBI taxonomy): domain Eukaryota; kingdom Metazoa; phylum Chordata; class Mammalia; order Carnivora; family Felidae; genus Prionailurus; species Prionailurus viverrinus. Next base: position 59,934,535 of record NC_062564.1, on the reverse strand, counting down.
TTTGACCTCACCTTGAAATTTTAGAAAGTGAACAATTAAATATTGAACGTTTCTATGTAAAACACTTTCTTGAATTTCAATCCTGCCATATCCTGCTGGTGCTATAATATGATCCTTGAATTTTTGGCACTGTCTCATTTTTAGTCTGGAATGTCTGAAAATTTCGGAAAAAAAAAGACATTATGCAACAAAAAGAAATATATCTATTAAAACAATGTAGATTTCAAAAAAAAAAAATCCCAGCACGAGTAATATAAAGAAATGTGCCATCTTACAGACCTTTAAATACTATGATCCTTTTTTCTCTGTCATCTCTTATGAACAAAAAAAAATTCCAGTCTTGTAAAGTTCATCAACATTATCCCCTCTCTAATAAACTAAGTTTAACCTAAGTATTCTATCCAAAACTAACCTCTAATCTATATGTATCAAGGTATAGCCAATTTTTAAAAATTTTTGAAAGCCATACGTGCTTCCATGTGATAGAAGAGCCTCTGTTCATTCGATGAAGTGTATTCAGTATTTCCTAGGTCTATAGTTGGGTTTTCTTCTCTATTTGCCTAGCACTGGCCTCATGAAATAAGAAATCCAATTTAGCTGACATTGGTACCCTCGAGGAATTCCTAGATTGGAGTTGAGGTGCCATCAACCCCTTGATGAATGAATAAATGATTGATGAATGAATGAATATGACTATCTCCTAATCCTTTTTACATTTTATTTCCCATTAATGCAAGATTGTTTTCATGCCCTGTTTATGACCTTGGAATCTGACAATCAGTCTCAACTGGCTTACTCCTATACGAGCAACTCTTAATTCTTTTGAATAGAGATTTACTCCACTAATTTTCAGTGTTTGCGCCTTAGCTCCCCATCACATGGCAATCACATGGTTGCTTAGCTCCACCAGATTAGAGGGGAAGAATCTGTAAAACTTGCTAAAATTTGTTTATAGCTATAATAAAAAGTTTGATGAAAGATGAAACTAAATGTATTAAAGAAAATGAAATTGTGAAGATTATCCGGATTTAATTATCCACATTGTTTCCTTTTTAAATTTCTATACATAAATAAGAGTAGCCGTTATCTAAAGATAAAATGAGAACTACTCCACAAGGTTTTGAGGGAAATAAGGCCATATTTACCAAGTGCATGGCATAAAATAGGCATTAAATATATACGTATTTACTCTCTCGATTTGAATTTATATAAGTCCTTATGACTATCATGGTTCCCAAATATTGTATCCTCATCCTAACTATGAGATTGTAGTTATATATTTTAACCATTTAATAGTTGAAGTATGGACAAGGTCTGATTCAAGTTGAAATTTATTAGAAGTACAGAATGGGAATGTAGATAATTAGCATTTTGATTTTCCAATATACTAACCAGTGTTTTATGCACTAGTTAAATGACTTCCAGGTGTAATGAATAGAATGAAAAAAAAGTCCAGGGGTGTCTTTCAGTGGAACTTTACCTAAGTAGACTCTCCCAGCTATATTACACACTTCCACACGCGTTCTCTCTCCACCAAACCCTCTCCCCACTCTTACAATAGAAACAGCTTCCAGGACCTGGAAGAAAGGGAAAAATGTATCTTCCAAGAAGGCACCACACTGAGTATGGCAAATGTGTTTTGTTTCAGAAGACTTCAACTTCAGTTGCTTTGTACCCTGCCTGCCCAAACAGCCATGCTGAGAATTCTGAGACCTCCAGTTTCGCTAGCAAAGAATATTCCGACCAATTAGAGATGTCTGCCACAGGGTATGCAAAGAACACAGTGTCATTACCTGTTCCATGCATTTACCAGACCTGTGTTTTTGTTCTCTTTTCTGGCTTGCCACACCAGTATTGCCTTTCCTAAACTGTACTGGCAACCAGAATGTAAGATAGGAAAAATTTCAGGTTAGAATAGAATCAACAGACCTTTTACCTGTTCTTTAAAGAATACTGAATGTCTCAAGTCCTTTCCAGAAAGCTGATAGAAGTATGACCTTCAAGAAACTTAGCAAAACAAACATGCCATGAGTACATCTCATTCATCTCCTTTGTTGCACCAGTACTTTAAATCTCCAGGATTCTCTTAGGTTAGGCAAGAAAGTGATTTGTATTTTTTCTATTACATAAAGAATCAGACAATGCTGATTTCCTGTTTTGAAGTAGATGATTTTGAGTTTAATTTTGTATTTTTAAGATGTACTTCGGTATGAGCAAGTGAGGGTAGATAGACATCTCTCTATATGCCTTAAGGCAAAAACTGTAATAGGTATTATTTCAACTATTGGTTCAATCCTTTCTTCATGTGTAATCTAATTCTTTGATCAGTTCAGTGCTTTAAAATGTAGGTTTTGGGGTGCCTGGGTGGCTCAGTCGGTTGAGCATCCAACTTCGGTTCAGGTCATGATCTCACAGTTTGTGAGTTCGAGCCCTGCATCGGGCTCTGTGCTGACAGCTCAGAGCCTGGAGCCTGCTTCAGATTGTGTCTCCCTCTCTCTGCCCCTCCCCCACTCATGCTCTGTCTCTATGTCTCTGTCTCTGTCTGTCTCTGTCAAAAATAAACTTTAAAAAAAAATGTAGGTTTTATGGGGTGTCTGGGTGGCTCAGTTGATTAAGCATCCAACGTCAGCCTAGGTCATGGTCTTGCCATTCCCGAGTTTGAGCCCTGTGTTTGGCTCTGTGCTGACAGCTCAGAGCCTGGAGCTGTTTCAGATTCTGTGTCTCCTCTCTCTCTGCCCCCTCCCCCCACCCCCAAAAAATAAACATTTAAAAGAATAATAACAAAACCTGCATTTTATCTTTTTTTTTTTTTCAACGTTTATTTATTTTTGGGACAGAGAGAGACAGAGCATGAATGGGGGAGGGGCAGAGAGAGAGGGAGACACAGAATCGGAAACAGGCTCCAGGCTCTGAGCCATCAGCCCAGAGCCCGATGCGGGGCTCGAACTCAAGGACCGCGAGATCATGACCTGGCTGAAGTCGGACGCTCAACTGACTGCGCCACCCAGGCGCCCCCAAAACCTGCATTTTATATCAGGTATGGTAAGGCCAATAGACTAGGACAGGACTGCCATTGAAAGATAGTTTTTCATGGTTCCCAAGATTAAGGAGCTACACCATGGGGGAACACAGGGGAATCACCAGGTATCCCCTAGGAGAGGGAAGCATGGGTAAGAGCTTTTATGGATTTTCTGCAGGTAGGAACAGGTGAAGCAGGGTAAGCAGATTTAAGATTGGCTAGTTTGAATAATCACAGGGAACTCCTGGGCATAGGGGCTGCTCCTAGTGTTTTGCTCTCTGGCCCTGGGGTGATTAGAGTAGGGCAATTGTGTCCCTGAGTGTGAGAGCCCAATAGAAGGGGTGGTAGGAATGTGGCTCTGGAAGGATTAGCTTTCATATGGAATGTGCACCCAGAGGAGTCATTTACTGTTGTGAAGAATGGGCCAGCTCTGGGAGGGCTGGTCTTTCTGGGATCAGCAAGGCCCAGATGTCAAAGCCTCAGAATTACAGAAAACAAAAAGGTATGATTAATACATTCCATATACCAAACATTGTGCTGGAACATATAGTATGCTTATAAGTTAAAAAGGCCAGGCCTCTACCCTGGGAAAAGTTGTATTCTCGTAGGATAGAGAGGCACATGAAGAACAGATTTCAATAGAATGTTGGAAGTCAAGTACCACAGTAGTGATAAAGACAAGTGCTAAGTCCCTTGACACATTTAAGGACCCAATGTGGGTATATAATCTTAGAAGTGCTATTACATTTAGTATATTTAATTACTTGGACCTTTCATCAAAGAGTTTTCTGTATCACTTCTGGAAAGACTTCAAATGTAGTCCTAAATATAAAACCCTTCCATTTCACCAAGAACCTTAGAATCATGAAATTTTACAGCTATAAAGTCTCATGTTCTCATATGTATGAGGAACCTGAACCAGGAAGGCTAGCTAACTTCCCTAAAGTCACAGTTGAGCCTCTGCTAGGCCCTTGCTGGCTCCAGCGTGCAAATGGTTCCAATCATAAATTAAACACATTTATCTAAATATTGGCCAGGAACCACGCTGCCCTTCTTGTTGCTACAGGGAGTCTGCCATCTAAATATTTGCAGTTTCCCCCCCTCTTGAGTCACACCCTATCTTAACCACATTTTAACAACATAGAACTGGTCACTTGACAGGTACTTAGTATCAGTAACAATCTGACTTTCCTGAGTGTCAAAGCAATATAAATGACTCACATTCATTATTGTACTTAATGCTGAAATGGGACAAATTTCATCTTTTCTCTGCACTAGGTCTTCTGTATTTTACAATCAGAGATGCTTTTTAAATTTTATTCATGGAGCTGGAGAACAAATAGCATTAGTGTTTAGAAAGCAAGAAGCAGATCAGTCTAATGGTTTGTAAGCAAAGCACCAACCGTGTCACCATATGCAATTGTTGAAGACAAGGGTGAACCATCTCAGAAGACAAAATAGACCGTTGCAGAAAATGCATTTGTTGCCTTACTCCTTCTGCCATTTTTAAAGTATATTTCAAGTATTTTATTGTGCTTACAGATTAGTGTCTTCAGCCGTATACGTATCATCATTGCTCAGGTTATAATTGGTCTTAATTCATTTTTCAAAAACTACAGATTGTATGGGATAAGTATGCTAGAAAGCATTCTGCAACATACACTCAGAAAGTAGATGCTAAATTTAGAAAGAATCTCATGGTCAAATAAATTGAGTAAATACTAGATTAGACAGCGTTAAATTTATTTTCCGCAAGACTTTCTGGGCCTTTAATGAGAAAATGGGAATTGCAGACACCAAGAAGTGAGACAGAATATATAGCATCTTCCAGATCTAGTAGTCCATAGATCCTTCACTGTTGGGTTTTTCATGGAAAGCATATTCCAGAATAACAAGTGGCAGATAGTATTTTGAAAGCATCAAGTACACAATACACAATGGATCAATAAAAAAAAGTTAAGAATTTTTTTCTGCCATGAGGAAGCCTATTTCCTAGGTGGGAAAATAAAGCACGAATACAGGAGGCCTCAAATAACAGTATGAGGAAATAGTATAGAAGCTATCACAAAGTGCTATGTGATCAACTGTCAAAGGAAAGATGTTCAAATGTGTTTAGTACAGAGGTAGGAGAAACAGAACGTAATTCTACATGCATTTTTGTGCAAGGGACTGGAGGTACAAGACCCATCAAATACAGTTGCTATATTAAAGAAATGAGCATCCTAGAGGGAAAGCCAGGACCCAGTGATGCAGGTTAGCATGGTCAAAACCTAAAAGGCCAGAACTGCTTAACCTTTGCATGCACATGAGTTTCCTGGAGGATCTGAACTGACGGGAGTAGATTTGGGATGAGGATCAAGATTCTGCATTTCTCATAAACTCCCAAATGATGCTGATGCGGCTGGTCCAAGGATCACACTTTGAGGAGCAAGAAGTTAGAGCAGGAGTTGGCAAAGTTTTTCTATAAAGTCCAGATAGTAAATATTTTAGGATTTGTGGGCCATGTGCTCTGATGCAACTACTCAACTCTGTCACTGTAATGCAAAAGCAGCCAGAGACCATGAGTTAGTGAACGAGCATGGCAGTGTTCCCAAAAAAACTTGATAGACTCTGACATTTGGACATTCTATGATTTGCATATATCACAAGTTTATCCTCTTTCTTAAAAATTTTAAAAATCTGAAAAACATTCTCAGCTCATGGGCCATACAAAAACAGGTTATGGGGGCTGCAGGCTGTAGGTTTGCTGACCCAGGAGTTAGAGGACCAGATATCACACTCCTCGAGTACGAGGCAGAGGTCTCCTTATGAAGCATATCTAACCAAAGCAGTTACTCTTTCCTTCTCTTAAACCTCCACTGTACTTATGATGCTTAACTTTACGTCCAAATGTTCGTTTGTATCTTTTCCATGGGAGATAAGGACACTTATTGACAGTATAAACTCAACTAGTTGCAGAGTTTACCAGGCATTACCTGTAGGATGTAATGTAGTGCCTTCCACATGGAAGGTGCCCAGCAAGCATGTGTTCAGTAGAATTTAGTCTGTTACAGGAGCGTATAGCTTGACGATGAGGAAGAGTGGTTCCTAGGTGGGTTTAATGAAGAGGGGAGGAGAGAATCCCAAGGAAGGGAAAGGATAGGCAAAGGAAAATCAGCAAGTGATACATGAGGACTATGTAGGAAATAATAAATTCATGCAAATATTTAATAGAAGCAGAGGGTTAGTATAGGAAAATGATAAAAAAAATCAGGGCCAGGTATATGAATGGCTTCAATGACAGGTCTGAAGTTGAAAGACTGATGTATGTAGGGAAGAGCTTTAATCTGATATAGAATAGAGAAAGAATCTATAGTTTACTGCAGATGGGGAAATCAACTTAATCCACAGTCAGTTCTCATGGGTGAAGATCTGGTCTGGGACTATGGAAAGAGAACAGGATAGAATGAAGTGGAAGCTGGCTCTAGGCTGGAATGTTCTCTAGGACTGTATGAAGACACAGGAAATGAGAAAATGCCCTAGAATCAAGAAATCCTGCCCTTCTCAACAGTCTCAGAAGTAGTGTGTGTGTTGTTGCTGAGGATGCTCTGTTGGGCTGAGTGGTGGTGGTAAATGTTTTCTAATTCCCAAAGTCTTATCTGTTCCTTTATGACTAACCCGTATTTAATTTTTAAGTTCCGGGAATTAATCCCCTGAGTAGTATTAGCAAACTGGTTTTATTTTCAGATTAAATATAAATAACTATATTCTATCTCAATATAGAAAAAAGTCTCTGATGCCCTATTTTTATAAAAGGACGCAAAGTCCAAAGAATTTCATAGAATATGAGACTCAGAGGAAATCTGAGTGCTGATTAAGAGGTAAGCGGACAATACTGTCCCAGAGACTTCATTGCTTTTGGTTGCAAGTGGTACATTCCTACATATTTCTTTAAAAATAAATCACATTTAGGGGAGGTTTTAGGGCAGCTTCATGTTTTTTTTGTGTGAAAATCCTGTTGAGAGTATGAGGTGCTGGGGGAATAAGGCAAGTGTGTGAGAGAGAGAGCATGTGCTAAAACAGTCTGGCAGCCTGCAGCCTCTTACACCCAGGTCCTGGTTGTTTGGGAGAGGAAAAGTGCTGACCAGCAAGAATGAATTACAGCACATCCAGCATCTCTCTACCTCGTGGAGGCCAGGCGGTCTGCTAGAAAGGTTTGTAAATACCAGAAATGTGGAAGCCATTAAATCTGCTATTGCTCAGCTGATCGGGAGCCTTAGGGTCAACAAAAATAGTGCTGCCTACGATTTTTCAACATGATGACTAGTTTCCCCTGATACATTAGATATTTTGAGCATAATGTTTAGATTTCATATTTTTCTTTAGGTAAGAATCATAAAGTTGTAAGAGGCATCTACGATAAAACATTTTATAAGAAGACACTTTGAATTTCTGTTCCTTTTATTTTGTAACTAAAACGGTCTTTCCAAGTTTGGTGATATCCCTTATTTTGAAGTTGATAAAATGTACAAGATGCTTTACGAAGAAAACCTATGGGCAATGTCTAGTCATTAATTTCACAGTCTCTAAGGTTTCCCTCAGTAACATCAGCACAGATCTTTTTTTTTTCTTTTAATCAAACAAGCATCTTATTACAGCCTTTCACTTCTGCTTTATTGTTTTAAACATCACCATTTCCTTTTTCTCTCCTGCCCTTTGACCTCCATTTGGCCTGCAGATGGTTCTGTGAGGGGAAGGAGCTACAGGACACTCCCGACATTCAGATCCGCTGTGAGGGTGGGGACCTCCACACCCTGGTCATAGCAGAGGCCTTTGAGGACGACACAGGTCGCTATACCTGTCTGGCTACAAACCCCAGCGGCTCAGACACAACATCTGCCGAGGTGTTCATCGAAGGTAAGGAGAGGTGCATGATTTAAAGGGGTGGTTGGAGTCTGATAGCTTGAGTAGAGCTTCCCTGTGAACATGCTTTCCCAATGCAAACAGCATAATGGCGTTGTGATTCAAACCTCATTTCTCCTGAGAATTTTATAATGAACAGTCTGACACTTGGGCATACATCAGCTAATGTCAATATTTGTTCCTTTTAATTGAAAACATTTCAGCTGCGTTAACTTGAATTTACTTAAAATGTAAAGTGTCTAACTCATTTTTGATTTCTCTAGTGAAGAGAGAATGGGAACATCTAGAAAAACCGTGTCTATCGACCAGATAGAGTTAAACTATAAATGACTTGGGAAATCATTCATGGGAATGCTAAATGATTGAATATTTTTAAATGTTCTCATTTGTATTCAATTCTAGAATTTTTGCCTCTTTGTGAAATTCCATTATTCCAGCTAAATGTATTGTGAACTTGCAATCGCAGGATGAAAAAACTTCAAGGATCAGTGTTGTATTAGAAAACGGGTAGGCAGAGAGTAGAATATTTCTTTTGTTCTTGACAAGATTCAGCCTGTGGGGAATTAGAAAGCTTGACGTGAAAGTATATAGTTTTACACTATTATTGGATTTTGATCAATACCTATAATTTAAGTTGGAAACGTTTTAAGCACCCACAGTATATGTTTTGTTTCCATATCCATAAATTGGTGAGTACTCTGTTAATTGGTTGCTTTTCAGAGTAGTAGTTAAGGGGAGTCTGGGTGGCTCAGCCACTTAAGCATCCGACTCTTGATTTAGGCTCAGGTCATGATCTCACAGTAGTGAGATCCTGAGATCCAGCCCTTATTCCCTCAGGATTCTCTGTCTGGGTCCTTTTGACCCTCCCCTGCTTGCGTGTGGGCTCTCTCTCTCTCTGTCTCTCTCTTTATCTCTTTCCCTCTTATATTCTCTCTCTCAAAAAAAAAAAAAACCAGAAGAGAAAATAGTAGTTGAAATGCAAAAAAAAGATTAAAATCCTTGAGGTCTTCATGAACTTTTCATCTTTTTATGTTTTTTTTAACTGTTTAACATCACTAAATTTCTTTATTATTTAAAGTAGAAGAAATCAAGATATGAATCATAATTTGTAACTCTTTCAAGAATTGACGAAAGAAATTTTAGAGGAACTATTACCACTGACTAAAAGTGTGTATCTTTACTTTCAGTAAAAGGATCCTCTGCACTGTCTTTGAATATCTGTGAGCTCAAGGGACCTTGCCCTGTTAATGAAAGCAAACACTTTTTATAGAACAATAAATAATATTTACATGGCATTTATAAGTGTGTACATACTCATGCATAATGATCAAAACCTCTCTGTAAGCCCATGAGATATTATTAGTACAGTATCTCCTTTTTATAAATGGTGAACTGAGACCCAGAGAGATTAAAGCGACTCTTGCAAAGCCCCCTGGAGATTTGAACCCAAGCAGTCTTGCTCCAAGGCCCAGATTTTTAACCACTGTGTCATACATGTTTCAGAGTGCTAAATGAATGACAAAAAGACTTAAAATTTAATAAGTTCACGGTTTTAGCCATGGGTGGGCTGTGTGGCAAACATGGTAAAGTATTTTAGAATGCAATGAAGGGAACTTAAACTTGCATAAGAAACCTGTTTGCTAAGGATGATCAGATTTGTCTTCTAAATCCGACTTCAGATAGAGCCTCTTAAAATTCAATGCTTTATTTGCTTTTAGCTTTGCTAAAATATGGTGAAATATGGTAAAATATGGTGAAAAATGGTGAATTTTAGAGTTTATTGCTGTTATACTATAGGTGTTATGTGAAATCACATGCAGTTGAATAGACTACCAGATCATTTCAGCCTGCATTTAATGTCCTACTGTGGTCAGATAATGCAGGTACAAACATGATTAAGACCCATTCTTCAAGTATCAAGGAGTTCCCAATCTAACAGCAGAGATGGGCACGTTAAAAAAAAAAATAACCAGACTCTAAGTGATGTTATAATAAGTGATATAATAAAAATGTATCCAGTGTTGCAGGGATACAGATTAGCTTAAAAAGGTTAACTGGAAGATATGTAAGATAAACCTACTTTTCATACAATGAAAGGAAATATTTCTCTACCTTTAAAATCAGTTTTGATATCTAACTCTGGTAGACCCAAAACATTCCCACCACAGTCTTTATTTTTATTTCAGTAAATTGGGCTCTTCTGAGCCTAAATGCCCATCAACTGATGAATGGATAAAAAAAGATTGTGGTTTATATACACAATGGAGTACTACATGGCAATGAGAAAGAATGAAATCTGGCCCTTTGTAGCAATGTAGATGGAACTGGAGAGTGTTATGCTAAGTGAAATAAGCCATACAGAGAAAGACAGATACCATATGGTTTCACTCTTATGTGGATCCTGAGAAACTTAACAGAAACCCATGGGGGAGGGGAAGGAAAAAAAAAAAAAAAGAGGTTAGAGTGGGAGAGAGCCAAAGCATAAGAGACTGTTAAAAACTGAGAACAAACTGAGGGTTGATGGGGGGTGGGAGGGAGGAGAGGGTGGGTGATGAGTATTGAGGAGGGCACCTTTTGGGATGAGCACTGGGTGTTGTATGGAAACCAATTTGACAATAAACTTCATATATTTGGAAAAAAAAAAAATTGGGCTCTTCTGTATGGAAGCTCCTGAACTGCCGGTCCACTTCTGCCTTTGAAATCATTTGGATAACTTATCAATATGTGAGAAGTAATCTCTGGTTCTATATACCGTGCCAGGACTTTAACAAAGATAATGGATTTTTTCCCAGTGCGCTGTAACAGTGGACTTACTTAGCCAACCAGCCAGCAGGTATCTGTGAGTTCAGACAGACTGTGTGTGAGGAGAGGGTGAGGGACCTGGGCAGAGCAAGAATAAAGATCCATCAGGAGTTAGTCTCCTAAGCCTAATACAAGGTACTTCAGAAAACTGGCTCCTTGGCCTTGTAAAGTTTGGATCATAATTCACAGGGAAAAAAATGAGATTTTTGTGTAGTTTCATCCCAAAGAACAATTACATGTAATAGAGGAGAATTTCACATCAATTCTTACGCTCATATTATGACCGAAAGTAAGAAATTTTTATATGTACTCATTCCAGCACTGAATTAGACTCAGACATATCCCTACTGAATTGTATCCTAAGCCACGCTGCCATTACTGTGTCAGCATGCAGTCATTTGCAGGATCTACTGAGGGTAGGACGTTTTTTTATAGAACTTCAGAGTCTCAACAAAACCTCTAAAAACTTAATGTAGTGGTTGGAAACTGTCTAAATTTCACTGTCTTCTGCAGCAAGTTTTAGAATGACACAAAATAAATTACAGCTTAAATCTCAGTCTGCGCCTGGGATAATCTTTCCTACATGTTGAACTTCCAAGAGGATGGCCCTGGGATGGGAGAGAAACTAGTCAGAGTGGTGTAAGAGGAGGCAGAAGACATGTTTCGGGAGAGAGGACGATGCCAGCTCGCTCTCCAGATGCTTGAGAGCCCAAATGAGATGAGGACAAGGAGGAAACCACTGGGTTCAGCAACTGTGGATGTTGTTGGTGATTTTAACAAGAGGGGTTTGGGGAATCTGGAGAGCACAACGGTCAAATGGAATGAGTTGAGAAAATGTGTGCAAAATATACGAAGAGAAGCAACAAATAATAGATCATGTTGGGGAAGTTTTGTTCAACCATCAGCAGAGGTGTGAGCCAGAATCTGGGAAGAACTGTGGGGTAAAAAAGATTTTTTTTTTTCTTTCACTTTGCTTATTTGTTTTCATACCAAAATAACTAGAGTATGTATCCTATGCTAATGCAAATAATCCAAGAGGGAAAACCTAGATCGTGTAGAAGGGCAAGAAATAATGAGACCAAAGTCTTGGAAAAGGAGAAAGGAGATGGAATCTGGCCTAGATGGTGAGGGGGGTACCCTCCAGGACTAGATGGCAAAGAGATAATCTTAAATTCGTAATATAAATAGGAAAGGTAAATGTCAGCATGTGAAATCCAGACACCTCCAGTTTCCATCATTGTCACCCTCTTCTGATTGTAAAATGGGTTACACAGATCAGCACAGCTTTAGGAACTGCAAAGAAGGCGGGATAGGATGCTGGTCCTGAAATGTGGGATGAAGGAAGTGGAATTAAACCTGACCTTGTAGGAGTTGGACGGAGAGGAGGGCAGGAATGTGGGGAAGAGGCAGGGATACTTGAGCGAGTGCAATGCACCGTGGCAGATCTCGTGTGACATTTATAGGTTCTCAGTGCTTCGAGTAATCAGGTAAAACATGTGCCCCTTTTAAGGGACATTTTGGAACATGCTGAGATGTTGTATGAGTAATGGCTCCTGTTGATCTCAGCAGGGTAAAGCCCTTCTGAGTACATGGTTTCTTCTCCTGGATTTTAAAAATACACTAAGGGGCACCTGGGTGGCTCAGTCAGCTGGGCATCCGACTTCGGCTCAGGTGATGATCTCACAGTTAGTAAGTTTGAATCCCACATCGGGCTCTGTGCTGATGGCTCAGCCTGGAGCCTGCTTCGGATTCTCCATTTCCCTCTCTCTCTACCCTTCCCCTGCTCATGCTCTGTCTCTCTCTGTTTCAAATATAAATAAATGTCCTAAAAAAATTAAAAATACACTAAGAGAAGCTGAAGGGATCTAAGCACAGCCTTGGCCATTTTTCACATTATTTATTTTTGAATGTTTCTATAATATTTTCTGGCTAGCTTAGCTTCTAGTTCCATGACCTTGAACAGTTTTTCAGTGGCTCTATGCTTCATTTCCTCCATCTCCTCTGGGAGAAAATTGGATTGCTATAAGGATTGAGAGCAGTGCTTTGATACAGAGTGTGAGCTATGATTACTATTATAAAAATAGCACATTTTTATTTTTAGAAACTGAAAACACACACATAAAAGGAAGGTATAAAAATCAAGGGTAATGCTACTGCTCTGTGACGGTTACTCTCAATATTTCGATCTTTCCAGTCTTTATCCTGTATGTGTATAGTTTACTCTACATGCTCCTTTGTACCTTGTTTTAAATTTAACCTGTCACAAACATCTACCCATGGCATTAAACAATCTTTAAAACTCATTTTAATGCCTTTATAGTCATTCATCATTTATAAAATTTTAAATCCTTGGCATTGTTTCCGTTGGTCTTATCTGAGTCTTAAATGATTATTGCTGCACTGGTGATTATAGCAACTGAGAGAGTAGGGAGGGAGAAAATGAGTAACTCGTATGGGGACAGAGTATAGTCACTCCTTAAATTTTGAAAGGCAGAATATGCACACGGGCTGAACTCCAGGAGTTTCTCTGTGAGGCTGGTTTCACTAAAGTCTCTCAAGGTCTCAAATATACATTTAATATGTGAATATATATTTTCAAATGGTTGATACTTGCTTTCATGAAGACTTCCTGTTTGCCGAAGTTGAAGCTGTATCATTTACTTCCAGCTTGCTTCCACCTAGAAATGTGGCTTTTTTTTTCCTTCATCAAGGAAGATGCCAAATAGACAAAAACAATGAAAACCTAGTGTTTTCATGAGGGTGAGGCAAATGGGCATTTTGATGTATTGCTATTCTACACACCTTTCGAGGAAAATACTTAAAAGTGGAAATAATATATCCATTCCTAGTGCAGAGATAAAATTATTGTAAAGCTGCCCATGTGTATTTAAAGCAGCCATTAGAAAATTATAAAGTAGGTTTCTGATGTCAGAATCCCACATCCCACACCATTGGGATGTCAGAAATCCCAAAGGTGTTTCACAATGTATTGAGTAGGGGGAACGAGCAATAACTTAGCAATATGCATAACATCATCTTTTAAAAATGTTTATGCATTTTTAGACAGACTTTGGAAGACTTTGGAAGGATATACCCCAAAGTATCTTGAGTGGTGGTATTCCAAATGATTTTTTTTTCTTTAATTTTTGCTATTGGGCATTTTCTGGGTCTTTTCCTATGAGGAAGTATTAAATAGGGTACGTTCTTTAAGTGAAAAGAGAACACCTTTTAAAGGCAAGATAGCAGGTGTATTTTTGTGACATTTGCACTGGCACTTGTATCTTCAGAATAGAGCAGAGATCATGGGCATTTGATTCCCTCCTTCTGTGTGGGGAGCAATATAGAAATAGCATTTAGGCTGATGAACAGATAGATGGATAGTAATTTTAAGTTCTGGAACATGTCAGACTGGAGCTTCCATCAAAAACTGAAAGTGGTGTTTTGATGACTACGAAAATGTTAACCAGAGACAGGAATGTCCTTTCCTGACTAGCAGGTGCAAAGCAGATGACCAAAGGGAGGAGACAGAAGGAGAGAAGGAGGGAAGAATCCTTGAGGGGGGAAGGGAACTTGCTGGCACAGAGAGGGAGATTTGATCCACCACCGTCTGCAAGAGCTGCTCTGACACCTGAGACACAAGGTGACTTTGAGATTTCACGAGGGTTGGACAGGTGTGCAAAAACTAGCAAAGGTTTTCTTTTCTAGGGGTTGAAACCTTTTTGGCCCTTTACCTTTCTCTGAAAATCAGCTGGAAAAAAAGGAATTTGAAAAAAAGAAAGACTTTCTAAGTAGATAATCAGGGGATTTTATTTTTAAGATTTATTAAATGTTGGGAATCAGATGAAAAACAGCTATTGGTGTCCCCAGTTTCTAGCCACTTTGAGAGCATCTGTGATAACTTCTGTAGGACTTTTGCTACTCTCTCCCTCTTTGAAACTCCAGCGACTCTAGTAAAATTGATCTCAGATGACCCATGATTTTCTGGTAATGGAGTCTACTGATTTTTGCTCATGTTTCCCCAGTTCCCTTCCCATACCTCCTCCTCCTTCCATCTCTATCACCTATTTAAAAAAAAATTTTTTTTTTAATTTTGAGAGAGCTTGCACACAAGCGGGGGAGGGGCAGAAAGGAAGAGAGACAGAATCCCAAGCAGGCTCTGTGCCACCAGCCAGAGCCCCACAAGGGGCTCGAACTCACAAACTGCGAGGTCACCACCTGAGTCAAGACCAAGAGCCCCACCGACTGTGCCACCCAGGTGCCCCTCTGTCATCTGTTTGTGATAGTTGGCCAGTTGTGCTGCTCTTTCATTCTGTTACTCCCCCAGCTCATCCTGCATGACTGACTTTCCCCATCACCGATCTCAGTGCCTAGAACGAAGTCCAAACACTGTGGCCCTGTCTTCTACATCTCACCTTCCGTTTCTAGACTTGCCTCCCGCTGCTGCCCCCTAGCATGCTGCTCTTCTGTGGTTGCTTAGTTCACTTTCCAACCCCAGACAAGTGTCTCAGTTCCCACGGTTCCATTCACTCATTCTACAAAAAGTTGCAGGTCTGCCATTAGCGAGGCATGAAAATAAGCCCTCAGAGGAGTTACAGACCTCCGTGGCACGTGAAGGTCATAACGGTATGAGGGAAGTCATGGACCACAAGTTCAAAAAGCCTCTCACCACTGCTTTCTAGTTATGTGACCTTATGCAAATTACTTAATCTCTTGGTTCCTCAATTTTCTGATGTGTAATTGGACATAGTTCACCTCTTAGGTGAGTTATTGTAATTAAATGTTGGGGCACCTGGGTGGCTCAGTTAGTTAAGCATTCAGTTACAGCTCAGATCACAATCTCATGGTTCGTGAGTTTGAGCCCCATATCAGGCTCTCTGTTGTCAGCGCAGAGCCTGCTTCAGATCCTCTATTCCCGCCTCCATCTCTGCCCCTTCTCTGATCACATGCTCTCTCTCTCTCTGTATCTCTCAAAAATAAACATTTAAAATAATGTAATAGGGGCACCTGGGTGGCTCAGTCAGTTGGGCATGCGACTTCGGCTCAGGTAAAGATCTCACGGCTCGTGAGTTCGAGCCCTGCATCAGGCTCTATGCTGACAGCCTGGAGCCTGCTTTGGATTCTGTGTCTCCCTCTCTCTCTGCCCCTCCCCTGCTTGTGGTGTCTTTCTCAATAATTAAACATTAAAAAATGTATATAATGTTATAAAGTGCAAAGCAGATTGCCAGGCAAGCAGTAAGTACTCAAAAATTGGTAACTAACTCCACCTCAATTTTTCAAAGAACTTACAATTTTCTAGCATATAGGATGTTATAAGGGACCCGAGTAGTAAAGTAAGAACATGGGGAGTTCAGAGAAGACAAAGCACAGAAAAAATTACTAGGCTGATCTTAAAACGCTATTGAGAGAAGACAAGGTAAGAGTTTCCTATGAGAGTGAATAATAGAATTAAACATACAAACATAAGAAAAGACCAAGAAGGGAAAGCCCTCCCTTCCTTTGGATCTTTATTCAAAGTTCCCGTCTTGATGGAACCTTCCTTGCTACCCTACTTCAAATTGCATCCCACTCCATTCCCTCCTTCCCTATTCTGATGTGTGTTTTCTCATTTCCCTCAATGCCATGTCATGTATTTATCTTGTCATTTGTGCCTTCAAAAGAATGTCAACTCCACAAGGGCAGGGGTGGGTTGGTGGGTGGGTATTTGCTGCTATATTCCCATTCCCTAGTGGAGTGCACGCCAGTATGTTCAGCTCTTTGCATTGGGGTTCTAGGACATGGAATTTGGCCGATAGAGCTAGAAAATCTGGTTGGAAATCATGCGAGTCACTAAATAGCAGGTTTTTAGGTTTTTAAATTTACAGAATAGAAACTCATCATCTTAGTTTTTTTTTTTAACATATGTTACATTAAAAAATGATAAGAGTTTGAAGACTGACCTAAGAAGACAAGATAAGAATCTATTGTGGTAGTGCAGGAACTAAGTGAAGAAAGTCTATACTAAGTATTAAATAAATAGGAAGGGACAGCAAACATTCCAGCAGAGTTACTTAAACATGACTGTTAAAACATTAATAAAAGACTAGAAAAATACAGTCATGGAAAGTAGCATGGGGTAGCCATCCAAGAAATTACATTAATGCATATATTCTAAATGTATTTAAAATATACTGCAAAGAGTACATATAGTGTGATTCCATTTGTATAGACATATACATAAATGTATGTTAATAAGTTTATCTGACAAATATACATTAGCATGTGCAGAATGGCATTAAGGAAGATACTGTCTTTAGTATTATGTCACACAATTCTCTCTTTGGTTACTTTTCTGTAAGCATGTATTATTTTATATTAAAGTATCTCTAACTCAAGTTAAATATATCTCATAAAAGCAATACCAAGAATATACCTCTAATCACACTTATTTGAAATCTGTCACCTAAAATCTCTTGTGACAAAACACATGAGCATTAAAATGTTAAGTACATTTTGTATTTTGACTAAAAACATGATAAGGTGACCCTCAATTCACAAACAGTAAAGAAGCGAATGAATTTGGGAGAGCGTGATCCAAAATTGGAGGCATTCTTAGTCAAGAAAGAAGCCACTATTTTGTTCTAATTTATCAAAGACTCAGAAAACATCTCCTAATTAATGAGTAATGAAGACATTGAGAATCCACACAATGTAATTTCCCAAGAAAGGGTTAAAGTTTAAAACCTTGGATGTTTTACACAGACACATACATTTATTTCATAGTTTATAAGCCACTTAGAAATTTGGTTGTGGTGGCCAAAGTGATAAGAAATGAAACTAATAGTAGACTTGGCATTCAAAACAATTGCTTTGAAGAAAGCTGTTTATAGTAGATCTTTAAGTAGTTTTCTGAAAAAACAGTCCAAATAAAAATGGTCTGAATCATTCCCTGTTTCAAAATAAGACATTGTATGTTATTTTAAAAAGGACAAATAGTACTCTCTGAAGCAGTGCTAGATACCCTCAAATCTTAATTTTGTCATTTTCTACTTTTTCAGGTGCCAGTTCAACAGATTCAGAGAGTGAAAGTTTAGCTTTCAAATCAAAACCTGGAGCCATGCCACAGTGAGTGCCTATGATCCCATCAATTGTCTGTATAACAAAGAATGTCACGAGAATCGTTGGGGTACAAAGCAGCACGCATTGTGCTTTGAAGGAAGAGGTCTGCTGATGTCAGTCAAAGATCAAATATCTGAACGTGAACACATTTTTTTAACTTAGGAATTTAGACTTTGAAGTCTGCATTTCATCACTGAGATGCCAAAATCAAACCATATACAGTGTTAGTCTCAATGACAACTAACTGGTTGTAAATATGTAAAACTAACAGTCACATCGAGAGGAAACTAGTTAAATCATTACGAAAATATAAAGGAGGACCACTTTATTGATACAAACTGGAAAATGTCTGATTAAGCCAGAAATGGGTTTCCATTTGGATAAAATCTGTTACTGGTTAGATCTTATGAAAATGGTAAAATTTAGTTATTCTTAGGAAGACAGGTGGGTTATTTTCCAAAATAATAATTATGTAAATTGATATTAATAATTAAGTTTTTGAAAAAATAAAATCAAACCTACCAGAATCTTGCAGAAAACGCCATGAATATTGAGACTGTGCTAATCAGTTTCTTTGATCTGCTAGTATATACATAACAATTATATCTATCCAGGAGCACATATATATATATATGTATATATATATATATATGTATATATATATATACTCTGCCACCTCTGACTTCAGATAAAGATCTCAAGCATAGTAAAGTTACATGACTTGCTTGAGATTGTACAGCCAACCTCTTAGCAAAGCTGGGCCTACCAACCAACTGTTCTTAACCTTTCTCTACACCTCACTAACTTTTATGGGTAAGAAGAGACAAAAATGCCAAGACATTCTCAACAAAATGAGGAACCAGGACAAAGAAGAACTGCTAGACTTAAAATAGACCACTAAAACCATGAACTAAATACAGAACCCTAACCCTAGGACTTTTTCCAGACATTTTCTTTTCTCTTAGGATTTCCAACATCAAACTTTAGGTTCTCTGGTAATGGCTGAATTATGTATAGCTCCTTTTCTCTTACCCATGTATTTATTTTGGTAAAATCTATAAGGCCCATTCTATGTATGTATTGACTATAGCCATTCTAACTGTAGGTTATGGTTTCCCATTTCTGAGGCACTGACAATTGAAGTGGACTGAGTACACAAGAAGAAACTGAAATATTCTCTGGAAATCTTTCAAAGAATAATTCCTGATTTTAAAAAGTTCTGGGGCGCCTGGGTGGCTCAGTTGGTTAAGCGTCTGACTTTGGCTCTGATCGTGATGTTGTGGTTCATGGTTTCGAGCCTCGTGTCGGGCTCTGTGCTGACATCTCAGAGTCTGGAGCCTGTTTCAGATTCTGTGTCTCCCTCTCTCTCTGCCCCTCCCTGGCTTATGCTCTCTCCCTCAAAAATGAATAAACATAAAAAAATTTTCTGATGGAACCCACTTGCTTTTTTATTTTCCAGAGCTCAAAAGAAAACAACTTCTGTTTCCTTGACAATAGGATCATCGTCTCCAAAGACAGGAGTGACCACAGCTGTGATTCAGCCATTATCCATCCCTGTTCAACAGGTAAGTCCTCGTACCTGAAACCACAAGGAGTCAAACTCATTAGCAAACTTTGTGAAGCAGACTTCATGATTACAGCTTTGATTCCAACTAGTACACTCCCTGCAATATTTTCCTAAGTGGGAGCACAACGGGGGGAGGAAAGAAAACGGTAGGTAAAGTTCTTCCTTTTAAGCACTAAAAATAATGTTTAATCAAAAACCTAGTACCAGTTAGTCAACATCTGCTTTCCCATTGGGAACATCTCTAACAGCCAATAACCTGATAATACGCTCTCTCTTTGAGCTATGACTATTTGATTATTCTTCCACAACTGTGCCCTCTTCCATTTAGCCAAATTTATTAGCGCATTTAAAATAGAAGCAAGAGGGGCGCCTGGGTGGTGCAGTCGGTTAAGCGTCCGACTTCAGCCAGGTCACGATCTCGTGGTCCGCGATTTCGAGCCCCGAGTCAGGCTCTGGGCTGATGGCTCAGAGCCTGGAGCCTGTTTCCGATTCTGTGACTCCCTGTCTCTCTGCCCCTCCCCCGTTCATGCTCTGTCTCTCTCTGTCCCAAAAATAAATAAACGTTGAAAAAAAAAATTAAAAAAAAATAAAATAAAATAGAAGCAAGAAAAGTTGACATACCAACAAAAGTTTTTCCAGGAGCTAAACATAATCATGCCATAATAATAATAATAATAATAATAATAATTTTTATTTAACCAAGCATTTTTACCGTGCTTTTATTTCATTACAAGACTGCCATGTCCAAAAAAGAACAACAGTACAAACTACTGAGGTAATAGTGAGCTTACTTTGCAGATGCAACAGGAATTAAAAAAAAAAAATTAGAATCTTTAAATGTTTTAATTAGATGTATGTTACTTTGCCTTTGTGCTATGATGTGTATATTTAAAAACAATACTCACAAAAGCCTTCCCCGCCCCCACCCTTGAAGTGTAAACTAATTCCTAACTAATCACTATGTTCTGTGAGCATCATCACCAGGCCTTCTATCTATTGAGCACTCAGGTATTGTAGAGTAATACTCGGGGATCTGTGGTATGTAGAAACCATAGAGAAGAGACATTTGAAACTTGAAAAGAACCAGCCAGTATAACTCACTTAAAGATGATCTAAATATTTGTTTTAAATCCCTAAATCAGAGTGGAACCTATAGAAATATATCTGATTATATGTAGATTTTTGTTTTTTTTGGTGTTCGATATTTAAGGATTGGTAAGTGATGAATGCTTAGTACCATGCTAGGCATTTCATTGGAGAAAAAATATCTGTCACCATCTTCATTCCCAGTTTATAATTATTATTAATTATGTAAATTGATTTTAATAATTAAGTTTTTGCAAAAATAAAATAAAACCTACTGGAATCTTTCAGAAAACTCCATGAATATTGAGACTATGCTAATCCTATTTCCTATGGGGAAATAAGAAATATAAAAATATGAATATTGCAGAACACATTAAAAGCCTAAGAGCAGGGGCACCTGGGTGGCTCAGTCGGTTAAGCATCCGCCTTCGGCTCAGGTCATGATCTCACGGTGAGTTCGAGCCCCACATCGGGCTCTGTGCAGACAGCTCAGAGCCTGGAGCCTGCTTCTGATTCTGTGTCTCCCCTTCTCTCTATGCCTCCCCTGCTCACGCTCTGTGTCTCTCTGTCTGTCAATAATAAATTAACGTTAAAAAAATTAAAAAAAAAAAGCCTAAGAGCAGAAAATATGTATTTACATATGTAAAACCATAATAACGTAAACAGTACATTTTAAGTGGTTTAAATTCTACAGGAGCACTAAAGGGAAGGTAATCTAATCTATTCCGACAGTATAGGCAGGAGGCTGAAGGGCTCACAGAAACTCCGTTGCTTTATTATCATCAGCAACGGTCACATAAAATTTTAACACGCTGGAGCCAGATTGCCTGGGTGTAAATCCCAGCTCTACCACTTACTAACTCGAAGAGACCTTGACTAAGTGATGTAACCTCTCTGTGCCTAACTTCTTCATCTGTAAACTGAAGATAATACCATCTATCTCATAGGATTATCATGAGGATTTAGGGAGTGAATCTCCACATAACATTTAGAACAGCGGCTGGCACAGACTAACTACCGTATAAGTGTTCAAATAGTCTATGCACATAAAAAGACAGTGAAAAGTGAAACCCAATCCTAAATCACAAGCCAATGAAAAGTCTTACAAGGATAATGAATAGGCCCTTTCCATCCTAGCATCTCTACAACTGCCAACATTCCTGATGACATCTTGTCATATTTAGACACATAATACCAGATCACTATCATCTCGGGGTAAGAAGCTAACAATTGCTTATATAGAGCAGAATAAACCCAAAGTGCTTGAAAATAAATGAATGTAGAAGGAGAAATCATTTCCATTCACTACTCTGGAATCCTTCTATTTCCCCAGAGATGAGTTCCATTCAGTAAGTATTTCAGCACCTTTATTTTTTGCATATCAAGAAAAAACAGTATCCTTCTTTTTAACTTCCTATAATTCCTTATATCAGAAAAGAGTTCAAGTTAAAAATAAGGTAGGGGGATGTTTGATAATTTACTCTCCACTGCCAGTAACTTGTGCTTTTAATTCAATGAATCCAGACCATATTTAAAAATAAAATATAATGTCTGTGAGAACTTTGGAAAAGACCCCTGTGAAACCCCCACACACAGAAATCCATTTGGTAATAGCATTTAAAAGCTCATGGATCCCTAAGGAACCAGGGAACTTGTACCTTGAATATCCTTTTGAGTAGAGAAGAGTAACAGATGTGAAATGAGGGTATAGAACAATGTCTGTACTGTATGTAAGAGTAGACCAGCAAAATGATATATGGCGATGTTTTCTTTCCCTTGTTTCATTCATGTGGAGTGATCCCAATAATGAAAGGTTTCTTTAGCCCATCTGTTCAGCTATTTATATATTCAGAATTTGATCCCTGTGTCTCTGCTTTTTCAGGTTCACAGTCCAACCTCGTATCTCTGCCGACCTGATGCAACCACTCCTGCCTCCTTTCCTCCTATTTTTACAAAGGTCTGACATCTGCAAGTCTCATTCTCTGTGTTTGCTTTGGTCCTGAAATTCCATTCACATGGATTCACATGTGGCTTCATGTGGCAGTCTTTAAAAATGAAAACGAACAGATCAGTAGGCTGTCATGGTTACCTTTGGGGCTAAATAGGTATTTACTGAAAAATTGCTGGGTGATTATAATCTTGTGAAGGGTCTAAAAAATGTGGGCATGGTCAGTGACCTGATAGAGCTTACAATAGAGTGGGAAAGCCAAGACAGGTGGGAAAAAAGACAAAATGCTGTGTTTGAAATTGTTTGGGAGAAACAACAAGTTTTATAGAAATTAAAAAAAAATGGGTAATAATTCAGTTCTAAGTTTGTGTTTTGCCTTGCCAAGCTGAATGACCTCCATTTCATCTGTCAACTGCTCAACTCAGAAATGGTTCCATGTAGCATATCTTCTCTCTCTTTCTTTGTTTTTTTGTCTTTGTTTTGTTTTGAGAAAATTACAAACCTTTATTGAAAGACCTCTAAAAAGGCCTGAATAAGTGAAGAGAAATACCATGTCTGTGGACTGGAAAATGGTCAAGAAATCATGACTCCCAGATTAATCTGTAAATTTAATGAATCTAGCTGAAATTCTAACAGGTTCCTTGTTTCATTTGTTTGTTTGAATTAGAACTTGGCAATTTGACTCTAAGATAAACCCAAAAATAGCCAGCGTACTCCTGAAGAAGGAAAATCATATGATGGTAAGGAAGGCAGGAGATTTGTCCTTGGAGATGTCAAGACTTTGTAAAAATATAGTAGTTAGGACAGTATGGTGCTCGCATAAGACTAGACAAATTGACAGGTAATCAGAACAGAGCCCATAAAGACACTCCAGTATTTACAGAAACCTGCAGATCACTGGGTAAAGAATGAATTCCTCAGCAGAGATAAAATATATATATATATATATATATATATATATATATATATATATATATATATATATATATATAGGACTCCTATTTTATACTTTTTACAAAAATCTACTCCCAGTAAACTAAAGACAAATGTAAAGAGCAAATCCATAAAACATGCAAGGCAGTGGAGAAGAGCATCTTGCTTGTCTTCTTGGAGGGAATGATTTTTTTTTTCTTCTAAGCCAGCCTGAATCCAGCTTTATTAAAGATCTTTCCATAAACAATATTTACTTTAAGACATGGCAACAAATGATATCTGACAACAACTTTGAAAGCCCCCTCCTGGATAGATTACAAAAAGAAAAAAAAAAAAAAAGATTGTGTGAAACCTTACCAAAAACAGTGCCACTCTAGTAGTCCATGAAGTTGTCCTTCATTGCTTAGAACAGCACATGTTACCAAGGTGTGGATAATTCAGGTGCTGTGTGACTTTAGAGCTTTTTGAAAACAGCTTCACCAGATCATCACCAGGAAATCTGTTATCTGCTGTATTGCTACCCAAGACACGGCTGATTTTGAGGGTGTCAATGCACCTCTTGATTTAAGTAGATAAAGAAGATGTGAGGTTTTGCTTTCCCTCCCCATGGGGCTTCACCACTGGGGCCTAGCATATGGAGATGTTAGGGAATTCCTCCTGGGCACCAAGAGAAATCCTCAAAAACTAGACACAAAACCTTGTTCCTCCTGAATCAGTGACATATTAGTGGTATATCCCCTTTCTCCAGAAGAAAACCATGAACCATACTGTGTGCCAAACACACAGTGTAGTAAAAAGAAACATAGGGGCGCCTGGGTGGCGCAGTCGGTTAAGCGTCCGACTTCAGCCAGGTCATGATCTCGCGGTCCGTGAGTTCGAGCCCCACGTCAGGCTCTGGGCTGATGGCTCAGAGCCTGGAGCCTGTTTCTGATTCTGTGTCTCCCTCTCTCTCTGCCCCTCCCCCGTTCATGCTCTGTCTCTCTCTGTCCCAAAAATAAATAAACGTTGAAAAAAAAATTAAAAAAAAAAAAAGAAACATAAACTTCTATATTTTTATAAAGGAATCACAAACTACGGAGTGACTGGAAGCATAGAGCACCCCTCCCTGGGCATTTTCGGTGCCTTTTACCCTCTGTGTCTAGACTGTAGACCATCTCTGTTCCCTGCAGGATTGCTTTCTTCCTTCCTTGCATTTGCTTTCCCCTTTATCCCTTTGGGCATCTTTTCTCCCTGCTTTGCTGTGTCCTTTTTGGGCCTGAGCTTTGGTTTTGGAAGGGCAGGTGTAGAAAATAAATCTGCTGATCTCCTTTGTATCTCAAACTAGCTTTCCCTTTGTCACCCTCAGCATCTTTGGGGGCATGATGGTGACAGTGAACGCCAGGTGGGCTTTGCCAGTTTAAGAGGTGCCTCCATCTATTTCCTCCTACTACTCTGGTAAAGATTCCCAGGTTTCGCAGCTGGTCAGCGGTGGAGCAGCACTTCTGCCTGTGGGCCACCGGGCTTCGCTTGGGACGGCAGAGCTGGCATGGACTGTGGGACTTTGGGCGGTAGGGACACATGAGAGACTGGGAGAGCAGCTGACCTCATGTGGCATTTCTTGCTAAATAGTTGGACCCCTTCAAGGAATCGCAATATCAGGTGGGCTTGGTATATGACATGAGATACCCTTATATGGACCTGAAACACACTCAGGAGTCCCAAAGTTTACCGAGTGAGTGGTGCAGATTGCCAAGCACAACTTCTGAATGCAGTCTCCTTCAGTGCTCCTCATCATGTTCCTGCAGGTTCTCCTAGTGGCTCATTCTGCCTGGCTGTGGCTTTTCTCAAGATAAAAATGTTTGCTCCAGGGCGCCTGGGTGACTCAGTTGGTTAAGCATCCGACTCTTGGTTTTGGCTCAGGTCATGATCCTATAGTTGGGGAGTTTGCGCTCCCCATTGGGCTCTGTGCTGACAGTGTGGAGCCTGGTGGGATTCTCTCTCTCTCTGCCTCTCTCTCCACCCCTGCCCCCCTCTCTATTTCTCAGCATAAATAAATTAAAAACAGAAAAAAAGTTTGCTCCAGGTGGAATCAAATTGTGATCCTGGAATAACTGGAGTTTTGACTCTTCAGGTCCTTGGCATCCTGCCCATTTTCTCTATCTCTGACTCTCCAAAGTTTGAACAAAACACACAATCCTAATAAATCAGAGTCTCCTTTGGTGCCTGAAAGGTCAAATATGAAACATATTTGTGTACCCTTTGAAATCTACCACAAGCAATTTCCTGGACAAGCCTGGAAGTGTTTAATAATGAATCCACACAACCTGGAGCCTGTGAGCAGCACTTTGCCTGCTGTGGTCCATTAAATTGGCTCTTCTCTGGACCCAATCACAAAGTGAAAAAGTCCATTTAAAACCAGAGATTTCCTACATTAAAAAAAAAGGGGGGGGGGTTGAAGAATGCAGTCATTAGTTAATAATCTTAACCTTTTTACTTAAAAAAGGCATTCTTGTTAACTACCGAAATTATCAAATGCCTTCTCCGACTTAACACTAGATTCTCATAGTTCCTCTGCCAACCTCATCAACTTTGAGAATTTCCTTAGAGCTCTAACACACTCACCGAAGGCCATTTGCCACAACACTTGTTTTTCCAAACAGGCCATTTGTCATCCCTTCAGATAATCTTAAATAAATAATAAATGAAACCGAAAAGACCACACAACTTCTTGATGTGAGTTTGTTGCTTTTGGTTGATGTACAGGTGAATTGGTTTGTCATATTTGAATTATTTTAAGACTTCTATATGACCTATGTAAGATCTCATGCTGTGAAGTCAGAAGGTTAAAAAGTCAAAAAGTTTAGTTAAAAAGTCAAAAGTTAAGTTTAAGCCATTGCTAGGTCCTCCTGGAGAAAGAAGGTAGAGAACCTATGGAAGAAGACTGGGCATCTTTTGATATTTAATAACAAGTATGAAAGCTTTTACCTCTTTGCATCTGTGAAGCCAAATTAACTTCTAATCCGTCGGACTGTAAAAATGTACTGGTCTGGAATTGGAGTGGGGTCCGGGGCAGCAAGGGTAATTGCAAGAGAAGAGGAAATGAAGGTCATGAAGGGAGATGTACTATGGGTTTTATTGTTTTACTCAGAACTTTAAAATGAGAAAATCCCCAAGCCCCTTGTGTTAATAAACCATGTTAATAAACCTGACGTAGGAAACCCATTGGCAAAGGTGTGTTGGGGGGTGGGTGGGGGGGGGGAGTACATGGAAAGTTGGAGCATGTGAAAACAAACGTATGCCTTTTTTTCCTTCCTGTCTGGTTTTCCCAGGAATCTACGTTCATATGAAATATAATGGTTTGGGGAAGTTTGCATTCCACCAGCTGACTCTTAAATGTAGATAAAGGTAACAGGCATTACCATAAAATTCCATAAATATGAAGTGGCAATAAATTTGCAGAGAGACACGAAGTGTCTAGAGGCCCAGTAGTAAACCCTACTAATGTCATTACATGGAGATTATGAAAAGCTGACAACCAATGGGTTTAAAGGTGTTTCTTTTTATCTGAGTTAGTGGTAATTATCTTATGATGCAAGTTTTGCCTTTTTTTTTTTTTTTCCGGGAAGCTTTGGAAGCGTTATTGTCTGTTGTGAAATTGTGGACATGTGCACCAGTCTAACAGGGAGTGTTTTCCTTGAATTTTAGGAGCTGCAAAACATAGCTGCATCAGAGGGTCAGGTGGTGGTACTGGAGTGCCGGGTCCGAGGAGTGCCCCCTTTGCAGGTCAAGTGGTTCCGACAAGGGAGTGAAATCCAAGACTCTCCAGACTTCAGAATTCTACAGAAAAGTAAGGAGAGGTGCCCATTCTCCCACATTCATTCATTTTCTTCCCTCAAGCTTCCAAAAAACCAAGAAGAGTTTAGTCATTTGGATGAATTGGTTTCTATTTTGGGGAGAGTAGTGAGACCAGATAACCTGCAAATATGTGGGGTCCAGTGTATTTAAGCAGTGGTAGTCACTTGTGTAACCCTTTGAAGGTCTAATGAAAGTTGTATATACGTCAGAAAATGTTATAGACTTGTGAACTCAAAGTAGGGCAAATAATTTGAGGAGGGGTATAAGCCTCCTATAAGCCCCTCTATGGATTGTGGTTTATAAAACTTCCTAGTATAAGCTGTTTGTTACTGGTGGAATTTGGGTTTCTGTATTTCTAGAAATATAAATTGATCTATCACTTTACTCTTTTGTACTGTGGAGTTCCCTATATTCTGTAGACATGTCCTAGACAGAGAAAAGATAGGTGGATTTATTATTAATGGAATCCCATTCTAATACTCTGTTTTGATTTATTTTTTCCTCATGTGGCAAACAGAACCTAGATCTACAGCTGAACC
This sequence comes from Prionailurus viverrinus, assembly GCF_022837055.1. NCBI lineage: Eukaryota > Metazoa > Chordata > Mammalia > Carnivora > Felidae > Prionailurus > Prionailurus viverrinus. The sequence continues at coordinate 59,906,810 of NC_062564.1, read as the reverse complement.
TGGTAAGAAGCTTTTTCTTTTTGTTCGTTGGTAACGTATCTTTGGGGTTTCAATAGTTCTTTGTCTCAGTTTTAAAGCCATAAGCAGAACAATGTTTTTGCAGTTCGCTGGAAATACGAAACCCCCTTAAAGACAATATCTTCTTTATCATGGGGTGTGTCCACTGCATTTTACATCAACTTCTTTATTAGTAAAACATTAAGTTCCATTCAGACAAGAAGGTCAAGCTCAGTGGTTTAAGGCTTTTTTAAATATAGTCTTTTATATTCAGAAAGCAAAGCAAGTTAATAAAAAAAAATCGTCCTAAAATTCCAGTAGAAAAGAACCATCTGCTACATACTTTCGCTAACCAAAGCCCAGGAACAGCTCGACCCTCCAGCTTAGAAATGCGTCTCACATGAGAGCAGCCCAGAGATGTAAGCAAAACTGACCACCGGTATTTCTCATTTATGTAGCCTGAGCCATAAACTTGTACAGTTCTCCCAGCATGAAGAAAGTCATCTTGCCCTAGGATCTCTCTTAATTACCGGGTCATTTGACCTCATCAGAGTGCTATGTTATCCGGAAGCGCCAGATCCAACTCTTCTGCTTCAGACTTCGTGGATATTTATGACTCCTCATGAACTAAAACAACATTTGAAAAAGAAACAATAATGTTTCTCTGTGTATTTTACAGGACGCCCACCTCAAGAGTACTTTCTTTTGTGTTTCTCCCTTTGGCAAAATTACAGTTTTCCTTACTCCTTGCCAAAGGTTGAAAAGCTGATTTGTGCTTTTTTCCAGCTTTGAGCAGCTTCTGCCATCATGTCCCTTAGGAGCCATGGCTTTGCTCTGTCCCTTCTTTGACAGCTTGAAAGTTCTCAGTGGGCTACTGCAGGTCAGGTTACTATGGTTAGTCCCGGACCTCTCACATCCGAGCATTGGGCCATTAAAAGTAGGATGTGATCCTTTTAGGATCCAAAGGTTAAAGGGTACTGAGTAGCATCCTTAAGGAACAATTGGAATTGATCTAGTGCCTTCTTGTCATGATTACAACCAGAGATGTTGCCCCACTTAATGTGTCAGTCACCACAACAAATACTGTAATCACTTTCCAAAACATAGAAATAGACAACTTCATATTCTGTGATAGGTCTTTATATAAAATTGCATCTTGGGGCATCTGGGTGGCTCAGTTTGGTAAGTGTCCGACTTCGGCTCAGGTCATGATCTTGCTGTTCGTAGGCCCCATGTTGGGCTCTGTGCTGACAGCTCAGAGCCTGGAGCCTGCTTCAGACTCTGTGTCTCCCTCTGTCTCCACCCTTCCCCTGCTCACACTCTGTCTCTGTCTCTCTCAAAATAAATACTAAAAAATTACAAATTAAAAAATTGCATCTTGCTGGTTCCCTGATACATGGAACTTCTGAGACTCCATCTGCTGCATGAGCTAAGATGTTAGGGCACATCTTGTGTTTACTATTTTAAATAGACTTATTGATAGATATAAAAGTAGGAGCCAGATACCTCTCTATCTACAAAAAAAGTTGATGTGAAAAAGTCATGGGCAGTTTATATCTTACGATACTTTATGTTCAAATAAAACTGAAGTTTTGAGCCACAAATTCTAAAAGCATTATTACTGGAACAGATTACTGCTTTTGATGTTGTGTTGTGGATTTTGTGCAAATTCATGCAGTTCTTTTTCATCATGTTGTTATCCCTTGTTGTTACCTGCAGAGGTGATGATGATTTATGAAATATCTCCCATGATCTGTGTTGGAAATTCATAAACTAACCATCATCTGAAAACTCATAACACTGGTTAGAAGCTGCATAGTTTAGTTTCTGAGTACATATGTATTTGGAAATTGAAAATACTCAATATATTGGCTAAGAAGGAATAAATTTGGGTGTGGAGGGAGAACAGAAATGTCTGCTACCACCCCCCCCCCTTTTCCATCCTCTTCCGTTTTATCCCTCAAACTACGAACTTTTTCAATTATGATTTTCTGTTTTGCTTCTAGCACAATCATGATTTGATCATGATTATTTAATAAAATTAGTTCTCAGCTTGGTGGATAAAATGACCTCTAGACATACATCGGTGCCTTTTTAACATGGCAAAATCATGAAGAAAAGAGCAAGATAATGAGGGGAACTTCCTTTTAAACTGCATATCCTAGCAATATAAGTTTCTCCTTTCATGTTCACTGAATTTTCTTATTTTTCCCCCTTTAGTTAGATCTGGAAGCATTTAAGAAAACAGGGGTGCCTGGGTGGTGCAGTTGTTGAGTGTCCAACTCTTGATTTTGGCTCAGGTCATGATCCCAGAGTTGTGGGATTGAGCCTGCTTAAGACTGTCTCCCTCTCCCTCTCCCCCTCCCCCTCCCCCTCCCCTTCTCACAATGTCCCTCTCTCTCTCTCAGGAAGGAAGGAAGGAAGGAAGGAAGGAAGGAAGGAGAAAAAAGAAAAGAAAATGGACTCTTCCATTCTAAGTACAATAATAGAATTTGCTGAGAACAAATATATCTTGGTACAGAAATATGTCAACATAAGAAAAAAGGGGTGTCTGGGTGGCTCAGTTGGTTAAGCATCCAACTTCGGTTCAGGTCATGATCTTATGGTCCGTGGGTTCGAGCCCTGCACTGGCCTTTGGGCAGACAGCTCAGAGCTTCAAGCCTGCTTTGGAATCTGTGACTCCCTCTCTCTCTCTTCCCCTCTCTTGCTTGTTCATTCTTTTGTTCATTCTTTTTCTCTCTCTCTCTCAAAAGTAAATAAACATTAAAAAATAATAGAAAAGAAAAAAAAACTTGTATACAGTCAGGAGCTATTAAAAACAAAACCCGTGTGGCGTTGGTGGCTCAGTTGGTTAAGTGTCTGACTCTTGATTTTGGCTCAGGTCATGATCTCAAGGCTCATGAGTTCAAGCCCTGCATCCGGCTCTGTGCTGACCACCTGGAGCCTGCTTGGGTTTCTCTTTTTCTCCCTGCCCTTCCCCTGCTGTCTCTGCCCTTACCACCCCCCTCTCAAAATAAACATTAAAAAAACACACACACACACACACAGCTAGTTTTCCCTGAACCGATAACTTCTCCACAATTATATTTATTACATTACTAGAATTGCTCATTTCTCTTTTATGCCAGAGCATTAAAATGCTCTCCATCAGGGAATCTACAATAGGCATGTAGTGTCAAATAAAATTCATGATCATATTTTTTTATTTAATTTTTTTTCAACGTTTTTTTATTTATTTTTGGGACAGAGAGAGACAGAGCATGAACGGGGGAGGGGCAGAGAGAGAGGGGGAGACACAGAATCGGAAACAGGCTCCAGGCTCTGAGCCATCAGCCCAGAGCCCGACGCGGGGCTCGAACCCACGGACCGCGAGATCGTGACCTGGCTGAAGTCGGACGCTTAACCGACTGCGCCACCCAGGCGCCCCTTTGATCATATTTTTTAAACAAAAAAAAAACCCTTTAAACAAATGAATTCAAGTGGACTGCTTCTGTGAGCTGCTGCTATGAGAACTTCAGAACAAGCAAATGTTAAAATATAATTTGTATTTAAACAGTATTTTGGCATGCCTGACAAAACTAAGTATGATTCTGATTCTTTTACTAGTAGCCAGTTGTTTTCCTTACTCTGAGCTTAAAGTTGACCATCGACATTGTTGGGGGAAAAAAACCCAAAAGATATTTTGAACTGCTTACTTTCCTTAAATGACCTGATTGGCTGTCCATTAGGCCACTGAATATTCAACTGTATAAAGTGGATGCAGGAACTGACTTCCCTGATCGCCGTTTTTTAGCCACTGTTAAGTGGAAAGCAGAAAAACAGACATGACTACAGTACATCTGAGGAAAGAGATAAATTTTATAGGACTAGGCCAGTGATGTTTTCCAAATGCTAAAACATAAATAGTCTTTGAAATTCAGGAACATATCTGAGCATTTGGGTTTTATTACCCTCTCTTCCTACTCTCCAGTCCTCTGACACATTCACTCTTGCTCTCTCCTCCCTAGTTGGTGCTCAATCTCTCTTTTCCTCTCTGCTTTTCCCCACTTCATTCTTTTTATCTCTTTATGCTTCTTCCCTTTTAAAATCATGCATCAGAGCTATAGAAATGAAATTCACTAGTACCTAGATATAGCCCCATTAGGGATTAGATATTCAGATAAAAAAAGGAACCACCAGATTCTCTCCTAATGCATTTGAGAGACTGAAACAGGTTTTTCTTGTCACTACTGTGTTGTATCTGTCTAATGTGTTTTACACTCCCTTCTCTGTCTAGACAGAAGTCGGCTTGCATCACAAATCTTTTCAGACTGTTTTGTGAATTAATAGCTAGTCAGCTTACTTAAGACCAACATCCGTTTGTCATATTACCTGCTCTGGCCTCTTTCCTTGACATTCTGACTTTATACTGATTGAATCCTTCAAAGACTAGTCTGGGGTGGAGGTGGTGTGGAGGGCACAGAACACTCATTTGACAGCTGTTAATACTCAGGCCCTTACTCAGCTGTCTGGACGTAGCCACAAACTGTATTGAGTTACTTCTATAGCATTGTCTGGTGGTATGCGAAATTAAAAATCCCGTGTCTTGCTGGCTGGGAAGTTACACTTATAAAAATATGATGCTTGTACTTTCAGTATAAATCTCTGCTAACCAAATGCCACCCATCATCTTAGGTCTTCTATAATAGAATCCACGTTTTGATTCTGTGATTCAGAATGTGAAGTTAATTATACTTGTTAGATGTACTAAGGTGCTGAGTTGTAGGACAGCAATGGTAAGGATGTTTGAGATCCCAGTAGATTATACATAGTTAAGAGCTTAAAGGTTAAACAAAGTTTAAACAAAAGTGGATTGTGTGAAACCTGTGATTCTCAAACTGTGTGACGAGGTGCCCTGGGGCACCACACAGATTGACAGAGGTACTGTAATGTTTGAAAATTTTAATGCAAGTACAATGATACTCAGCATTTGATAGACACAGCTATTAGCTTGAAACAGTTCAGGATTTCAACATGAGGTCACTCCACATTCTTTTCTATGACATCATATCTATGTGAAACTGTGTTTTTGATGTGTACATGTGCTAAACAAGTAAGTACCACGTGAAAATCAATGTGGAACATGAAATGAGGCTGGCTATGTCCCATCTGATCTCAAGAGTTCTGCAGTACCCAACAGATGCATGCATTCATTAGTTAGTAATTGTGGTTGTTTAAGAATAAAATAATATTTTTCTTTCAACTTATATGTGTTTTTTCAAATAGTAACTAACTTGTTAAGACCTAAGTACTTACTATATTCTTTCAAAATAACTACGTAACAAATGAAGGTATATATTTTGGCTTAGGAGCATCATAAAAAAAAAAACAAAAACAAAAAACTAACTGAGACACTTAGGATCCCATGGACCAAGAAAGTTTGGTTTAATCTTTTGGGAGAGAGGCACATTTGAGAGTGCATCAAAAAGGAAACTGAGTGACTCTTAGAATTCTAAATTCTCCATGATCTTACTCCCAGTCATCTTCTGCACTGACCTTCTAGAATGCTGGCCTGTGAGCCTTTCCTTTCCAGGCAGAGCCTAAAGGACGCTTTCTGGGCAATCTGAGCGTCCCAAGAGAAACAAAAAATCCATATGTGTGATATGGGAGTTTTTCCAACAAAGAGGCCCATCTAGATCACCATACTGGGAAGGCCAGAGTGGGCAAGCTCCTCTGTCTTCCTCTGAGCACCTAATCAACTCAGAACCATGTCAACAAAAAGAGAGAAAAGACCTCTGAAGAAACCTGCATCATGGGTGATCTAGAAGAAAAGAAGCATCTTCCCTGGAAAGCAACTTGAATAAAACAGACTTGCAGAGAGAAGAAAATGTAAAACCCAGCCCTCTTCTCAGATACGAAAATCAGCGCATCCAAAAAGTGAAATTGAAAATGCTTTAAGAAGAGGGGAGGAACATTCAGAAAAAAGCTCTTGGAATGGAAAGCTGGTAGCAGAAATAAAAGTTGAGGAAATGTTTCACAAAGTAGGGCAAAAAGACAGCAAAGGACTATAAGAGCAAAGGTAAGAAGAGTAGATACACTAGAGAACCTGCTTAAGTAGACTACACCTATATATTGGAATCCCAGAGGAGAGGACAAATAAGGGGACGAGATTATCAATGAAATATTTTTTTAATTCCCTAAACTGAAGGTAACTGTTCCCAGATTGAAAGGACTCACTGTGTGAACAGTGGATGAAGATAACTTCACAGCAGTATGCATCATGAAATTCAGAATATCCAGGACAAGGAGATGGTTCTGCCAGTGTCCAGGGGAAAAAACATGAAGGCACATAAAACAAGATAGAATGGCTTCAGACTTCTTAGTAGTCATGCTGGACATGAAGAGACAATAAAGCAAAACCTTCAAAATTCTGAAGTAAAATTACCTCAAACTTAGAATCCTATACCCTGCCATACCTTCAATTCTTTGTGAAGATACAGTCAAGAGTTTCCAGACTTGCAAGGTCTCGGAGGTTTTCCTCCACAGCTCTTCAGGTGGGATGTGTTCTACCCAGCAAGAGAACTCCCCTAGAAAGAGGAAAATGTGGTGGATGGGAAGCAGGCGATCAAGTGCAGATGAGAGCCAAAGGGAGCCCTGCAGGAGGGTGACAGCTGGGCGTCAGGAATGGATTGGTCCAGACTGAAGTTGTGGGATACAAGAGACAGACACACTGAAGTTTTCAGCACTAAGAGCTCATCGCCACTGCTTCCTCCTTTACCCTGATGACAGAATGGCAGGGTGGCAGGCCTGTTGTGCTCTCCCCTCCCTGCACAGCCTCCCGGTTCAGCTAAGAACATTCATTTCATCCTCCCTTCCGCCACCGTTCTCACTTGTTCTGGTGCTGAGATTTGGAAGTTGGCCACGTTGAACTTAAAAACAGAAAGCATAGGGACACCTACTTCCCCAGCTATTCGTGCTGGCTGTCCAGTTCCTGCCCACACTTAGCCCCACCAGACTTCCTCATGGAGGTAAGCCTTAAGGTTCCCAGGACTCATTCAGGATTACTTGTCTGCCGATTACTCCTGTGGTGGTTTTTGTAAACATCATGGGGAGGTTGAAGCCAGTTTACACCCCAAGATAGTTCCTATAAACTTTTTCTGACAAGTTTGCCTTTTCTTTGCACAGTAAGACTTGTGGTTAGGACTCAATTTTTAAAAACCAAACACATTTTTTGAAGGATACAAATACAAGAAACATAATCAAAGGACGGATGATCTCAAGAGAAGGGGGAGGATTCAATTGGGGAGGGCATGGGGGCATTTCTAAAATATTAGTAATATTTTATTTCTTAGACTAGATGGGTACACAGGGGTTCATTTTATTGTTATTCCTTAAACCGTGCATGTAAAATATCCTCTATATATGATACAGTTTGCAATTGCAAAAAAAAAATCCTTTATGAAAATTTATGCAAACATTACGTTTACCAGCACTGAATCTCATCTTGTTGATTTTAACCCAGACTCGTTTTTATCAGTTGTGTTAAATAAACCCACTTTGGGGTTTGGAAGGTAAAAGCTGGATTTCTTTTTTTTTTTTTTTAATTTTTTTTTAATGTTTATTTACTATTGAGACAGAGAGAGACAGAGCATGAATGGGGGAGGGTCAGAGAGAGGGAGACACAGAATCTGAAACAGGCTCCAGGCTCTGAGCTGTCAGCACAGAGCCCGACGCGGGGCATGAACCCACGGACCGCGAGATCATGACCTGAGCTGAAGTCGGCCGCTTAACCGACTGAGCCACCCAGGTGCCCCTGGATTTCTTTTTAGTTAGGCTGGACTCCAAAGGCTGGCGGGGAAGCTATGAAAGAAGGCATTTTATGAAAATGTCCCCTTATCACCCAAAGGACATAAGTAATGTTATCCTTGCTGCCTCATCATTTTATAAGGTTTGGCAAACAAAGTTATTTGTATTTAACAAAGTGTTAAGTACGTCCAAAAATTTGAATGAAACTCATGGTTGAGTTCTGAGAGATATTTACATGATTAAGTAATTTTTAGCTAACTATAAAAAAAAATTTATCACCAGTAAAAGTTTCCAATTTAGTAATTTATCACATGCCATCCAATCAAAACCTTTCATCTAAGAAAAATGGATTAAAATGGATCATAGAGCTACTGGTAATTTAAAATTTTTCCATTTTTTAAAATGGACAGATTTTCAAAGCCTCTAACCACCTTTGTTGGAGATAAAAAGTCATCTCTTGACTTCCATTTCTGACCAGAATGTATTTTACAGATGTCTTAAAGGACTTTGTTCAAATAAGATGCTTCCAGATTAAAATGCAATATTACAGCCTAGCTCATCTCATTTCCTCATGGCTTTCTTCATTTTGGTCGTGTCAGAACCATACAAGCCATGATGCTTACTTTCTCTGAACAAGATGTGAGCCTAGTGTCACTTTGGGACGAAATTTTCCAACAGCAGAAAAGCTAAACAAGCTCTGGGGCATTTGACTAAAATTTTATCTAGTACAAGTCACTGAGACATAGCAGTGTGTGAAGATCACTAGAGGAACATCCCAATGATTGTCCTTCTGTGGTGGTGGCGGTGTTCAGTGAGGTTGTAGCCTTTTCTAGAAGTTTAGTCAATCTGTATGTGACTGTACGTTCATGCAATGGAAGTATTCCTGGAAACTCGCATACAATGAGTTTTATTCGTCAAATGTGAAACAGTCTTTTTGTAAAGCAAATGTTTACTTTTTTCCTGGGAACTAAATTTCATTCATACATTTATTCAAAAATATTCACAGAGAGATGCTGACAACATGCCAACAGACCAAATGCTTTCCATGTTCACAGGGGCCGTAGTCAAGGTACCAGAAATGAACACGCTAATTTCACAAAAAAATTATTTATAGGTGTGAGAGCTGTCTCCCAGGAGAGTTTGCCATCCTAAAATTACAATATACATGGTGGATCTGACCAACTCTAATCAAAAAAGACTCCTCTGAGAAAATCATGTTTAGGTGGAAGCATCAGGCTGAGGGCTTAGAGACGGAAAGAAATGTGGCTTTGCGGGGAGAGCCAGAGTGCACGAAGCTCAGAATGAAGGAAGGAGAGAGGCACAAAAGGAACCTGGCAAGTAAGCAGCAGCCTGGTCATTTAGGGTTCTGTGACCACATTGAGGATTTGTAATCTGTCCCCAGAGTCATGGAAGGATGGGGTGATGATAAAATTTCATTCGCAAAAGTGCCCTATGGTTTAGAAGGGGTAATTATATATAGTAGGTCGGGTGTTTTTTTAATGGCATAACTAAAAATCACAAGATCATAGGTAGCATAAGGAAGTTTAAAATTGGCAAGATCATCAACTCCAAAGCCACTTTATATCATCCCTGCTAGATAAGATTTTATCCTGTTTCTGAACGTAGGTTTCAAGGCACAGAATTATGTCTATGTTTACAGTTAAGACATTCTCAGGCATGAACTGGTGATGGAAGTTTCTCCAAGTGTCTCCAGAAACTCCATCTTTCTAGGTATGAATAATCCAAGGTTGAGAGAAGACCTTTCCGGAGAACGCCAAACACTGGGGAGATAGTGCAGGACTGAGGCAGTGGCTCCCTGGGCAGGATGCACCTCGGTGCAGCTGAAAGCTGGGAAGGCTTCATGGCTTCCAGCAGCATTTGCTACAGGGGACAGAGGTGACCTACCTGTGCCGTAAGCCCATCTCTCAGAGGGCTGCCAGTATCTGAGGGTTTTTTTTCCCCTCAAATCTCAAAAGATTAGGCTGTTTTTCTTCTGATGCCAGAATGTCCACATTACAAGCCCTTTGACTGGTCTTACATCCCATTCCAATTTATCATTGAAGACACACAGCACATCTCCTTGTGCAGATGAATTTCCTATTGAATTACTTGGGTAGTGAGAGTAATTAAAAATTTCAGATTCAGAAAACTCCTTGTTTCCTATCTTAAATCTTTCCTTACCTCATTTTACACGGAGTTCCTTGTGCCCTGAACTAGGAAAAAATGCAGAACAACTAGAGAGGCTTTGTCCTCTGAGGGGGGAAAAAAAAAGCTTGCTCATAGGAGGCAGGATGACGGTCTTCCGCATTTTGACTTTAATGTTAATTAACCATGACCTTGAGAAAATCACTTTAGAACTCACCTGAAGAAATGAGAGATTTGGGCTAGACAACTCCAAAATCCCTTATGGTACTAATATCCTAAGTTTTACCCTTCTTTGGTTAAGTACATTTTTTTTTCTTTCTGTTTAAGTACACTTTTAACTCATTCTGTAACCCTGTGTATTTAGTTATAAAATTTCCTATCCCAGGGCGCCTGGGTGGCTCAGTCAGTTAAGTGTCCAACTTCGGCTCAGGTCATGATCTCACAGTTCGTGGGTCTGTGCCCCACATCGGGCTCTGTGCTGACGGCTCAGAGCCTGGAGCCTTCTTCGGATTCTGTGTCTCTGTTTCTCCCCCACTCACATTCCCTCTCTCTCTCTGTCTCTCTCTCAAAAATAAATAAAGCTTAAAAAAATTTTTTTAAATTTCCTATCCCTTGTACCTTTCTAGATATATCTCACTTTCCAAATGATTACTCTTATGTGAAGCTCCAACTTGAATAATTTCCACACTATCTTCCTTTTCTTTTCTTTTTTAATTTTTTAATGTTTATTTTTGAGAGAGAAAGAGAGTGAGTGGAGGAGAGCACAGAGAGAGGGAGACACAGAATACAAAGCAGGTTCCAGGCTCTGAGCTGTCAGCACAGAGCCCGACGCGGGGCTCGAACCCACCAACCGTGAGGTCATGACCTGAGCCAAAGTCAGACACTCAACCGACTGAGCCACCCAGTTGCCCCTCTATCTTCCTTTTCAATTGGAAGGCCAACAGTTGTGTACAGTACAGTAAAAAAAAACAAAAACCCCACAGGATTACCTCATGGTTTCTCTTATTCTCTTGTTTTTCTTCTATTCAGTGAACTTTTTAATCAAATAATAATTGTGCACTTCACATGTATCCATATCTCTCAAACCTTTACCTGAAGCCACCTCCCCCCCCTTTTTTTAATGTGCCAGACACCTCTGTCAGAATTTATTGGTGTTGATTGAGCCAGGAGCTGTGCTAGGTCCTGTAGAGCATGTTTTTTAAGCTGCTGAGCGTGACCCATGAAAGCAGAGGACAGCCACCGTTATTTTAAAGAAAATAGTCAGGTACACTTCATATAATCTTAAATATTGTTTTGAGAAACGTTTACGTTATACACGTGTATGTATGCATGGGACTGGGTTAGGTACAAAATGTATTTTCCCCCCTCTGTGGGTTGCAATAAAAAAAATGTGTGAAATCCATTTTTGAGGGCAAAGTTTTCCATACTTTTCTGAAGATAAAAATAAACTGCAAAGTGTCTTTTTGTGTTTTAAATCCTTGGCCCCACCTCAAGTATACTGCATCAGAATCTCTAGGGGAGAAGAGAGGGTTAGGTAATCAACATGTTTTAACAAGCCTCCCAGGTGATTCTTATCTAACAGGTTTGGGAAACCGCATCATGATTCAACATTCAAAAAATTAATAATCTGCACCCAACCTTATAAATAGCCCTCCTTCCTCCCCGTTGCAATAGCCTGATCTTATTGAGGAGCTAAGACATGCAGTTGAATTTAAATAATAATTCTATCTAGATCTTTGTGTATCAAAGGCCAGATGTAAGGTATAAGCTAAACCAGAGTAATGCAGAGCCCTGCCAGTTTCATAGTTGTCATTTATTTTTTTAGTTTTTCATCTTTTTAAATAAAAATTGCTGATTTAAAAATATCAAAATACTTGAAATATACGTTGCATTTCATAGTTCCACCATGTATTCATGGTGTTTTTCCAGTTTCCAAGATGCATCCTGAGACAGGGAACCTTTTACACTGATTGAGACAAAGGTGAGCAGAGGTGAGCATGCCTGACTTCATACCTACCCAACCCATTACACCACAACTCCTGTTTTATGAGATGCAGTCATAATTTGAGCACGATTTATGGAAATACATTATTGAAATGATAAAACATAGTATATTACCTAGGTTCAGAATTTTAATGAATTTTTTTTGTGCCATTATCAACACTACAGCAATTGGAACTGAATAGTTTGCTATTATTGAGCCCAGTTGGCTTTGTTTTCCGAGGTAAATACTGAGAAAGCCAGAAAATTCTGTGGTGGTCTCTGTATAAATCTGCATTTGTACTGGGCGCACCAAATGTGCCTCTTAAAGTCTATTTTGATTGCAAAATTTCAAAAATGTGTGTCACTCAGAGGTGAGACATGAAATGAGTTATCAAAGTCATCTTAAGTCATCTGAGGCTTAAACTGCTTGCTGCATTATAACCCAGTGTGATCACGTTATATTGCCTGCCAAAAGTATCCCAGTTACTTGCGGAAACACCAGAGCTGAGTTTTTAATTAACCAGTATTTTTCACTATTTTTAACACAGGAAGTCTTAAGAGATACCACCCTCTCAAAAAGAAAATAATTCCATTTGAAACAGTGACATTATTAAGAAGGCAAGATATAATTGAATAAAGTTAATGAATGGAATTCATGAATGGAATGTAAAGGAAGTCTTTTTCACTTTATACTTTGTTTTATTTTTACATTTATTACTTTTTAAAGTATTTTTTGAGAGAGAGAGTGCAAGCAAGTGGGGTAAGTACAGACTGAGAGGGAGAGAGAAAATCTTATGCAGGCTCCACACCTACCACAGAACCCCAGGTGGGGCTCCATCCCACAATGGTGAGATCATTACCTGAGCCAAAATCAAGAGTTGGATGGTTAACCGACTGAGCCACCCGGTGCCCCTACATTTATTACTTTTATTTGTGTTTTAAAAATAAGATCCTTAAAGATCCTTTTAATAGGTAAAAATGTTTTTATTGTAAGGTAGCCCTTTTAACCTGCAGTTAGCACTTTTTCTTCCAGTGTTTAAAACATAAAATCTGCTTTGAGACAAATTTGCTAGTTTTTATTACTGATAGTTGAAAGAAGGTACATTATTCTACAAGTTTCAAAAGTTTGCCTTTGTGGGCTGTCAGAAAAGGAGGTTGGAAGAGAAATATTTTCTCTTCTCCATTTACATCAGTTAGCTATTGCTCCCCAGGACAGCATCCCCTAAATGAGTGGCTTAAAGCAGCAACTATTCATTTAGTTCATAATTTTGGGAGTCAGCCATTTGGCTTGGCCTCAGCTGGGCAGTTCTGTGGTCTGCACCAGGCTCAGCCAACCTCAGTTGGACTAACTTGCTCCGGCTGTGGTCAGCTTCCAGGTTGGCTGGGAAGGAGTTAGGTTAGGATGGTACCTGTTGAAATGGCTTACCTCTGCTCTTTGTAGCTCTTCCTCCAGCATACCAGCATAGTCTTACTCACCTGGGACTTCAGTAGAGCTCCAAGAGATGGAGCAGGATGACCAAGGTCCCTTGAGGCTTTGGCTCAGAACTGACCAACGATATCATTTCCACTGCATTCTAGGTTAAAGCAACTCACAAGGCCAGCCGAAATTCAAGGGTTAGGGCAACTAGATGGTGCACGTGATGGAAAGGCTTGCCAAGTCACATTACAAAGGGGCATGGATGCAGAGAAGAGGTTAATTGCAGCCATTTTTCTAGAAAGTCTACTGTACAAAGTCTTACCCTACCTACATAATATGGGAATAATCGATAACAGTGTGGGAATCAGAAAAATACCAATTCTCTTAATATTTGCCAATATAATCTTTATTTTACTGGTAAAGCATAGATAAGTATTCAACTTGAAATTAGTTAATACATTCTAGATCTAGCTTCTTTCTAATGCTAACTGGGAGGGAATATGTACTGGCAACAAAGCATTTACCATGTGCCAGGCAGTGGCCTAAGTGCAACGTATAGCCTGTCACAGGAATAGGTGGTTGGTGGGAGTGTGGAGTCTGGAACTTGACTGGGCTTGATTTCTAATTTTGCCACTCATAAACCAATTTGGGCAAACCAATTTGCCTTATTGTGCTTTAGTTTCCTATCAATAAAATGGGCTTATAATAAATCTAAATTGTAAGGTTGACAAAAGGCTTAAGTCTGAATCTATTTTCAGTGCTGATAACTGTGCCTGGTGCCTGATGAGGGCTGTGTAACCATCAGCTGTTGTCACAGTCATGATCATCATTACCCACAGTAACCCTGTGATGCTTAATGCTTCTTAATTTTATGAGGCATGATTAATACCCTATAGGTAGGTTCTGTTATTTTCTCCTCCAATTTACAGAAAGAATGTTGACGTTCAGGAACGTTGACCAAAGTCACAGAGGCAAGATACAGCAAGACCCTTATCCAAGCCCTGAAAGCTGGTTCCAGAGTCTGGGCTTTTCATGCTCTACAAGTGCAAGATTGCCACACTGTGTAATGGTAGCTTCCAAAGTAGTTGTCCATAGGCCCAACATTTACATATTTTGTTCTCCCCCCCACTCCCCCATTGTCAGCATTTCAGAGAAGGTTGATTTTCCCCACTAACTGCTTTTCGGTTGAGCAGATGTAAAAGGCAGCTGCGTTGTAGTTGAAAGAGCTTCCACACATACTGAACCAAACTAGCTGGAGGAGAATGGAGCCGGAATCTACTGAGCATCTCTCGCGAGCCAAGTGCAGAGATACACACGTTGCAGACATCTCCTTTCATTTTCACAGATACCCCGTTAGGTATACATTATCCCCAATTTATAGGTGAGGAAACCAAGGCTGCTCTTGTCCAAAAATCACAAAGCGCAGGTCTGACGGCAAAGTTTTTGCCGCTACACTGAACTGCTAAATTAAATGTAGAGACTCTATTGTGAATAGTAGGTAAAGAGATTCTACGCCTGATGTGTTTGTTTTAGAAAGGCAGGGTGTCCGACTTCTTCAAGGTGACTTCATGGTTTCACTCTGATGAGTTCTTCTGTTCTTTTCACTTCCAGAGGAGATCTGTACCCTGGTTATCGCTGAGACTTTCCCTGAAGATGCAGGGGTCTTTACGTGCTCCGCAAGAAATGATTACGGCTCAGTAACCAGTACTGCCCAGCTGATTGTCACCTCAGGTATGTGAGCAGTAAGAGATCAACTGGGTTCTGCTCCCTAGCATTTAGTGTGTGGCTCACCACAGCAGGAAGAACTACCCCAGAGGAGAGCTCAGCCTTTAGGAATGCCTGCTGCCACTCCAGGAGTTATCCTGACAAACCAACGTCTGGTCAGGAAACAAAGGCTTTGTGGGGAGAGGACATAGACATGGAGATGAAGAACAAAAAGATAATGACAGTGCAGCAACTGAACACACATGGGGCTGTTTTCTCAGTCATGCAACTTGGTCTTGGAAACAATGGATCTGGTTTCCAAACATCCGCATACAACCTAGAATCATGCTGACATCAGAAGGCCACCCCTGCATCAGAGGCGCGGTCACTGCTGTCAGCAGTTCCAACTGGAGAGCCGGTACTCATACAAACAAATCCTTATTTAAGCCTCGATTGAAACCTCTGGAAAGGTAATACAAGATAAACCTAATGTAACCCGGAGAAGCCGTAAAGATCTTAGAAATCAAATTATCATTGAAAGTGGGCTATAACTCTGATATGAAAAACTGAAGCAGTATATTATACTGTTGAAACCAATATGCAGAACTGCTTGGATATTTTTTAAAACTCAGAAATGTACCACTAGCAAAGATAACATGAAACGGCTTTTTCCTTTATTTTCTTAGAACTTTACTTGATTACTTTCTGCTATTAGTAAGTAGCTTCACTTTAGTTCGCTTTTTAAAAAAATTTTTTTAACATGTATTTATTGTTGAGAAACGGGGACAGAGCATGGTCATGGGAGGGGCAGAGAGAGGGGGAGACACAGAATCGAAAGCAGGCTCCAGGCTCTGAGCTGTCAGCACAGAGCCCGACACAGGGCTCGAACTCACAAACTGTGAGATTATGACCTGAGCCGAAATCGGACGCTTAACCAACTGAGCCAACCCAGGCGCCCCACTTTAGCTTGCTTTTATTGCCTCATTTCTATTATTTATTTTACAGTAGCTTTTAAAATAGTGCTTTGGCCAAGCCTGGCACGTAGTACATACAGTAGGGAACCAAGAAACAGGTTGTAGCTGCATGAGATAGTCTTGGGGAGAACAATGGAACTGCACTTGGATCTCTTTGGAAGAGTAAGAAGCTGGTGCTAGGTGGCAGCAGAGGCACAAACAAGACTGGCTTAAGGATATTAAAATGGAAGTTGTAAATGCTTCCTCGTCTTATTTTTTTTTTTTTAATTTTTTTTTTTTTTTTAACGTTTATTTATTTTTGGGACAGAGAGAGACAGAGCATGAACAGGGGAGGGGCAGAGAGAGAGGGAGACACAGAATCGGAAACAGGCTCCAGGCTCTGAGCCATCAGCCCAGAGCCCGACGCGGGGCTCGAACTCACGGACTGCGAGATCGTGACCTGGCTGAAGTCGGACGCTTAACCGACTGCGCCACCCAGGCGCCCCTCTTCCTCGTCTTATTAAGAAATGTCAAGTTCACTGGATTGGTGATGGAGTCGATAGGAATCGGTACTTTAAATGGGCAACAGAAACGCCAGTGCCGTGTTTGGAGCTGCAGAGCAGGGAGGCCCGCAGGGTTTGTTGCAGAGCTGGCTTGAAGACTGTCCCGTCAGATGGGCATAGCAGTATCCCAGCAATGTGGCCAAAACTCTGGGCTCTAAGCATCTTATGTGGCAAAAATTGGCATGCGGTATTTCCCATTTTCACCTGGGGTAAATCTGCTGGGAGCCGAACATAATCAACAAATAGTTTTGAGCGTTCAGTTGACCTCAGTAAACCTTTTTGAGTCCATTCCTGGAGCTCTGCTGGGCTCTGGGCAAGGTGGGGAATCCAAGGATGACATGATCTTATCGCAAGATGCTTTCTCTCTGTTGAGAGTTAACAAGTAAGTTTCTTTTGTACTGAATTACAGCTGTGGCAGTTATCTGAATTGGAAAAACATGATGCGATCATAAGACATTTTACTTAAACTCAGAGTTTTAAAAAAAAATTAAAAAAAAAAAAGGGGGCGCCTGGGTGGCGCAGTCGGTTGAGCGTCCGACTTCAGCCAGGTCACGATCTCGCGGTCCATGAGTTCGAGCCCCACGTCAGGCTCTGGGCTGATGGCTCGGAGCCTGGAGCCTGTTTCCGATTCTGTGTCTCTCTCTCTCTCTGCCCCTCCCCTGTTCATGCTCTGTCTCTCTCTGTCCCAAAAAAATAAATAAACGTTGAAAAAAAAAATTAAAAAAAAAAACCTCAGAGTTTTACTTTCCTTAGATTTAAATAAAATGCGTATCCATCATGTACCACATAAAGCTGTTATAGTTTGAGCTAATGGGTGGCGTGTTCGTGCAGATCCGCATGGAAATGTGAGCAAACGAAGCATTATTCATTGACGTTATTTGTATTGTCATTTTTTTTTACCAACCTCTGCCTTTAATTGACGTTATTTATATTGTCATTTTTTTTTACCAACTTCTGTCTTTAATTGACATTATTTGTATTGTCATTTTTTTTTTTTTACCAACTTCTGTCTTTAATCCTGTTTGAAACTTGTTAATAATGAGTTGGTAGCTGGTCTCCCCACTTGTGGCCCCAGTCAGGAAATGAAACAGGTTAACAGTCCCTGAAAACCAGTTTGGAAGAACCAGGTCCTCCAGCTGGCTTTGCTTCTGTACCATAGAAGCAGAGCAGAGCTCCCACTGTTTAAACAACTTAACGGGGCGCAAGGGATGCTCAGGTAGTCTATGATAGCACAAAAATAACAGTTGAACTGTAACATCTTATTTTTTTTCCTCTCTTTCCCCTTCCTTAGCCAACGCTGAAAACTGCAACTATGACTCAGTGGGAGAATCCAACAGCGATCACTTCCAACACTTTCCACCTCCCCCTCCCATCTTGGAGACAAGTTCCTTTGAGTTGGCTTCAAAGAAGCCATCCGAGATCCAGCAGGTGAACAGCCCGGAATTAGGACTTAGCATGGCAGCCCTTCAAATGCAGTTCAGTTCTGCTGAGAGGGAGACGAACGGAGTCCATCCCAGCCATGGAGTAAATGGACTGATTAACGGCAAAGCTAACAGTAATAAATCTCTGCCAACACCAGCTGTCCTCCTTTCACCCACTAAGGAGCCACCACCTCTGCTTGCCAAACCCAAACTGTGAGTATTTCTGCATGGTTTTATAATACTTTCCATACCCCTGCTAAATTGCCTTTCTGGCCAGGGAAAACTTTTTGCCTGGACTCAACTATGTGGCAAGTTGCCTTTTCTGCAGGCAAGCTGTCCCTGGCCGATGTGACCTTGCTAACAAGTGCGGGGGTGTAGGGGTTGGGAGGGATGTCCTTCAGTAATACAAAAGATACCTAAAAATAAGGAAGGTAAGTGAGATGCTTGGTCAAATCTACCTTTTGCTAAAAGCTGTAACTGGTTTCAGCTGTGAAAATATCGGTCCATGGCCTGGCCTTCCAATGTATAGCAAGGATGTAGCCACTCCCCAAAGGGGATGGGAAAGGAGACCTACTTTGAGCTCTCTATTAAAAACACTTCCAAATGTTTTAAATTTAAGAATCAGTAAGGAAATCGGATAGAGATAAGCCTGGGAAGACTGAAAGCTCAGGATGGAAATTCAGTGTGCAGAACCTGGGGAAGGGAACAAAACCAGAGATAACCAGGCTCGTCAGGAAGAAGAGTGCCCCTCACAACGCAACCTACTTGGCTTTGGGATTCCATAGCGCTGCGTATTTCTGTGAATACCATCTTCATATTGGATATCCATTATTTTCTTAGCATGATAAATCTGACATGAGCTGTTTCCGTTGGCACACACAAGCAGAGAGTTGTTATGAATGGAGCCATTACAATGTCAGAGAGAGGCAGAAATCAATTAACTCAATAGGTTCTATCATAGCGTAACAGACCTTGAATTACTGCCCCGATAGGGGTCATTGGAAATGTCAGAGTCCTATAAAATGTACATAAATTCTGTGAGGTCATATTTCCATGAGAATGAATTTGCCAGAATCTAGGAGTTATTCTTTGTTTTTCTGGTACTGAACAGCCTACTCTCTTCTCTCTGTCATCAGCTCATTTGTTAGAAATGTCAGAATGTATAAGATATTTCAATGAGAATATCTTACATGTGTATGTTGCTTTGTTTACTGATTTCATGAACCTTGTTAGACTGATCAACCAGCCAAATGAATGTCTTAAGTTAGCAAATGGGCAGACAGGTTTAGAAAAATAAACTTCTGGACAATCTTGCGTCGCAGTTTCAAAAATCTATCTATTACTACGCCACGCTTAATTTTGCATTTCGTCTAAGTTCGTTTTTCAGGTAGCAAGGCTCCTAGGTTTGTGTGCAGTACTGTGAGAGATACCAGGTAAACATTTAATACCTGTGCTCTAGCTCCCCTGAGATGCCAGACAGGTAGAATGGACTCAAAAGTGACAGCCTTAAAAGAGACTTATACCCTGGTAGCTCCAGCCCATAAAATTAATTGCCGCTGCTGACTCCTTTTATCTTTGTATTTTGAATATGTATTTGTTGTAGTGCTTTTAATGAAATGAGGGACCTGCTGTCTCCAGGGGAAGACTTTTAATGATGAGGACTTGACTTTGCTCTTTGATTAAATGAAGTGTATCGACCATAATGGCTGTCATAAATTGGATATAAATCACAGGCGAGCAAACATGAGGAGCTGTGAACAGGCATTTACAGCCCTTCTTATCTCGGGAGTTTCAGCAGCTCGTCAGCTTGTCGCTCTGCTTTACAGGGATGCTCGTGTGCGTGACGGGGGTGGGCATGTCCACAAAAGAGAACAGTTCTGTGTGGATTAAGAAGATGAGTAGCTTAAGCACAGGTTTGAGGAATGAGACCATGATTTGCTTAGTAGTCAGATTTTCAGTACAATTTAAGTTATAGGAGAAATGGACTTCAGTGTTTAATATCCATATAAAGGGGTTACTCCCCCCTTCATAAGGAAATTCAGGGAAAGGCAGAGTACCTAATCACAAAACCTGGTAGCTTAGAAGTAACGTTACTCGTACCAGGTTTTGCCATTGTGTTTTTTTTCCCAAATTTTTATGTGCTTAAATATATCCTTACAACGTCACTTAATGCTTTTCATATTGTATAATTACCTGCCATTTGCTAGGCAGAAAATAATTTGTGATGACACTTTCAAAATATATATATTTCAAAGTTTTCTTATGAGGTATAATACTTTTGGGGCACCTGGGTGGCTCAGTCGGTTGAGCATCTGACTTTAGCTCAGGTCATCTCATGGTTCGTGGGTTTCAGCCCTGCATCAGGGCTCTGTGCTGACAGCTCAGAGCCTGGAGCCTGTTTCAGATTCTGTGTCTCCCTCTCTCTCTGCCCCTCCCCCACTCGTGCTCTGTCTCCCTCTGTCTCAAAAATAAATAAACATTAAAAAAAATTACATGAGGTATAACAGCTTTTTTTGGATTTGTTTTAATTACAAAGTGAATGCATGCTCAGTGTGCCAATTCAAACAATACAGAAGTAATTAAAGACAAAGTTCATGCTATTTGTTCTTCCTCTTCCATCCCGCCTTTTTCTTTTTTTTTTCAACGTTTTTTTTTTTTTTATTTATCTTTTGGGACAGAGAGAGACAGAGCATGAACGGGGGAGGGGCAGAGAGAGAGGGAGACACAGAATCGGAAACAGGCTCCGAGCCATCAGCCCAGAGCCCGACGCGGGGCTCGAACTCCCGGACCGCGAGATCGTGACCTGGCTGAAGTCGGACGCTTAACCGACTGCGCCACCCAGGCGCCCCGTATCCCGCCTTTTTCAAATAACCAGTGTTACTGGTTTAATCCGGTCTTTCCCTCCTTTATTATCATCATCTTTTTTGAAAAGGTTTTATCGTTGGTTTAAAAGTTGTATCCATTGATAGAGGAATGCTCGATCATTCCATTGAATGACATCTATGAATAACTTAGAATGGCACTGAAGTTATTAACAGTGACTACAGGTAACTACCGAGTAAAATTCTTACATGTGTCTGTCTCTTTTCGTATGTTGGGAAAATGAAATTTTGCCTCTTATGGTTGACAGTGAAAAACTATGCATCACTCTGATCTTTTTCCATTAGCCTGTGATTTTATTCCCTTTTATGAAAGGAGAGGCTTCTACTTTGGGGCTTTATGGCATTTTGTTCTTCTGAATCCTTCGTAACCAAACAAATAGGAAACAATTAGGAGGGGGCAAATAATAGGAATTAAAACATTTACTCTTGTAATATGCTAACCTGGAAATCACCTTTGACCTAACAGACTCCTGAGGAAAGATCATTTTCAAAAAGAAAATCTCTGCATTTTTTCTCTCTGTAGTTCCAGTACTGATCATGAGAAGAAAAAAAAAATCAAAGACTAAAAGGAAAAGATAGAAATGTCATGAATTCTCTTCTTTAGCAAGGTCCAACCACAATCCCTTATTACCCAACAGAAGTCCTCACCAATAGCTTTGCAACCCTCCCAGACCTCCAGCTGAGTCCTTCCCACCCGTACTGAGGGCGAGTTTCCTGGTTTGGTGTCATGTTGGCCTCTACTTCAGTTTCTGCATCTCTCAGTGTCTTTGTCTCAGATACTGTCCCTCAAGTAGAGGTTTAACACAGTTCAATATAGGCTATTCAGTAAGTGCCATATGCTAAGCACGGTGCATTTGTGGCATAACTGACCACTTGCTGTAGGAACAGAAGTGCACTTAGAACACTACACAGGAAAAAGTATCATGCGTGAGAGTTAGTTATGTGACCGAGTGTCTGATACTCATGATCTTCTGTCACAATGCAAAGAAAAGAAGCAACATGGTGCTTAAATCTTATCAGAGAAAAAGAGAAAGGAATAAATATAAACCTAACTTATGAAGTATTTGTTACATTACTTTCCTTGTTCAGAGTGCATCAGATTAGCCTGTTGCCTCCCACTCTCTGCAAATTGTGTCTGAAGGTTCAAAATAAACATAGGGCTCAGTTTGTTAAGAGGAAACAAAATCCCTGCTTCTCTTTATTCCTGCCAAAACATAGTCCTTCAAAGGCATGGATATGCGTGGGATCCCCAGGAATAAACCGTGGAGGGAGACTTGTGAATGCCAAATTTAGTAGGTGATTTGCAAAGCATATAGAAAAGCATGGTCATGTTTTTCCACTGAGCTCACCTCCTAAATTTGACCAAACAATATATGAATAACAGGCTGTTTTCAAATCTCATTTATTTCTTTGTTTTGAATATTCTTCCTCCATCTTGTGGGAGGGAGGTAGAATATAAACTTGTGGAAGAAGCAACATGAGAAGTCAAAAGGGAGATTTCTGAAGGATGAATCAATGGACAAGTCTCTCCAGAAACAGGACAGGTCAGCAGATAAAATGATACACATTTGCCACTCTAATGCCAGTAATATGCACCTTAGCATGAAAAATCATGCCCTTTCTCCTGTATTGCTGATAAAACAAATTCCTAAATGCCAAAAAAAAAAAAAATCCATGCCCTTTGACTGGAAGGATGGCGGTAAGCTGTTTTCAGAATTTTTACATGCTTAATCAACAGCAAAACTAGATAGGGACTTAACTCTCTCTGCACCTGTTCTTCCTGCTTTCTCTTCGCCTAACCTCTAAAGAGAAAACAGCATCATTTCCTATCTGAAAGGGGTAAAATGATTTCAGCCTGAATCAGGCTTTTCGAAATAATTGCATTTCACTACCTTTGTTTATGTCTTTCTTCCTTCTCTCAGTCCCACCCTTAGACCTAATTGTTCTGCACTTCTTGTCTCAAGAGAGGGGCATGTCCTATAAACTTATTCATACTGAAGGTAGTGGGGATTTTATGTGTCACCTCAGTGCAGTTGTGGACTGACAAAGTGAATCTACATCTTTGTAATAATAAGCACTGTGTAAGTCAGACTCCTGTCCTTTGACTGCATGTGCAGGAAGGAGGATGATAGGTTCGAGAGATCGAGGATGAGGAAATAGCAGCCTGTATCCCTGTCTTTATCAGTGATTGAACTGTGCGTGGCTTGCTATATTTGGAAGTTCCTTAAGGTTTCCTCCACACTGCAAGCACAAGTTGTTCCCTTGCCTGGAATGTTCTACTCCCCAGAATGTTCTGCTACTAATAGTTGGCTCCTTTTTGCTTTCAACTCCCAGCTACATGTCACCACCTCCCCTGACCACCCAAACTAAAGCAGCTACCCAGCCATTCTCTAATAAATCATCCACTTTAATTACCACAGAGCATGAAACTCATTCTGATAGCTTCTTGTTGACTTGCTTGTTAGCATGTGTATTGCTTTTGCCCCATTCTTAGAATGTAAGCTTTTTGAGAGTAGGAACCTTGACCTTTTTTCACTGCTTTTTTAACCAGACCTAGATCAGGGCCCAACGAATAGTATGCTCAAAAACATTTTTGAATGAATGAAGCAAAGCTAGACCAACGAAAAGGAAGAGCGAGCTCTCCCACTTTTAGAGCAAGCCTATTTGTTCCACTTAACTTCATACCTAGATACACTGTAAGACTTCTGTTTTCAAGCCTCACCAGTTCCAGAGTTTTCCCACTGTGTCATACTTTTCCAACTGATATCATTCACCTTATAAATGGGATGGTATGAAGAATTAAGTAAAAATCCCATGGAATAGAATTACATTGGAAAAATTCATCCAGCCAAGTTACTCAATTTGGGAACCCTTTTCAACTTCTTCTTCATTTCTCCTGTTGTTTCATTTGATCAACATCTTACTTTAAAACATTATGGAGAAAGTGAGACATTTGGAAGGTCCAGAAGGACATTTTTCCTCTCTGGTACATACTTGCAATGTTTTTTGGCCACAGTACAATCGAACTGCTAGTTCAAGGTGTGTGTACTTGACATGTTAACACCCCCATCAGATGCCAGACTCTTGATGAAAGGCTGAGAGCTTCTGTGCTACTCCCTTCCTGTCCTGTTGATGTTGGACTCCTGCTCCAACTCCACTGTGTGGCTTGGTCAGTATAACTTAGGAAGTTGAACATTTTTCCATCCTTCCACCTCTACTAGTTGGGGTTGAAGAACTCACTATATCACTGACCTCAGAATATAAATGGTTTCTTAGGCTCTATTTTACAAGCCTTACCTTATAGGTTTACGTGCCTGAGCACGTACACACACACACACACACACACACACACACACACACACACACACACAGGCAAGGAGAAGGTCAGCACAACAATTTGAGGCAAACTAAGCAACAAAGGTCAAGGAGATGTAATCATAAAGCAATTGTGAAGACGTCCTTAAGTGTACATAAATGTATTTAAAAATCTAGCACATTTCATCCTCTCATTAATAATTGAGCATCTATAAAGTGTTAGGTAGTGTTGGCTACTGAAGACACAAAGATGAAAAAGACAAAAGCATTGCCTTTGAATAATCTATATAATCTAGTGATCTCTAAGATCATATTGGCAAGCACATACACAAAAATTCTACCCATCTTTTAACATCATGTCAATGTTGTAGACAAATGACGGATTCCTAGATGAATTTCATTGCAATCCAGTTGCCTTCTTTTCCCATTTAATGTTTGGAAGATAAGCCATTCTGCTTTTGATCCTGAAAACTTAATAGGCGTCAGCTTCTGTTTCTGGTTAAGTGATTTTTGTTATCTGCTGAGTCTAGTCAAATAGCAAAGCAGTTTAATAGTGAAAGTGCAAACTACAGAATCAGCTGGGGCTTCAAAATAATATTAGGGCAAAAAAAAAATAGGGCTGAAAGTATTGTTTTAAATTTGTTATAAAATCACATGCTTGCAAACACACACACACTCAGGCTCACACTCACCAAGCACATTGGAGAATGGTGAATAAGGAATGTAGGCAAGATCATGGGCCTACTTCTGAAGCACCTGGCTGTGCACGTAGATACGGGCTCTTCATAAATACAGTATAATGATGACTTTGCATTAACACTGTTGGTGTTGGATCACTTTAAAAACAACCCCTCCCTGAAATGGAAAATTCAATCAAGGAATTTCCTGAAGTGTGAAACTTAACTAAGGAATAACATTTTGATGTATTCTTCCTCATGTTTTTTTTTTTCATGTAAAAATTGGCTCTCAGTGTCACATTCTTAGATATCAGGATAACGGTGCTCTGCTCTGCTAGCGTTTCGGTGAATGTAATGTTTTCATTACACTTACAAAAGGAGGTTGAGTCCTTACTTTTATGGCTAGTCATCTTATTTGGGGTCTAAAATATAGTTGGAGATACTTACAGATACCCCATGTACATTCAAAGTGGTGCTCAACCATCTATAAGAAATACTGTATGTACATTTCAAATATTAGATGCTTTCCATGAAAGAGTAACATGATGGCGTAATATTTCTTTAACATTTGCGTCTCATCTTGTCTCATTATGTGCGAGAGCTCCTTCAGTGATTACAAAGTAAGTTGAAAGAAGTCCCTACTGGGTAGAGGCTTTTTTGAAGAGAGGTGGGCTCAGCTCAGAGATAAGAGGGAGCCACATATGAACAGTATGCCCAGAGATTATGCTGTGGATCTCCTGTCAAAATAGCAATATAGTGTTAAGCCCCAAGAAACTAGAAACAAAATTATATGTGCAGCTTAATATGAACTTTATGAAAAATAAACACCTAAATCAACTAAAATGTGTATTCTGTCTTAGAAGGAAGTACGTCAGAATACTACCAATGGTTCTTTGGTGGAGTTTTGAGCAGGTTATCTTTTCTTGTTAACTAGTCCTGATTTTCCAACTTTCCAACAATAAGGTTTATTATTTTTGTAATTAAACAAAAATAATTGTTTTAAAGGAAATAAGCACTTCCAATTTTGTCTCCTCCATCGTCTCTTCTGCATTTAACCTCAGCTCATTTTTCTCTTCATCATAGATGCTCCCTTCTCCTTAACAGTAACCAAGCTCGATTTTGCACACAGTTGGAAGCAGGATGTTCTGGCATCCAGTGCTCTCGCTTCCCCTCTTGGAGCTCCTCTCTTCTAGAAGCCAGTGACTTCAGGATTCCATATGGGTTTCTAGAACACACCCCGGGAAGCTCTCCACAGACAATGTCCTAAACTCGTAAATGACTTCACTTCTCCATAAACACTCTCTTTAACACCCCCACACCAACCAAAACTTTCCTTCAGTTGCACATTTCAAAAGTGACAGGAATAAAATAATTTTTCACTTTAAAGCTCAAAATAAGCCAGCTATTTTAAAGACCAGCATTTAATGTATAGTCCATACAAGGCCTTGCACAGAAAGTAGGATGAAAATGTTACCCTCAAGAACAGCAGTAAAGGAGAAGAGATGTGGTAAAAGAAAACTGAGATCCCAAGTCAAATAACAATATTATCAGTAAAATATGTGATGAAGGCACCTGCTGAAATAGGAATAATGTTGTGATAACCATGAGATTAAGAAGAGTGAAAAAGTGGGGCGCCCCGGTAGCTCAGTCGGTTAAGCATCTGGCTCTTGGTCTCAGGTCATGACCTCATCGTTTGTGGGATGAAGCCCCACATTGGGCTCTGTGCCAACAGCATGGAGCCTACTTAGGATTCTCTGTTTCCTCTCTCTGTCCCTCCTCTGCTTGCACTCTATCTCCCAAAATAAATAAATTTTTAAAATAGCTTAAAACATAAGAGTGAAAGGGGCACCTGGGTGGCCCAGTTGGTTAGGCAACTGACTTTGGCTCAGGTCATGATCTCGCGGTTTGTGAGTTCGAGCCCTGCGTCGGGCTCTGTGCCGACAGCTCAGAGCCTGGAGCCTGCTTCAGATTCTGTGTCTCCCCCTGTCTCTACCCCTCCCCTGCTCATGCTCTGTGTCTCTCTGTCTCTCAATAATAAATAAACATTAAAAAATAATAAATAAAAAATAAGAGTGAAAAGGCTGAAGAGAACTCTGAGAAGTGATCACAAGTACGTAGAAAGGAATCACGTATTTCTTAGCAAGAATGAAAACCCATACTAGACTCAGTGAGCATGTTCTGTGACTTTCTTTCAGTCATAGACTGTACTCTGAAGGGAGGAGCTGGAACAATGGGGACACTGTAATATTTAATGTTATGATCCTTGAGAAATGTCACTGACATCTATCATTGTTTTAAAAAAAAAAAAAACTCTAGAAAAATTTATTTTTAAAGGGCACCTGGGTGGCTCAGTCAGTTAAGCAGCCAGCTCTTGATTTCGGCTCAGATCGTGATCTCATGGTTCATGAGTTCGAGCCCCACATCGGGTTCCATGCTGACAACACAGAGCCTGCTTGGGATTCTCTCTTTCCCTCTCTCTCTGCCCTTCTGCTCCCTCTCAAAATAATAAACATTTTTTTTAACTCAAAAATTTAAAAAAGAAATCATCACTCAAGCAGTGTGTGGAGTCAGAAGGGAAGGCAGATTAGGCAAATTCAGGACCTTCAGGGGAAAGAGATCTGACTTCAGAAAGTGGAAGTAATCCCAAGAGTGAAAATGACTCAAAGGGAGGGTGAGATGGGAAAATAGGAAAAGGGGACAGTGGTTGTGATCAGAAGACTCTGAAAGTTCAAAACCTTAAGAAAGAACGAACCTTCAAGTGATAAAGGAATTTAACAGATGTCTGTTTAAGTGGAAGTTAAGGTCACAGGAGTAGAGGAAATGAAGTCAAGATGCTAGAAGAACTTAACATGGATGATGGCCAAAGGTGATGGCAGGAAATGAAAGGCTAAATAGTAAAGTCATTGAGAAAAGTGAGGAAATGGCAGAGGTTGTTGGTGAAAAGCAAGGAAGAAAGAGTGATTATGGGTGGAGCACACAAACTTCAATAAAGAAGAGATGCTGGGTGATGATGGCAAAACTGTTCTAAGAATAGCTTTGGGGAACAGGGAGCATGCAGAGCCCTCTGTGCTCAGAGAAGGTCCTGATGAAGTTAGTGACATCATCAAGGAAAGACAGATTTCAGTTAAGGCAAAAGCATTTCTATTTAAAATAGAAACAGAGGATATTGGTTAGAAATAGTCAAAGAAGCCCATAGACAATGGAAGGAATCTGGAGAAGGATCCAGGGGACAGCTGAAGAAGGAAACACCACAAGAGGGCTCTAAGTAGAGGTTTGCATCCAGAGAGGTGAGGTGAGAAAATAAGGCAACAAGAATATCCCAGGGGAGGGGCGCCTGGGTTGCGCAGTCGGTTAAGCGTCCGACTTCAGCCAGGTCACGATCTCGCGGTCCGTGAGTTCGAGCCCCGCTTCGGGCTCTGGGCTGATGGCTCAGAGCCTGGAGCCTGTTTCCGGTTCTGTGTCTCCCTCTCTCTCTGCCCCTCCCCCGTTCATGCTCTGTCTCTCTCTGTCCCAAAAATAAATAAACGTTGAAAAAAAAATTTAAAAAAAAAAGAATATCCCAGGGGATCACTTGCTGTTATTTCATGAAGATTATTTGTAGTTAGAAGTTGATAGAGCCATTTCTAGTATAATTCATACTTCTTTTTAGTGCCCTGTTTATTTCAGTTACATTTCAGCACCATGATCCATTTCAGAGTTCCTAACCTTTTCTATCCAAGGAAGACCTTGAGTTGGGTTTTTATTGAATAAGCCTATTTCCTATATTTGGATATTTTAGAACAATTGTTCTCAATTAATGAGTCTCTGAGCCATATATATTGAATTTCACTTTGTGTCTTCAGTTTCTACTATTGGAGAATTTATTTCCATGCACGTTAGGCTAAAATATGTCAGGTTGCCAATTTTTTACCATTGATTTATTTTTTCTGTGAACGTGTAAGTTTCTCATTCAAACTAATACATCACCTAATGGTGAGAACATTAGTAATAGGGAAGTTTATTTTAGTTGGTTTCTATTACATGTGTAAAAGCAGACTATTCACTTTCTCAACAAACCTAAGAATGACTGCGTCCTTACTTGAGTACAGTTATGACTATACAAACCTTGTGGATAACACTGGAATTGATGCAGATTTTTGAAAACCTTTTCCATATGTGGCAAGGAATTAGGTATTCTTTCATTTGGTTTTAAGAATAATTCATACATTAAACTAATTTAACAAAATATGCAGATTTTCATGAAACGAGGTGGCTGGATATATCACATACAAAATTGAGCACGTAAATTTGCTTCATTGTTCAAAAGAAAACTGTACATTAATTGTAGAGTCTCGAACTCTGCTGAACTAGGTTCGTGTCTTCTGACCTCTGGATGTGAAGGTTCCCACTGGTGTGATACTGCCTCCTCTGTTTATGAAGGCTTTTGTTAGTATATATGTTGATTGTAGGGGCACCTGGGTAGCTCAGTCGGTTGAGCTTTGACTTTGGCTTGGGTCATGTCCTTGCAGTTCGTGAGTTCAAGGCCTGCATCGGGCTCTGTGCTGACAACTCAGAGACTGGAGCCTGTTTTAGATTCTGTGTCTCCTTCTCTCTCGGTCCCTTCCTGGCTCACACTCTATCTGTCTGAAAAATTAACATCAAAACAAAATTTTTTTAAGTACACACGTTGATTGTAAAGGTTTTTGATGACGCTCAGCGAAATACCTTAGGAAATATATCCATCTATTTAATTTCTGCATCCACATTCCCACTGTGTTTTCTCTACCCCATCTCAATTCAGAAACCTTAGAAATGTATTTGCTCTGTGCCCTCCTCCATTCCACAATGATCTTTACATCTGTTTTTTTATTTAAGTTGAATGATGTATGTGTCTACAGTAGGTAGTGAGGGACTCCGGCTGCAAGCCTCCTGATATGAGGCTAGTAAAACCGTGGAATCACTAACATTACCATCCAAATATTTTTGCTTCATTATATATGTCAGGAACCAAAAAGAGTAGGTGCAGCTATCTGGTATTCTTTTTCTTCAAAAGAGTTTGTAAATAGGTCAAATATGGGTAATTACATGCCTCAGCTATAATTTTAAACTTGCTGCTTTCCTAGTAATTGCCATTAAATGTGAAGGTTGTGAAAGATTTTTGGAAAGACCGCAAAATATTTTCTTGTCCTTGTTTTTTTCTTTGTTGAAATAGTTCATATGCCATCTGGTTTCAGGAATGTATCATTAAATGCAATGTTTATAGCAAAAAAAAAAAAAAGCCATAAAAGATGGCCTCAGTACAAAGCACTGAAAAGTAAAAACGTCTTTTCTTCTCTGTACTTTCTAAAACAGAGTTTATAGTTTGGACTTCCAAATACTTTTAGCCACAGAGGTGAATCCTTGCTCCGGATGACTGTGTTTTCATGTCTTGTGCCCTCCTTTCCTTCATAGCTCTTGCTTTCTTCAAAGGGCATCCTTTAAAAGAAATGCGAAATGTTCACATTTATTTGTATTCTACCACAAAGCAACTTTTCACATAGAGGAGAGGATTATTCATGATGAAGCATTCTGGAATAACATCAAGAGTTTCACTGCATGTTTGTTCTAATTATTCTACCATTAGAAAGCAGAATTATATTTAGTTGTGTCATTAAATTTTTCTTATACTAAGCAGCTGCCTTATTAGAGAGAAATAAAGAATTTTTTGTTTTTACCAAAAATTGGCAGAGGTTTCTAAAAGCAACTGGATGGCTCCAGAACATCCCTTTACTTGAGGGACCCCGTCCCCATTTCACCATGCTATTAGCTGGAGAGAAATTTGTATGTTGTTATTTTGCATCATAACTAATGAACAAAAGCTGTTGACTCTACAGTTCTGCCTGGTGCTATCCTATAAGCGGCAGTTCTGCGTTTGCTTTGTATCTGGTGCTGTAGCTGATCTGCTGTCTTCTCATACGGGAAGATCTTGGAGTAGATGAAATGCAGGCAGGCAAATAAGCAGACTTGAACCTAGGTCCAGCTCAGGCATCAAACATAGACATCTGGATTTGGATGGAGTGAGGAGAATGCAAAGGGTCCATGCTAGTGGGAGACATCTGAGAATCTGGAGTATTTTGGAGGAGCCCATGCTGCAACTCCAAGTCTGTGTCATGGGGCTGGGTGGGAGGTTGGTTTGAGTTAAACTGACATTTTCGTAAGAGTGTAACCGCTGAAAAGGGACCAGAAGTTACCCCAACTTTGTAGATGTCTATGGATGTATAAATGAAAATTTTGAATTCATGTCCTTCTTCCAGATCCATATCAGTCTGCATTGTATACTCCGGGTCAACAAGAATAAGTAAATTTCAGATGATATGAGAAAATAGACATGTTCCTCTTGCTAACTGCATTCCGCTTGGTTTACGAGCAGTCTGTCAGATATAAGCCCAGATGAATAGGTCTTTTTTCCCCCCCTCATGTCAAATTTCCTCCATGATCTATTTTCAGAGGAAATTTATAAACATCAGTATTTTTTATTCTAGGAAACAAACTACTCATTTCTAGGTTCTGGTGAATTCAGCATGTGCTTCAGTACACTGTTTAAAGGTAGAATAGGATTATCATGGAATTTATAAAAATTGAGAAACCACTATATACAGTCATAAGCCAAGAGATTCTACTTTGCACCAAGCACTCCACCCCTAATAAAGGCAAGTAATAGTTTGGATATTTATTCTGATAGAAGCCATTGTTGTCATCCTGTATTTAGGACAAGTAGACATTTTTGACATTTTTTTTTTCCTCCAGAAACTCTTACTGCTCCTGGTTATGTAACCTGGTCATGTTTCATATTGATATGACATTTTAAAATAAAGGATTATTCCTTTAGTACAAAAAATTACTTCAGAGGCTTTGCACAAATACAAGCGATCATTATTAATTATTATTGACATATTTGGCACATTTGTGCTTTATTTTCCAGTCTTGGTCTTGTTTTGTTTTGTTTTGTTTTTGGTTGTTTGTTTTTTTTTGTTTTTCTGTTTTTGGTCGGGTCTCATTGGGACCATCAGTGCACCTAGTCAGCCTTTTTTTTTAAGTTTGTTTATTTTTGAGAGAGAGACAGAGCATGAGCGGGGGAGAACAGAGAGAGTGGGGGACACAGAATCCAAAGTAGGCTCCAGGCTCTGAGCTGTCAGCACAGAGCCCAGCAAACCCATAAACCATGAGATCATGACCTGAGCCTAAGTTGGATGCTTAACCGACTGAGCCACCTAGGTGCCCCTAGTCAGCATCTTCTTAAATATTGTTTTTCTCGTGACATCTTCCTGCTGCAAAAGGGGTGCCTCTGAAATGCAGAAGATCTCCCTCTTGGAATTCCTCATCCTCTGCCCCTTCTTGACCGTCTCTCAAGGCTTAGCGCACAGCCATACAGCTGGTACCCTAAAACTTCCCTTCAGTGTCATCCTGGAAGTGGTTTTCACCTTTTTTCCTATGCCAGCTCACTTAATTCCTAAAGGCCATCTGTTTCACTTTTTTGTTTTATTCTCTTATTTACCAGAAGCACACCTTCCAGTAGCTCTCAGAGAAAGAGTTTAGGACAAAGTCTTTTTTAGACCCTACTTCTCTGAAAAATTTTTTATTCTATCCTCACACTGAATTGATAGTTTGGCTGGGTTTATAATTCTAGATTTGGCCTAAGAACTTTTAAAGAATTGCTTTAGATTCTTATAGTTTCTTGTGTTTGAGGAGTCCAGTGACAGTCTGCCTTCTGGTCCTTTGTGTGTGACTTTTTTTCCTCCTAGAATACATAAAATCTTCTCTTTATCCCTGGTACCCTGAAGTTTCTTCGAAGATATACAGTATTTTTCAGATACGGTAGAGAGGATTTTTAGTGGCCCTTTCAATCTTAAAGCTCCTGTGTATACATGCAGGAAAATTTTCCTTATTATATTTTATTTCCTCTTCACTTTCTCTGTTCTCTCTTCCTGAAACTTGTATGTTACCCTGATGCTAGAACTCCTAAACTGATGTTTTCATTTTCTTGCCAATTTTCACTGCGCTTTCTGTAGATCTCTTCACCTTTGTCTTCCAAATGTTCTGCTGAATTTATTTCTGTCTTATTTTTTTCCTCAAGACTTTCTTTCATTCTCTAATGTTTTTATGGCATCCATCTCTTTACAGATGTCAATCATTGGAGTTTACTTTTTTGGGGTAGGGTGACTGTTGTTATAATTTAGCTCCCTCACTCCATTCCATGGATTTTCTCTATTCAAGTTCCTTTTCTTCTCAGTATTTATTTGTACTGAATTTCATGTTTGAGGGTCTTTGGCACCAACAGATTGACTGGGAACTGTGATTGGTTGGGATTTGTCAGCTGGTAGGCATTACCCTAAGATTGAACAAGGACCCCAGATGCTAATATCTATAGGTCTTTTCTCAGAGGTTAATCAGTTGTGCCAGAAAGAAAGGCACTCGATTTCCTTCCTTGAGAAACTGTGGACAGGACTGGTGTTTGTTCAGTGGACAGTATTTGGGAGCTGAAGAGGGGAAGGGGCTGTCTTTCATCATTCAGTAGATACATTCATTTAATTCTGTGTCCTCATTTTCAACCTCTTCTCTTGCTCCTTCATTCTGTTGTACCAGGTGTTTCTGGATCTCTTTCCCACTGGCTCTGTGACTCTATAATGGAAGCCTCCTGTCTCCTAACATGGTGGAGGAGGAATGGTGGACCAGCTGCAAGAGTAGGGGGATGAGTGGAGATGGCTGGTCTCCTACAGACTTTGAACCAATCCTCTTGAATTCAACTCCATCCCTTTCTCCCACCTTCAGAGGATTCTAGTGATCAAGTTTTCTGTTGCTCAAGTTAGCTTCCTTCTTGTGTGCTTCACCTTCTGTAGCACTTAGATTTCCACTTTCCACTCCTGCTAACTTGATGACGACTCATCCATTCACTTTTTATTCCAATGAACTTACAACGTTTTACTTCTTTTCTCTCTCTCTCTCTGCCTCCCTCCCCCCTCCCTTTATTTAGGATTTAAGGGAATGAGCAAAAATAAATGCATCCATTCAGTCACCATTTTTATTTTTATTTAAAAAAAAAATTTTTTTTTTTGACAGAGCATGAGCGGGGGAGGGGCAGAGAGAAAGGGAGACACAGAATCCAAAGCAGGCTCCAGGCTGTGAGCTGTCAGCACAGAGCCCGATGCAGGGCTCGAATTCATGAACAGTGAGATCATGACCTGAGCTGAAGTTGTATGCTCAACAGACCGAGCCACCCAGGTGCCCCCTCAGTCCACCATTTTTAAATAGATGCCAATTTATGGCTTTGGACCTTCTTTTTTAATTATTTAAATTCAAGTATAAAAAATATATATAAAAAAATAAAATAAATAAATTCAAGTATAGTTAATATACATGTTATATTAGGTTCAGGTGCGCAATATACTGATTCAGCAATTCTATATGTCACTCACTGCTCATAACAAATGTACTGCTTAATCCCCATCACCTATTTCACCCATCCCCCACTCACTCTGGTAACTATCAGTTCTCTGTAGTTAAGAGTGTTTTTCTTGGTTTTTCTCTCTCTCCTTTCTCTTCCCCTCCCTCCCTCTCTTTTTCCCTTGTTTGTTTTGTTTCTTAAATTCCACATATAACTGGAATCATATGGTATTTGTCTTTCTTTGACTTATTTCACTTAGCATTTTACTCTGTAGCCCCATCTGTGTCATTGCAAATGGCAAGATTTCATTATTTTTGGTGGCTGATTAATATTCCATTGTATATACATACAACTCTTCCTTATCCATTCGTCAACTGTTGGGTACTCTAATTGCTTCTGTATCTTGGCTATTGTAAATAATGCTTCTATAAACCTTGGGGTGCATGTATCCCTTTAAATTCATGTTTTTGTAATCTTTGGGGAAATACCCAGTAGTGTAATTGCTAGATCATAGGGTAGTTCTATTTTTAACTTGAGGAACCTCCATACTGTTTTCCAGAGTGGCTGCACCAGTTTGCATTCCCACCAACAGTGCATGAGTGTTCTTTTTCGTCATATCCTTGCCAACACCTACCTGTTGTTTCTTGTGTTGTTGATTTTAGCCATTCTGACAGGTGTGAGGTGACATCTCATTGTAGTTTTGATTTGCATTTCTCTGGTGTTGAGTGATGTTGAGCATCTTTCCATGTGTCTGTTGGCTATCTGTATGTCTTCTTTGGAGAAATTTCTGTCCATGTCTTCTGCCCACTTTTTAATTGGATTATTTGATTTGGGGGTGTTGAGTTTATAAGTCTTTATATATTTTGGATACTAACCCTTTACTGGATATGTATGTCATTTTCAAATATCTACTCCTATTCCATAGGTCGCATTTTAGTCTCATTATTTCCTTTGCTGTGCAGAATGGACCTTCTTTTTAAAGGAAGATATTTTTTCTGCCTCAGAAGGCAGTATAGGACAGAGACAGAATCTCTACCACTGACAAACGAGGTGACCTTGGATAAGCATCCCACTGCCCCTAAGTCTAAGTTTCTTCTTCAGTAAAAGGGAATTATGACAGTACCTACTCCATAGGATGGTGGTCATGTGAAATAATGTGCTGTCCTAGAACATGCCATGGGGCAAGTACTCAGCTAATATTAGCTATCATTGTTTTGTTATTATAAGAGAATGTTAACAATAAATCCATTGTTACTTTACATATAAAAAGTTTCTGAAATAAGCAACTCACAAAACTTGCAAAAAAACTACAAGTGAATTCTTTATATTCTTTTTTCCTTTCTCTACCTTAAAAAGATGGTAAGGGGAAAAAAAATATATTAACAGCAAAACTACTGACCAATTAGGAGAAGTTTTTGTTTTCATTCAAATCACCCTGGGGTTCCTAGAAATTATACGTATTAACTCCAGTGGGCTAAATATCAGAAATGGGGGTAGTGATAATAGTAGGCTACAGATGTCAGGCTACAAAATGTTGATAGACCTCTTGTTCTTTTGTATGAGCTTAGATATGCAGCCATGCAGAAATCAGTGTTGACAGACCATTTTGTGTGATATGTTACATACTCATGGCTAAAGGCCGAAAATTCATACTCACCATGCTTTCTGCTTTGAAATATTGGAGACTTCAAAACATTTTATTTTAATAACCAACTGAGATTTCATTAGGGAGATGTTTGTAAATGTGCCGAGGCCTGGAGACATCTTCTCCTATGACAAAGAACTGTGCAAAATAAAATATACCTAGAATTTCTATCCAAGTGTCTGGCATCCAAGAAATCGCTATTCTACAATATCATGTGTACAGAATTTCCTACGAACTAATGCTTTTCTTTCCCATTCTCTTAAAGTTCCCACTTTTCCTTTTCCCCTCCTGTTAGGTATTTGACTGACTTAGAGGCAGACATAACTAGTAAATAATTTGAGAATCAAATCTGGAGATGATCTGGAGACAGCTTGAATCATACACAAAAAGAAAATGAATATGTATTATTTGGGATAAGCCCAGAACAACCTGAATTGACAGTGAAGGAATCCAGTAGCCTTTTCTTGAAAAAAGCCAAACACTCCTCCACTCTTCTCTGCTGCTAAGCCAGGCAACATCACTAGAAGTTCAGAATCATGCCAGGTGTGTGTAGAAAGGTTACTTCAGACCAAGGATCATGACCAGAAAATTAAAAAAAGCATAGGGTGTTTAAGAATGGTTCCAAAAGTAAACATGAGCAAAAAGTACAATTCTTCCCTTTTCTTAATCCTAATTCAGTTCTTTGTTTTTTAAGTTTATTTATTTATTTTGAAAGGTGGGGGGGGATTGCACCCAGGAAAGTGGGGGAGGGGCAGAGAGCGAGGGAGAGAGAGAATACCAGGCAGGCTCCATGTTGTCAGTGCTGAACCCAATAAGTGCCTTGAACCCATCAATGGTGAGATCATGACCTGAGTCAATATCAAGAGCCAGATACTTAACCATTTGAGCCACTCAGGTGCCCCACTAATTCAGTTGTTAAGAAGAAACTATCTAAAGGCAAATCAAAGTGTTAAACTGATTTAGAATTTGATTCATCAGAACATTAAAATGTATATTGTATAGATTTATTTATTGTCATCTGAAAGTTTAGGCATACTCCAGAGATGTTGCAGGTTTGGTTCCAGACCACTGCAATAAAGCAAATACTGCAAATAAAGAGACTCAAATTAATTTTTTGGTTTCCCAGTGCATATAAAAGTTATGATTACACTATAGTCTGTTAAGACTTAAATAGCATTATGTCTGAAAAAAAAAAAAAAACAACCAATGTACATACCTTAATTTAAAAGTACCTTATTGCTAAAAAATGCTAAAATACCTTATTTCTTAAAAAGCTCATCATCTGAGCTTTCAGAGAGTTGTAATCCTTTTGCCAGTAGAAGGTCTTGCCTTGATGTTGATGGCTGCTGATTGATCAGGGTGGGGGTTGCTAAACTTTGGTGTGGTTGTGGCCATTTCTTCAAATATGACAACAGTGAAGTTTGCCTCATGGATTGACTCTTCCTTTTAGGGGCGATTTCTCTGTAACAGGTGATGCTGTTTGATAGCATTTTACCCACTGTAGAACTTCTTTCAAAACTGGAGTTAATTCTCTCAAAGCCCACCACTGCTTTATTAAGTTTATGTAATATTCTGAGTCCTTTGTGGTCATTTCAACAATCTTCACAGCCTCTTCACCAGTAGTAGATTTCATCTCAAGAAACACTTTCTTTTAAGTTTTATTTTATTTGAGAGAGGCAGAGAGTGTGAGTGGGGAAGGGGCAAAGAGGGAGAGAGAGAATCCCAAGCAGGCTCCTCACTGTTAGCGCAGAGCCCAGTGCAGGGTTTGAACTCATGAAACTGTGAGATCATGACCTGAGCCAAAATCAAGAGTCAGACCCTTAACCGACTGAGCTACACAGGTGCCCCAAGAAACACTTTCTTTACTCACCCATAAAAAGCAACTCCTCATCCATTCAGGTTTTATCACAAGATTGCAACAATTTAGCCACATGTTCAGGCTTCCGATTCTAGTTTTCTTGCTTTTTTCACAGTATCTGCAGTTATTTCCTCCACTGAACCCCTTAGAGTCCTTCCAGACTTCCTGTTAATGTTTGTATTTTTATCTCTTACCATGAATTATAAATATTCTTAATGAAATCTAGAATGGTGAAGCTTTCCCGAAGGTTTTTAATTTACTTTGCCCAGATCCACCAGAGGAATTACTATCTGTGGCAGCCTTAGACTTGTGAAGCATATTTCTTGAGTAACATGACATGAAAGTCCAAAATACTTGACCCATGGCCTGCAGAATGGATGTTGTGTTAGCTGGTATGAAAACAGCATCAATCTCATTGTCCATCTCCATCAGAGCTCTTGGGTGACCAGATGCATTATCAATGAGCAGTCATATTTTGAAAGGAATCTTTTTCTCTCAGCAGGTCTCAGAATAGGTCTCAACAATGGACTTCTAATATTTAGTAATCCATGTTTTAAACAGATGTGCTATCATCTTGGACTTGTTCCATTTATAGAGCACAGGCAGAGTAGATTTCCCATAATTCTTGAGAACCCTAGGATTTTTTTTTTATTGGTTATTTATTTTTGAGAGAGACAGGGTGTGAGTGGGGGAGGGGCAGAGAGCGGGAGACACAGAATCCAAAGCAGACTCCAGGCCCTGAGCTGTCAGCACAGAGCCTGATGCGAGGCTCAGACTCACTAACCATGAGATCGTGACCTGAGCCGAAGTCGGATGCTTAACTGACTGAGCCACCCAAGCTCCCTGAGAACCCTTGGATTTTCTAATGGTAATGATCATTGGCTTCAATTTAAAGTCACCAGCTGCATTAGCCCCTAACAAGAAAGCCTGTCTTTTGAAGCCTTGAAAACAGGCATTGACTTCTCTGTACTATGAAAGTAGTAGATGGCATCTTCTTCCAATAGAAGACTGTTTCATGTACACTGAAAATTTGTTGTTTAGTGCAGCCGCCTTTATCAAATATCTTAGCTAGATCTTCTGGAAACCTTACTGCAGCTTCTATGTCAGCGCTTGCTGCTTCACCTTGTGCTTTGATGTTATGGAGCCAGTCTTTTTTCTAAAACTTTATAAACCAACATCTGCAGGCTTCAGATTTTTCCTCTGCGGTTTCCTCACCTCTCTCACAGCCCTCATAGACTTGAAGAGAGTTAGGGCCCTGGTGTGGATTAGGCTTTGGCTTAAGAGAATGTTGTGGCTGGTTTGATCTCTCCAGACCACTAAAACTTTCTCCATATCAGCAAAATCATTGCTGTTTTGCTTTCTTATTATTTGAGTGTTCTCTGGAGTAGCACTTTGAATTTCCTTCAAGGACGTTTCCTTTACATTCACAATTTAGCTAAATGTTTGGTGCAAGAGGCCTAGTTTTCAGCCTGTCTCAGCTTTCAACATACCTTCTCACTAAGCTTAATCATTTCTACCTTTTGATTTAAAGTGAGAGACATGTGACTATACCTTTCACTTGAGCACTTAGAGGCTATTGTGGGGTTATTTATTGGTCTAATTTCAATATTGTTACATATCAGGGAATAGGGAGGCCTGAAGAGAGGGAAAGGGATGAATGGCTGGTGGGTGAAACAGTCACAAGACACAGCATTTATCCATTAAGTTTCCTCTCTTACATGGTCGTGTTCATGGTGCCCTAAAACAGTTACAGTAGTAACCTCAAAAATCATAGATCACCATAACAAAGGAAATGTAAGAATATATGATGAACAATTTGAAAAATTGCAAGAATTACTAAAATGTGACACAGAGACACGGAGTGAAAAATACCATTGGGAAAAAATGGCACCAGTAGACTTGCTCAACACAGGATTGCCACAGACCTTCAAGTTGTAAAAAAAAGAAGAAAAAGAAAAAGAAAAGGCAGTATCTGCAAAGTGCAAGAAAGCAAAGCACAATAAAACATGGTGTGCCTGTATATTCTTCACAGCTCATGGTTTGCTTTTTAAAACGATTTCACAAAAAGAATAGTCCTAACTAGAATATTGCCATGTAACTAGACACTCCAATTTCAGTGGTGGGATAGATTAGAAACCTTATGTAGAAATTCCTCAGTCTTACCTAGAGAAAGTGGATTTTCTTACATATGAAATGGAAACTTATGGTTAAAAGAAGCTTTTAGGACCTCATATAGGCATAGGTTGTTGGTATCCTTAATTTAGCTCTTTTTTTAAATTGAGGTATAATTGACATTTAGCATTATATTTCAGATGTGCAACATAATTATTCAATATTTATATACTGCAAATGATCACAATAAATCTGGTTAACATCTGTCACCATGCATAGTTACGAAAAATTTTCTTCTTGTGATAAAAACTTCTAAGACCTATTTTTTTAGAAGCTTTCAAATATGCAATAGTATTATTAGCTGTAGTCCCGAAGCTATGTATTTTATATCTATATTCATTTATTTTATAACTGGAAGTTTGCATCCTTTGACCATCTTCACCCATTTTGTCCACCATCTAATCCCCTGCCTCTGGCAGCTACCAGTCTGTTGTCTGTATCTGTAAGTTCGGTTTTGGGTTTTGGTTTTTCCCGTTTGTTTGTTTGCTTGTTTAGATTCCATATGTAACTAGGATCCTGTGATATTTGTCTTTCTTTGATACATTTCATGTACCATGGTGCTGTCAGGGCCCATCCATGTTGTCACAAATGGGAAGATTTCCTTCTTTTTTATATGGTTGAAAAATACCCCGCTGTGTATATATGTTTTCTTTATCCATTCATTCATCGGTGGACACTTAAGTTATTTATATATCTTGGCTATTGTAAATAATGCAGTGAACGTGAGTGGGTATATTTTTTATAAATGATGCTCAGTGAATGTGGGAGTGGGTATATCTTTTTAAGTTTTTCCATTTTCATCAGATGAATACCCAGACGTGGAATTGCTGGATCAATGTGCTAGTACTATTTTTAATTTTGGAGGAACCGTCAAATTGTTTTCCCTCATGGCTGCACCAACTTGCATTCCTACCAGTGGTGC
Source organism: Prionailurus viverrinus (assembly GCF_022837055.1). Taxonomy (NCBI): domain Eukaryota; kingdom Metazoa; phylum Chordata; class Mammalia; order Carnivora; family Felidae; genus Prionailurus; species Prionailurus viverrinus. Next base: position 59,865,971 of record NC_062564.1, on the reverse strand, counting down.
CCAAGGATTCTTTTTTCTCCACTTACCAACACTTGTTGTTTCTTGTCTTTTTGATAATGACTGTTCTAACAGGTATGAGGTGCTACTCATTCTGGTTTTGATTTTCATTTCCCTGATGATTAATGATATTGAGCACTTTTTCATGTACCTGTTGGCTATCTTTATATCATCTTTGAAAAACGTCTATTTAGATCCCCTGCCCATTTTTTCATTAGATTATTTTTTTGCTATTGATTTGTATAAGCTCTTTATGTATTTTGGATATTAACCCCTTATCAGATATAAGACTCGAAAGTATTTAATCCCATTCAGTGGATTACCTTCTCATTTTGTTGATGGTTTCCTTTACTGTGCAAAAGCTTTTTAGTTTGATGTAGTCCCACTTATTTATTTTAGTTTTTGTCACTTTAGCTTTTGGTGTCAAATCCAAAAACTCATTGTGAAGATGTCAAGAAGCTTACCACCATGTGTTCTTCTCAGAGTTTTATGTTTCTAGGTTGTACGGTCATGTCTTTAATCCTGAGTTCATTTTTGTGTATGGTGCAAGATAGTGGTCTAGTTTCATTCTTTTGCATGTGACTGTCCAGTTCTCCCAACACCGCTTATTGATGAAACTCTCCTTCCTCCATTGTATATTCTTGGCTCCTTTGTCATAAATTAATTGACCATTTACATATGGGTTTATTTCTGGGCTCTCTATTCTGTGCCATTGCTCTGTGTGTCTTTTTTTTAATATCCAATACCATACTGCTTTGGTTAGTATAGCTTTGTTATACAATTTGAAATCAGGGAGTGTGGTACCTCCAGCTTTGTTCCTCTTTCTCAAGATTGCTTTGCCTATTGAGTCTTTTTTGGTTCTATAGAGTGTTTTAGGATTATTCTGTTCCTGTGAAAAATGCCATTGGACTTTTGATAGTGATTGCATTGAATCTGTAGATTGCTTTGAGTAATATGGACATTTTAACAATATTTGTTCTTCCCATCCATGAGCAAGGTATCTTTCCATTTATTTGTCTTCTTCAATTTTTTCATCAGTGTCTTATAGTTTTCAGTGTACAAGCCCTTCACCTCCTTAGGAATTCATTCCTAGGTATTTTAGCCTTTTGTGATGCACTTGTAAATGGGACTGTTTTCTTAATTTCTCTTTCTGACAGTTTGTTTATTGGTGTATAGAAATGTAACAGATTTTCGTATGTTGATTTTGTATCCTGCAACTTTAATGAATTTATTATTTCTAACAGTTTTTCGTGGAGTCTTCAGGGTTTTCTGTATATAATAGCATGCCATCTGCAAATAGTGACGGTTTTACTTTTTCTTTGCCAATTTAGATGCCTTTTTTTGTTTTTCTTGCCTAATTGCTGTAGCTAGGAATTCTAATACTATGTTGAATAAAAGTAGAAAGAGTGGGCCTCGTTACTGATCTTTTACCTGTGATTATGTTAGCTGTAGACTTGGCATATATGGCCTTTATTATATTCAGGTACAGTCTTCTCTACCATTTTGTTGAGAGTTGTTATCATAAATGGTTGTTGAATTTTATCAAATGCTATTTTTTACATCTATTGAAATGATCACAGGAGTCTTTTTTTTTTAATATTTATTTTTAAGAGACAGAGAGACAGTGTGAGTGAGGAAGAAGCAGAGAGAGAGAGAGGGAAATACAGAATCTGAAGCAGGCCCCAGGCTCTGAGCTGTCAGCACAGAGCCTGATGCAGGGCTCAAACCCACCAGCTGTGAGTTCATGACCTGAGCCAAAGTCATACACTTAAACAACTGAGCCACCCAGGCTCCCTGAGTTTTATTCTTTATTTTGTTAACATGGTGTATCACATTGATTGATTTGTGGATGTTGAACGATCTTACATCCCTGATATGAATTCCACTTGATTGTGGTGTATGATTCTTTTAAGGTATTGTTGAATTTGGTTTGCTAATTTTGTTGAGAATTTTTGCATCTATATGCTTCAGGGATATTGGTCTGTGAAATTCTTTCCTTGGAGTGTCATTGTCTGGTTTTGGTATGAGGGTAGTGCTGGCCTCATAAAATAAGTTTGGAAGTCTTCTGTCCTTTCTGTTATTTGGAAAAGTCCACAAAGGATTGGTATTAATTCTTCTTTAAATGTTTGGTAGAATTCACTAGAGAAGTCATCTGGTCCTGGACTTTTGTTTATTGGGATATTTTTGATTACTGATTCAATTTCCCTTTAGTGATTGGTCTTTTCAAATTTTCTTTTTCTTCCTGATTTATTTTTGGTAGGTTGTGTGTTTCTAGGACTTTATCCATTCTTCTAGATTGTCAAATTTTGTTATGTATAATCGTTCATGGCAGTCTCTTCTGATCTTTTGTATTTTTGTAGTAACAATTTTAATGTCTCCTCTTTCATTTCTGATTTGGGTCCTCTCTTTTTGTTTCTGGTGAGTCTAGCTAAAAGTTTCTCTCTCTTTAGTTTCAAAGAATCTGCTCATAGTTTCATAGATCTTTTTTATTGTCATTGTATTCTCTTTATTATCATTTATTTCCTCCTTTTTCTTTGTTATTTCCTTTCTTCACTAACTGTGGGCTTCATTTGTTCTTCTTTTTTTTCCTAGTTCCTCGAGATGTAAAGTTAGACAGTTTGAGGTTGTTTAGTTTGTTTCTTGATACAGGTATTTATCTTTATGAACTTTACTCTTGGAACTACTTGTGCTGCATCTCATAAGTTTTGGTGTGAGGTTTTTTTTTCACTTGTCTCAAGCTATTTTTTAATTTCTCTTTTGATTTCATCTATGACAAAGTGGTTATTTGCTAGCATTATGTTTAATCTCCACATATTTGTAAATTTTCAATTTCTCCTGTAATTTATTTCTATTTTTATACTATTGTGATTAGAAAAAATGCTCAATTTCACTCTTCTTAAATTTATTAAGACTAGTTTTGTTGCCTAATGTATTACTGATTGAGGAGAATGTACCATATGTGCTTAAGAAAAATGTTTTTTGAATGGAATATTCTGTATGTATCTATTAAGTCTGTCTTGTCTAACATGTCACTTGAGGCTGATGTTTGCTTATTATTTTCTGTCTAGTCCTATCCATTGTTTTAAGTGAGGTGTTAAAGTCCCCCACTATTACTGTACTGCTGTTTATTTCTCCCTAACAGACTTGTTAATATTTATTTTGTATTTTAGTTTCTCCTATGTTGGATATGTAAACATTTATAGATGTTATATCTTCTTATTGGATTGACCCTTTTGTTATTATGTAATGCCCTTCTTTGTCTCTAATTATGGTCTTTGTTTTAAAACCTGTTTTTTCTTATATAAGTATAACCTCTCCAGATATCTTTTGGTTTCCATTTTCCATGGTTTTCACTTTCATTATCTTTTCCCTTCACTTTGAGTCTATGTGTGTTCTTGCATCTGAAGTGCGTCTCTTATAAACAGCATACAGATAGGTATTGTTTTTTAATCCATTTAGCTACTCTGTGTCTTGTGTGTGGACAGTTTAGTCCATTTACATTTCATTAATTGATAGGTATGTATTTATTCCCATTTTGCTGTTTCCTGGCTGTTTCATAGTTCCTCATTTCTTTTCTTATTTTATTCCTTTATCATTTTGTGATTTTCTGTAGTAGTATGCCATCATTCCATTCTTTTTATCTTTTGTGTATCTGCTATAGGATTTTGCTTTGAGCTTACCATGAGGCTTACATAAAATAATTTATATTTATAAGTCTATTTTAAGTTGATAACTTAAATTTGAAAGCATTTTAAAGTTCCACATTTTTACTACACCATGTTTTATGGTTTTGTTTGGTTTGGGTTTTATAACTTTTATTTTATGCAACCCTGACTAATTATTGTAGCTATAGTTGTTTTTACTGTCTTTGTCTTTTAATCTCCATACTAGCTTTATAAGTGATTAATCCATCACTTTTCCAACATTAGATTATTCTGAATTCTACTGTATGTTTACCTTTATTGACCTGTATACAACAAGCTGTTTTGCTGCTTGCAAGATTCTGTCCTTATCTTTTGGACCCCCGGGTGTCTCAGTTGGCTGAGCATCCGACTCTTAATTTCAGCTCAGGTCATGATCTCAATGTTCGTGGATTCAAGCCCTGCATTGAGCTCTGTGCTGACAGTGTGGAGCCTGCTTGGGATTCTCTGTCTCCCTCTCTCTCTGCCCCTCTCCCACTTGCACTCTCTCTCTTTCAAAAATAAATAAATAAATACTTAAAAAAAAAAGATTCTGTCCTTTATGTTTTGACAAATGTGTCTTAATGGATTTCTTTGGGTTCATCTTTTTTGGAACTCTCTTGGGAGATATCTGAATTTTCCTTCCCCAGGTTAGGCAAGTTTTTAACGATTATTCCCTCAAAGTTCTTCCCCTTTCTCTCTTTCTTCTCCTTCTGGAATCCCTATATTGTGACTGTTGGTCCACTTGATGTTATTCCATAAATCCCCTAAGCTATCTTCACTCTTTTTCATTATTTTTTCTTTTTGCTATTCTGATTCATTGACTTCCACAGCCCTAATTTTGAGTTCACTGATCCTGCCTTCTGTTTCATCTAGCTAGTCTGCTGTTGAACCCTGTTAGTATATTTTTCAGTTCAGTTATTGTATTCCTCAGCTCTGAGTTCTCTGTGGTACTTTCTTACATTTTACATCTCTTTGTTAAAGTTCTCACTGTGCTCATCCATTCCTCTCCTGAGTTTGGCGAGCATCTCTATGACAGTTATTTTGAACTTTTTATCAAGTAAGTCATTTTTCTGCATTTCATTAAGGACTTTTTCTGAGGTTTTATATTGTTCTTTTGTATGGAAGTGGTTTTCTGTTTCTTCATTTTCTTTGTCTCGCTAAGGTTTTTATTCATTAGACAAAATATGCAGCTGTCCCATTCTTGAAGGAGTGGCCTCACATAGATGAACCTTATTATTCAACGCTGCCCCAGCTCCTGGTTATCTCTCAAGCCTTTGTTTTTGCCCAAGCAAACGTCTTTTGTTTTAGCAGCCCCCAGTAGTTGAGGGTGTCCAAGACCTGTCAGTGTCCCAAAAGGATGGATATTAGCACCTAGATTCAGGCTGATTAGAAGCCAGACCCTCAGGCAGCCACTTTTAAAGTATGGCAATATAGGTACAGTATTGTGGGACTTCAAGAGTAAGTCACACTGGCCATGATAGCTAAGTATTCTAGAGGCATCTTACGGGCAGCAATCACAAAAAACTCAGGATGCCAGATAAGTGTATAAACTCTTCCCCAGGAAATTCCAGTGACCTGGAGTAAGACAGAGAACACAAAGATGCATTCACCAGCCTCTGTCCCTGGAGTGTATCTCAGGAGCACTTAGATGTGTACTAAACAAGCCCACTCCTCAGGCTGAAACTCTGGGACAAGCAATTAGACCTCTTTTACAGAAAGTCTAGGGATATTTTTTAGTCTATGTGCACTGTACCCTGGGAGTGGTAGCTTGCCAAGAATTGTCTCTCCATTTCTTACAGTTCTGTGGGACTAAGGAACGCAGGGTCTGTTGGCCACCAGAGCTAGGCAATCAAGATGCATTCCCTGGGTGGCAGCCGCAGAAACTGGGGCACCAGACACATATAAAAGTTCCCTTCTGGGAGATGCTGGCACTTTGGAGCGTGGCACAGGGAGAATGCCAAAATAGCTGCCTGCTGAGGTCTCTGTATAGGATTATAGTAGGGCCTTAGGTGTGTGTTTAATTAGAGGCCCGCCCCTCAGGCTGCAGCTGTGAAGATAAGCTGATTGGCCTTTCATAGACTGAGTTCCTTGCTCTGTTGCCTGTGCCTTGGGGGTGGTGGCCAGCTAAGAACTTTCTTTCCATTGGTTACAGTTCTGTGGGAACCACAGACGGAAGTCTTGCTGGCTACTAGGTCGGGGGATCAAGAGATGCACCCTGGTGGCAGCCACAGAAAATTAGGCACCGCAGGGTACAAGCTTCTTTTGGGGAGAGCCTGGTAAGCTGGAGTGAGGCAGACCTTCTACCCCTGGAGAATATGGTAGCAGGTAGGCCCCTAGAGTTGTGTCCCTGAGTGAACCCTTTTAGTGCCGTTTCCCAGCGCTCCATAGCCGTGTGGATCTCGTGTATGGGAATCCCATTGGTTTTCAAAACTAGAATTTTGGGGGCTCATCTCTCAGGTGCAAGTTTTAAAGTGGGGGGGGGGGGGGTCCGTGACATGGGGTTGCAGCTCTTTACTCCTCAGGGAGAATCTCCTAGTTTCTAGTTCCTTCCCAATCGGGGATCATGGCAGGGGGGCTGGGGTTTATGGTGAGACTGAATCTCATCCTCTCCTACCTGTTTCAGTGTGGGTTTTTTTTCTCATTAGTCTGATGTGTAGGAGTTGCTCGGCTCGTTTTTTAAATTTTTCTCACAGGAGATTATCCCATGTGCAACTGTACGTTCAGTGTGTCTGTGGGAGCATGTAAGTTCAGGGTCTTCATATGTCACCATCTTGAACCAGAGCCTGTTAATTTAACCTGTTAAATTATTTAACTCAAATACAAAATACTATTGTTTTTGATCCTGAAATTTGATAAGTTTACTGCTTATGGAAAGTGCTGAATATTAGCTGTATTTTATTAACTATTTGATTCATTTAAAAAAAATTAATGTTTATTTTTGAAAGAGAGAGAGGGAGGGAGGGAGGGAGGGAGACAGAGGATCCGAAGTGGGCTCAGTGCTGGCAACAGAGAGCCCAGTGCAGGGTTCAAACCCACTAACTGTGAGATCACCACCTGAGCCGAAGTCAGATGCTTAACCAGCTGAGCCACCCAAGTGCCCAACTAATTCTTTTTTTAAGTTGTTGAGATTTGTTGAAAAGTTTGACCAATGCAATAATTTTAATTGTAAAATATTAGTGTTCTTCAGTCGTTAACAATTAAGCCAAAATGAAATGCTTTAATCACTGATACTGTTGCTCACAAAATCTCAAATCCTAATTATCTGAGGTACCGGTTTAATATACTTAGCAAATTGTGAGCTCTGGAGACATTTTTCAAAATTGTAGCTAGGATTTGAATCCAGCTCTTAATGAGGCAGACCAGTATTAACTGTAGCAATTCATTTATTTCTAAAAACAGCATTTACTGTTTTAAGGCTAAATATTAAGTAGCGATGTAAGCCCTGGCATTTATTTTTCAGCTGAGAAAGTTATCTGCGTTCAATAGGTGGAGGGAACCAAGTAGACATCCTGCTCACACAAAGCTAATCAGTAGTTCGACAGCTGCAATCAAACATCCAACACAGAGTGTCTCAGAGGCCATAATCTCTGTGTCTCCTGCATTGTTTTTTTTTATAAAAGGTTTGGGGAGCATGGAGGAGGGATGGTGCAGCTTGAGATTGTGCATAGTCACCACCTTTCTTTTTTCCTAGTTAGAGCATTTTACTAGCTCGACCTCCTTTCAGCTCAAAGGAACCACATCCTCATATTATTTCATCTCTGTCTTCCATCTTTATTAGCCTTTTTTAATGAATAAGCTACTATGAAGGTTTTTAAAAATCAGCCTTACAAAATGTTACTATTCTACAAAAGTGAACTTTCCAGAAAACCGACACTGTTCCCTTAAGCACCAAAATGAAGTAGAAGAGGAAAGAAGTGGGCAGGACGGGGTGGAGAATAATAGTAGTGGTAATAGTGTAATAATGATAGAAATGTTCTGAAATGTCTACCCTTCTGTGTAGCCGAAACTTTTCTTGGAGGCCCAGGATCATTTTCATGAATATCAGAGATGAATCCTGTTATCTGTTGAAGAGCTCTGACAATATAATATTTAGGTCCATTGGGCCCCTAAACAATATCTTCCTCCTGCCTTCCTCCTGCACAATCAGCATACCCACTGAGGTCAAAAGACAGGTCAAAACAGTTGTGTGGCTTCTCTCATTAACAGACAAACCATCCATTTTACATCAGGAAGCCCGTCTGTCCCTCCCTTACTGTCCTTGCTGCCCTGCCCTTCGCTCCAGGGTCCTGGCCCTCACTTCATCAGTTCCATTTAGTATTTCTCCCCAGGCTGTCAGTAAGAAATAAGGAAGGTATTTAGAAGAGGTCATTCACTTTGCTGTGAGAACAACTATGAGAAAGGAAGACCTCTCTTCCTCATATTAACCACCTATTATATTAAAATTGGAATAAATTAGTAATCTGACTACATCTGGCTCTTTTCCTCTAACCCTTCCATTCCTATCATGTTGTGACCCCCGAGTCAGGGTGAAAGATGTAGGGTGAGGGCAAAAACCCATTCATACTTTAAAACTCCTTTTCAGGGTTCCAGGGTGGCTCAGTTGGTTAAGCATCCAACTCTTGATTTTGGTTCAGGTCATGATCTCACGGTTTGTGAGTTAGAGCCACATGGTAGGCTCCGTGCTGACACTGAGCTGGCTTGGGATTCTCTCTGCCCCTCCCTGGCTTGCACACTCTCCCTCTCAAAGTAAATAAACTTAAAAAACACAACACTCCTTTTCTCTAATTTTTAAAACAGTAGTCTGCCTTATTGTATATACAACCGACAGTCATGTTGGTGGAAATATTTTTGCAAGGGCTGGAAGCAGTAAGTTTCAGCTTTAGGTCTTTGTGCCTGGTGGTTGCTGGAAGTGTCTCTTGTAGAAAAGCAGGAATTAATTGTATCATGTTTTAAAGGTTATTTATTTTGAGAGAGAGTGAACATGAAGGTTGGGGAGGGGCAGAGAGAGGGGGGGTGGGGTGGGGAGAGTGAATCCCAAGCAGCATGGAGTATGACTGGGGGCTTGATCTCACAAACCAAACCATGAGATTCATGACCTGAGCTGAAATCAAGAGTCAGATGCTTATCATTTTTGACTCTGATTTTCTCTTTCCCTTCACTTTTATCACCCACATTTATAATTACTTTTATTGTTACTATGTGAAACATAGTTATTCCTACTAAATGCTGTACATCTAATATCCCATAGATTAACATAAACTTTACTAAAAGGAAACAGGAGAGAATGACCCAGAAACTCTCCAATGATTTAGTATCAGTGGATGAGTTCTGCTGTGGAAAGTCTGCCTCTGGCTACTTTTTAATTTGGCTCTATTCATTGATGCAATTTTTCTTTCTTTTCTCCTTCTTCAAAAATGGCATCATTTTGTATGAAATTTTGCCTTAACTAAATGCCTTAATGTTGCTGTATATACATACTTGGGCAAACATTACAGACACATACACACACACACACACATAGAGTATCTATGTATTGGGAGTATAGGCCCATTTAAGGAGCTTCAAGATGTCAGACTGCATTTGGGATCTTTTGGCCTTTCTCTCATGGTTGTAAGATGGGTGTAGCTGCTCAAATGCCATGTAGCTGCTCAAATGTCCTCACACCAGTTTCTAGACCAGGAACTATGGGGGAGAGGCAAGAAGTTTTGTATGTCTCTGTTTATTTTATTCTGAAGAAGATCCTTTCCAGCCAATTTTCCCTTGAGCGTCATTGACCACAACTGTGTCTTGGGTCCATTTTTTGTTCCAAAAAAGGATGAGAAAGTGAGTATTTTGCAAAGGGGAATGGAATCACCATGACTGGCTAAGACCTAACCATTCTTGGGGCTTGGAGAGAGCCCAACATTCAAACGATTCTTCACCCACTATCTGAAAACATTGGAATTCAAGTTGGGTGGAACAGGATGGCCATTAGGGAGCTAACAGTGAAACATCGTCTGCCACAGTATGTTTAAGAACATTCACTAAGTTTGCCCTCAAGTTCATGCTTCCGTTTGCTAGTGACCTTGGTGTCAAAAATATGCTGCCAGTTGTGATGAAGAGACCGAGAAAGAAGAGCAGACCATTCGAAGAAATAGCGGTGGGAGGAGGACAATGGTCAGTAACATGAAGTGTGAAACATTGAAACATAGGAAACAAGGAGCTTAATCTGTGTACAATGGGTAAAGAGGATTTGTCTGTATTGGGTTGTTCTAAACTTCATTCTTTCAAGAGGCAGCTTTATGTGCCTTTTGGAGCACAAGTGGAATATGCAAACTGATGACTGTTACATAAGATACTATGCATGCAAAATAGAATGCCAGCTTGTATTGCCTTCTCTTTTGAACACTCAGCCTTAATCTGACCTACAAAGTGAATAGGATTAAACATTGAGTGTACTTATCAAACAATGGAATGGAGACTAACCAGATGCTCAAATCTCTAAGATAATTCAAAGATAGTTGATATAAAACATATTTGGGAATTTTTTAAAAATAAAATTGTATGCAAGTAACAATATTTTTGAGTGCCAGATGGAGAAGACATCTGTAGAGTGAGAAACTAAAGAAAACACACTTGCAAGATTAAGGCACATTTAGAAGAAAATTGTTGGCTCTGTTACTAATGAGGAGTTAGGAAAATATTTTCTCTATGTACAGAAGGTTCACTTTACTTGATGGATCACCCAAGTGGCAGATGCCAATTTTTTTTCTAAGAATTTTCTTTACTAACAAGGTGCTTTGTAGTAAGTCAAAAGTATACTATCTGGTTTCCCCTGTGCTCTTTTCTCTATTCTTCAGTGAGATTCTGGTTATTTCCATTAATACAGGGCAGCTCTGTCAATCCCTAGATAGATAACCAAGCTTTACAAAGAACCTGTTTGGTAGAACTCTTTGATCCCTATGTCTACAGTGACCCTCTGTTGGTCATGAAACAGGCAAGACCAAGTAAGAGAAAGAAGGGGCATGATTTAACCCATGCCCCTAAGCCTTCAAAAGAGCCTATCTTATTGGAAGTTACGTAGTCTCACTTCAAAGACCAAAGACAGCATGATTTTCCGAGATGCTGCGACAGTGGTTTGGGACTGAGCAAAACACACATAGCATGCGGACCAGAGACAGCAACAGCTGTGTGGCTCATCTGTTTCCCAATGTATTTCCTGAGCTATGAAGTCTGCTTGGAGGAGTAGCATCAGTGAATTCCAAGCATGCAAAGAATCTGACCATTCTTTCTCATTTTTAAACCACATTACCTTTGTCCTTTTCCTCAACCTTCAAGGCCATTTCTCTGTGCATTTTTCATTGATTTGTGGCCAGAAACTGATGAGGAAATGGAAAATTTAAAACCTGCTATTAGTGAGGGTTTAAAAGTAAGTATCCTTCAGGAGTCATTTTCTGTAACTAAGATCTCATTCTCAAAAGACACACACATAGAACATAACATGACCATGGGTGGGGGTGCGGGGGTACCTCAAGAGTGCAAGATGACTGAGAGAGCCTCTGTGGAAGACAGAGGACATCCATGAGACTTGTGTGTGACAAGTATCATGAATAGTCTGCAGTGTCTGGTCATTTTCATTTTGCTTCTTTAATGTATGTTTTCCAGACATTCCATTTCTGCTGCCCTCACTTCATTATAGGCCTTGGCACCTCATTTCCAAGTATTCCGACAATATCTAAACTGAACTTTCTACCTCCGGTCTCTCCTCATGTGGACCCTTCTTCACCCCACATGCGTGCTCCTACCCCAGCAGATAGCAGAGCACTTACTTTAGTTTTCATTATTTACTCCTATATTTTTACAAATAATACTTAGAATATTACAAGCTACTAATGGCAACATTAATATCATTTATTGAATGCATAGCTTGAATCACAAAGCTTTCTTGGAAAACAAGTCGAAGGCTTTCAAGCATAAAGTCCAGGCAGGAAAAAATGGTCTGTTTTGAGGATACTTAATGTAGAAGCAGCAGGCCTTCCCATCACATGTGTGAAGGGCATCACTAGAAGCAAGCCCAACATAAGTGTACCCACCTACTGTGTGAGTTTTTGTTTCTCATCTACTTTATTACTGCTCTCATTAGAATTCTTCCCTGTCCATATACATTTATTTATGTCCTCTCTTCCCTGATGTAGCAGAGATCATGGTTACAGTTCACAACAGCTCCTGGTTGGAGTGCCTGGGTGGCTCAGTCAGTTAAGTGTCCAACTTCAGCTCAGGTCATGAATTCACCGTTCATGAGTTCAAGCCCTGCATCAGGCTCTCTGCTGTCAGCCCAGAGCCTGCTTCAGATCCTCTGTCTCCCTCTCTCTGCCTCTCCCCTGATCGTAAATGTGTACCCTCTCTCTCAAAAATAAATAGTAAACATTAAAAAATAAATAAATAAAGGGATGCCTGGGTGGCTCAGTCAGTTAAGCATCTGAGTTTGGCTCAGGTCAGGTCATAATCTTGTGGTTCATAAGTTCGAGCCCCATGTCAGGCTCTGTGCTGACAGCTTAGTGCCTGGAGCCTGCTTCGGGTTCTGTGTCTCCCTCTGTCTCTGCCCCATCCTGCCAGAACTCTGTCTCTCAAAAATAAATAAACTTTAAAAAAAAAATGAGTGAATGAATGAATGAATGAATGAATGAAACAGCCCCTGATTTGTAGTTGTGTTAGGAGGCTTATATAAACAACAGACAGCATAACAATTCATTGCTTCCTCATAATTACCATGTCTGTAGGAACTTAAAAAATGGTGCATGCCATTTACAGTAAATAGGGCTGACTCTATAAAAAGTATTTGTAAATTTTGTAATTCTAGGGATGTATGTCAGCAATTATCAGATGGTCTCAAATCCTGGCAAACATCCCAAAAGATATTTTAAAAGATAAATTGTATGAAAAATAGTGATGAGACTGTCAGTAATCCCTCTCTGGTCACTCTTACAAGTTCTACATTTCCTTTTTATGAATGCACTTTTTAAGATAGTAAACCTGCTTCATTTCTTCATCCTGATTTGAAATTTTGGTTATTTCAAGAAAACTTTGTAATTTTGAGTTTTGGGTATCTTAAAAGATACATTGAAAGTCTAATAATGGATGTCCGTTCTTAAGTTAACTATGACTTTTTCTCAAAAAATTTCATGATGCTATGTTTTTTGTCCTGAGCTGGAGTTGATAGGTATTAAGTTTCTTAGTTAACCTTGCAGGTGCTTTCAAGATAATTTGAACATGAGACTACCGGAAAGGACTGTAAAAAAGCTGCAGTCAGAGTTGGTGGTATGGAAAATTCTTTTGAAAGATGGAAAACATTAATTTAAAAGAGTTCGAGAGTTTAAGCCAAAAGAGCTGGTCAGGTTGTATAGCAAAAGAAAACTGTACAAGACCCCCCCCCCCCCGCCTCGCTGTACTTCTCTTTGAATCACCTCTCTACTGCTGTTTATATGAAATTGATCTAAATGCTCCCATTCCAGGGACTCGTGAACTTAAGTACAGGGAATGATAGCAACTGCAAATGAGTTTAAGAAGACAAGCTGACTGTCATTATGACCTTTCTAAAACGTTCTGTGACATCTGTTTTCCATTTTTGCTAGGCTGTTTGATTAACTTTAGTTTTGCAGAATTGCGGAAATCTTTTTTGCTCAAAATAGTATCTTGAAGGAAGTGACCCTTATTTAATAGAGAAGAATGTTAAGTGTAATATGGGCTTGATTAACTTCATCCCAAGTTTCAGATTTTTCCCATTGGCTTCAAGGTCTCTTCCCCTGTATGGCTCATTTCTGTACAACCAGATAAAACTTCGGGTGGTGGAATGCTCTGATCTGGCTGGTGCCAATGTCATATTTCTAAGATGGCAAAAATGGAAGAAATTTCAAAGAGAATAGTGACAGTTCAGAAACTATACCTGTCCTTATCTCTATTATACGAGGTCTCGTGGGCTTCTGAGCTAGTGAGCGTGTCAAGTTGTGAAAACTATTCCTTCCTTATAAAGAAGGTGATCTTTTTGATAAGAATAATTGTCTTGAAAGAGAAAGAGGGACAAAAAGGTCAGTACATCCCATAAAAACCTGGGACATGAATGCCTCTTTTGCTGTGGTTCAGTGGTCCTAGAAAGCTCATACTGGACATGGCTTAGAAGGCAAAGCAGAGCATTAAATCAACAACAGACTGTATTTTTCTGTTTGCCAGAGCACACAACAGCCCGGTTGCCCTGAGATCAGGACACAAAGGGAAATAGCTGCATTTCAACATGTCCTGGCTTCACTAGAGAAAGCCTACTGGGTTTCTGGCTTTCCAAAGTGGACAGAAGCTGGCAGATCAGCTGCCTTTATCCCTATGTGCTTAGCTATTCTAAGTAGTTTCTGAGAAAGCAATGTGGATTGTACTAGACCTGATTTTTCTATTCAGAGGAATTAATGAGCTTTAATTAGTCACTTTTTACATGGCTTCTCTGCTTCAGCCTGGCAAGTGCTGCTGGTTCCTTCATTTTCCTTGAGTTCCATACCCAGTGTTTCTTGAACAAATCTGTCTTCTGTATCTGACTTGGGCTGGTTTCATTCTCCCAGCTCCTACTTAACCCTCAAATGAGGTGACCTTAGCTCTCTGACCTCTGGCTCAGTATCGAGGCCAGATTTGTCCTGGAGAAGGAAAAAGTAAATTGGAACTAAGTTAGGTGGAGGAGAAGACTCTGTGTTTTAAAGAAAGGTTTGTTTAATGTATTATGATAGTATTGAGATGTTCCCTTAATATCTTACAAATAATTCATTTGGAAAGAAAGCCAAGTGCATAGTGTTTTGAGGACAAGAACACTTCCTCCTTAGTGAACATACCAGATACATCATTCTGATGCTCCAGGCACTAACTTACCAGGATCCTGTTTCCCAACTATGGTTTTTTAAAAAAATTAGTAATAGTAGTTTTTAAATAGCTTCCAGTATTTCAAAACATCTAGTAGGTTGCACAGGTCAACTGAAGTTACTGATTTATTTCCATTTAGCTGCAATCATATTCATTATGGTAACCCAACATATGCTGATTGATAGTTGTGTAGTCTCTGTTTAGCACTAAATGAGAAAACACTTTAAGCAATTTATTGGATGTAGTTGGATTTCCTTTAAACTATAAAAAATGCCTTGCCTATTTCATTCCCTCCTTTCTATTTTCAAGGATTCATTTTCTCTTTCTAGATTCCCAACTTCCCACCTGCTGTTTCTCCTCTATTCTTCTTTTACAAACACCATGCCCTGCTTTTCAGGAGGCATAGACTAGATTAGGTCATCCTGTGTGTCCTCCACCAGCACTGAGGACTTCTCCCATGATAACCCCATGTAATTACTCATTAGGGTTGTCTCTCCACAAGATTATATGTTCTGTGACATCAGGCTTGTATCACTCCTGTTCTTCACTTTGCCCTATCCCTACCCCAGTGCCTGGCACATCATAAACAATAAATATCAGTGGGTTTAATGGCTAGATTGCATTCATTGCATTTATTTATTTGAATGCTTGACTGACTCCATCACTAGGCGATCATATTCTGGAGGAATATGGTATCTGTGGAGGTATTAATCATTTTTTAATCCCCAGCACCTAGCACTATATCTAGGACAGAAATTTAATTCAACTACAGTTGAGATTTTAAAAAATGGGGACACTGTAGATTTTGATAAAGAATTTAATGATCATGATTCTTATTTTATCACTAGGCAGTCCTATGAAAAGATGATCCTTTGCCCAAAATTCCACTCAATTGATGAGTCTATGGGCTTACTCAATTTCTAGTAAGTGAGTAATACCATGATTTTAGGTCTGTAAGTAGCTTAAATTTAGAGTTTTGGTTAGAGATGGTCCTACCAATCCCTGTTGTAGATAAAGAGTTTGAATGAGGTTGCTGACTGGACCTTTTAACTTGCTGTTCTTGTTTATTTTCTGCTTGTTTTGTTTGTTCAGGTCTGGCCTGGAGCCTAAAAATAAAAGCGTGCTTGCAGTTTGACTTTTGCTGTGATTCAGTTTTGCAATCTTTTCAAAACACCCTTCAGGAGACCTCCATATATCTGTGGACATCTCCTGGGTTTTCCAAAACAAACACAACACAAGTGGGGGGAATTTGGAAATTTCCAAATTGTAACAGATGGGAACTTACTTTCTTTGTTTAAGAAATATTTGCTGCAGAGAGGGGGGAATCCCAGAGGAAAACATAAGTCTGAAATCTCCACAGGGTCCTCTGCCTTTGCTTTCCCTGGCTGGGGGGAGGGAAGGCAGCAACCAGATGTCAGAAGCCAGCAAAGACCTCTCCATCCTGATAGCTCTCAACTCAGAGAATACAACTCTGGGGCAGCTACCTCAGTCCTAGGATGTTTCCCTGTGAAATCACTTCCCTCTTCAGATAACCCAGGAGAAAAACTTCACTTGTCAGGGAAGAGTGGTGTCTAATTAAGATTCAAGAAGGCTTTGTGTCCAGGAAAAGGGTGCTACTATGGAATGACTCCTGGTGGCCCTCTTTTCCTTTCTGCTTCTGCTTACATATTGGATCAGCTTAGGTAGGAATATGGATCAGAGAGACTAAAGTGTCCCTTTCACAGCCATTTTTTTTTCTCTGTACCACAGTCCATCTACAACACCAGCACAATGGCCACAACCTTGGAGTTATAGACCTACTACCCCAGTTTCTCCATAGTATAGAACAGGACAAAACAGCCATGATGAGGGCTTGGGAAATTTAGACCTCAATTCTTATGGTCTTGCAGCATGAGATGAATGAAAGGATTCATGAAAGGAATCAAAGGATTCATAAAATTTTAAAGCCAAAGGGAACTGCAAAGGTCACCTGGTCCAACTCCTCCATTTTTCTAGGAAACAAAATGAGACCACAGAACTTCAGTGAGTTGATAGATACAATCGAGTGGCGGTAAAAAGGACACTGCATGCTTCGGGGTCAGGAATGAGCATGAATCCTGACTTACCTCATTAGTTTAGCTATGACCTTGAATAAGTCACTCATACTCATTCTCAAACTCAAAGTTTCAGGTTTATCTATAAAATGATATCATTATAGCATTTAAAGGATTATGGAGATGATTACCTTAGAGGAAAGTCATGTAAAACACAGCATAAGGTCTGCCACTCGGTAAGTGACTACAAGTTGGTAGCAACCATTTATCATCATCATCATCATCATCACCACCACCACCACCATCAAAGCCAGAACCCAGGACTCAAGTTTTCTGGTTCACCACTTCTTTTATTACATTTCTGTGAATCATCTTTATATATTGTCAATACTGTATTGAATGACCCCACTTTGTATTAGTTGAAGCACAAATAGTGGGGATATCATTAGAGACCATGAGATGCTGGGCAAATGATGATGTAATTCCTAAAATAAATAAATAAAGATATAACACTTAGAGAATCAAGATAATATAACCTGAATTTTATATTGAATTATGTCTTCATATCACATTCTCTTTATTATTTTAATGATGTTGCCTTTTAAAAACACATTCTCTAATGTATTAAGAAGAGTTCTCTCCTACTTACTGTTTTCGTTCCTTTCTCATTCCAATATTGTCACAGTAAACTGCTAAAATGGAATGCATTCCACCAACCAAATTCCAAATGATTGTTTTGGTAGTGAAAGCATTATTGATGTAGGAACTACTCATGCTGTTCTGCATGTGATCTAAATCCAAGAAACTGGTTACTTGGGGAAATGTTAAGGACTGTGTGCGGGAGAGAAAAGGACAGTTGAATGAAACCTTCCCAACTGTAAATTTTTTACTGCCACATGTGCTCAGGAATGTTGAATCTTTGCCCTCAGATTTGTTCATTATTTTTGCTTTATCATTAACGACACTAAGGTCAGGAAATCGTGGATCCAAGTAAAAACAGACTTGAGCCCTACCTCATTCTGGCCTGTTAAATGTCCCTGCTTTTTATCAATTTTCTCTCTCACCAGCTTGGATTAAGTCTCCTAATCTGACACCATTTCTTTCTTTCTTTCTTCTCCCTTTAAGAGCAGTGTGTGCATATCCTGCTTGGATTTTTCAGAGTACTCTCATCAAACTATTCCCTTCATCAAGAGGAAGGACTCGAAACTCTAGCATTGGCACTAAAACCTGAGAAGGAAAACCCTTGCGACGTAAAATATAAAGCTTTAAGGGCAAGAACAGTTTTCTATTTATTGGCATGCTTCCAGGACTAGCACAGTGTTTTAGCACATAGTACATTTCAATGTATATTTGAATGAATAACAAGCCTTTCTTGATTTCCACTTTATGAGTTGTAACAATTCTCATAAAAGATTTACGAACCTATGAATCTTGTGAAAGTTATTTCTTTTATTGAGGGGTAATTAACATGTATTAGTTTTAGATATACAGCATAAGGATTCAATATTTGCATATTCTGCAAAATGATCACAATAAGTCTAGTTAACATCATCACCATGTGTAGTTACAAAATTTTTCTGGTGATGAGAACTTCTAAGATTTATTCTCTTAGCAGCTTCCAGATAGGAAATATAGGATTATTGACTATAGTCACCATGCTGTACGTGACTTATTTTATAACTGGAAGTTTGTCCTTTTGACCCTACTCACCCATTTCACATCCCCCCTACCTCTGGCAACCATCAATCTGTTCTCTGTTTCTATAAACTCAGTGTTTTGTTTTGTTTTGTTTTGTTTTTAATTCCACATGTAAGTAATGCATGGTATTTGTCTTTCTCTGTTTGACTTTTTTCACTTAGCATAGTGCCCTCAAGTTTCATCCGTGCTGTTGCAAATGGCAAGGTTTCATTCTTTTTTATGGCTGAAAAATATTCCATCGTGTATATATATATACCATTTTTTTTTATTCATCCATTGATAGGCTCTTAGGTTGCTTCCATTCTTGGCTATTGTAAATAATGCTGCAGTGAATATGGGGGGGTGCAGATAGTATTTTTGAATTAATGTTTTCATTTTCTTTGGATAAATATCAAGAAGTGGAATTTCTGGATCGTATGGTGGTGTTATTTTTAATTTTTTTGAGTAACCCCCATACTGTTTTCCATAATGGCTGCACCAATCTGCATTCCCACCAACAGTGCATGAGGGTTCCTTTTTCTCCACATCCTCACCAACACTTATTAACTCTTGTGTTTTTCAATGATAGCCATTCTCACAGGTGTGAGGTGATACCTCATTGTGGTTTTCATTTGCATTTCCCTGATGATTAGTAATGTTGGTTGGACACCTTTTCATGTACCTGTTGATTATTTGTGTGTTTTCTTTGGAGAAGTGTCTATTCAGTTTCTCTGCCCATTTTTATTTATTTTATTTTATTTTATTTTATTTTATTTTATTTTATTTATTTTTTAATGTTTCTTTAATTTTGAGAGAGGGAGAAAAGAGCATGAGCAGGGTAGGGGCAGAGAGAGAGAGGGAGACACAGAATCTGAAGCAGGCTCCAGGTTCTGCCCTGTCTGCATAGAGCCCAACACAGGGTTTGATTTCATGAACCATGAGATCATGACCTGAGCTGAAGTCAGACGCTCAACCAACTGAGCCATCCAGGTACCCCTCTCTGCCCATGTTTTAATCAGTTTGTTTTTTTCCTATTGAGTTGTATGAGACTTTTTTTTATTTTTAATGGCATAGACATTAACTCCTAGAATTAATGCCGTGGTACATCCAGACAGTGAAGTATTATTCGACACTAAAAAGAAATGAGCCATCAAGCCATGAAAAGACATGCAAGAACCTTAAATACATATTACTAAGTGAAAGAAGGCAGTCTGAAAAGTCTGTATACTGTATGATTCCACCCCTATAACATCCTAGAAAAGGCAAAACTATGGAGAAGGTAAAAAGAACAGTGATTGCCAGGATTTGGGAGAGAGATAAAACACAGGATTTTTAGGGCAGTGAAATTACTCCATATAATACTATAATAATAGATACACATCATTACACATTTACTAAACTTCTAGGACGTACAACACCAAGAGTGAATAGTGGGGTAGATTATGGAGTAATGACACATTAATGTAGGTTCATCAGTTGTAACAAATGTAGCCTTCTGCTGGAGCACTCTGGTGCTGTAGCACTCTGGTGAAAGGAAGCACTTCCTTCCAATAGAGAAAGTTATGCATGTGTTGCATGCTATGCATATGGGACATCTCTGTGCCTTCTGCTGTATTTTGCTATGAACCTAAAACTACTCTAAAAAATAGAATCCATTAAAAAATAAGGAATAAATTAGTTGATATATCAAGAGGCCAAACAATATGAATGATAACCAATGAAAAACATTAAAAAGACCATGCCTAGAAAAGGTAAACAACCCAAAAAGCTAGAAATAATAATTGAATGCCAAAGCAGCACCTGAGTGGCTCAGTTGGTTAAGTGTCCAACTCTTGATTTTGGCTCAGATCATGATCTCACGGTTTGTGAGTTGGAGCCCTGCGTTGGGCTTTGTGCTGACTGTGCAGAGCCTGCCTGGGTTCTCTCTCCCTCTCTCTCTGCCCCTCCCTTTGTGCTCTGTCTCTAAAAATTAATAATAATAATTGAATGCCAGAGAAAAGTAATGAAAGTAATGTAGGAGTAGGATCTAAGAAAAAGTATTTGCCATTTCTCTGAGCAAGAAATCTGCATGATCAAGTAACCACACTCAGGTTGGAGATGTCTCCAGAGAAAGCAATTTACACCTGGAAGCCAGCCATAAAGTACCATGGCTAAAGTAGAGCTCACTTGATAGGTAGAGACTTCGGAGCTAAGACTGAAAAGAATCAGATTTTAGATCAAGTTGGATTCTGTTTACTACCTATTGCATCAGTGTATAGACAGGGAGAGGGACTCAGCAGATACACAGTAACAGAGAGCTTATTATTGCTATTTGTCATTTGTATCCTGAGGTTTCTCACACTTTCCTGCATAGTAGTATGGGTGCTCCATTCTCATGGGCCAGACAAATGAACAAATAAAAAGTAGACAGATGGTCAGAGGCCCATGGGAGGGGACACACTGGGACCCTACCCTGAGGTTGAGGCTTTGGGTGAGAATGTCCTTCAGTTTGAGGGGCAGTTTTCACTCCTGTGTAAAAGGTGGCCAGGCTCAGCAAAGGCATGGAAATCAAGAGAGGACCATAAAGGCAGAGGATATGTAGCCTAGTTTCAACTGTAGGTATTATTCTTAAAAGTGTACAGATGACTGTAGGATGACTGTATGTGTGTATATGTATACATACATATGTGTATGTATACACACACACACACACACACACACACACACACACACACACATATTTTTAGAAACCATATGAGTGGGTGAGAAAGGCAGAGGGAGAGCGAGAATATCCATGCTAAGCATGGAGCCTGACACAGGGCTCAGTCCCATGACCCTGGGATCATGACCTGAGCCAAAATGTAGAATTGGAAGCTCCACTGACTGAGCCACTCAGGAACCCCAGATGACCATATTTTGAAGTAAAAAAAAAAAAATCAGACACATGCTATGACAATGAGACCGCATATTTGAAACTACAACTGTCTAAGGAAATTGAGGCTATATGGTCACTATATGTAGAAAAGAGAGGGAAATTTAATTGCATGTAGAAAAAGAGGCCAAAGCCTCCAATCTATTAAGCCAAGGGATAAAGAGTTACAAAGGCCTGCAGATCTTTCCTAATTTTCTCTAATTTTTCCTGTTTTCCTAATTTTGGGGAGGGCAAGCAACTTCCCCAAGCTACATATTAGCTTGTCGTCAGAGGCTTTCTAGCGAATATTGAACCTAACGGTTGAGATACGGTAAATATCATCAAAGGATTTCCAACATTTTGATAGATTATAACTGCTAGAATAAGAATAATTATTTTTGCCGTGGATATTTTGCTCCTAATTTAATAGTAGTGCAGGCTCTTTGCTACCAAGTCACAGCTCAAAAGTTGGGAACAGTTGGATCCCTTTTCTCATCACTTCTGATTTTGTATTCCTACCGTGTTTGGTTTTCTGCATTTATTTGTAATTGTTTCCTCACAAGACAAATATGGATGATGGGTTGAGGGACAGGAGAATATGTTAACGTAATGTTGACACAAAGGCTTCAGTATTTTAGATTACATTTGAAAAGTGTATACTGTAGTCCTTTTGCTTTAGAGATGTAAATTAACACAGAAAGTGTTTAGAGAATAAATTGATAGAGACCAGTGGTTTTGAAAATGTGGTCCCCCAAACCAGCAACATCAGTACCAGCTAGGAACTTCTGGGAAATGCAGATTCTCAGGCTCACTCCAAATCCCCTGAATCAGAAACTCTGGTGGGGGGGGTGGGGTAGGAAGCAAGCAGTCGGTAATTTAAAAGCTTACCAGATGATTTTAACCACTGGTATAGATGAATCATTCAGACAAACACAATTGGTTTAGAAGATAGTTCTAAGCAAGACTGTAGTGAATGCATCAAGTCCTTAAAAAAAAAAAAGTTTTATTCCGGCAGTGTAGTAGTTTTCTAATGCTATGTAACAAGTTACTACAAACTTAGTGGCTTAAAACAACATGTATTTATTATCTCACAGTTTTCATAGGTCAGATGTCCACATATAGGTCAACTGGGTCATCTGCTTGGGTCTCACGAGGCTGTAACCAAGGTGTCAGCCAGGCTGCACTCTCATCTGGAGAGTCAACTGGGGAAGAGTTTATTTCCAACTTCTTTCAGGTTGTTGCTAGAGTTCCTTTCTTTTCAGTAGTAGAACTGAGGACCCTTGTGTCATACCACCGAGTGGAGGCTGCCTGAAATTTTTGCCCTGCAGACAACCCCAAAAGCTCTTCATGGTACGACAGTTTGCTTATTCAAAGTTTTCAAGGCCAGCAGTAGAGTCTGTCTCTAGTCTGCTAAGATGGAGTCGGATATAAGGTAACATAATTTTGGGAATGATGTCCCATCACTTTTGCCATAAGCTGTAACCTAATCAAGTGAGTGACTGCCTGTCACCTTTTCCATATTCTGTTGGTTAGAAACAAGTTACAGGTTCTGTCTGCACTCCAGGGCAGACAGGTGTGACTTACAGTGGACCTTATGGGTATATTCACCACCTGTAGAAATTATATATATATATATATATTTTTTTAAATTTTTTAATTTTTTTAAGAAATTGACCACAACTTTTAGTGTACTTTTTATTTAAAAAAAAAGCACATTTGAGGGACGCCTGGGTGACTCAGTTGGTTGGGTGTCTGACTTCAGCTCAGGTCATGATCTCACAGTTCGTGAGTTCAAGCCCCACATCAGGCTCACTGCTGTCAGTGCAGAGCTCACTGCAGATTCTCTGCCCACCTTTCTCTGCCCCTCCCCTGCTTCCACTTCCCCTTTCACAAAATTAAATAAACATTTAAAAATTTAAATAAATAAAATAAAGCACATTTGGAAAAGTGTATCTTTTTAAAGAAAAAGTAATGTCATTGCTCATTACAGTTTTAACAGGTTGAGGTCAAAGATAGATTTTCTTCCAACTACAAGTAAAATTTAATGTTTTTTAAAAAAAAATCATCCTACTTAACCAGCTTTGACCTAAACACTCTCCCCCCCGCTCTCCCTTACCCACGTCCTGCTTGTTCTTCAGGGCCCCACTCAAATATCTTCTCTTCACAAAGCCTTTCCTGATGCTTCTAACTAGAACTGTTCTTCATTTTAATCCCCACCATTTTATTGTACTCCTCTGGCTTACTAGTCATCTGGGTAGATGATTTATCTCTTTGTCATTCTTTTCTGTGTCATTGAAGCCTCACTAAGTGGATGTAAGGGAAACTGAACAAATAGATGTTACATAAATGAGATCACATTTTACATCTCTGGAGCTACTCAAGCAGCATAATATATGCTACTATTCAGGTTTGTGGAATTATGAAAGCAATTAATTAATTTTAGGTGTCTTGATTTACTAAAGTCTATTCAGTGTAAAGCACCACATTAGGGATGTAGTACAATAGTATGTAGTAGCAGCTTTGGAATCAGATACCCCTGAGCTCCGTTCCTGGCTTCTCCAGTTAATGACTGTGTGTGGCCTTGGGCATGATACTTAATGTCTCTAAACCTCACTTTCCTTAATATAGTCATTACCTAATAAATATCAAGCCGTTATTAATACCAAGTTGGAGGCATTAAAATTTCTTGACAACACTTAGCACAGTTCACGCAAGGGCAAGGGCTCTAGAATTTCAGCTCAGTTCCGGAAGGATAGCATGCACATGTATCATGCTCGTTTGAGAGGATAGTGACTTTCTGGCCAATCAGACTCAATAGACATTGTATCATTCTGGGGGTTATTTATAAATATTCTCCATCTTTGGTGGTGATTTTAGTGGTTAGAAGAATAGAGAAAAGAGTGGGTGGAGTGACAGGATAGCGGGACTCTGTTTTGGTCAGTAGCATGGGAAGACGGGTCCCGTTCAGAGAACCGAGGGAGATGAAATAAGCGTTTTTTCCTAAATGCTGCCCTGAGGATTACACAGACATTAGGAGCGGCTTCCAGTGAGTCAGGGCTGGAATGTTCGACAGAGCAGTGCTCTGTTGAACACCAGAGTCCCACGGCGTTTCCCCGCAGCCTTGCCAAGTGTAGAAATTCACAAGGTCAGGCTCAAACTTAAAAGTCCTTTGCTTCGGTATCACGCTGAAGTCATTTTCATTCCTTGCAGTAATCTAATGGGTTCCTGTAACTTTCTCAATGAAAAGGCGAATGTTAGTGTGTTTTTCCCTAGAACGGAGGAAGTGTTTTCTTGGCCAAATTGGATATGTGAGGGTGTGGGTGCTAAAATGACTCTGAATTTGTGCCTTTCAAAAGTCTGTTGTAGAGTTCTGTGCATGTGGGTTAGGTGAGATTGTGGTCCCCGCCCCCTCCCTTTTTCCTGTTTTCACATGATAGGGCTATATAGACACTTGTAAATGATCCTTGCTAACTACCCAATGGATATATTAGCATCAGCATCTATATGGTTTGAAAATATGGTTTTACTTATATATGAATTTTTATTTTACACACATATATTTGCCATTTACATCTACTTGTAACCTCTACGACTCAGAATTGCTTTTTAGTGACCACAAAACTTACTTAAATTCCCAATGTACATTGGCTGTTACTGCTTACAATGTAAATAATTACAAAATAGTTTAGAGGAGGAATTTGGAGAGTGAGACAGGAAGAAAGTGGAGAAGGAGTAAGAGGAAGTGGCCTAGACTTGTGACCAAACCTTTTGGTATAAGGATGAAAACCCTAAACTAAAATATATTAATAGTGTAGAGGAAAAGTGAACAAACCAAGAGTTTTGACAAATCTCAGTTGAAAGAATGTTCTCATTGCTTACCCTTAGAAGCCATATGGCAACCACTTGACTACTAAAAACTAGCTAATGCTAGATAGACTCTTCAGACTTCCCCTCTTAATATTAATCACATAAGTCTCAATTTATCATGCCATTTTAAGTGGAAGGAGAAAATATGGAGTTTGCATATAGTTAATTCTTTTAGCATTTGAAAGTCCATTTTGGTCCCAGATTCAGATACCTCAGCATTTCTACCAATAACCTTTTCCTTTCCTCCTCCTCCTTCCTCCCTTTCTCCCTCCCTTTTTTCTTTCGCCCCAGTACTCCCTCCCCCTTACTTCTTTCCCTCTCTGTTCCTATATTCCCTCCTTTTCAGTTGGGAGGTATTTGAGAGGAATGAGCTCATATTAACTGTGATAGCTAGCATTCAGGATGGACTCATATGAATTTTGCCTACTGGTATTCATGCTTTTCTGTCGTCTCCTCTCAGGTTGACTCAGAGTTGGTCTGTGTGACCAATAGAATGTAGTAGAGGTGACAATGGATCACTTCCACACCTAGCTTATAGAAGACATTGTGGCCCCCTGGTTCACCCCTCCATGGCAGCCTCCATTTTGTGAGAACACTCACCAGCCCAGTTGGAGGGGCCCACATGGATAGGGACTGAGGCCTCCCACCCACAACCAGCACCAATTTGCCAGCCATGTGAATGAGCCACCTTGGAAGTGTCTCCTGCAGGCCTGGCCATCATGACTGCAGCCTTGTGAGAGACGCTGAGCCAGAATCAACCAGCTAGAACATTGCCAAATTCCTGCCCTACAGAAACAAGGAGATAATAAGTGTTTATTGTTATTTTAAGCCAGTTTGGGGAAATGTTATACAACAAATACATTTTACACAATACGTACACACAAATAAGCAATGCTAAAAATACTTTAAAAGAAAGAAAAATTCAGAAATACAGGATTAAAAAGTCTAAAACTTTTTTTTATTTAATAAAAAGTCTATCTCCCTTGAATGTTTGGAGCCTAAGTAACTGTCTTTGTGTAAATCTAAGAAGGCTGCCTCCGTGTTTTTCTCTGTGTTTGTTAGAAGAAACTGAAATGTATACACACTCTATAAGAAATCACTGCTAATCTGTATCTGAAAAGCCTCTCCACTACTCACTTTTTTTGGCAAGTTATCAATGCTGATCTCTTCTGTGTTTTTAAAGTTTTAGTCATCCTTACTTAGTTAAGATTATTATGAGTATAACGTTTAGTTTATGTCCTTTTGTCATAATGTGTATTTTATATGCCTAAGTAGTGATTGCACTTATGTTTATTCATATGAGTTGATCTGAATGCAAATTCCTCAGTGCTCTGAAGTGAAATTACTATTAATGTCTTCCAGAACAAATCTGAGATAAGATCATAATTGTGGTTTTCCAAATATTGCTTTCCAAATACTGTTAAATTATGCTGACTATTATTTTCCGTTCTGGTGCTTCTTAAGCTTATTACATGGTGATGATTTTTATATGGGAACAGTCTAAAGAAAAACACTTGTATGATTTTAGATAGAACCAAAAACCAGGATTCAACCAAAATATCATGGAGTACCTCAGAGTAAAATGTGTTATACCCACCTCACGGATTCACTCCCATCATCCTAAACAATGTTTGGCTCAAAGTCATTCAGTCTTTATTTTATATACACTATACAAATGTTCGGTGAGGACCTAATGTGCATGACTCATTGCTCAGCTGTGCTGAGCACCGTTCCTAGGCCTGGAGGATAGAACAGTGAACGAGACAAAGCCTCTGCCTGAATGAAGCTTACATTTTAGTCTGAGAGACAATAGATAAACAAATACTAAACAATATTGGCAAGTACTAAGGAGAAAAAGGCAGAGTGCAGGGATATAAAGAGAATGACACATAGAAGGATTTATTTTTTTTTAATGTTTATTTATTTTTGAGAGAGCGCGCGCACAAGTGGGGGAGGGGCAGAGGGAGAGAAAGACGCAGAATCCGAAGCAGGCTCCTGGCTCTGAGCTATTAGCACAGGGCCCAACACGGGGCTCAAACCCCCAAAGTCGGCACTCAGCTAATTGAGCCACCCAGGTGCCCCTACAAGGATTTATGTTAGGTGAAGGTCAGGGAAATAAAAACTGAGCTAAGACTTGGGTGATGTGAAAAGAGTAGATCATGCAAGGATCTTGGAGAAGAACATTAACCAGCGGAGACAGATCAAGTTTAAAAGCCCTGAGGTGAAAAGAAGCTTGATGTGTGGGAGCTCAGAGTTAAGAGAAGTTATAGAAAGGCCATCAGAGTAGGTAGAGTATGACGGGAGAGAGGGATAGAAGTGGAGGATGAAATTGGAAAAATGAAGAGAAAATTTGCAGGCCAGAGTAAGGAGTTTGGTGTTTATTCAAAGTATGGCGGGAAGCTAAAGGGAAATTTTAAGGAAGTTATGTGATTTAATTTAATTTTTAAAATATCTCTCTGGCAGCTGCATGGAGAATAGGCTGGACATAGCCAAAACAAAAAGGGAGATCACTTGATAGATTATTGTAGTTCAGGCCAAGAATGATGGTGGCTTGTGAGGATGATGGTGGAAAGTGGAGGGCATAGAAGTGATGGAGATTCAGGAGACAGGTGGTAGAATTTTCTGCTGGGTAACATCTGGCATGTAAGGGAAAGAGAAGAAGGATGACTCCTGATTTTGGGTCTAAGAACAGGGCGAAAGTGGTCATTGTGGATGTGGTAAACAGTAAAGGAGGAACAGTTTGGAAGGTGAGAGAGAATCAAGTGTTCTGTTTGGGCCATGTTAAATTTGGGGTATTTTGTACATTTCCATATGGAAATGTGAAGTAGACAGTTGGAAATACAAATCACAAAGATGTGGAAGTAGGGCTAGCAATCTGAGAGATCCCACCAAAAAGGTAACATTTAAGGCCATGACACCATGTGTTGTCTTATAAGGGAGTGAATGTATATGGAGAGGAGGTCTAAGAGCTGAGCCTTGAAGCACTCCAACATTTAGAGGTCTGGAAGGAAATGTGAAGAAATACACAGTAAGGCAGGAGAAACCCAGGAGAGTGGGGTGTCAAATGAGGAAAGTGTTTCCAGAAGAAAAGAAATGAACAATCAGTTCTGTCAGTGCTGCTAAGTGGTAAAAAAACAAAAAAACAGAGGACTGAGAATTATCTTTTGGATTTGGCAAGATGGAGGTCATTATTGACATAGGCAATTGAAGCTTCTAAGGACTGTGGAGACAAAAACCTGAGTGAAGTGTGTTGAGGAAGGAAAAGGGAAGGTAAGAAGCTAGACACAGTGAACATAAACAAGTCTGTTTAAGCATGTGCTGTGAAGACACATAGCAAAATAATGTAGTACCTACCTGGAAAGGTTGATTTCCTTACATTTCTTATCTGCAAGGAGAGAGGCTTTATATGACCTTTAAATGCCAACAGACTATGTTTTTCAGTTAAATATCTTGGAGTAATAGCCTGAAAGGCTTAAACTAAGCCTTTCAGTTTCCTGGCCCCAATTGAATGGCATCATCATTGCCAAGGGACCATGTTAGCATCCTTTGCTTCAGATGCCCATGTAATGATTTGGGATAATAATACAAACCTTAAGACATGATTTGAATGTTCTATTATCAGAACATCTTACACCCATTACTTTATTTACAGCCATTTCTGTGACTCAAGTAAGTATTGTGACATTTTCTGATATAATAGGGTCAATCTCAGAGCAGAGCTATGTGCTAGTAATTAGACCTCAAAGCCTCCACACTGTCCCATGGCCAAATGGACCACAGCAGGTGGAAGTGTGACCAGGGATCTCTGGCCTGTTGTAGCTGCCGATGACTGAAAGTGAAAGTAATAGCAATAGTAACTGGTAATATCCTACTACTCTGAAATAATTTTCACAAAATTATGTAATCCTATGGACCATTTAAAATGCCCTTTTATATACCTTAAATTCTCTAACTCTGATGGTTTTGAGCACGGCTCTGCTCTCCTGATGACTGTTTCCTGACTTTACCTTTTTGGAAAAAAAAAAAGTTTACAACTCATGTCTTCAACCTCCAGAACTGTTGCTTCGGAGAAGGTTTGAATAAGCATCTGAAATTGTTGGCCCTGACATTGATCTAACTCGAATTTCTGAAGCTGCTACCAGAATGCTTTTCCCGTGCAGATCAGAAGTGATTAGAAAATATTGCCCACTCTCTTGCCCTGGTCTCCCTTTCAGAAGCAACTCCACTTTGAACAGTGACCCCCCTCAGGTCAGGCAGCCTTGGTAAAGAGTCCTCTGCTCTGGTATGCGTTCCATACATTGCACTCTGAAGGTTCATCCTGCGTCTCTCGGGCCCATAAGCTCTTCAGCAGGAATGATGCAAAATTGGTGAACCGTAAACCTCTCCCTGTGGATATGAATTTGTTGGTATTTTAGTCTGCTTGGAAACAGTCTGAGAAACATTAAACCCAGCTTTTTTGAGGTTGGTCCAAATCATTTTTTTAGACCGGAGAAAAAAAATATTATGTCTCCTAAGGAAACTTGTAACCACGAACAGTAAATTTAAAAGGTTTTAAATGTTTTTTTTTTCCTCCCACATACCCCACTTGTGCATAGTTTAAATCCCTAGTTCCTCTCACCAAAAAATAAATGCTAGACTGCAGATCAATGGGTTCGGCCCATGCAAATGTATTTCTTAGATTAAAATCCAAAAACAATGTGTACTGGTGATACCCCACCAATCTTATCCTTTCTCCAGTTCTCCAGTAACCCATTAAATAATCATATGTACTAGGTTTTTTAAATCTGCAACCATTCATTTGTAGACAAGCACCTTTATTTATACCATATGAACACAACTTGCTGTGCTTGATGAGAAGGGACTTAGACCTCAGCTCTCCTATTCAAAGTAAACAGTCACTTCCTTTTTCAAATGTAGACTTTTCCAGGTTAACTTGATCTCTCGGGGGTAAATACTCAGGCTCAAAGGACCCGTCCCATCCATCCTGTCCTCTCTACTGTGAGGCAGGAAGAGCCTGTGACAGGAGGAGAGCCACGAAGCATAGTGGTTGCAGAGGAAGACACTTCCGGTCTGACGTGGCCTTCATTGAGATGACTTTTCCCTCTGTGTTGCTTGCTGGGTATTAGCTTCAGTCCTTGTTGGAAACATACTCTGGCTTCCAGCCTCAAACCCCTCACATCCTTTGCCCTCCTCATCTTGACTCCAGGATCTTCAGGATATTTGGCCTGCTTATCTCACATCCACTGGAGCATATGGAAACTTCTGACTCTTCCTCATGCCATGCTCTGGCTCTCGGCCTTGGGGGAGCAGGTGTAGGGCTGGAACACATGGTTGCTTTTGCTACTCTATGTGACTAATTCCTTTTGGCTTGAGGCTGGGTGACCTACTTCCAAGTACCAAGTTGCAATGTGGGGCCTTTGTGATTTTGGACTTCCCCTCAACCTGAGATTTCTATATGTCTTTCATGTTTTTCCTCCTCTCTTATATGCGGCCCTGGGGAGCAAGGGGTACTGCTATGTGAAAAGGGACCGAAATAGCAAATTAACCTTAGTTGATGACTTCTAAATTTCTTCAGGAAAATATTCCCCTGGCCCAGGAGAGACTTTTACCACCTCCCTCTGAGGAGAGAAGCTACCCCCTACAACCAGATCTAACATCTGCCTTACTCATGAGCATACTGGAAAGTTCTTAATCCTCTGTGTCCCAAGATCGGGTCTGGAAATTCATTGCCCAGCTATGGGAGACCAAGAGAACTTAGATTTTCTCCCTTGGGTGCCTTCTTAGAACTGAAATCCAGAACAGTTGTCCCTATGGGTTTTTCTTACAACTTTACAAATTTTCTTTTGAAAGTCAGAGCTGAGCAATGATTTTCTTGTCATGCATTGAGTTCTGCCTTTTTTGAGAAGTGTGCATGGTTCACCCTCCACAGGGCAATAGGAATTACCAAGCAGGAAAATGTGCCACATAATGTTTAGAATATCCTCTGATGCATTTTTAATTCTCAGACATTCTTTCAACTAAAGAACAAATCAGAAGTCCAAGGATTCACAAAAGTTAAGCTTGAACCAAAACCTAAAATCTCACAGTAGTTCTTTCCTCTCATTCTTAAGCTACTTATACATTAGATCGTTGCTGGGTAAGAAGGAGCACTTTACTTTTTCATACGGAAAAATTTTAGGACACACATTTCCATGGAATATGTTTTTCCCACAATATTTTCCAAAGACTTGGTCTTTGAATCTGAAGCAACAGCGTTTCTCCAACTGGAAGTTTCACCAACGAGTCCCCCGGGTTTCTGTACTCCTGTAGGGACACTCTTCAGTCTCTGCTTTATCCTGACATAAAACTTAGGGATTCTTTCTCTTGGGTTAAAATTAGTCACTTGATTTTCATGAATTACAGTATCATACATGGCACCTTTCTTTGTAAGATAGCTAGAAAATGGCTTAAGGAAATATTCTGCCTGGTGACAGAAGAGGAATATGGTATTCTTTCTGTTTCTCTCCTAATGCTTAACCTGCAAAGGATTAGAATTCTAGTCATTCTTTCCTAATGAACCATGTTTAGGCTTTATTACTTTGTAATGATCTCTTGATCCATTCTCTAAACTAGAAGTCTTATTTCCCCATGATTTTTATTTAGAGGGAGGGATGGAGAAAGAGGGAGAAGGAGAGGGAGGGAGAAAGACAAGTCTATGTTAAGGAATCATTAAAAAATTCATTTCATAATAATTGCAAACACTGGTGAGGTAACTTAAGACTCAAATACGTATACTTACAAATTCTAATGATTTAAAATTGCTTCTTCGGGCACCTGGGTGTCTCAGTCGGTTAGGCATCTGACATTGGCTCAGGTCATGATCTCACGGCTCATGGGTTTGAGCCCCACATCGGGCTCTGTGCTGACAGCTCGGAGCCTTCAGTCTACTTCCAATTCTGTGTCTCCCTCTTTCTTCCCCTCCCCCACTCATGCTCTGTCTCTTTCACTCTCTCAAAAAATAAACATTAAAAATTTTTTAATTGGGGCGCCTGGGTGGCGCAGTCGGTTAAGCGTCCGACTTCAGCCAGGTCACGATCTCGCGGTCCGGGAGTTCGAGCCCCGCGTCAGGCTCTGGGCTGATGGCTCAGAGCCTGGAGCCTGTTTCCGATTCTGTGTCTCCCTCTCTCTCTGCCCCTCCCCCGTTCATGCTCTGTCTCTCTCTGTCCCAAAAATAAATAAACGTTGAAAAAAAAAATTTTTTTTTAAAAATTTTTTTTTAATTGCTTCTTAATAATATGCTCACTAATATTTATTGAACATTTAAACATTGACCTCAAAGCACATAAAAATGCCATTCTTTACACAAATATTTTGATATATTTTTTAATCTTGGAGCTTGAAATCTGTAGTGCCATTGTTTTGAAATATGTAAAATTATTTCAATGTCTTTCCATGGAATTTAGACCCAATCTGCAGACACTGTGGATTCCTATTATGTGCCAGCTACTCTAACTGGTATCCTTCATCAATCAAATTCTCACAAGAACCTTGCAAACTGGACACATTCTCTCCTTTGCATGTATGAGGAAACTCAGGGTCAGAGCCATCACAGAGCTCCAGGTCATACACTGAGTAAGGGGCTCTTTTAAGCCACATTACATATAAAATATTTGAATACATGTGAAGTAGATGACAAACTTTTTTTTTCTTTCAACAATTGCATGCTTACAGAAAAAATACTAGTAGATGAGCTGAAGATCTTATTACCCTGGGGGAGCTCTCTTGGTGCCGCATCGGTTGGAGTTGGGACAAGCCATATTCTCCTCTGAGTCAAGACCCTGAGGACTACTCTAGGGAGAGAGATTAGGATGAATGCTGGCACAGGGGGTCCTTATAGCCTGGGCAAAGTTTTTGTTTCAGGTCTGCACCAGTTAAAGAAGTGCAGAACCAAAGAGAAATTCACTCTGCTCAGGTTCCTTCAGGTCAGGGCACTATCAGGCTCTCAAAGACCCTTGCCTTTCCCCTCTCCCCAAAGGCTAGCCACAGAGCCTCCTTATCAAATTCACATCCGGATACTCTTTCATATCGTCAGGTGGTAGCAGTCCCACTGGGGAAAGAAGGAGATACTACAAATTTTCTATGTAAGGAATACATTTACTACGTATCTTCTTACAGGTAAAGCATGTTGTAAATAGTAAGATAGTAAGTATTCAGTAGATATTTGTGAATAAATTAATAGAGGAATGAGTGACTAATTCTTGTTCCTTGACCCAGAATAACATGATTTAGAATGGGACCTATTTGTTCTATGTTATTTCCCTATAGGAGAATGATTTCGATACTATACATGATATTTAATGTAAAATATACTTTGTAAATAGATCATCTCTAGGCTAGAAACCTTTTTCTATACCTTGGCCCTTTGGAACATTTTGTACTTTTTTTTTTTCTGTTCCAAAAAAAAAAAAAAAAGCTCCCCTCAGAATGTTACCTCAAACCCTTTCTAGCTGACTTCCGTGTGTCAGGCGGAAAGATTCTCTCCAGGCTTCTCCAACTATCCTGTGTGGCCTCAAAAAAAATCATACCATCTCTAATCAAGTTCCCCTTTCCCTCTAACCTGTTTCTGGGGTCCCCACATCTCTCCTGTCTTCTATTATTCATAAGCACCACCTTCTGTCTTGTCTTTCCCTTGCCCTCCTCCTGATCAGAGAAGACTCCAAGCTAACTTCTTGTCACGCCTCATTTTAGCATCAAGTCTCACTTTGCCTCACTTGGAACAGAGGATTATACAGTGTCTAATATACATTTTCCAATATATATTGGAGAAAAGACTATTCATCTTGGTAGGCAGGCTTCTCTCCAAGTCCTGTAGGGTAGTGTGGGGGTTAACAGACTTGGGAGTCAGAAAAAGCTTGTTTGAATCCTATCTCCAGCACTTAATAGTTTTGATTTGTGTGAGTTATTTCAATGATCTAAAAGATGATAAAAAGGGGCGCCTGGGTGGCGCAGTCGGTTAAACGTCCGACTTCAGCCAGGTCACGATCTCGCGGTCCGTGAGTTCGAGCCCCGCGTCAGGCTCGGGGCTGATGGCTCAGAGCCTGGAACCTGTTTCCGATTCTGTGTCTCCCTCTCTCTCTGCCCCTCCCCCGTTCATGCTCTGTCTCTCTCTGTCCCAAAAATAAATAAACGTTGAAAAAAAAATTAAAAAAAAAATAAATAAAAGATGATAAAAAAAAAAGTAATGAATACATGAGATAATGCATGTAAAATACATAGCACAATATTTGACAAAGAGGGTGTTCAGTAAATAGAAGCAATGATGAAGGTGGTGATGAAGATGCAGGAGAAAGTTGCTTTGAGTAACTAGTAGTCATCTTGGGAGGCCTAGGGCATGGCCCTGAGGAGGGGAGATTAGGAATGGCTACATTTTAGTAGAGAAAGGGAATGTACTATAAAAAGGGCTCAAGGTAAATGCGAGTAAGAATGGTTTCTCTGGGGTGCAGAGTGAAGATGATATCATATCGCAATAGCATCTATTTTGTCTTAGACTAATTTAGTCCCATGCTCGTGGACATTAAGCTTGGGGCCAGTTTACACTGCAGAAGTAGGTTCCGGTTTTGTGGGCCAACTTACTGTGCACCACAGATCTTAATCTCTTTCCCAAAGAACAGACATACCAGGAGCCAGAAAATAGCTTTTAATTAATGAATTTGTCGTCTACAGTTCACTGGTAATGAGGGAAATCCTGTACTGAACATTCTTTTAAGTATAGATTCAGGATCTGGATATGCAACTAGTGAGGTAAGCAATTCAGCCCTTTTCCTATGATTGTGAGCCAAATAAATGGCTGACTTACTAATGGGTATGTGGATTTGTTTTAAGTGTGGTGGGTGGAGGTGGGGAGCAGAAGAGGGTGAGTCTTTTCTTGGCATGGGCCAAAATGAATGAAAATGCTTTGAGTGTTTTTATAGTCTGTTCTGTGACGATTTCCAGGTGGCATTCTGCCATTACTCTGGGCACACCCATATGGACTCAATTCTTTTCTGTAGGGATATCACACTTTCTAGTTGGCAGGGTAGGGACCAAAGCAAAAAGATAGTTTTCTCCCCACTCAACATATCCCTGGTTCCTGCCAAATGTGAGGTGTGGGAGTGATGTACCGAAGTAGTGAGAGTAATAATAACCATGATGGGCCCTGCTAGACACTGGAAAACTACTAAGAAGTATCTTCCACCTTCATTTTGCAGCCACTGTTCCAAAGTTCCTAGACTTCTCTTTACTGAATATTCGAGCCCTTTTTTAACACAACCCTAATCTTCAGGACATTTCCCCAAATTCAAATTATAGCAGCTTAAATTTGAAAGCAGTCTTAGAGATTATCCATTCCAACATCCTGCCTATCACAGGCATTCCCTGGGAGCACCCTTCACAGGTGGTCATCCAGCCTGTGCTCATCAGAAACCTCTAGAAACTGGGAACCCACTTCCTGGGAGGCTCAAACATTGCTGGGTGTCTGCAATGGCTTGGAGGCAGCATGATGGTGGGGTGGGGCATGGTGTGAGGGAATATTGGACTTGGAGGCATGAGAATTAATTTGGCCCTTGTTCTTCTACTGAAGGGTCTTAGGGATAAGTCACTGTGCCTCAAGATGAGTCACTCTTGTCAACTATGAGGCTGTTAGATAGATCTCAGTCACTTCTAGCCACAACATTGTGATTTAAAATTGTTTTTTCTATGTCCAGCCAAAATTGGCCCCCTGTAGCTTCTGGCTATTCGTATTAGTTCTGACTCTGAGAATTCTAGGGGATGAGTTTTCTCTCTCATTGACATGGCAGCTCATCAAGT
Organism: Prionailurus viverrinus; assembly: GCF_022837055.1. Classification (NCBI taxonomy): domain Eukaryota; kingdom Metazoa; phylum Chordata; class Mammalia; order Carnivora; family Felidae; genus Prionailurus; species Prionailurus viverrinus. The sequence goes on along the minus strand of NC_062564.1, from coordinate 59,830,125 downwards.
ATTTGAAGATGGCTCCAGTGACCTTCATAAGTTGTCCCTTCTTTAGTGTAAACATCTCAAGATACCATAAATCTTTCTTTTATGACTTGGCTTTTGGACATCCTTATCTTTCTCATAGTCCTCTTCCGGACAAACTCAATTTCAGCTCTTTAAATTGTGGTCCGCAGAACTGGATGGAACATTTCAGAACCGTTCTCATAAACACAGGAAGTATTAGGACTATAGCAACCATCTTCATCTGCGTCCTTATCTAGACTGTGTGCTGCTTTTAGTTAAGTTTGCATTTAACACAGGTGTTCGAGCTGCCATAACCATTCCCTAGCACAGGCTGTGTCTGTGGCCAGCTACAGAAAACCACTGGGTTCTTTCCACATGAGCTGCTCTTCAGCCAATTCTTCTCCCCTGTTGTGTACATGCACATTTAGTAATCCCCCCCTTTTTATTATACATGTAATACATACACCTAGCAATGTTAAAAAATTGAAAAATAGCCTCTGAAATTGCAATACCCGGAGATAACATTGTGAAATTTTCTTATGTTAACACATGTAAATTATTTTTTAGAAAAATATCAGCATTTATGGTTTTTCTTACATGCTGATTTTTGTATCATTCCTTGTCTCTGATTTTGGCATATCATTCTGTTTCTGAGTATTCCTATAGCCCATTGAGCAGAGGACCTCAATCTAAAGCTGGGTTTTACCCTACTGCAGCCTCTCTTTCTAGCCTTGTCTCCAACCATTGCCCAGGTATTACCCATGCCCGCCACGGTTCAGACTTCCATATATACTGTAATCTCCTAGAATCTTTGCCAGCCCTCCTGCCCCCATTTGTCCTTTTGGGAAATGCCTATTCATCGGTTAAGAGACAGCTCAAGTATTACCTCTTCCCTGAAGTTTACCTGACTTCCTCCTCCATCCCCATTCCATGTGAACTCACTGTTCCCTTGTCTATATGTATGTTGATCTTTGACACAACTCTTTTACAGCACATGCAAGTGTATAGTTGGAGATCCCTGACTAAGATTATGTCCTACCCTGGGAGCCTTATATAAATTATCTAAACTGTAGTGTCTAAAAACTCTGTCAAAAGAGAAAGAGCTAAGACAGCTTCTCTGCCTGTTATGGCTGCTCTTTTGATGTTCATGTTAATTACCCTATCCCTGAGACACTTTGCTCTAAGACGTGGCAGATTAGATGTTGGAATAAAGGTCAAGGTTAACATTAGAGGGAAGAGAAAAGGATATGTTCTATTTGAGAGACTCAAGACAGTGGGTTTCAAAAAATTGTTTCTTACAAACATTTATACTCTTGTGTGTTCATGATTCGCATGCATACAGTCTGTTGATTAAAATTGTTTTCATTAGTAATGTGTATCATAGGCTCAATTTATTTTTGGAGAGCACAGACTAATATAAAAATAAGTTCAGCCAAAGCAGCTCATTTGAATGGTATGTGTTTTGTTTGAGTGTGCCTTTGGTGACTCTTTCAGTGAAGAACATCCATTTTAACCCAGTCAATTATTAAAAATGAGCTGTTCTCCTTGCTTCTATAAATCAGATTTTCAAGCACACTTAATCTTAGAAGAGTGTGCATGTGCACATGTCTGCCCACAAGCATGGAACCAGAGACATTCGTTAAAACTGTCCTCACAGTGACATTGAAAAATTTGCTTTGTCTGTGTAAGTTCCCATCTTTAGGGAGAGGAAAAATGATTGGGAATCACAGGCTTGAATCCCTCTAAGGGCCAGACTTGTAAGGTTAAGATTGAGCGTGGAGCCTGGGAACTCTCCCTTGGTCTGTGAGAGGCAGGATCGTCGATCTCAGAGCTGCTGCCTAGAATTTAACTGTGAGCTGGCGGTGCCCTTTTGAACTCCCCCTGCCTGCTACAACTCTGGTCTCTACTCTATCACGGGTCCCAAGACAGTTTCTGCTCCAGACTGTCTGAGGAGCCTGGGGAACTCAGAAAGGAAACCTTTTAAGTCTGCTTTTCTTGAGAACGCAAAACCTGCAAAACTTGGCCAGACATCACGTTGGGTCTCCCTCTGTGGTGACTCAGAAATCTCAAGGAGAGCAGGAAAATCTAGGAACACTAATAGCGTTGAGAGGGCCAGAGGGCAAAAGGGATGAAATTTGTGTTTCCATTGAGTGGGTGACATTTTTCATTTCAAAGCCTGATGTAAAATCTTGCTGGTTTTTGGTTATCTGCAGACTGAGAACATAAACACTGCTATTAAAATATTTCATCTCTCCCAGATGAGGCCCTGCACAAACTTCCTTCTATGTGCAGGACTTTCGGCAACATCCATACACAGCTTGGGAAGGCATCCAAAGTCTACTCTTGCTTTTTTTGAAGTTAAACGGCACTATCTCTGTGGGAGACAGGGTGGGGGTCAGGGAGGAGGGGTCCTAAAAGAAGGTCAAGGATGAGCCCAGGGAGAGGGAAAAATTAACACATTGAGAAACCAATCACAGCGGTTCCTTTCTATCCCTAACAGCGTAGACTCCTAAACCAGTTGTTCAGAGTTAGGCCCATTCTAGCAATATTCAGACTTGGATTACCCACAAGCTCAGTTCGAGGATTTGGTATGACTTCAGATGTTCGATGGCTGCTTAGAGCAGAGAAGTGTGTATCCCTTCAAGTGGGGGCCATGCCCTGTGCCTCCTGTGAGCACTGCTCAGCTCTGATTGCTGAGCTATAGAAGGTTCGAGATCAATAATCAATGAGCCACACACTCTGGCAGCTCTCCAACACTGCCTACTGACTTGATGAGTCCTTGCAGAAAGGGGCCAGGGTTGATGTGCCATATGGATCCCCAAAGCTAACCCACTTAAGTCTGAATGTTCAGCTTGGCCTGTGAGAAGGAAGTATCTCTGGTTTTCATGGAGCACTAAGTCTTTTCTGTACTTTTATGCCTTTTCTTTCCATTGATCTTTCTGCTCTTCCCTAAATCAAGTGGGTCTCCATGACTTTAGATGAATATCTTCAAAATTCTATAAAACCTCTGAAGCCAGAGCTTCAGGAACCAATTAACAAGTACCCAAGAATCAAAACGTAGTCTCTAAAACCAACAATGCAAATAGATATTCCTCCCAAGGTCTTAGAACTCTTACCTCAAAATACACCTTTTATTTCATATATGTGATTTGCATATCCCTTTGGCATGCATTTGTATGAATGTCTGGTGAAAGCGTGTAAAATGTAATAAATAGAAAATTTTCTGAGTACCCCCTCCTGCAGAGGTACTTAAAATATTCAAAGCATGACACATTCAATATTAAACCTATTTTATATGCAGAATTAGAACATGAAGACAACATAAAGTCTCTGGCCTGAACTTTCAAAACTTGTATTTGCCCAGAGCCTGGAAGAGACATTCAGGAGGTGGGCTCAACTAGCCTTGCCATTGTGTGGTCCTGCTTACCCAATTGTTGCTCAAAAGTGTCTTTCCCAGGACGAGTAAAAGGTAGGCACCCACACGTTCACACTGACAAATGTTATGTCATTTTCCCAAAGATCACCAGGCCCAGAATTGACCTCCTATGAGTCAATATAGTGCAATCCAGTTCTTTGCAGTGGGAATGTTCCTAACTCTGGGTACACACACATATGAGGTCCTGTCTACACTCATTCTCAGCCATCACTCTCTGCCCCCAAACACTCCCAACAGGGATTCTTTACCATCTGGTTCCATCAGGGCTACCCTCTGTCCCTCTTGCTTGTAGGTTCGGAGGCCTCTGCCCAGAATCGTGTCCTGGGACACTTTGAAGTTCCATTTGTCATCTGGTCTTTGGTATCTATTCTGTGTCCCCTGAAAGTTAGGGAAGACAGCACAATGCCACTGTCACTTGCTAATCAAGACAGCCCCTCTGAAAAGCAGTATTTAAGATTGATGTGGGGGGGGGGGCAGGGTAGAAACAGTATATATTTTTATAGATAGAAATATATTTTCCATTAATAAACCATTTTGGTGACAGCAAAAATTTTAGCACAGGCACACTCTGTCGGTTTGTGGTTGATTGGCATATAGAATCTCTTCTTCTGAACTATATTATCAATAATCGTATATGGCAAGCATTCGGCCCTCACAGAAGCCCTATGAGTCAGCCCTGTTTTTATTCCCATTTTACAGATAAGGAAACAGAGACACAGGGTAATACCATATTTAAAGTTACAGAGCTAGCAAATGACAGAGCTAGGATTTGAACACAGGCTGTGGGGCGTCAGAGTGTAGGCTCCTAACACCGCATAGCATGCCAGATTAGCGCCAAAGTGATCCCATACAAATGACACTCGCCATCATCTCCCTCTTCCAATTTTTATATTATCTCTGCTCTTATTTGCAACTTAATTGTGTACCTCTTCTTACATGTCTTTTTCAAGTCTCTCACTTTGCAAAATGGAGCTGATCTTTATGAAACATCCTCAAAACACATACAACAGTGGACTGATGATGCCCCAGACTAAAAAGACCATGCTTAATCAGGGTCACATAGTTAGGGGGCTGAGATTTGATCTTATCTATGGAAGCTTTTAAGTTGAAAGCCTATAAATAGACAGTTCCTATATTCTGTGAATGATACACGTATATAGTTCAAATTGTATTCTCTGCAGCCTGTACACGTCCTCGTCATATTAACAGACCTGACCCCCCAGTGGTGCAGCAGGAAGCATGCATCCCATTCATCTTTGTGTTTCCAGGGCTTAGCATTAGAAGGTGCTCAATAAATGTGCTGAGCACATGAATAAATAAAGGTATTAATAAAAGACCAACATTTGTCATACCCCACAAAAAAAGAAGCAAAAAAGAAAGGGGAAAGAGTGTGTAGAATTCACCTACCATATAATCTAGCTGTTCCTAATCCAGAATAATCCACTGACTGTGCATATGGTGGGTTTACATTATTCCTTAACAGTTATTGTTTCAAAATGAGGCATCCCATCTCTGAGGGCTCCATGCTGGCTTGTCTGTGACATTCTCCTAAGAATTTACAGTATAAGAGTATTATTTGGAAATAACGGTAACAAATGAAATCAGTAGGTTTAGGATCCAGGCACCGAAAGATTACCTTGAAGTGAATCACTGTTTATGAAGCCATATGTGATTTGAGCCCCTCAGCCTGCCTCCTGTCTCTCAAAGTGCTGGTGTGTCGGAGGAAGCCTAAAACGAAACGTACTTTAAACGGATTTCCTGGCAGGAGCTCCTAGCAGGTGTTTATCATGGCAAGTCCTAGAAGTAGCCTGAATGCAATAAGGTCTTTTTAAACTCATGTTCCTTCAGTTAGCTACTAAGATTTGTAAGTTTAGCTGTAACAATTGGTAACTTGCTTACTGGCTGTCAGGCATTATTTCTAAGTGGCGTACAGGTATTATCTCATTTAAATTTCACAACATTTCACATCACTGTCAGGACATTACAAATGAGGAACGTGAGGCAGACACCAGGAAAATACTTGTCTAAGTGTAGAATGAAATTAGAAATCCAAGCAATCTGACTCTAGAGCCTTCACTGTAAACCGTTGTCCTGTACCACCCCATGATGAATTTCATCTAGAATATGCCAAGACCTGCTGATCTTTGGCCCCTTCCCTTTCTTTCTCACTAATGTCTGTTCCCTAGCTTCAATGGCATCTGCTGAGCCCCACCCTGCGCCCCTGCCAACCTCCCAGCCAGTTCTCCCACTCAGGTCCGAAAGGTCACAGGTACACACCCAACTTGAGATAGCATTAAGCAAGCTTCCCTCTCACATTTAGGAAATGTTCGTTAAATGCTCCAGCCATTTAACAAGTCTATTTAACTTCATTTTCAATTTAACCACATATCATTTCAATTTCCTTTTCCTCAGTATTGTATAGTCCTGGGAATAAAAGTTGGAAATGTGCCTATCGTAAGCTGAGTCATATTTTATGTGTCTCTTCCTCTCAAGCCACTATTTCCTTAACTTTTTTTTTTAGGATTAAGAGATATTTTTATTGTAAAATAAAACACAGATCCAGAATATATGGCACACAAAACAAATATATGGCTTAATACTTATTGAGAAATATAGCTTATTATATAATTTGTATACGTGATGATTTCACATACAATGAATGGCTTGCTTTTTATAGCAAGTGCCCTGGTATCACCACCAGGTCAAGAAATAGAACTTTGCTACTAGCCCAAGAACCTCCGTCTATGTGATGTACCAACTCCCCACCATCCCACAAAGTTATTACTCTACTCTAATTTACAGTATTCATGTTCCAGTTGATTTTTTTGGATTTCATCATTTCTTTAATATTATTTAGGTTTCATTGACAATAACACCTAGTTAATGGGTAAAATTTGATAAGTTTTGACATATGTCTGTATATCCGTACAACCAAGGTAATGAATATGTCCATCACTGTCAAAAGTTTCTTGCTACCCTTTGGAATCCCCTCCTTCTTCTTTTAAAAAATTTTTTTTTCAACATTTATTTATTTTTGGGACAGAGAGAGACAGAGCACGAACGGGGGAGGGGCAGAGAGAGAGGGAGACACAGAATCGGAAACAGGCTCCAGGCTCGGAGCCATCAGCCCAGAGCCCGACGCGGGGCTCGAACTCACGGACCGCGAGATCGTGACCTGGCTGAAGTCGGACGCTTAACCGACTGCGCCACCCAGGCGCCCCAGGAATCCCCTCCTCCTTCTACTCACTACTTTGAGGTAACCGCTGATCTGCATTCTGTCACTATGCATTTATTTGCATTTTCTAGATTTATGTAAATAGAACATACAGTATGTACCTTTTTCCTTTTTTTTTTTTTTGACCTGGCTTCTTTTACTCAGTGTTATTAAAATATATATCTATGTTGCATTGTATGAATAATTTATTTTTATTGATGAATAGAATTCCATTACATATATATGTACACACATATATATGACACATATATCTACACATGTGATATATATATCCCAGTGTATGCATTCAGTTGATACTTGAATTGTTTTCAGTTTTTTAATATTACAAACAAAAGTACTTGTGTACAAGTCTTTAAATGGATTTATACTTTTCTCTTAAATAAAAAACTAGGAATGGAATGCTAAATTATATGGTAGGTGAACGTTTAACCTTTACCCCAAGTAAAAGTTTTACTTTTACTTTCCAAAGTGACATATCATTTACTTTCCTATCAGTATTTGAGAGTTCCAGGCCTTCTACATCCTAGCCAGTATTTGCTTTCATCAGTTTTTTTAATTTTGATCATTTTAATAAGTGTATAGTCATATTTCATTGTGATTTTTAAGTTTCATTTCCCTAATGACTAGAGCATCTTTTCGTGTGCTTATTTGCTATCTATATATCTTCCTTAGTGACCTTGTTAACATCTTTTGCCCATTTTTCAATTGAATTGTTTGTTTCCTTATTATTTTCTTATTATCAAGTTCACTATAGTATTTATATATTCTAGGTATAAGACATTTATCAGATTATGCTTTGCAAATATTTTCTCCTTATCTATGGATTCCCTTTTAATTCTCTCAATAATAACAGCTGAAGTTTTTAATTTTCATGAAGTCAAATCATAATGGCTCATATTTTTGATGTTATATGTAAGGAGTTCTTATCTAATCCACGCTCACAAAGATTTCCTCCTGTTTTCTTCAAGGCATGGATAATATACATAGGTTCAGACCTGTGATCTACTTTGTTGTTGTTTGTTTAAAAGATTTTATTTATTTGTTATTAGGTAAGCTCTGTATGCCCAACATGGGGCTCAAACCCATGACTCTAAGATCAAGAGTCATGCTTTGCCAAGTGAGACAGCCTGGCACCCCCTTATGATCTGTTTTGAATTAGTTTCTGTATATGGTGTGAGGTATAGACTGAATTTTTCTTTCTTTCTCTCTCAAAATAAATAAATACACTTAAAAAAATATTATCCTTTCTCCACTAAATTGCCTTTGTAACTTTGTCAAAAATTTGTTGTTTGTATATTTAGAGGTCTCTTTCTGGGCTTTTATTCCCTTCCATTAGTCTCTTTGTTTGCCTTTATGCCAATATTACACTGATTTGACTACTGTAGCTTTATAGTACATCTTGAAACCAGTCATTTTAGTCCTTTGCATTTCTGTATGAATTTTAGAATTAGCTTGTCAATTTCTGTCTAAAAGCCTGTTGGAATTTGAACTGAGATTGTGTTGAATCAGTAGGTCAATTTCAGAGGACCGACATCTTCAAAACATTGTCTTCTAACTCATAAGCAAGGTATATCTCTCCATTAACTAGGTTTAATTTCAGTGTATAGGACTTGTTCATCTTTTGTTAGATATATTCCTAAGTGGTTTATATTTTTATTCTATAAATTGTTTTTAAATTTCAATTTCTGATTGTCCATTCTTGATGTACAGGAATAAAATTGATTTTTATATTTTGGTCCTGTAAGTTGCAACCTTTCTTAACTTAGTTTTTTTGGGGTTTTTTCTTTTTTGGAATTTTCATAAGATTTTCTACATAGACTCTAGTGTTTTATTAAAAAAGGCAATTTTACTTCTCCTTACAAACTAGTTATTTACTATTTCTTTTTCTTGCCATATTGTAGTGGCAGTGCCTTTAATGTTGAATAGAAGTGGTGAGAGTGGACATTTTTGCTTTATTCTTGATGTTTAAGGAGAAGGCATTCAGTCTTTCACTGTTAAGTATGGTATTACCTGTGGGTTTTTTCATAGATATCCTTTATTAGGTCGAGGAAATTCCTTCATTTTCCTAGTTTACTGAGAATTTGTATCAGGATGTTGGATTTTGCAAAATGCTTTTTCTACCTCTGTTGAGATGGTCAAATAGTTTTCTAAAATATGGTGAATTACATTGATTGATTTTCAAATGTTGGACCACCCCATTTCATCATATTATCCTTTATATATATTATTGGGTTTGACTTGCTATAATTTTGCTTAGTTTCTATATGTTTTAAGTATTCCCATATATTAATAATTTGGGGCCCCCCATCTGGTTTATGAGTCTGTGCACTAAACTCCAGCTAAGCTAGCCAGAGCTTACTTAATGGCTACAAGTAAGAGTTTTTTCCTCTGCTTTAAATATTTATGTGATTTTGACCTAGGACCATTGAAAATCAAGGAGACCCCCCCCCCACACACACACACACACATAATTTCTACAATCTCACATAGAGGGTCTGATTGAGTTTCATAGAGGGTCTGACTGGGGTAACACCGTAAATACTGTGCCATCCATTTATTGCTCTATAGGCCATCCTTGACACAAGCCTTCATGCTGCCTTGGACTGAAATAGAGTCCCTGTCCCAAGGTAAATGTGATGGAGGAGACAGGCCTTAGGAAAAATGTACAAATGCTACCTTAGACTAGAGGGTTGCCCTGTGGCCATTGTCTTTAGCTTATCAACAAACATCAGTATATTTCAATACGACTTAGGTTCTGACCATAGGGGAACTAGGCTCAAGATTTGTAGATTTAAGCAGGAAGCGGTAAGTGACAATATGATATCCATGTGACAGTAGAAGTTGGAAGGCAAAAATTAGAAGACAAGCAGGAGACAAACTCAGTAGGTTCCAGTGTGTTTTATGCATAGATTCAGAGAGTATCAGTGGGAGCAGGGACCACGGAAACTTCCAAACCTACCTCCCTCAGTTCACAGATGAGACGGTTAATCCAAGAACATTCCTGTTTTGTTTTGTTTTTTTCTTCTCTTGATATGATCAGAAAATACTCCCTCCCACCCGTTTAGCCATAATTTATTTCCTTGGAAAATAATGCCTCATCACACATGTTCAAGCCTTAGGTTAGTACACACAATGGCACTTTGCACTTCCCGGGACTCTCACCACCCTGTTCAGTCAACACTGTCTAATTAGCACTCACTTCTAGGCCCTCACCTGTCCTTTGAATCACCAGTCCTGCATCCTGCACTATAAGTCAGGGAGCCAACTGGCTTGAGGAAAAGAACATAGCTCTGCCAACAGTTCATAATGATCTCAGATGATTTTATAATCAGCCCCAAAGAACCCAGAGAGGGTACCAGACTCCCCTCCACCTGAGACTGTCCTTTTGTATCCATTTTTCTCCCTCATGGATGAACTTCATGTGTTTGAGAGAGGGCACAGTGAGGGATGAACAAGGAAAAGGAAATGAGTAGGAAAGCCAAAGCCAAGAGAGCTCTTCCTTACTCTTACCTCTTTTGTATTTGTTCTCTCTAGAAAAGGCTCTGAATGCTCTAGTCTCTGCCTTTTAAAAGAATTATTAGCGGGGTGCCTGTGTGGCTCAGTCAGTTAAGTGTCCAACTCTTGACTTCAGCTCAGGTCATGATCTCATGGTTGGTGAGATCTAGCCCTGTGTAGAGCTCTGCATTGACAGCATGGAGCCTGCTTGGGATTCTCTCTCTCCCTTTCTCTCAGCCCCTACCTAACTCATGCCTGTGCACTTTTTCTCTCCCTCAAAATAAAAAAATAAACTTTGTTTTTCTTTTTTAAAAAAAATGATTAGTAGAATCTTTTTGTTTCTAACTCACAGAATCTGAGCACTGGAAGACAGTGGGAGGCTGGACACTTTTTAGCAGACATGCATCACCCAGCCTTCCCCAAAAGAACATCCCAGCCTCTAAGGAGGTAATCCAAATTGTTCATAGGCTTATATTAAACCATAAGATGGATGAAGTACCTTATATAATTACTATATTCAATGTATTTGACCCATTTATGGACACTAGAATATAAGTTTTTAAAATCAAAGTAGAGACTTAAACTCGTCTCTCTTTTGTGCCTTTTAACTATGATCGAGCTGTTGTTGAATCCCTTTAGGGCAATAGATACTCAATAAGTGTTTACATAACCTTTACATAGTACTGATTATATACCAAACACTGTTCTAAATAACTCAGAAATGTAAGTTCATCTGTTCCTTACTCATTATAAGAAACATGCTATTAATACCTGCATTATACAGATGATAAAATGGCATCCAGAGAGATGGAACAATTTGAGGTCATACAACTAGTAAAGGGAGGAGCTAGCATTTGATCCCAAGCAGACTGGCTCTTAACACTTAGCTAAGAATATATTGATATGGAATTTTTAATCATTAATGTTGATGCTTATGAGATTGTGATATGGTTTCAGCATGAAAAATGAGGATCAGACGAAGTTTTCATTGATCTAAAAGAATGAAGCACCAGACGTCAGAACATATCTTCTCTTCCAAAATTACGTACAGGTTATTGGTTACAATCTGGTTGATCCCTTAGTAGTCATATGTTTATTGCAGCATAGCCCTTACCCTATATCACCTTTCTTAGTTAAAAGAGCATCATTACTTTTCTCTATGGAAATAAAAGAATCCTACAGCCATTTTGTCTTTTTACTTTTTGTGTACCTCATTACAGATCTGAAATCACTTGTTTTTCTTCAGAAACCATTAATTTTGAACTCTTCTATATAAAGAATGTTGGGGAGAAAACATTGTTTTATTTTGATAGTGGAATAGTGTCTGGCTTCAAAGTTCACAGGTGTAAACTCAATTTGAGTATCTCCTACACGCTCTTCATCTAACTTCCAGATTCTGGCATAGCTGTGAACACATATTATTAGATTTTGTGCTCTGTTTGGATTTTAATGCACTGCATAGGAAAACTCTAGCCACTCTGTCATGTTTTTCTGGTTATTACCCACTTACTAAAGCCTGTAATTATGTGAACACTGCTGGAATATTCTTCACCAACTACTCGATTCTGATATTTCTCCAAAATACTTTGTATGCAATGACTCCGAGGAGATTCGTTTTCTCTTCTAATAAATACCCTTACCACTTTATCTTCAGATTTCTTCTATAATTCTTTATTTTGGTATATATTTTTCTATGCCTCCTTTTCTTTATTTCTAATGTACTGTAAATTCTTAATGTGGTCTTGTTAATCCATCTGTTAGAACAGAAGCTTTTTGTACTGTCTCCCCTGTACCAGGAGAGTGACCAAATTGTCACTTAAGAAGCTGCAATCCCTCACTGGTAGTTTCACTCTCTGAAGATTTTAATACAATTTTCCTATTCTTCATGAAACTAGATAAACATGTGCTTTTTCTTGCTACGGTATATTACTCATATCTATCATGTTTTTTATTGTTCTGCGATTTCTTCTTTCACACAAAATTGTGCGGTATTGTCTCTTACCCTGCCTCATCCTTTTCCCTTTCTGTAGCCAGTTCTTTTGTTTGAAATGTTTATTTATTTTTGAGAGACGAGAGAGAGAGAGAGACAGAGACAGACAGAATACAAGCAGCAGAAGGGCAGAGAGAGAGGGAGAGAGAGGATCCCAAGCAAGCTGACTTTGTGGAGCCTGATGTGGGGCTCCATCCCAAGAATCGTGAGATCATGACCTGAGCCAAAATCAAGAGTTGGACCCTTAATCAACTGAGCCACCCATGTACCCCTATAGCCAGTTCTTAAGAAAGGAGTGGCCACGGATAAACCCAGTGGTTAGCTGTAGGAATCACCCACAAGCTAATGCCCAAGATTGTATGTGTAATGTGTTGTATACATATGTTGTTCTAAAAAGAGTCATAGAGAAGAGTCTGTATTTGAAAACATTCAAAAAAACATTTTTAAGATGCCAACATAATGATATTTACCCAGAATAAAAGAGCTACACATATTTATTGGTTTGTTTCTAGTTTTTGTGATGAGAAAATTGTTGCATGTGATTTTTGACTGATAAGTGTGTCCTTGGGGCCTTTAATAACTCCAATGTAGAATAAAAATGAGGAAAACTACTGGACTCTGGCTATATATGTAGCGGGCTTGTGATTGTTGAACATTGTGGTATTTGAGAAGACTTAGGAGGGTTTGGAGCTATTTTCCTTCCCTTCATGTCATCCAGTCTCCAGTCAACACTGGGCAGAGCCCAGTTGAGTGCAGTGGGGCAGGGCAGATGGCGAGTGGCCAGGTAGAGAACTATGCTGTGCGCTGGGCATATACAGTTGCAGGTGCTTAGCATGGCTGGTGCAGCAGTCAGGATAACCACGACATGGTACAGGGCCAAAGGCAGAGGCCAGGTGGCCCATCACAGCACACCGTGGTGACATGATGACAGGAAGTCGGGAAGCAGATGCTGTTTGGAGGTTTGCAGGAGTTGAGCAAGCTGTCAACATTGAAGAAACTTGTCAGCAGGCAGTAGAGACCCAGCCACTGGGCTGCTAGTCAGAGTCAGAACTCCCACGGACTATTCGGATTACACAGTCAAAGGAGCAGTGGTAACCAGGCAGGTTCTTAGGAAGAGAGTCAGAAATAAGGAGCAAGACAGTTCGCAGTCATAGTTCCCGGAGGCCAAGGATGAGGCTGGACCAAAAGAAATTCAAGTAAAAACTTAAAGTCACTCCATCACTATACTGAAAATCTGTGATTTTCTGCTTTGCATTATTGGCCCACTCTTCCTGTCATTGCTTTTGATTAAACAAAATCAAACAAAAGGAAAAAACTACCCTGGCACCCATTAGAGCTAAATGCTGTCTCTGCCTGCCTTTGGAAACCAGGTAACGATGCTTAGAGATTTTATTAGCCGTGTCTCGTTTTTGCCTCCATTGGCATGGAAAATCTAGGTAACAACAAGCAAATTTGACCAGACTGCTAACAGTCACTGAGACTTCATGTCTTCCTGCAGTTGTGTGAAACATTCAAAGGTATGGATCCCAGCAGAACACTGAGGTTCAAGAGAAACTTTGGAAAAGGGGAAGAAACTTTTCAGAGCACACTGCCTTGGCACACTCTTTTTCTAGTGTACTTGCAACTGTATTATGATGCAGAGCAAATTATGCTGACTGATTTTGATCCCAGATCATAGGTAGATGCTTCATTTGAAAAGTATACAGATAGTGTCAAGAAAATTAATAAGGAAAAGTAAATTCAAATAAAAAGCAGTGAGCAGATGTGTCTCCTATTCAGACGGTTTGTTTAGTTTTTGTCTAAAACAGAGATCAAACTTTTTTGGTTAAAGGCCAAATAGTAAATATTTGGGATTTAGTAGGCCATATGGTCTATGGCAAAATATTCAATTATGTCCTTGTGCTGTGAGAGTAGCAATAGACAGGACATAAATGGCATGGCATTGTGCCACTAAAAGTTTATCTACAGAAATAGGCAGTGGGACAGATTTGGACCATGGGCCCTCATTTGTTGACCCATGGTCTAATGAAAACAAGTAAACGGCATTTCTACCCACAAATACATGTAACGTCCTATTCTCATTGAACGGCGAAAAAAGCATATTGTAGCCACAAAGAGCCAAAGACACCTTTAGGTAATTTTTATTCTTTTTTTTGGATAGAGGCAATATTTATCATTTTTATTTAAATAATAGATACTAGTACCGGTTATATTTTTACTCAGTACTGGGGGGCGGTGGTGGAGGAGAGTATCTTGGTGACCTCTGACCTCCAGGAGCTTTTGGTGTGGTAGGGTGATGACACAGGTAATTGTGCGAAGCAGCAGCAGAGGCAGCCTGCAGAGAATAAGTGAAGGAGACTGTCAGAGGGGGAAAGACTAATGTGAACTGGTTGAGTCTTCATTAGGAGGTGTGGCTCTTAAGGAGTCCTAGAGGCCAGCGTATATGTAAAGTGGAAAGAGGTTAAGAAATCAGGAAGAGCATGAACAAAGGCTATGTGTTCAGGAAAAAAATAGCGAATATTTAAAGTGGAGCAAGGTAGCCAGGCTAGCCAGGGCAAGGTGATGGATTGTGCTGTCTGTGCCTTTTAACCTTCATCAGTAAGAGAGGGATAGCAATAGTAGCTTCCTGCTACGACTGAAGATTTAAGAAGTGGATATTTGTAAAGCACTTAGAACAATTCCTGGCACATAGTAAATGTTATATGAGTATTTGTCAAATAAATAAATGCTAGAGGTAAGGATTGGTTAATAAGATATGGTAAGATGGAGTATAACTGAAAACAAAATAATTTTCCAAAGATACGTTATCAGGTAGTTACACAGTCAAGCATCTGCAGTGTCAACTAGTTTCTGGACAAGGGCCAAGCTCCTCCATTGGGCATCTGTGATTGTCCTCTGATTCTAAATGAACAATGAGTAGGTGAGGAATGTAAGAGGTAAATCACAGTTTCCAGCCTCCAGTGCCACTAAAGTTGTAAGGAAGCCAAGTCAGGAAAGTTGATTCATGGGAAAGAATGGAGAATGATTTTGCACACATGGTATTGGGGTACTGGTAAAAACATGCAAGTGGAGGCAGCCTGATGGCAGTGGGTTGCTTGAGTTGGGGCTGGAGGTGGAAACCTGCGAACCATCAGCCCAGAGGTGACAACTGAGGTCTTAAGACAAGGAAACCAGATCAAGAGAGAGAACAGGGCATTGACTATTGACCTTACACACACATTTATTTATTTGGAAGAAATAAACTACTGCTGTTAACCCACATCTGTGGGAAGAAAAGAGGATACAGCATTCCCTGCCTCCCCTTTACTTTGTAAGTGTGAGTCAGATGTGAGTTTCATAGAAGAATGGGGTGTGAAGTTGTAAAGTACACAGTAGTCTATGTGAACAGATTTTTCCCATCTCGAGCAGACCCCACAGAGCTGCAAACAATGCTGCCTTATGAGCTCTGGTCAGTCTGGTCATGGGATACCTGTGGGGATTTCTTTCCTGCCTCAGAGAAACGGCTTCCCCAGGACTTGGCAGAGAGACCCGTCTGAGGAATGCTTCTGGCTGTGGGTGCATTCCAGCTCAGGATGATGTCCCAGACATTTTCCTTTTAATGAAGCACCAGCTCTTTTCTCCCTCTTTTTTTTTTTTTGAAAAAAAAGAAAGGTTGTTACAAGTGGAACATAATGGGGTCCTGACTGTGTTTCATTAACTTTTAATTTAAGCTGTTAGTATGGAATTAGTTAGCAGAGTTGTGAATCAATTAGCCAGTGGGATTCCGTTTTAACAAGGGGAGTACTGTGTGTTTCCAAATGCTTGCTATGTGTGTGAATGTGCAGTACAAGGAACTTTGTTGTTTGTCCAAAAGATGAAAGAGAATCCCAGCCTTGCTCCTGCCTTCTGGTTCCAGGTTGGTGACTCGGCTAGGACAAATTGTGCATCATCAAACCCTTATCTTCTGTGCAAATATGGCTGGGTTTCTGAATAAATCCAGCAGAAATTCATTTTTCATGGTGATGAACACAGACTTTCAGAGTCAGATCAAAAACTCTGCCCTGAACGATAGTGAGCAATTTGAACATTTACTCTTTGATGCAGAGACTCCTCATACTCTGGGAAGCAGCAACTCCTTGGAAATTCCACAGGAGTCTTATTAAAGTTCCCACATATGCTCCAGGGACAAAACTGTTTTCCTCCTTACTCCCAAATCCCACCTCTAGGTTGGGAGATCTGGCAGCTGATGTTCTGGGTCTTGCTTACCAACCCCGTACTGGTTAGGGAGAAAACCCCATTAGCAATTTC
Organism: Prionailurus viverrinus; assembly: GCF_022837055.1. Classification (NCBI taxonomy): domain Eukaryota; kingdom Metazoa; phylum Chordata; class Mammalia; order Carnivora; family Felidae; genus Prionailurus; species Prionailurus viverrinus. The sequence continues at coordinate 59,813,685 of NC_062564.1, read as the reverse complement.
AGTCTCAAATCTGAAGTCCTATCATCTCACAGGAAGATGGTAACATAATTGGGAAATCTAGGGGGAAAGGGTAGAGTCAGTTCTAATGCATTATGGAGAATTACGTAGAGTTTTAAAGCCAATTTGGATAGATGAAATTGTTGAAGTAGTATCAGAAAAACTACATAGAGGGGTGCTTGGGTGGCTCAGTTGGTTGAGTGTCCAACTTCAGCTCAGGTCATGACCTCGCAGTCTGTGAGTTCGAGCCCCACGTCGGGCTCTGTGCTGACAGCTCAGAGCCTGGAGCCTGCTTCAGAATCTGTGTCTTCCTCTCTCTCCGCCCCTCCCTCGGTCGTGCGCTCTCTCTCTCTCTCAAATAAGCATTAAAAAAAAAGAAAGAAAGAAAGAAAGAAAAAAAACGACATAGAAAAATGCATAGAAGGAAAAGATAGGATTGTGATTCACATTAATATTTTGGCAGTGGAATGCTGTACAGACAATATAATTGATTAAAATAGTGTACTGACTGGCATAGAAATGTATTCACCAGTATTAGAACATTTGAAAAACAAGTTAAACTATTAAGTACGATCCAGTTTTAATTTTAGAATATTACATGCACATGTATGTATAGTCAGAAAAAAGAAAACAACAACCAACCAACCAACCAACAAAACAAACAAAAAAGTGATGGATAGACAAAAAAAATTATAACCACTATTATCTCTGGGTCCTGATGCTGCAGATGGTTTTATTTTCCTTTTGAGGGTTTTGAAAATTTGTGTAATTTTAAAATTATTATATAAAATGGACTCCCTTCTCCTGAAGCAGAAAAAAATAATGTAGGGGTTGAGAGAATGTGTAAAGTCTTGGCTTGCAACCTTTAATAGAGCACCAAAGCAAGATAGAGTCATCCCAGTGGGAGTTTCTGCATTTAAAAATCATTTACTAAGGTCCATATATCAAACTAGCTATCAGTCTATCTAGCTAATTTTCCATCCATCCACCTCTGTTACCGTTAAACTCATTTTTAAAAAGATGAGAGATATGGAACTAGAGTGTTTTATACTAAGCAAAGTAAGTCAGAGAAAGAGAAATGCTTATGATTTCACTCATATGTGGAATTTAAGAAACAAAACAGATGAACATAGGGGAAGGGAAGCAAAAATAAGATAAAAACAAAGAGGGAGGCAAACTGTAAGAGACTTTTAAATTCAGAAAACAAACTGAGGGTTGCTGGAGGGGTGTTGGATGGAGAGATGGGCCAAATGGGTGATAAGCATTAAGGAGGGCACTGGATGAGATGAGCAGTGGGTGTTATAGTTAAGTGATGAATCACTAGATTCTGTTCTTGAAATTGGTATTACACTGTATGTTAACTAACTTGGATTAAAATTAAAAAAAAAAACAACTGAGAGATAATGGCTCTAAATTTCATAGAAATTCTTACCCTTTGCCATAAGGTTTTCTATTCTCCAATCAAGGAGTGAAAGAAGTTGCCTGCCAATTCATTCATGAACTTACTTACTTGTTTTCTCCCAAAAATTTATTCAGAACCTACTATTAAACTGCATGGTAGTAATCCTACAATAAAACAGCCACAGTAATCTTCATTGTTCAAGAATTCTGTTTGAGATCATCTTTTTTGTGTTCCTCTTGAGTGCAGACATCAAGAGAAGTTACCACAAATTTTGATTTATGGTACTTGTGGTTTCTCCAGAAATATTATAGAAGTTATTTTAAATGTACTATTTTTTCAGTAGGAAAGGACAAACTTGTGCTATCCAATACAGGAGCTACTAACTACATGTGGCTATTTAAATCTAAATTAAATTAGAAATTCAGTTCTTTAGGCACTCTGGCCACGTATCAAGTGCTGAATAGCCACATGGGAATAATGGCTACCATATTGGATAGTATAGACATAAAACATGCACAGTCTCAGAAAGTTCTGTTGGACAGTGCCGGTCTAAACTTAATTGGTAAGAAACTCGTGTGTATGGGGGCATTTTTCACAATTTTTCTCTTCATTTATTAAAATTCAGATGTTTATTTGTAGGTAACTACTTTTGTTTATTCCTTTTTTTTCTGTACGCTCTTACTGCAAGCTCTCTAAACAATAAGCTTCTGAGAATTTCAACATTTGTTAGCACTCGCTCCCGAGAATAGGCATCAAAAGCCAAATCAGTCTCTTTACACACTTACGTATATGTATGTACTTTTGATTAAATATTAACTTCAAATGATTGTAAATGAGATTTGAGGCTTGCAAGGACAACAGAAAAGTCTGTATAACTTTAATTTAAAACATGCTTGGTAATGTTAAACTGTTAAACTATAATCCAGCATCTTTGTTAAATAGCTAGCTTTCACTTGGTTTTGCTCTATAGCAAACTATTTTTAAAATTTCACAAACTTTTAACAAGTGTTGTTCACTCCCATAGATAGAAATGACCTAATTTCTACTTTTTGAGTAGTAACTTAAAGATTAAATAACTACCCAAGAATTTTCACAAGTTCCTTATGTTTACATTGAACTGGATCTTCCTTAGGAAGATGTCTAGAAAAGCAGAATATATGACAGTTATTACTTTATTCTTAAACATAGCATATTCTTTGTGCTTAAATATGGCATTACTGGCATGTCTGGGTGGCTCAGTTGGTTAAGCATCCGGCTCTTGATTTTAGCTCAGGACATGATATATCAGTTCCTGGGATCAAAGCCTGCATCAGGCTCTGTGCTCTCTCATTATAAATAAACTTTAAAAAAATACAGCATTACTTTTTAAGTAGAAAATTTGTTTACTTTTGTTTTTTTGGGAGAGGGAGAGAGAGCAAGCATGCATGCATGGGGGAGGGGCAGAGAGAGAAGGAAAGAGAGAATCCCAAGCAGGCTTTGTGCTGTCAGCAAAGACAATGTGGGGCTCAATCTCATGAGATCATGACCTTAGCTGAAATCAAGAGTCTGGCACTTAACCGACTGAGCCACCCAGGCGCCCCAAACTCGTGTAGTTTTTAAATTATTATGTAAAATGTACTGCCTTCTCATAAGTAAACACTATCTGTCCTTGAAGAGGCATGATTTTTGAAATGCATAAATTTGAATGATAGATTTAAATGATATTTAAATATATTATTGATGGGTAGCTCTTGGCTAAGGGTATAAACAGTTTTTTTGCAAAATAACCCAGTCCTGGCTCTCTCCAGTGTTGTGAGGACCAGGAATGCAAAAGCCTCTAAATTATGCTACTGCTCTAAACTGAGATTTTGTGGTTAAAATTTTTTTAACTCAAGAATTTAAACCATCTGGAATTTGTGTTGTCATATAGTGTGAGGTACAGATTGAAATTTATTATTTCCTGTGGTTTATTGAATAATCCATACTTTCTCACTGATTTGAAACAGCAACTTTATCATTCTCTAAATTCTGCGTGCTTGTGGATGTTTCTGGTTTTCTCTTCCATTCCATTGACCTCTGTCTACACTTGAGCCAGTATCACACTGTTTTAATTATTGTACCTGTTTGTATCTGTTAGTACAAATACCTTAACGGGCATATACACACATACACGGAATACTCCTCTTTTTCTACTCTTTATTCTAAGATAAACTTTTGCATATCTATGTCAGTTTCAGTAAAGAATTCTGTTACGATTGAGAGGTATGGACTTAAAATTTTAAATTGGTTTTGTGGAGAATTGACATCTTTAGGTCACTGAATCTTACCATCCGCAAAGATGACTCCTCCATTAATTCTTCTAACTCCCTTGGTAAAGTTTAGTGTGAAAAAAAAAAAAATCATGTCCCCATGTATAGACTTTGTAGATTTCATATAGAACTTGTATGTCTCATATTTCTGTTACTCTCAGGCCTGTCACTTGCCATCAGCAACTGGCATCCAAGGCCACAGGATTGATCCCCAAGCCTTCTGCTCCCACTGCCACTAGGGCTGCAGAGAATGGTGCATTGATCGTTCTGAGCTAACATCTCCTCCACATGGTGATCTCCCACCTGCCCAAAGCCCCCCTGGAATCCTAACCAGGTGTCCCTCTCCAGAGCAGCCCTTTTTTATTCTCCTAGTACCACCATAAGGTCAAGCTCCAATTTCCCCTTTGGGACTCTTGTGGGTTTTAAGCTAGGTATTTATTGATTATCTGATTGAAATAATTCCTCTGAAGATTACTTGAAGCTTCCATACATCAAACTATAAACTATTAACAAAAATGCCTTCTGGGGGAAACGATGCTTTACTCTGTATGCTTCCCTACTGTTTTGTTTCATTTTTTTTCTCCAAGTAGGTATTCTTTGATAATACAAAGTCTTAAACAAAAATGCCGTCTCCTTCTCAAGATGAGTTCTGTTTTAAAGGAAGAACTACTCAAATGAATAGCTAGTCCAGTAATTCTTCTCTTTTGGGATCAAGGAACTCTTCAAATATTGGATGAAAACTGTGGACACTTTCCCCTGAAAATGCACATAGACACACAGTTTTGTGTAGTTTCAGGGAAGCAAGGTCACTGCACTCCAGTGGAGATTAGGGTCTGTGCATAATTGGTGTCTTGTAAGGTACATACCACTGAATTAAGATACTTGTGGAGGTTTTTATTGCTTTCAGCTTCCATGTCACACGTAATATTGCATCACAGAACAGAGGCCACTGTTTAGGGCCTAACTCCCAAAAGTTACTCCACTCCTGTTTTAGAATATTTAGAAAATTTAGAAATTTGTTCAGAACAGAGTTGCTAAAAAAAAAAAAATCATAAATTACATGATATTTAATGAGGTAAGGAAAACTACTAGAACTAATCAAAGGAGGGCACCTGGGTTGGCTCAGTCATTAAGTGTCTGATTTCAGCTCAGGTCATGACCTCACAGTTCCTGGGTTCCAGTCCCCAGCTCAGAGCCTGGAGCCTGCTTCGGATCCTGTGTCTCCCTCTCTCTCTGCCCCTCCCCTGCTCACATTCTGTCTGTCTCTCTCAAAAATAAATAAACATTAAAAAAAAAAAACTAACGAAGGAATATAACCAAGTGAAAGAAATTTGTCCTTAGTTGACAGCCCACCCCCCCGCCACTTTCTGAGTCTTTCTTGTGATCCTTCTGCCTTCCTGAATCTACCCCAAATTTGGGTACCCTTAAGATGACCTAAGTTCTCTCCATTCCGAGAAGGTTTCCTTCATCTTTCAATTTAAACATCTCAGTTATCAGACTTTCCCAGAAAAGAAATCCTCTTTCCCAGAAAGAGGAGAGGGGTGAGCCCTTATACTGCAGGAACTCTAGGGACAGATTTTATTTTATTTTATTATTTTTTTTTAAAATTTTTTTTTCAACGTTTATTTATTTTTGGGACAGAGAGAGACAGAGCATGAACGGGGGAGGGGCAGAGAGAGAGGGAGACACAGAATCGGAAACAGGCTCCAGGCTCTGAGCCATCAGCCCAGAGCCTGACGCGGGGCTCGAACTCCCAAACCGCGAGATCGTGACCTGGCTGAAGTCGGACGCTTAACCAACTGCGCCACCCAGGCACCCCAAGGGACAGATTTTAAACTGATCTGCCACAGTCAAGAATCCTACTCCAAGATCTGTCCGAGTACATTGAGTGTGTGTACCCAGTAGAAAAAAGTGTATATTTGATCTTACTACTCTAAACTTTGTAATGGGGAGGACTTATTTTTTAATGTACCTAATAGTACAGGAATATATGTGTTTTATAAGTAAATAAAAATGTATAAAATGGACGCTGGTACTTTCACTGTATACTGATTAAAATGTTTAAGGTCCCCTTCCTGCTGCCTCCCACCCCAATCATACTGCTGCAAAAAGAAGGATCAGAGAGTATTTAAGTGACTCTGCCTGGGTTTGAATCCTAGCTCTGCTACTCATTAGTATGAAACTCTGCCTGGAGATTACTTAACCTCTCTCTGAGCATCAGTTTCCCTCATCACAGAAAGTGGTAGCAAAGTCCTTATGTCATGGGGTTATAGAAGGATTAAAATTATAATGTGTTCAGTAAATGTTGAACATGTTCAATAAGGACATAACTAATCTTTCCCCTCCTCAATTGCTAAGCTCTTGCTCTGTCTTTCTGTTGCTCCCCTGCACTGGGTGAAATCACACAAGATCCCATAGCTTTAGAGTTTTACAAGTTTTCTCATCACAAACTAGAACATTCTCAGTATAGTAATTAAAATCCTGTCTGTTACAATAATCCAAAATTGGGTCCAGTCCTACGTAAAATCTGGCCTACCCCCAACCCTATCTCAAGTGAGCCCCAACTCTGCCTGGGACACCTGTGGTCAGGGAGGCACAGGACTGGCCTCCCCTCTCTGGCTCTTGGTCCCTTCCCTGCTTCCCAACTTTCTAGCTGCTGTTGCTCCTACAAACACAGGAGACTCCTCCTCTTCTCCAGGCCTCACCGTCTGGGCTTCTAGAGGCCACTCCACACAGTTAGGTTCCTTCACTCTGTCAGTCTTCTTAAGGGCGGTTCTGTTTATAATGATCCAGGCAGGCTCCCTCCCAGGCTTATTGGGACCAAGGGGGACTTCATACATGCTTGTCCAGTGGTCAGTGGGAGTGCTACCCTCTCCTGCCACAGCCTGAAGTTCCAAGGGACTTAAGCCCTTCTAGAGGAGCTCTTGAAGCCCCTCTCATTTATCTGAAAGTTAGGGGAATGTGACGCTCCCTTCCCCCAGGGTGGAACTCTAAAAACAAAACTAACTCTCTCTCCCTCTCCCCCTCCCCCACCCCCTTCTCTCTCTCTCTCTCTCTCTCTCTCTCTCCCTCTCCCTCTCCCTCTCCCTCTCCCCCCCCCCCCCTTTGACAGCCTTGGTCCCAGTTTTCCATTGGCTGGAGGGGGCAATCAATGGCTAAGGGTGGCAGAACTGGTTTTTCAGTCTCCAGACACATCCTACACTCAGGCTTTTGGTCTCTTGGCAGGTGGTTTAAAACTTGCCTTCAGGGTGTGAGGCATCTACCTGGCATCTATTTTATTGTTCAGAGCCTGTGAGGCTTTAGTCAAAACTGAAGCTCAAAGGTTTGCCATTTAACATCCTGTAGTAAATGTGAGGGCACTTAACCCCCAGGGTTTGATATATAGTAAATGCTCAATAAATCTAGCTGTCATTGTTATTGGCAGTAGTAGTTTTTCTTTTGGTCTTGTAAAATCTCTACTATGTATATAGGTTTACCATAGTTTGAAAAACATAGTCTGTGGCGTGTTTTATATAACCACTGTTGTGAAATCAATTTAAAGGTTCTCAAGTGGCAGTTTTTAAATGAAATAAGAGTAGGAAAAGAAAAGAATGCATTGGTCTAAACAGGTATCATTTTGCAAAATTCTTGTTTTTAAACAAATGTGTTTCATCCATCTGTGTATATGTATATGTGTGTGTGTATATATATGTATGTATATATATATATATATATGTATACATACGTATGTATATATTGTGATTAAAAATGTATTTGTTATAGGGGTACCTGGGTGACTCAGTTAAGTGTCCGACTTCGGCTCAGGTCATGGTCTCACGGTTTGTGAGTTTAAGCCCCACGTTGGGCTCTCTGCTGTCAGCGCAGAGCCTGCTTCAGATCCTCTCTCTCTTTTTGCCCCTCTCCTGATTGTGCCCTTTCTCTCTCTTTCTCTCAAGGGTAAATAAACATTAAAAATTTTTAGTTAAAAAAATGTACTTGTTATAGGTTTCAATCAAAAACATTTGAGGGGCACCTGAGTGGCTCAGTCGGTTAAGTGCCCGACTACGGCTCAGGTCATGATCTTGCAGCTTGTGAGTTCAAGCCCCAAGTCAGTCTCTGTGCTGACGGCTCAGAGCCTGGAGCCTGCTTTGGATTCTGTGTCTCCCTCTCTCTCTGCCCCTCCCCCGCTCGTGCTCTGTCTCTCTCTCTCAAAAATTATAAATAAACATTAAAAAAAAGTTTTAAAAATTAAAAACAAAAAAACATTTGAAAGCCACCAGGCTGTAGAACAGGATCTGAAGTTTTCCTCCACAATAATTAACAGGAGAAATTTTGTTAATTCTTGTTTAAATTCATGTTTAATAAAACATGAAGTTTTCCTCCCCAGTAATTAACATGAGAGAATCAGGGTGGTCTTACTAAAACAAGTGGGTGTGTTGATAAACTCTAAGGAATATAGAGCACTTTGTTCCTCACAGGTCTCTGCACTGAATGTAGTTAATCTGTGGATAATATCGAACCATTTTATTGTTCTAATAGTTTCTTAAGAACAAGTGTTGTGTACCCCAAAACAGGATGCGCAAAGTACGTGCTTTACATTTCTGATGGGCTTCTTCCAGGGCCCAGCCAAGGAGAACACAGTCAGTGTTGACTAATGACTGACATTCAGTTTGGCTGTTTTACTGTCCTCTGGTAGTTTTGGAAGGAGTTAGCTTATTCTGCTGCAATTATAATACTTAAAGTAACTCATTGCTTTCTATTGTTCTCAAACTTGAAATACAGGGGCTCATTTCTTAAAGGATGAAAAAAATCATCGTTCCAGTACAGCTAAATCATCCAGCGAATGTAGATGGAAGAAAAAGAGAAAACCCCTGTTCTTTGCTTCATCCAGAGTAGGCAGTTAATTGAAAAATAATCCTAGCCCCTTAACCTTAAAAAATTTTCTAAAACATTCTTATTTTTTTTTTTTTTTTAATTTTTTTTTCAACGTTTTATTTTTTTATTTTTGGGACAGAGAGAGACAGAGCATGAACGGGGGAGGGGCAGAGAGAGAGGGAGACACAGAATCGGAAACAGGCTCCAGGCTCTGAGCCATCAGCCCAGAGCCTGATGCGGGGCTCGAACTCACGGACCTCGAGATCGTGACCTGGCTGAAGTCGGCCGCTTAACCGACTGCGCCACCCAGGCGCCCCTCTAAAACATTCTTTAAACCATACTATTCCTAGTCACCATGAACATATAGGCAAATTCCTTGTGACTTGTACTAACCCATCTTCTATTTAGATAATGAATTTGGGACTGGTGTTGGGAATTCAAGTTCTGTCTCTTAATGGAAGAGTGTGTACCATGTACTTCAATGTAGTTCTGTACTTCTTTTTCTTTCTTCTTTTTTCAATGTTTGTTTATTTTTGAGAGAGAGAGAGAGAGAGAGAGTGAGTGCACAAGCTGGGAAGGAGCAGAGAGAGAGGAAGACACAGAATGTGAAGCAGGCTCCAGACTCGGAGCTATCAGTGCAGAGCTTGATGGTGGGCCCCAACCCATGAACTGTGAGATCATGACCTGAGCCAAAGTTGGATGCTTATCCAAAGGAGCCACCCAGGCACCCATGTAGTTCTGTACTTCTTAAGTGACCAGTAGTGTGTGTGTGTGTATAAAAAGCACATGTGAAGTAATTGAAAATCAGCATGTCTGTTTGACAGGTAAATTCTTGAAAGAGCATATGTAGGGGCGCTTGGGTGGCTCAGTCGGTTAGGCTTCCGACGTCCACTCAGGTCATGATCTCATGGTCTGTTCTGTGAGCTCGAAACTACGAACCGTGAGATCATGACCTGAGCCAACATTAGATGCTTAACAGACAAGCCACCCAGGTGCCTCTGTAACATTCCTACTTCTTAAGGGAATTAGCAGATTGGCACTTTGTTGTCCCTAAAGAAGGTATATAATCTGTGTGCCTCTTATCAGAGGCAGAGTGCATGTCTGTTATAAAGGAAGAAAATATAAAACACTTGCTTTAAAAGTTCCTCTTTTTATAAATATTAGCTGCTAACTTTTAAGCTTCTATATTCTAAGATAAATTTCTTCCTTGTACCTTATGCAAAAATTAATTCCAGATTGATTACACAAGACATAAAAGGAAAAGTTTGATAAATTCAAATACATTAAAATAAAAAACTTATGATCATCAAAAGACATTACAAGTGAGTAAAAAGCCACAGAGTGAAAAATATTTTTAAATCCTGTAGACAATACCAGACCTCCATCCACCACAATATGTAGCTTACAAAATAAAAAATTCCTGCAAATAACTCTTACAAAAGGAAAAGGCAGTCAGGCAATTAAAACAAAAAAAGGTGTAAGACGTGAACAGCTGCTTCCCCATAGAGGGAATGGGAATTCAGATTGCTAAGAAACATGAAAAGATGTTCAACCTCATTCGTAATAAGGAAAATATGAATTAAACCAACAAAGATAGATCATTACACTCCCACCTGATTGGCAAAAAATTTAAAAGTCTGACAATACCAAGTTCTGACAAGGGTATGAAGTAACAGGATATTTCATACACTGCCAGTGGGAGTATAAATTGGTAAAAACCACATTGGAGGAGAGTTTGGCATCATTTGATGAACCCGGTGTTACACAAACCTTGTGACCTCGCAATTCCACTCTTAAGTATATTCTTCAAAGCAGTGCTTGCCGGTGTGCACCCAGGGTCATGGATCAGAATGCTCAGAGCAGCCAGAAGCTGGCAGCATCCCAGAAGTCCATTAACAGTAGAACAAATAGGGAAATAGTGGTAGAGTCATTCAGTTCAGTATTATTCAGCGAGTAAAATAAATGAACTATACCCAAACAAAACAACAGGGACCCATACTCCCAACATGATATGGAACAAAAGAAGCAAGACAAGGGATACATACAGTATGACTCCACTTAAATAATGCCCAAAAAGGGGAGAGACAAAGAGGTGCATACATGGAATAGTAAAACTATTAAAGAAAATCTTGCAAGTCAGGATTGTAGGTACTGAGGTAGACCAAGGGTCTGATGGGGACAGCACATGCAGGACATTTCTGCAGTGCCCAAGTGCCTGACTTGTTCTACTTTTTGACCTGGGCAAAGGTTACATGACTTCTTTGCTTTATAAAGCTTTGTTGAGCCCTAAACGATTTTTAAAAAGACATGTAGATAGAAAACAAATCTAAGAATTACTTATAAGAGGGAGAGAGAGAGCTATCCCCCAGAACCCCCAGATACATGAGGCTACACTAAGTACCTGCAGCCCAAGGAAAGTAATGGAGTTAGAATCTGTCTCATTTGTTACTAGTAACACCCAGCTGTGCTCAGGGAGGCTGGCCTCCGGCAAACCTTCTGTGGCCGCCTCATCACTATACCAATAACAGCAGCTGTGAATAGGGTCCATGTGAGCAAATGAAGACTTTCTTCCAGAAGCAGGGGGCAAGAACAGCATGGCCAATATCTAGACAATGCTTGGTTGGTACCGCCTTTTTCTTACTGATTATAGGAGTTCTAACTATAGGAGAGGCTGGGGAAAGTAATGGAACTCTGTGCCCATGAAAAAGAAGGAAACATGGATTTTTGGCTCCCAGCCAGCAACCTCAGCAAAATTCCTTTGGTCCCCTCTGGCCATTCCCCGATTCACTGCCTACAGCAGTGAGGAGTCACCTATTAGGAATTCTCTAAGAAGGGGAAAACTGCTTCACTTATTTGCACAGTGACTGTCCCAATGTCTGAATTCTAGGTCCTCAATTCTAGGTCCCGAACAAGAGTTCATTGTTCCAGCAACACAAACCAACAAACACCACTCAACAGTAAGGATGTATAAAAAAGAATCTACCTGACCTACGAAACTGCTTTCTGGCTCACCAGGGAAACAAGGATTTCTTTAGTTGCGAATTGTCTCAAGGATTTTTTTTTTTTTTTTCTTTTCGGCTCCCTCGTGGGCCATGACCATGAGGGTTTAAAGAACGGCTTCGAGGCCTGTGTTGTTAGAAAGAGAGAGAGAGAGCACTCTGCTGACCTTGGCTCGGTGAGGACTTTGGCGCAGAAAGGTGAACAGCGTGTGCTGTCAGTGGAAGCTAATTTACACCCCGTGCGGGACTGAGGCCTGCTTGTTTGGAGTTGTTTTTCCTGTGCTTACAGGATTCCTGGGAATGCTGTTCAGGCATGTCTCTGCTGGTGATGTGCTGTCATCTTTCTCTTTTCCATTTACAGTATATAGCTTTTACAGGTGTAAACAGCCTGGACTTTTTAAATTATTACTCACCGTGTGTGGGAACAGCGTATGTTAATGACATGCATATTGCTTTGCTCAGTATTGCCCAAAACAGCACCGGGTAGGAAATTTATCTTTGCAGATTTTATTTTTCTGATGGAAGTAAAAAAGGAAGTGTGTTACTTCTTAGTGAAGCCATTTGGAAATACATTAACTCGGAAACTAACATGCTGTACGTTACAGCTCACTAGGGAGGTTCCTGGGATAATTCCCCATATTTGTCCAAAAGTTGTATAAATCAGCAACCCATTGGCTTATCACAGATCTGGTAATCATCTAGAAGCTAGCTGAGGGTCAACAAATAGACATGTTTCAGGACAATCTTCAGAATTTCAAAACCATTATCTTTCAGTACATAGTTGCTTTAAAAAACTAATAATTAAAGTCCCTTCACATTGTAAGATTCTGTGGCTCTGGGCATGTATGATCTCTCTGGTTCATGATGATGACAAATATGGATGCAGAGCCCCATAACCAAGTATCCCCACTTGAACTTAAATTGGGGCTGCGTTTCTGGGGAGCAGTGGTTAAACAGTCACAAAATATCTGTTTATAGAGCCATATGCCCACACCTGTCCTATTATTAAATAAGCATATAAATTAGGTTTCCTGTTCATTGTGATCAGGTAAGTATTGTATTTGATGGTGCACAACATCAAATCTTTGTCAGTGTCTTAAAAGGAATTGTGTTTTCATGCCAAGAGCCACATATTGAGAAGAAATGTGAATGAATGCTATGTGTTTTCTCTGAGAAGAAAAAGGACCAGGAGTGGCTCGTTTCCAAAACGAGAACATTAGCTGACAGATCGAGGTGGAAAGCTAACATCACTCTGCCATAAGTTTTAAGGGTTGGTGTTCCGTAGGTAACCAAGCCTTTCCTAGGCTGTAGGCGGAGTCTCTAATATAGTGGGTAGTAAGTACACTCTCTCCTAAAGAATGTGAGATTGGAGGAAAACTTTACATTAAGGGAGGGGGACTTGAGCATGGGCACTGTTTGGAAGGAAACACAAATAGGAGAGTAAGAAAAATAAAAATATTTAGAGAATTTCCCCCCCATTTGAGGCCTGAAGCACTCTTTCCCTTCCTCTGTCCAATCCAGTGCTTAAACTTGCCCAAATTTCCTTTAGGGTTATGTCCAAACTCATTTTCACAGTTCTGCGCATGCGGGGCTCTTGCACAACTTCGTGCCTCTCTGTGCATAGTTTTTCCCTAAGTTGGAATGCCCCTTCCCCCACCCAACCCTTTAAACTCCTACTTAACTCATCTTTTGGGGGCTCAAAAGAGACCTTTGTGAACTGAGACCCTCCCTCTTCTTCCCCCTACAGAGGTAATTGTTTTGACCTTATCTGTTTTACCTCCTGGTGAGTTATAGCATTTAGCACCTTATAATTATAGGGCATAGTTTATCTCTGTTTCTCTATTAGAATGTGAGATCTTTGAAGGAAGGGATTTTATCTCATTTATTATATTTATACCCCTTAAACCTGGCCCAAGGTCCAACACAGCGTAATAGATATTCAGTAAATGTTGATTGTGTAGTCCTTTGAGATCCAATCATCTATCATTTTTTTAATGTTTATTTATTTGACAGAGAGTGTGAAGGAGGGGCAGAGAGAGCGAGAATCCCAAGCAGGCTCTGCACAGTCAGCACAGAGCCCAGTGTGGAGCTCTGTCTCACAAACTGTGAAATCGTGACCTGAGCCAATGTCAAGAGTCAGACGTTTAATCACCTGAGTGACCAGGTGCCCCAACCATCATTTTTGAATACAGAATCAGGCTGCTATTCACTTATTCTTGTTTGCTCCAAATTGAGTAAAAATATAATTTAAGGGGCGCCTGGGTGGCTCAGTAGGTTAAGTGTCCAACTTCAGCTCATGGGATCTCACATTTCATGGGGCTCTGTGCTGACAGCTCAGAGCCTGGAACTTATTTCAGATTGTGTGTCTCCCTCCCTCTCTCTGCCCCTCCCCTTCTCGTGCTTGCTCTCTCACCCTCTCTCTCAAAAAAAAAAAAAAAATATATATATATGTATATGTATGTATGTGATGTAAAGAGTCTCCTTCCAACTGGGAGAACTGGTCATTGAACATGGATAATTTTTGTCAAGAAGTGAGCAGTTAGAGTTGAAGAATTTAAAAAAAAAGTAAAACAGTTCTCTCCTGGAGCTTACAACTTGTTTGACAGGGTGTGTGTGTGTGTGTGCGTGTGTCTATGTACATACACTTACATATATACAGTTGTACTTGCTCTTTCAGCAAGTGCGTGTGGAGTGCTAACCATGTGGCTGGAACTGTGCCACATGGCACTGGAGATCCAAATGCATATACCCTGGTGCCTGGCCCCAACATTCAAATACCAGTGTAGTGCATGGTGTGATCCAGAGGCAGACAGAAGGGGAGGAGCTTAGCAAGAGGGGAAAACAACATAAGTAAACGTTACAAGTTAAAAAATGAGCATGGAGTTTACAAAGGGCAGTGAGGAATCTGACAAGATTGAAGGTTTTATAAAGCTATTTGAGGGCCAATAAAAAGCTGTAAATAGCAAAATTTTATATTATGCTGTAAGAATTTGAGAGCTGTGAGGGACTGTTGAGCAAGGTGAGTGATCTTTAACTGAACCTAATTCTGCAAACACATGTCGATTTCTGACTGTATAGAAAGCGCTGTGCAAGTACTTTGTGTGACACATTCAGAAAAAAAAAATTTATATATTTATAAATACATATATATTTCATTTTTTAAAATTTTTTTACTGTAAGCCACTGGTGTTCCTTAGGAAAGTGTGAGAATTCCTAGAGGCCTGCGATGAAGGTGCCTTCTTCCAGAGAGAATTTGTGCTGCCAGATGTCTAAAGAAAGCACCAGTCTGGTGCTATTTTAAACTAAATCCAAGGCCTGAGGGTGTTGTTTTGTTGTTGTTTTTTTTGTTTTTGTTTTTGTTTTAAATCATCCTGATGCTGGCAATCTGGGTTGTAAATCTTCAAGAAAAAAAAACAAAAAACAGCCCCCTGTAACTTTCAGCTTCTTGGGACTATTTTTCTCCCCTGTCTTCTGATACCAAGGTAACTTCCTTTGTAACGCCCTCGCCTTAGATGTGTCTATAGGTCATTTTACCTTCTGGTATACCCTCTACTGAGGGCCTTTTGGTGAGGGGTTTCAACGTGAAAGAGTCTGGGGTTATTAGGACAGCCTTGGGATTTTTTCTTTTGTCTCTTGTTTTTATGAGGCCATGAAGACTCAAGCTCACTTTCTAGCTTCTGAAAAATTCCCCCAGGGTAAAGCACCTTTAAGTACTCTGCTCACCACTCTATGTTCCCATCTTTATTTAAATTTCCCCTTATAAATTCTTATTTCTTGATAGTGTTACAGTGTTTTAAGAAAATGATTTTTGCAATTTATCATGTGTTTTGTTATTGTTTTCAGTGAAGGGTCGAGATACCCAGGCAGGTCTATTACGTGAAACAGAAATTCTAAAATAAGATTTGCATGTTAGGTAATTAGCTATGTAGAGGATATATGGGAGAAAAAAATTAGGGGATAATTATGATAGTACAAATAACAAGTAATGGGGATCTGAACCAAGGCACTTGGAGTAGAAACAAGGGTATGGTAAGTTCAGTTTTGGACTTATGTTTGAGGTGCTCGTGGGCATCCTGGTGGACATACCTAATATGTGGTTGGAAAGATATTTCTGGAACTCAGAAGAAAGGTTGAGACTAAAGACATATTTCAGTCATCCACATAGACAGAGTGATTAAAGCTATGGAATGGGAGAAATACCCCAGTGAGGGTCTATAAAGTAGAAAAGAAGAAGGCTGAAGGCAGATACTTGAGAAAAACCTACATCTAAGGATCAGATGCAGGAAAAAGTGAAGTTAGTGAACAAAACTAAGAAGGAGTGGTCTGACAAGTAGACAAGAGAACTGGGAGAATAGGGTGTTGTAGCAAACAATAGTGGTTGGTGTCAGCCTCTGAGGAGGGCTGGGCTCATTCCTAACATGGTTTAAGATTGGGTGTGGGGGAGCACTAGGAAGAGGCTATTGGATTTGGTGCTTCAGTGGCCACACAAGACCTCTTCAAGGCCATTTGAGTACAATGCAAAGGGAAGAAGCAAGATTGTAAGAGGGTGAGAAGAAAATAGAAAAGGGGTATGTGAAGACAGCAAGTATTGAGACTGTGCTTTTAAAACATTTGGTGATGGGGGCACCTGGGTGGCTCAGTCGGTTGAGCAACTGACTCTTCTTGGTTTTGGCTCAGTTCATGATCCCTGGGTCATGGAATTGGGCCACGCTGACAGTGTGGAGCCTGCTTGAGATTCTCTCTTTCTCTCTCTCTCTCTCTCTCTCTCTCTCTCTCTCTCTCTCCACTCTCTGCTTTCTCATTCTTTCTCTCTCAAAACAAATAAATAAACATTAAATTAATTAGTAAATAAAATATCTGGTGATGGAAGGAAAGAGAAAAAATGGTGTCTCAATGATCCAAAAGTCATTGAGGAAGTGGGAAGTGGCCTTAGGATGAGAAACATTTTCCCATTGACAAGAGGAAGAGATTTGAAGATTGGAAGTTCAAGAAAGCATGATAGCTGGATGTGGGCCCTGGAGATGGAAGGAATGGGACCTTGAACACCAGTTGGGGCTTGGATAGTATTTCAAGGGGATGGAAGCACTTCCCCTCCCAAGTTAGAGGTTGAGGAGGGAAAATTGAGTGATCTCCTAGATGGACTAGGTGTGGAGGGACAGGGAGAGAGATGGTACCTTGAGGAGAATGGGCGAGGAGAACAACATCTATTACAGTGACTCTTTTAAGGAATCAACTTTGTACCAAAAACAAAAGATTGTGAGTAACCAAAAGAGACAGAATTGCCTGGGTTTATGGTTCAGCTAACAAAATGAAATGTGACTTCTCCAGGATGCCTTTCTGATCTTCTTGCTTGGTCTTTCCCCAGTACTCCTATAGCAGCTGTGCTGGGTTCAACACATTCTTGTTCCTTCACTTCTCCATTAGTACTCACCTGAGTGGAATTGTCTACTTGGAAGGGAAGATAAGTATCCTGATCCACTTTTGTCATCAGTAGATAGGGAAGTATTTTTTAACCAATATGTATTCAAAAAATGCTTATTGAAAAGAAATGGGAAATTCAGAATATTAAGAAGATTTCAAGGAGAAAAGGATATGTTCAGCTTTGGGTGTTAGGGGTTTGGAGTAGGAGTATAAAGACCAAATAGAAATATGGGTTAAAGGTGACAGTCCTACCCTAAGCTACATGCTGAAGATCTGGTGAATGAGATAGGAGAGGTGGTTGCCATAGAGCTGTTTTCAGGAAGTTTGTTAGACAACATGGAAAAGCCCAAAGGCATGAAGTGGTACATCAAAGAGTAGGAAAACGTATTTCAATAAAAGGAAAGGAAGAGCATGAGGTGAAAATGGTTATGACGACAGATGAGATACATGTCAGTAAATGACTTCATGAAACTCTCCTTGTTCTGTTAGATTGGTGAGACAAAAGCCAGACTTCGGTTCACAGGACACTAACCTCGAACTGTGGCTTGAAACCAGTTAAGAGCCAAGCAAGGATTACTCTTGACCCTCTCGGTCCAAATCTCAGCTCCTTAGAAATATGTCAGTACAGACCATTAATAAGAGGTATCCAGCGTGTGCTCAGATTCCCTGCTGTCTGCCATTTCATGAAGCTCGTTAGTTTACGTTCATCTGTCCAGACACTGTGTATGTAAAAACATCTCTCTTGGACCTCATATGGTTGATCACAGAACCTGTCAAATAGAGAGCTGATCTGCCTGGATAGAAAAGGAGGGCGGGGTCTGTGGAACATAGTTTAGCAGAAATTTCAACAAGGAAGCGTCCAGGATGGCAGTCTGAGTCATGACCAGATGTAAGGGGAGAATACATTTCCAACACACTGCTGGTAATAATTTAAGTTACACTCTCTCTCATTCTCCTGCCTGCTAGTTTGCAAAGATTTTCCAATTCAGGGGAGATTTCTGCAGCTCTTCCTAATAGTAGTTTAATGTGAAGACATTATGTTATGAGCTTGTTACATTCACAATTAGGCCTCCTTGATGAGTATTTAGGTTCAGAGTCAAATCTGAGGAATCAGCTTCCAATTATACTCATTTACTTGAAGTTGTATAATGAAGAGTTATGTGTGTGTTTCTCTTTGCATTTGAAACAAATGTGGAGAAGCATATGGCAACCATTTTCCTTCTTTCCCCATCAAAACCTGGAGTATAAATACGGGTGTGGAAATTACAGCAGGCCTAAAAACTGCACAGACTCCCAACCCCCACATCCACTTAAGGGTTTGAATGCCAGGCTCTCTGGGAGAAAGGCTACCAAGGAGGGACCTCCCTAAAGGCAAATACATGGTTGGAATGCTAGTGTGGAAAGTCTCATTGTCTCTAGGGCTCTTTCAGGGTAGATTTTTTTTCTTTTGTAAAAGGTAATCATTTTGAAAAAACATAAATTGGGATCCATTTCCTGCCCCAGGGGGGAAGGTCCAAATGATGCATTTTTCCCCCCTCAAAATAATGATAACTCCAAGTAAAGAATCAAGCCGGGGGGGGGGGGGGTTACAGAGGGGATGATATTATTGACTTTATTGGAACCATAGAATTGTCTTCTCACTTCCAGATTAGTGCTCTTCTTACTACATCATGCCACGAACACTCTTGTAGGAACGTACAAGAAGGACCTGTTCTGAGAATCCTCCCCTGCCTCAGAGCAAGATGGTTACAGTCAATTTAGGATGAAAAATTAATAACAAAGTCAAATATATACTTAAATGGCAAATTTGACATATATATTATTTTGACTCCCCTCTGCAAAACAAAAAAATCATTCTTTCAGCTGTTTTGAAAGTTATTGTTATGACCAAATCATGTATGTTCATCAGAAACCTTCTTTGCCACCTCCAAGCTCCACCTCGTGGTGTGCCCTGAGCCCAGAGGTAAGATGAGAGGTCGGGGGAGCTCAGGCATGGGGCAGAGAAAGAACCAAGCTAAAGCGAACTCTGAATCCAGTCGGGAATGTGTGGGATGAGGCAACAACAAAAAAATGTATTTAAGCCTGTCAATAATAGGTTTTGCCAGCATTTTTTAGAAGTTCCAGACCAGTCTCAGAAAATACATGATCCCAAGAACATGAAGAGGAAGGTCAGTCAAGTCACCCCAAATTTATGGCTGAATTTGGGAATCGCTCATGTCAAGACCACGAATCAAAATCTAGGAACCAATAACCTTTTTATTTCTGAGAGTTAGAAGTTTAGAAATTATTAGAAGTTATTTTAATCCAGTAATTCCTGATTTTTTTTTTCACTTAAGAACTCTTATTTTAAATCCCTCCACTAATGTACCAAATGTGTCTACAAGCAAAGTAGGGACAGTGGAGGTGGAGATCCATTAAGTGATGGCTAAGATCATCTGTCTTGAGCAAATATACGGTTTCTGCTGGGCTTCCGAGGATTGTTGAACTCTTACCACATCGGGAATTCTGATCTAAAATATCTGCGTTTTAAGGATGTGGAAAGTAAGATTCAGAGGGATGAGATGACTTCCCCAAAAGTGATACAGCTGCTTTGCAACAAAACTGGCTCCAGAATACAGGTCCCCAAGCCCAGTCTTGGGCTAGTTTCTTGATGTCAGTGATTGTCCGTGATACTTCCCAGAACATTGGGCTTAAAGTGAGCAATGATGGTCTTTCCCAAATCTTGGTAGAATGTTCTCAATTTAGATTTTTTTCTCCCATAAAACAATGAATTTTTTGATGTTTTAAGGACTGCTACCACTTTCCTTCTTAATGACAACAAGATGAATGTGCAAATGTAAACATTAATTTCAAAACCTCGGAAACAGACTCTCACAGATGTCTTTTTCACAGACATGTGCTGTGACTGTGCTTCAGTACTGCAGGCATGCAAAGTCGGTTTCTTTTAGCAGAACTGCATGGTGTTCCTATGGTGGAATTAAATAGAATGGTGTGTAGAGTGTCACAGATTCCATGTGCTGTAAAACCTGAACGAGTCTGAATTCACAAGCCACGTTGTATGGCACATCCAGATTCCTTAAGGTTACAGCCAATGGGAGTGATGGAAGAAAGTACGTCTATAACGTACATCCTGCCTGTATCCAAGAAAGATTTAGGGCTTCTGTCAACAAGAATTCATCCAAGCCGGTTTGAAACTGTTCAAAATCAGAGGGTAATACACTTTGGGAATTTGGTAAGCTGAATGTTATTTCCACATTGGTCACCATGGTGAACACAAATAAGCAAAATTGACGGAATGGTAACAAGGCGGAAAGAAAATGTGCTTTCTATAGAATTTGATCTGTTCTCAGGAATGATCAGTGGTGACCATAAAGGCTGGTTGCAACATCTAGCCCAATGGCTGATAAATAACAGGGCTTCGGTAATTAGCACGATGGACGAGGGAAAGTACTGACTATTTTCAGTGGCTAAATGAGAAATCACATTAAGTGATAGGATATCCTGTATGTTTATATTACTTACCTTTGGAAACCAGCTCTGATTCTTTTTCAGGGCAAGTGTTGGGAACAAACTGTGGCTCTTTAATCACTTAAGGGTACTTCTGGGAAAATAGCTCATTCTTAATTTCTCTGCCGAGTTAGACAAGAGCTAATTGCAAAAGGATTAAAACCTTGAAAACTGCTTTGTTCAGCTTATTGCTTCAGGTTTCCCTTTGGAGTGTGGATGATGTGTTTATTTGACATAATAAATACCACCATCCGCTTTGTTCCAGGAACCAAAAGGCTATGTGCTTGCCCAAGGAATTTCTCAGTTGTTTATATGTAAGGAAACACTGCTCTGTTTTATTGGATGGAGCCATTGCAACTTCTTTCTTAAATAGGGAATGCAGAGAGCTGTACTTTCCCCACACACAGAGAAACCAGAAAAGACCCTTCCACACTCCAAATGCCTGGTTGTTTTCAACTCCGGAGAGCAAAGTGAATTAACAGTTACTGAAAGGGGTGTGTTCTTTACTTAGGAAGCTTTTCTACATGTTAATTGGAATATGCATTTGAGCCTATGTTATAGATTTCTTAGAATATTAGATGGGAGTATTTGCCATTTGCTATATATAGGTTGGAGAAAGTTGAAAACAAAACAGAACCGCTCTGTGAGCCAAATTGAAGAGCCAGAATGCAGAAGAATAAAATAATCACAAGTTAGGCAGCCTGGAGTTTTTTCTGGGCTTTTGTTTCTTTTTAAATACATACCCTGCCACATGAGGAGGGCAGTTGTGTGAAATGCATGCTTTGTGGTGACTTAGAGTGTACGCAACAGAGCAGTCTTCCAAACAGCTGAAAGCTCTCTGGTCTCTTATGATTTCCAAAAGGTACTCCTTAAATGGGCATAACTGATGGGTGATTGGCAAGTGAACAACAGAGCAGGCTGAGTCAGAGTGACCTGCTGAAGCCAGCCGGGTGTCCGTGTGCGTGTGTGTGTGTGTGTGTGCTTGTGTGTATGCGTGTGTGTGCATGTGCGTGCGTGTGTGTGTGTGTGTGTGTGTGTGTGTGTGTGTGTGGGAGGGGGGAGCAGTGGGCAAGGGGCGGGGGTTAAGGGAGGCTGCAAGCTTAGCAGAATGTTTGAACAAGACAAAGAGCAGTTCCAGCAACCAAATAAGGAAGTCAGCGCCGAAGGATTTCAGAATAGAAGTGTGTCAGAGACTCAAGGCAATCTGGGAGAGTAAAAACAAGCAAAGAAAAATGTCAAAGGATTTTTGTTCCACTTACACAAAATATAGAAGGAAAAAAGTATCTCTGGTCCTTAAGCAGTGATAGAAATGCAAAGCATATCTTTCCCCTTCTGTTGGCTTTTTGTAGACATGTGTCTGAAGAGATGTTTAGAAACTCTTTGAGCAGCTGAAATAATAAGCATTTTTTTGTTAAACATGAAAAAATGCATGTTGTACATTAGAAGCACTGTAGTATTCCTTTTATGTATAATTTATGAAACTTGTCAAAGATGATAAAAGTTTCCAAGAAGCCACAAAAATATCTTGAATCCCATTTTCAGATGTGCTCTGAACACTGAGTTACAACTGTGTCCATTGAGAAAAAGCTTACCTCTTAACAAGTTCATTAAATATCCATTAGACATATTGTCTAATTAAATATGTTGATAGTTACTGAAGAAGATGTCAAAGGAGGCAATTATGCAGAGAAACTGTCAGTGCCTGTTTTAATCTTCCCAGTCTCATCTCCCAAATTCTCTATAGTGGCAAATAATTTTTGTTACCAATAATATGAATTAACATTGATTTTATTTTGATACTTTTTTGTAGCGTGGGTGGAGCAGAACAGAGATTTGGAAGAATTTCAGGACATTCCTAAACATAGTTAGAAACACCTTTTTGTGCTATAGAAACGACATAGAGAAATTGTTTCCAATAACCAAGAAATCATTTAATTTATGTTCATAGCCAGGAATAGACAGAGGGCATTAATCTTGTATCAGAATTTGTGTAAATCTTAACTAAGTTTTAAACAACTTTAGGGTAAGATAAGTGAATGAACCTACCCTTCTGCTCCTACCCCAAATACACAGTTGGCTAGCCCTCAGTTGAATCAAAAACTACCAGAACACTGCTTACTAGTAAATAGGAGAATTTGCATGTAGAGCTAAGTGGAGGGCAGAAAAGGGGAACACCACAGCATGCAGACTGACCACTGCGTCGAGGTGATCTTAGAATGCAGTGCAATCTACTTCCGAAAATAACCACTCTTTTAAAAAAAAAAATTTAATTTTTTAAATGTTTACTTATTGAGAGACAGTGCAAGCGGGGGAGGGGCAGAGAGAGAGGGAGACACAGAATCTGAAAGAAGTTCCAGTCTCTGAGCTGTCTGCACAGAGCCCAGTGAGGGGCTCAAACCCATGAACCGCGAGATCATGACCTGAGCCAAAGTCGGATGCTTAACCAACTGAGCCACCCAGGCCGTCCCCAAGAATAACCAGTCCTTTTAAATTTAGATATAAACCCTATTTAATTTTTTTTTAATGTTTATTTATTTTTGAGACAGAAAGAGACAGAGCATGAGCAGGGAAGGGGCAGAGAGAGAGGGAGACATAGAATGTGAAGCAGGCTCCAGGCTCTGAGCTGTCAGCAGAGAGCCCAACGCAGGGCTCGAACTCACAGACTGCGAGATCATGACCTGAGCCAAAGTCGGACGCCCAACCGACTGAGCCACCCAGGCTCCCCAAACCCTATTTAATAAGCCACTGTTATTTATCAGTTTCTTCAGGAAGATATCAGCCTCATGAAAAATGTTTATCATTACTAGCAAAGAATTAAAATTTTTAAAAACATGCAATTTAGCAATAAGTGTCAAGAGTTATACAAACAGTATTTGACCCCAAAGTTATACTTTTCAGTATTTGCCCTAAGGAAATAATTCATAAGAGGAAAGATGTATAAGCCTGAAAATGTTCACTGTAGCATTTTGTTAAAATTTCAAAACAAAGAAAGAAACATAGAGCCAAAGAACACAGAATGTTAGTCCTCTTGTCTTGATTAAGTAAATAATATGCAGCCACTAAAACTAGCAATGATAAGGCTATGAAGGTGAAAACATTAATGATAAATAATATAATGAGGGTGTAAATTTAGCTTATAAAATTAAATACTCTCAGTGTAGCTATGCTTTGAAGACTGGAAAAGAACATGGGGAAAAGAGTCATGCTAGTGTATTCTGATTATGGATACATTTTTTGTTGCCTTTATTGTATGTTTTCATAATAAACATTTCTGAAAAAAAATGATAAAAAAAAAACTAAGGCAATTTCCAGGGTAAGAAAGAACTGAGGCTTCAGAGTTTATCTGTACAGCAAATATAAATCACAGAGCTCAGTGTGCATCATGATACTGTGACAAAGTTAGTGATTTAGAGAACTGCTTTCTGTACTGGCCCGATCTGTCACTTATCTGCAAAACAGCAGAGCCAGCTGTAGTCCTCTGAGAGGGACACAGACAAAATATAACTTCAGAGGCTCCTGAACCATTTCTCTGTGATCTCTCCAGAATAGCTCTGGCAGAGTTGGTACAGGATTCAAAAGCCTTACCAACGGTGCTCCAGTTGAAAGAGAAGACACTGGATCCACCCCCACAGAGATCTCCTTCTCAAAGCACTGGATGGTACCCGGTAACAAACCTTGGCATTGCGAGCTCAGAATTCTAGTCTCTGCCCTCAGAGAGAGCAGTTCATTTCGTCTTTCAGTGCCTCGTTTTTGATCCCTCTGCTACTGCAAATAATTATAAAGACTTCCAAGTGTTGAGGAAGTACTTTGCATAAAGCAACTCATTTGCATTATTCACAGGAAAAAGTTAATTGAGAGAACAGTACACAAATTATTTATATACCCAGGTGTCAAAAGCAGAGAAGCAAAGAAATCTATCTTTATAGAATTTCCTGTGATGATTTATAATAACTGGATAATAATTAGAGATGTTAGCTATAATCTCATCCAACTCCCTATAGTGCACATTTGAAAATTGAGACACAGGACTGGAAGAGAGTTAATGGTGGAGCCCATTCGTTTGTTGAATATAGTATTTAAGTCCCTAATGGATGTTTTTCTGTCCAGTCTCTGTTGCCCTTCCCTTCTTGCTCTTTTCCTGTGGTGAACTTAAATGACACTTCCATCAGTTTTGTTTTGATAGACTAAGAGTTGGAAGGAGCTTTAATCTATATTCTTAGTCAAGGTGGTATCTTAGTCAAGGTGGAAGCAACCTTGCTTCATCTAGTTAGTTTCTTATTTAGAATATAGACTCCTTGATGGCCATGTTTCTTAGTAATAACAATAGAAATTGCTAAACTGTTGCAACAGTACCATGTACACTGTGCCAAATGATTTACAGCGTCTCAGTGAACCCTCACAGCTTTATTTCCATTTTACAGAGAGGGAAAATGAGGCACGGAGAGGTTGAATGGGGTATCCAAAAACATCTGCTTAACAAGTGACAGAGTTGGGATTCAGATCCAAAGCATGGGCATTCGAATATGAAATTGTATGACTTCAGTGAAAACTTTGAGGGTACACTTAAAATATCACGAGCAGGTGGCAGTTCTCTTCAAAATAACCACAAGTATGAGAAAGAACTTCCACTCTAATTCAGAAAATAAAACTTTGGGCTTCAAGAAGCCGGGTATCCAAATGGCAGTTTGTCCGTTTGAATATGGGAATGATAATTACAGAGACAGCTCCAAAAGTTACCTGCATGAATAAAAATTTGGAAGTCGATACATAAAATTTGAAATATAAATCCGTGTATTAAGGGAGGGTTTCAGTTCAAATGGTTGAGAACTGATTGTCTCTGCATTTTCTTATGTTATGGGCCCTGCCACATCAATAGGAAAAAAGATTTGGCAGGTCAAATGTTCTGCTTGTGTACAACTTCCAAACTCCAAGCATAGTAGACATAAAGCTATAATAATTATCATTATTACTGTAATTATAATTATTCTGTAATTTACAGGATGGGAGGGGGTCCAGGCAGTGGCAGGGGAACTCTAGACCCCTGCTGTGCTTTCGCGTCTTCAACTGTCTGGAATATTTAGTTGAATCTCTTATAAGGGAATAATTCGAAGGAATTACTTTGACTCATTCCATACCCCTCCCCAAATTAGCATGGACCAAATGGCTTCGTCTTAAATTTTCATGTTCGAAGCTATGTATCTATGAACCAAACTTTGCCAAAGGTAAAGCTGGAGATGGAAGTCTGTAAGCATACCCTCAGCCAGATACTGTCTGGTGAATTGAGTTGATTACCTGTTTGTTCTCCACCCCTTTCTATCTTTGCTTAAAACCATGAGATACTAATTTTTTGGTCATTTATCCTTGTTAGAAAAATATTTTGTATATGTTATGTGAATGTGTGTGTACATCTATATACAAATATGTACATACAGGTATATTTCGTGCATGCGTGTGTGAAAAAATATATATGTATTATGACATATGTTGTAAATATACACAAAGATAGAAAGGTTTAAAGGATAAGATGAATATAGAGATTTTAGTATTTTTTTACTTCTCAGTGGATTATCATTGAAAACCACTGCTCTCTGTAATGCCCCAATACCCATTTGAAATGTTGCCACAAAAGTCCTACACCCAGCTCAGGGTGGGTTGACCTTAGGCCTCATCTTAGAACCATTTAGCTGAAGAAAACATGCAGCTCAGCCTCTTCAATGAATAGATGAAGAGACCATGAGACTAAGGGACTTTTGCCTAAATATCTCATTTCTAAGCACTTGATGAGATGATTTGTTATATTTAGAGCCTGGTATACTTGAAATTTGTCAAGATGGTAGCTCTTAAGGGGCATCTGGGTGGCTCAGTCAGTGAGGCAATGGATTCTTGATTTCAGCTCGGGTCATGATCTCATGGTTCGTGGGTTCGAGCCCCACATCGGGCTCCATACTGACAGTGCAGAGCCTGCTTGGGATTCTGTTTCCTCTGTTTCTGCCCCTCCCCCGTTCATGTTCACACACATGCACACTCTTTCTCTCTCTCAAAATAAATAAACCTTAAAAAAATTTTTTTTTTTTTTAACATTTTTATTTATTTTTGGGACAGAGAGAGACAGAGCATGAACGGGGGAGGGGCAGACAGAGAGGGAGACACAGAATCGGAAACAGGCTCCAGGCTCCGAGCCATCCGCCCAGAGCCCGATGCGGGGCTCGAACTCACGGACCGCGAGACCGTGACCTGGCTGAAGTCGTACGCTTAACCGACTGCGCCACCCAGGTGCCCCTTAAAAAAATTTTTAAACCACCGTGTTGTATACCTTAAATGTATACAATTTTTTGTTTACCAATCACAGGTCAATGAGGCTAGGAAAAAAAATCAGTTTTCAAAAAATAAGTCTGAGTAGGTATATGATAACAATGAACTGAGTGTAGCCATTGTTTTACCAAATAGCTGAGCTTTTTTGGTAGCAAAAGAGCTCTTTGCTCACCATGAACAAGTTGAAAAAGAACTCCTTAGGAACTTAAAAAGTAAAAGGTAGAACATTTTGCAGATGAGGTTGAATGACACCAGATCAGTAGAAGCTGTGGGCAAAGTGGCTGTGTAACTATAACTGACAGCGTGGTAACCCAGGAAGTATCCGGAGCTGCAATGCTAACTTGGAATCACATATCACCATGTTGTTAGCCTGCAACCCAAGGCCAACTCGTTCTTCAGACGCAAGTCCAACTTCTAAGTGCTTAGGGATTTTTGTTAAGCCTTTTAAGGGTATTCACATGAATTAACTATTGTGCTTTACCTACACTCCCGTAATTCACTTTCAGTGGGCAGTTTTATTTTCCCAGATGTGCAGTCTGTTCACAGGCGAGTTATGAGTAACTCGTAAAAGGAATGTCTGAATGAATGAACAACTGCAAAGCACCTGTTGTTAACAGCTGATTTTGTCTCCTCACTTAGATTATAATGAGCTTGAGCGTATGAGACTGTGTTTTCTTCTTTTTAAAACCTTGTGACACCTACTGATTTAGGTTCACACAGAAGACGCCGTGAATAGAGACTAAGTGCTAGAGTTTGTGTTCCTATCTGATGAAAGGAAAGTGTCAAGAGTTCAGGCAAACATCAGCTACCTAAGATTAGAGCTACATTATGACTTTTATAGGCCCTAGGCTCTTTTGTCTTGGTGTGTCCCTTTCTCCATTAAAAAAAAAGTTAGAATTGTATTGTTAACTGCATTGGTATAGAGATGAGTGTAACCCAAGTTAGGTTCATTATTGTATAGTAGTCCTCATTATAATTCTTACATTTAGTTTTTCCTAAGTATAAAAATACTTAAAACTAAAAAGGTTTTTGTGGGCTGCCGAAAGTGTTGTGGGCCCTAGCCACTGTGTCCAGAGTGCCTGATGAGTATATTGGCCACCCCTAAGGTTATGGATGCAGGAGCTTCATAAACCACAAATGTCCTCATCTATTTTTACTGTCATTGTAGTAAAGAACGTTGCTAGCCACTTGTAACTTCTTCTGGTTTTCCTGATGCTTCTCTCTGAGTAACAGGTGGTTCAGGGATTTCAAGGATTGGAATTCCCTTCTCCTTAAGTAGCACCATGTGGCCCTGAAAAGCCGGAGGGTGCCCCCCAGCCTGCACCCTGCTAGAGCTGTTCACGCGGTCTTTCAGCCATGTCGTGATGACTGTGAGGCAGGTAACTGAATCCAGAATGAATCCTTCTGTAATGCTGAAAGACTGTGCCTTTGTTCTCTGATACGGAGTCAACTTGAGAGGATCATTTTTGTCAGACCAGTTTATCCATTGCTGGGACGCAAGGTTTTGTTAAGTGTCATCCACTTGGGCAAACAAACAAGGGAACAATGACACCAAAGTTATGTCAGGCTTCTTCCGTGCCACCCACAAGTGAAGATGGAATAATGTTGCCATCTATAAGCTAATGAACTAAATGCAGCTGTGGTGCTAAACATGTATGTACCTGTTGCTAATAAATTAATCTCTATTGAAGCTTTTCAAAAATTGAGATAATGATTGGCAGAGGGCTTGGTTTTCAGGAGGCAAGACTGAATTTAGTCCTTATGATTGCTGTCTTTTTCTTTCTTGAATTGAAAACTTTACCTTCTGAATCTTAACCTTGTCAACTTTGCACAGAAATGACACTTTTTAAACTGGTGCTCTAAGCTCCGATGACTCGCAGCACAGATCTTCTCTCTTTGAACTTTATTTATGTGCCACATTTCATTAAATTTTGTCACATATTATGAAAGATGTGGCCATTTGAAAACATTTAATAGGTCGCTAGTTTCTCTGAATAAAGCAGATTGAACCAAAGTTTAATTTGAAATGTCACTTGATATCATCCCGATCAAGTGGCCACATTACCTCAAAATCAATCCCCTTTGTCTTAGGCTACTAAAAACAAAAAGGTGCCTGGGTGGATCAGTCAGTTAAGCATCTGACTTTGGCTCAGGTCATGATCTCGGAGTTTGTGAGTTCGAGCCCCGCGTCGGGCTCTGTGCTGACAGCTCAGAGCCTGGAGCCTGCTTTGGATTCTGTGTCTCCCTCTCTCTCTACCCCTCCCCTGCTCATGCTCTGTCTCTCTCTGTCTCAAGAATAAATAAAACATTAAAAAAAAAAAGACAAATATACTGATACAAGAATAATGATCTTAATTCCTTGGGACCATAGGACTCTCATTCACATCTAGTGAACTCATACATAAAAATCTTTATTTTTATCTCTTGAAATCTTTTACTTCATTGTATCAGTGGCAACACAGTATAATGGACCCATCCTTTAATAGGCTTATAACAGGCAGTATCAATATTATTGTCAGTTGTTGTAACTGTCCATCATATAAACTGTATATCAGATAAATTCATTCTTTTAATTACTGGTACCAAATATTTCCTCTTATGAGTTTTACGATCTACACTGAAAGAGTTTTCCATTGTAAAATGCGTCTATTAAGTTTTTATTTTTAAAGAAAATTTAATTAGAATATTTACCCCTTATTCTCTCTCTTGTCTTATTCCCTTTCTGTGCTAGAGCCTTGGTTTGCACATTTTATTGTGTCAAAGGTGTATACAGCAAAACCTTGGATTGCAAGTAACTTCTGTGAGTGTTCTACAAGATGAGCAAACATTTCTAATAAGTTTTAACTTGGTAAACAAGTGATATATGTCGAATGTCACGTGATCACAACTGAGCCAATGGTTCTTGAAATTCGCTTTGATATCCAAGTTCTCTGGATTACAAGCATGTTTCCAGAACGAATTATGCTCGCAAACCAAAGTTTTACTCTACCATAAAATAATCTCCCCAATTCTTAGTAGTCAGGTATCTTTGTCCACAGACTTTTCATTGCTGCCCTCAACCAAATCCCTGTGTATTTCCCTAATGAGAAAAATTAAGTACTTTAGAGAACATAATCCTATTAATATGAACCAAAGGATTAGTTTATTAATTCAAGGGGATGGATGCTCAAGTTTAGGATGTAAAGGATTTGGTCGAGGAAAGGTTTCGGAGTTAGGGAAAACAGGCCCAGTGCCCTCCTCCTGGCAAACGTTTGCGTTTAAATTGTCCTCCTGAGAAAGGCACTGCAACACCCACAGCAGCTCCATTACTGAGGTAGTTTCACTTCCTGTGTTTCTGGGAGCAACAATGGAATGCTGGCTGATCTGTTTGTTTTCGAAGTGTCCAAAGCATCTATGTGAAATGTAACACAAGCTTCCTTATTTTGCTGTCACCAGAGGTAATAGTATCAAGAGAATCATCTCACCCATAACCTCATGAACTGCCGTTGGGATTAGTATAAAATCTGAAAATGTGTAATCTTAAACTGATTATGTCATATTTATCTATTATCAGTCACTGTATTGTTAAGGCACAGCTTAAGGTATTTCTAATGTAGGATGAAGTTAAACTAACCAGTCAACTGATAACAGCGTTTCGCCATGGACTCAGGAGAGTCGCATAAAAGTCAAATTCCGGCTCTTAACTATGCCTTTTCAGTAATCCACGTGGAATCTGTGGATGATTCCATCAGAGCCAGCATAACTCATTTGATTTGGAAAAGGATACTCAATAATGAGTCAGATCCTTCTGTGGATGAAGCAGGACATGTTTAGAAACTGCCTTAACTATTTCAGGTCAAACTGACACTGTGTACAATTAAACTTTGTAGTAATAAATTGCTGATTTACTGTTGGACATCGTAGTGTCCTGAGATTGTTAATGGACTCACCATAATTATATACTTTTCACTCCAGATTTATATTCTCTGGAGTTAACAATTTATGTCATTCATTGTTCCTCCACTTGCTTACCCACTGTTTGGTTTTGGATAAGTTACCTAACCTCCCTGTGCTCATCTTCTTCCTCCATGAAGAGGGGCATGGCCATAACAACCATATTTCCCCACGGGTTGTAGAGTAAGATGAAATGTGAGAACGCGTGTGAAGTAATTGGCATAGTGTCAGTACAAAGTAAAGTTCGGGTTATTATTTTCTAGTCCGTTCCTAACTAAAGACTGTATTGTGTAAAATACATTCTTGAGACACTAAAAGGTTATAAATATATACATTAAAAGGGGAAGAACACCAGCCTCTACCTTCTACATATCAAACACCATGTTAGGCACTATACACGCAGCCTCTCACTTTATATTCTCAACACTACTCCAAGGTAAATACATTTACCTCCATTGTACAGATGAGAAAACAAAAGCTCTGTGAGTTTAAGGTCACGGAGACTGCCTCTGATTGACCCCAATCTGTCTGGCTCCACAGCCCATGCCCTTTACAGGGTACCCTTGTAGTAGATCTCTTCAGGCCCCTGCTGGCTCAGATTCTGTGCTGCCTCTCGAGTTGCTTGGAGGCTCAAGGCTTACTTTGCTCACACAAATGTGATCCGTTCTTTTGTTTACAATTGCAGGATCTTTTTTTTTTTTTTTTATTTTTTTTGCATTCCACAACTGCAGACCTTCTGGTTGTCGTGTTCCCTGTCACATGCTCTTTTATGTTCATTGGGTTCTAGTCACATTTACACAAGTACAAACAGTCCATTTCTTTTCCCCTTCTCCCTCCTCTTAATAAAAAGCTATGTACAAACCAAAGAGCCAGAAAGTTCTCTTGGCCAATGAAATACATTAATTTGTTTTTATGTTGAAACTATGAATTGTCCTTGGAGGCTTGCCCTGTACCTCCTCCCCTAATGGTCTGTCTTCATGATCAAATAATGCACAGTGTTTAGCCTCTTGAGAAGATGCACATTTTCATGTTTAAAGATTTCTTTTGTTAAAATAATTTGGTAGTTGTTGTTATGGAAACAAATGTGTTTCGTATAAAATGCTGCACTTAATTAGAAAAGGTCCATATTCAAAGTGGTCCAAGAGTTTTTAAAGGTGTACATCTTTTAAAATGAATACAGATTAAAGTTAATCTGAAGCATTCTACTCCCCGAAACATTTTCACAGAAATAATATTAATTGGAACCAACATCAGATAAAATCTATACTTGCTGTATACTATTTTCCTAGGCTTGTTCTTGCTGGCTGTATTTGACTGGGAACCATTGCAAAAGTAGTTACCTATAATGAAAGAAATGGTCCATTCAACCACAATTTTGTACCTTTAAAAATATAGCAACAGCCAAATCAGCAACTTTTTAAAAATAATATCAAAGTGACAGAAATGAATGGAAATATTCCCTTATGCTGAATTGATATCAGAACGTATTGTGCACAGCATTGATCACTCTGAGAGAATACGTAGCAAAAGCCTCCGTATAGAAAATGTGCCAACCCCAAAGCCAAGAGTTAAGAAAATCCCAAGGTTTGGGTAATTTTCATTAAAATAGTATTTTAGATAAAATGCCTGAAGACATACTAACATTCTTTTATTGCTACATGTAAATAAAGGGAATGAAAATACAGATTTTGGCCTTAATTTATATGTTAGTAAAGCATGGTTGAGCAATCAGTGTAGAGTTGGTAGTTTTGTTGTTGTTGTTGTTGTTGTTGTTGTTGTTGTTGTTTTTTGAATGGGCATTTGCTGATGCTATCCATTTTATAAACTATTGTTCCCTATGCTGAGCATATTGAGATAGGTGCTGTGTGGTACCAGTTAGCAGTTATAGCTGTATATCTATGTATATACTCTATGGTTTAGCTTCACCGCCAAGATCTTGTTTGTTCAGTGAACGTCATTTGTTTTTAGTTGTCTTTTGTCATTCTGTTAGTTTTTAACCACCTATGTTTCACCTTTTTCATTTGTGTGAGAGAATATGAAAAGAATATGTAAAGGAATGGTTTGAAGGATTACTTTTACCCGTTCCACATTTCTCCCCAAACAACCAGGCCCTTGAGCAAGTTATTTCATCTCCACAATTAAATTTGCCCATTTGAAGCCATAGGTCTGTGAGCCAAAGCATGCTAACAGTGAAGCTAGTCAAAAGTCCTAAAACACAACCCTTTAAGTCCTAAATGTCAAATATTTCCAGTGTGGCCAGACAGAATCCAAAGAGTGCAGCCCCTGGTCAAATAAAAGTTGATTGCATACTTGTTCTCTATGCCTTTCATCTTACCTTAAAACCATAGAACTTTAAGGTTTAGCTAAGGGAGAATGAAGAAGAACCATCTAAAGAGAAGGTTGTTGATCAAAATCCTCACTATGCACGAGAGGATGGAGTGTTCTTTTTCAGGCTTGGCAGAAATTCCTATCAGTGCTTCTACAGATAATAGTTTTCACAGTTCTGGGACTTGCCAGAGTGATAGCTAAGATGTATCCACGCCTCCCACGCTTCACGCATAAGAGCCTTAAAAGTTGAAAACATTAAAATATTCAGTGTTTTGCACCAGTTCCTTAAATCCCCCTGGATTTGAGCTCTGAGAAATGAAAACTGGTCCACATGAATGCTGCTTTCTGGGCTCCTATGGAAGGAATAAGGCAGATGGCAGATCTAAGGGGTCACCCTTCTTTTGCTGCCTCTTGAGAGTAAAGGAATTGGATGTTTTCTTGCAGCTAATCAACCTGTCTGTTCCACCCTCCACACCCTCCCGTGGTGGGGAAGCATGTGAGGTGGTAGTAACTCATGCTTATCTAATTTATTCCTTCTGTGCTCTTGCTGAGAATGGACTCTTAAATCATAATATTTTAAAATTTAAGAGCCGAAACTTTAAAATTCATCAAATTAATCCCATTATGGTGGAAGTAAGAAAACTTCACAGAGTTCCACAGTTAATGGCACAGATTACTAAATCCTAACCCCCCTTTTAGAGTTCATTCTTCACTGTCACACTCCAGCCTGCAAAGAAAACCCTGTGATGCGCCAAGTGATGTCATTGCTGCTGCCCTCATGGCCATTTGACACGGGAATGAGCACCCGAGAAAGTCAAAGGCGAAGTTAAATAGTGAAATACTGAGGTTTTTACCTGCTCATCTTCTCAAAAATTGAAAAGATGGCAGTGCCTCGGGCTCTGCCTAGAAAGAGGACTGCATTATATTGTAGGTTAAAAAAAAAGTAGGTTACAGATTCATATGTAAATGATGATCTCATCTCAGTTTTTTTTTTTTTTAATTTTTTTTGTCAACGTTTATTTATTTTTGGGACAGAGAGAGACAGAGCATGAACAGGGGAGGGGCAGAGAGAGAGGGAGACACAGAATCGGAAACAGGCTCCAGGCTCTGAGCCATCAGCCCAGAGCCCGACGCGGGGCTCGAACTCACGGACCGCGAGATTGTGACCTGGCTGAAGTCGGACGCTTAACCAACTGCGCCACCCAGGCGCCCCATCATCTCGGTTTTATAATGTGTTTAAATACACATACAAAAGTCTGGAAGCAAACACTGTAGGCTGTTAACAGTGTTTATCTCTGGTAGAATTACGGTGAAATATCCACTTTTGGTTTATTTGAATATTTTACAGATATTTTAAATTTACAGATCTATTTCAGAGGGAGGAAAGTAGAATATCTGGCTCAGGGCTGGGAACCTAGAAACCCGACTGCTCAATATTAATGATGAAGGTAGGGATAAAATTACTTGATACTTTAAATATGCAGTCCACTGGCTATTCAAATCTAGTTGGCATTATTGGCAGTTATTTGAAAGGACCTGCCCCGACAGTAGATGTTCAGTAAATGTTAGGTACTAACATTCATTCATTTATTTTATTGACAGCTTGTTGGGTGTAAAAGAAATTTGGTCACAGTGGTCAAGGAGCTTGTAGGAGAAATAGGACAGAAATAATAGTGTGCCAAACTGACTACTGGAAGATTACGCACAGAGCGAGGGGTGGTGAAAGGAAAATTTGCTGATCTGGCTGGCTTTAGGTTTGGGCCCACAATAAATCAAACAAATTTTATGCAGGAAATTAATTTGGGAATTAATGTGTCCATTTCCTACTTTAAAACACTCTAGAGTCATCCCCATGTAGGTTAAAACAAGTGACTCAGGGCCTCTTGTAGTTTATGACAGAAGAAAAAGGCCGATAGGGAACACGTTCCTAAGATGTTGCTAAATCAGAATGAGTTACACTTCTTACCCTAAGGGTTCCTAAATTTAGTTATTCATTGACACTCAGAACAGAGTAATGGAACTCCAGAAATTATCCTTTTACTTTAAAAGAGCGTATCACAGGTTACTTTGTACTTTTTAATTTAAATGCTGCACATTCTGCTTGTACCTGCAAATCTGTAGCACCCTAGTTAAATATGAGTAGCCCTCGGGAACTGGACCCTCCCTTACCCCAAGCTCCAGCCCGGAGGATTCATTCCTTCGGGGCTGCTTCCATTACACCTCCGGCTTCCATTCCTGGCCCCGGGGAATGTTGCCCTGGAGTCAGAGTCATTGGACATTTCTTTTTAGTCTATAAAGGAAAAACAATGATAAACTGGGGGGGGGGGGGGGGGGGGATCATCCTGACTTGGCAACCAACATCTCCGTTGGCCTGGGGGCGGGGGTGGGGGGAGTTAAATTCTTTCCCATTATCAATTCTTCCTGAAAGTTCTGAGGAAGCCTGGTTCATCGCTGGCTGCCCTTGGAAGGGGCACCAGAAAGATGCAAACGGAGGAGGGTGGCCAGAAGGAGGGGGCGGGAAGCTTTGGCTAACCTGGGGCCGCTAGCTTAGTTAGGCTCGAGCCACGCCTCCTCTGAGGACTCTTATTTTGAAGGACCATAGACACAAGCCTTTCAGAGATTCACTGAGTCACACAGCGGTGCTGTGCAGCTCCGTATAAAGCGCCGGTACCTGCTGGTGGCCACAGCCCGCTGAGCCGGCAGGACTGGGAGTAAAGGAGCCCCGGGGCCCCTGGCTCTGAGACCCGAGGTAGGCGAGGGGGGAGTTGGCCCCTTGACTGGTAGAAATGTATGAATTAAAAGGAGCGGAGGGTTCGGTGGTGCGAGCTAGGGTGGGAGGGCTTTAAAAGTGGACGAGGGGGTGGGGAGCAGGGAGGCAGAGTAACTTCTAAACGCAGACTTTCCACCCGAGGAGGGTCCTTTCACGGAGCCCTCTCCCTCCCCCATGCCTGATCAGAGCAAGAATCACTGAAAACAGTTCCAGATGGGAATTTTGCTTCATCTTAACAGGATAGGCACTGGAGATGCTTTGCTGCCACGGATGATCCCTCCCTCATAAACTTTTCTGGCCCCATCCCTCGCTTATCGTGGCCCCACTCAAACGGGGATCAAACCTGTTGTGGAAGGGCAAAGAAAGCGAGGCTGGCGGAAACTTAAGGGATGAGGGGATGACCTCATTCCCTGGCAGCTGGAGGGGGATGCAGCGGGGGAGAAAGGGTCCATAGGGTCCGTTCATCTGGAGCCATACCAGAGCACTGCGCCCTTGCCCCTCCCCAACCCCATCCTCCTTTGGGGGAATTCACCTCAGTACCATTCAAAGAAAGTTTGCTTGTCACTTGGGGGCTTTCCCCCGATCAGGGTGCGGTGGCTGGAAGGCAGTAGGCTGGTCTTGTGAGGCTCGCTGGTGGAGAGGGGGTCTGCAGCTCCGCCCCTGCAGTTCCCGGTGGGAGCTGCTTTGTTAGCTGCGCTGGGCGGGCGCGGGCGCGGGCCCCTGGACGTGGCTGCAGAGTTAGCGGCGTGCAGCGGCGGCCACGGCGGGGCCAACGAGAAAGGGTTCTGTGAACGGTCAGGCTGGCCCACTCTGGTATGCTGTGTGTTCAGAAATCTGCAGAGCTGGGAGCTGGCCTCCAGAGGAAACGGACCCCACCCTGGGTCTGGGGGCTTCTTCCCTGTTTGCCTTATTTAACATTCGGGGAGGTTCTGTCTGGAATGGTGAGTGGTTCTGACTCCAGAATGGGAGAGTTTGGCCACTTGAGCCCTGAGTGAGGCTAGTGAGTTTTGCACTTGCTGGGGACTGAAGGGGGCGCACAGGCATCTTTCC
This sequence comes from Prionailurus viverrinus, assembly GCF_022837055.1. Lineage (NCBI taxonomy): Eukaryota > Metazoa > Chordata > Mammalia > Carnivora > Felidae > Prionailurus > Prionailurus viverrinus. The sequence continues at coordinate 59,776,824 of NC_062564.1, read as the reverse complement.
ACCCTGCTGAGCTGGGTCTTGCTCCAGTGGCAGGCCTGGACCAGCCTAGCCCAGTTGCTGGTCTGCAGGCCAGACACCAGGAGGGTATGCATTCTTCAGACCCGGGAGTCTCTAGAGCCCCGTGCTAGCTGGATCTACATTTTGATTTCTGGTCACAGAGAACTAGTACGAGAAAGGCAGAAATGAACGGACCCGATTTTTGGAGGCATGAATTGAAAAACTAACCATCACACCCACTCCCCCACCTCCCCCATCCTCCAGGCTCAGCCTTGGTCTTAACCAACTTTGGAAACTGCCAAGTTTTGCCTTTCAGGACACCTTCTTAGTTGTGTTATGAGGCTCCTGTCAGAACTGCATCAACAACAGCCACTAAGGAAAAATTGTCCCACTAATTGTCCAGGCATTTTGGTTTGGTTTGCTTCTGGAGCTCACAGCACATTAGCTTTTTTACTATATTTTCACATCCTCAAGGAAAGGGGATATTATTTGCAAGATCTGACAGACTTCGATTTCGTGATAAGTGAATTTTTCCTCCTAGTCTGTATACATTGATTGATACGGCCAACAGTATGAAGTATACGCATCCGTATGCCTTAGAGTGAGTGCCTTCTTGTACTTTGAACAATAAATGTATGCTAAATAGGCAAGAGTTATATAATCAGCAGGTATTTCAACTAATTCCTGAGCTTTATTTTTTATTTATTTTATATAAAATAAGATTTATTTGATACTTATCTTTTTTTGTCTTTAGAATGAGGGTTGCCCAGTGCCCATGCCACATCCATTAATCAGAAACTAGGCAAGTACAGCAGATAACAGACGTGCCAGCATTCTAACCATCTCTTCAGCTGTGTGCAAACTTGATCGGAGTGAAGAGCATGGGTAGATGGTTAAGAAAGTAACATAGCTTTCTTTTGGGGGACTGTTGGTATCCATGAGTCCTAATTTGACATCTCGTGTAATAAAGTAGCTCACCTGCTTTGAATAGTGTAATGACTGCATGTCCAGTCTGTCGCAGGTGAGGACATTGACTAAGTAAACAATAGAGAAACGTCCTGTGTGGAGTAGCCCTGGTGTGCTTCAGTATGTCTTTGTGTGCTCTAGTTGACTTTTAAGACTTTCTAAGATTAACAGGATGAAATTTGAATGCCACTCACCACATTGCACTGTGGTTGATCTCAAATACCGTATAATATTGTCATCTCTGTAGAAGGGCTGTAGTATTTGTCCTACTTGGAGAATAGTTGCTTCTTTCTACCCCCCAAAATATTATTTTCCGTAGACCGTAGTAATTCTTCTCTACTATACTTGAAACAACTATGTATTACTGAAATTTCCTGGAAATTGTCAAGGAGTCTGCAGTACTCAAGGTGGTAAGGATATTATTTCAAGAGGAAGTTATTAATCTGTTCAACAGTTGTTTGATTTTTACTCCCACTTTCCAGATCTTTTTTCACAATCATTGAAAACTGTAAAAATATGTATTAGACACCATCTCCCCTTCTGTGTATGTTTCAACATAAACAATTTCATATCAAAAGGTATTGTACTTTTTCAACATTTCTTTCAGAAGATCCAGATAAACATTGGGTAATCAAAGTTCACTATGCTTCTAAAATTGCCTATTGTTCAGTATCTTGCAAAATAATTCTCTTCAAGGAGATTGGGGGTGGGAGGACAGACACTAAATATAAGCTTTAAAAATTAAAGTTATGTTAAAAGAGCACTCAACTCTTTTTTGAAAGTTGAATATATTGGTTCATCCTACTAATTAAACACATCAAATATATTGGTTCATCCTAATAATACTCTTTTGAGACACAGAACAAGAAGTGAAACTCTACCAGACTTTAAAGACAGGTGTAAGGAACATAAGAGTGTTGTCCAGGATCATACAAAGATAAAACTGAGGCACTTAATTCTGCCTAGTTCTATGTCCCAGGTTTCTGGCTCTAGAAAAATCCCTGTGAGGCTGCACTAATTCAAGAGCTGTTTTAAAAAGGATTTTGTCAAAGGGTAAAGAATTAGAGGTGTTAGCTGAGAAAGGTTTCATCCAAGGAGCTTTTATGAATAACATGCAGTAGCCCATTCTTGTGGGGAAGGTCTGGAGATACGGTGGAAGTAAGGAAAGCCTGAGGTGTCCAGGAAGGAGACACACCATGCTGACACCAGGGCGTTTACAGCTTTCTGCCCAACCCCACTAACTACTAACGGCACAGACTTCTTCCTGAGCAGTAAGTCTTCGCTGTCTTATGGTTATGTGCTTTAGGGTTAACCGTAATATGTAACATATGCCATTCCAGTTAGGCGAGCTCCCTTACTTGTATATTTTGGATAACGACTGCAAGGACAGAAACCGAAAATGTGGGATGGTTAGTTAACGTCTGTTCCCAGTCTCCCACTCAATGAGCATTGGCCCAACTGCCAAAGCTTCACCACTCTGGGAAGCTAAGATGGTGATTTTCACAGTTTGGCATGGACTTTTGGAAGGCATAAAGGCTTATTTGATGGAAAAGATTTCCTCCTGAGGGAGAAGCTGCCATTTGCAGACAAGGTGTGTCAGCCAGAAGAAATGAGCAAATAACCATTTTCTGGTTTCTATTGGCAAAATGTTGCATTTTTTTTCTCTATGTAAGTGTTAAAAATAGATTCATAGGAAGACACACAAAACCAAGTAAAAAGAATAGACACTGAAGTTTCACCAATGGGAGGGAAGAGAACTAACTTTTGTTAAATAGCTATCACTAACCAGGCTCTGCCGGATGCGTCAGGTTCTTTTGTTTGTTTGTTTGTTTGTTTGTTTATTTACTTATTTATTTTGAGGGAGAGAGAGTTTGCAAGCAGAAGAGGGGCAGAGAGAGAGAGAGAGAATGAGAGAATCCCAAGCAGGCACCTCACTGTCAGCACAAAGTTGGATGTATGAACTCACGAATTACAAATTCATGACCTGAGCTGGAATCAAGAGTCGGACACTCAACCAGCTGAGCCACCCAAGCTCCCCATGTTATGTTCTTTTACCACACTCAGTTCTCACAAAATTCTCTGAGCTAGACCCAACACATTTCCTGGTATTACAGAACTGGGATCAGGTACCCCATCCAAATAGAAATGAAGTTCCATTCGACTACCGTACATAAGACTCTTCAACTTGATCCTCCTTTTCATGACATTTGTGATATCTTTGTGAAATTGCCAACCCTACTGAGAATTAACCCTCTCCTTTCAGACGGGTTAGATTCTGAATGTGGATTTGTAAATTAGTTGCTGGGAATTCTGAACATACTTTTTCATTGAAATTATGTCCCACTTTGTGGTTAGGTTCCCAGGACAGCCCAGAAATCATAGCTGAAATATTCTGCTTTATTAATAGTACCATAGAACTGAGCCACTATATATAACATGGGTTTTGTGGGAACATGCACTCAAAGCTCCAACGTGATTTTTTTTCCCAAGGTTTTTAATCCTAGCAACAATGGCTGAAAGGACCCCACCTTCTCTTTTTCCATTTAAACCCTAAAGGGAAAATAAAGGTACAGAGAAGTACATTTCCTTTCATACTCCCCTTGTGCTAACAAGAGACCCCACCCTGGAATTGCAGAGCCACGGGAAGAGAGGGTCCCAGCAATAGCTGTCTTTGTGACAGCAGAGGGGGAAGAGAAGAATGGGAAAAGGGCCCAGGCAGTAGGGCAGAAGTGAGGCCCATTTGTCCGCTATGGGACCTATTTTGGAGGGCCAGTCAATGTGAGGTGCCTACTGGTTGACATTATTTCCTTACTGAACATAATTTTTACCATAGAACCTCAGTATAGACGTTAGTACTACTGAGTTGTATTTCATTATTTTTATTTTTATTTATTTTAAATTTTCTTTTTTTTTTTTTAATGTTTTTATTTATCTTTGAGAGAGAGAAAGAGAGCAAGCGGGAGAGGGGGCAGAGAGAGAGGGAGACACAGAATCCAAAGCAGGCTCCAGGCTCTGAGGTGTCAGCACAGAACTCGATGCGGGGCTCCAATTCATGAACCGTGAGATCATGACCTGAGCCGATGTCGGACGCTTAACTCACTGAGCTACCCAGGCGCCGCATATGCTCATTATTTTTAAAGTCAGGATTAGGTTTTGAATGGAATCTTTAATAATAGGAGAAAAACATATTCATAGACCTTTTCTTTTTCTTCTTGATGCCAGTCCACCAAATTCCCAAACAAGTACCTGTTTGGGACTAGGTAAACTTAGCGTAACCTTGAATGCTAATGTATAATTATTATATTGTAAGTAACCATATAATAAGAACCATTTGTTGGGCACTTCACACCAGAAAATGTGCTAAAATGTTTAACACACTTTGTCGCTTAATCCTTAACACAGTCCCACAATCCCACGGTACTGTCAGCACCGCCATCTTAAAAATGACAAAATGGAGATTTCAAGAGGGTAATTTGCCTGGAGTCACATGGATCAGAAATGGCAGGGCTGGAGCCTCATTAATTTGAAGATCCTTGAGCAAGTGCCCTGTGAACTGGCTGGACTCTGGGAATAAAGCAGTGGACACATCTGCAAAAACCCCTGCCCTTGTGAAGCTTCTATTCCAGTGGTGGGATGGGAGACAAACCATGAGCAAACTAAACACCCAGTGCTTCTGGTGGAGTTATGTGTTATGGGGGGAAATGAAGCCAGGGACGAGACAAGGAATGCCAGGTGGGGGTTGCAGCTTGATGAGACAAATATAGCAGAAGAGTGGCTCAAAGTCCACAAGATGAGTTCAGGAGTGCTGACACAATTGTTTCTTGCAGCAAGCCATATTATTTTGTAACACCAAATGTTTGAGTGTGTGCCATCTTCATCAGTCACTGAATACTCCAGCAAGCGATTGGGGAGGGATCCAAGAACAAAGGATGAAGGGCTTGACATCGTCTGTCCAAAGGCCACTGGGATCTGGTGCACAAGCAGAGCGCTTGGGCTTTGCAAACGACACAGAGGTGGCCCCATAGTCGCCCTGGGAAGAAGGCAGTCTGCGGGCCAGAGGCAAAAGTGGACGGAAGAGACAGGAGGAGCTCATGGCAGTTCTCTACTGCGTGTTTCTGTTTTTCTCAGTGAACTAGAAAGCATGGTCATCAGTTGAGGGCAGGGGGAAAAGAGCATTTGAGGGAGTTTTGAGGACAGAGGAAGGTGTGAAACAGACACTTGGGAGAGGAAAAGCCTGAATTTGGCTGGAGAAATGTACACACAGGGTCTGCCTAAGGTCAAATTCTGACTCAACATCCACAATATACTGCACCTCAGAATTCTGAATTCCGTAGTCATGAGAAGGACTGTCTTACTGTTTTTTTCTTTACATATCACTTCAGTGGAACAGAGCCCTGCACTTAGTATATGTGTGGTTTGTGTTGTTGATTGGCTGCTGTAATAACCTACCTATGCACTTGTCCAGAAATTTACTTTTTTAAAAAATGTCCTATCCTAATCACATTAATCTCATTCTACTCTGAAATGCTCAGATACATACACTTCCTAAAACAAACAGCACTGGTATACCAATTTATTCTATTCCTGATTATTTCACTGAATTAATTTCTTTTTTTTTTTTACTTTTTTTAATGGTTTTATTCATTTTTCAAAGACAGAGAGATACAGAGTGCTAATGGCAGAGGGGCAGAGAGAGAGAGGGAGACACAGAATCAGAAGCAGGCTCCAGGCTCCGAGCTGTCAGCACAGAGCCCGACGCAGGGCTTGAACTCACGAGCTGTGAGATCGTGACCTGAGCCGAAGTTGGATGCTTAGCAGACTGGCCACCCAGGCGCCCCTCACTGAGTTAATTTCATCTCTCTAACATTAAGACTGAGTTTTTTAGACTCTGAAAGAGCTCTTAATGGTGTGCTTTTTTTTTTGTATTACCTTGCAGTGGCTACATAAATCAAACCTCATCTTTACCATATTATGCCTTTGTTGAGTGCAATAAAGATGCCTTCTACTTTTGTATCACTGCTGGGTGGTTAGCGCACTGCAGGGACACACTATAGGTAGTCAGCTGGGAAACAGGAAAACCAATTGCAATGGTTAGAATAATGCAGGAAATAGATATTGGTGGTCTCAGCTAAATTAGTGGTAAAGGAAGTGATTGGAGTAGTTGGGTCCAGGCAAAGTGAAAAGATAGAACTGACTGCACTTGTTTGGTAGTGATGGCATGCAAAAGGTAAGGGAGTGTGGGATGCATCAAGGATTCCTCCCAGGGTCCTGCCAGATGGTGGCTGGATAGGGCCAAGAGGGACAAGAGGTGGGACAGCTCTGAAGGAGGGGCAAATTTGGTTTTGAACCTACCAAGTGGAGGTATCCAGCAGGCAATTAAATGCCTAGATCTGATGTTCTGGGAGATCAAAGTGGGGACAGTGAGTTGGCAGTTATCTCCACAGGTGGTAATTAAAGCCTTGGGGGAAGATGGCTGCCCCAAAAAGAGAGTGAAAAGAGAAAATCTGACTCAGTATTTGGGGGCGGGGGTAGTGAAGATCCTGTCATTTGACTAAGCTGTCGTCTGCAACATCTGCCCAGTAACAGAATATTGAAGTTAAGCGTATCCCAGTGTAAACCCACAAATGAACTAATTCAAAACTGGAGTTGGAAGAATTTGTAGTTTTTCTTGATCAAGTCTCATTTCCTACTTGTGTTCATAACCATAAATGGATGCATTTATATGGAAGGTGATAGGTGGATTAAAAAAAATCTATTTCAGGCACTTATTAATAGAGTGAATCCACACATGCCCCATACTTTCCCTACACCTCACATCACTGTGCTGTGTAACAGAGTGTTGGAGCACATACTGTTCACATCAGCAACTACAGATCCATCCCGGCAAGTGACTGGAGATACCCAGGGACAGTAGATAAGGAGCTGGACCGTGCCTCTCCCAGGGGAAGCTTGTATTTGCAAGAGACAATGGTACATAAGAACTTGCGAGTCTCCTTGAAAGGCAGAAAAATCATGTAGGGATAAGACGGCAGTTGTCCAAGTGCAGGCTATTCCTTGGCCCATCTTCACAACCAGCAAGAGTTGTCAGTTTGCAACACACAGAATTCTACTGTTTACTGTCAGTGCATCTACTTTTCCAGAACTCTTCAAGGTGGTGGTGGATGGTCAGGTAAACCACCAGGTACGTGAAGCTGTCAGACCTTTTCTGTACTCAAGTTGGCTTCCTTGCTTCAGGAGACAAATAAGTGATAAAATCTGGCAGTGCCCTCGAGGAAGTTACTTGGAATTATTTTATATTTAGAGATTTAGATCCCGGCCCATCACAAGCATACCAAGGTTGAGACTTATGAAATCCATTTCTTTTGATAAGGGCCAAGTTCTCATTCCAGTAAAAAAAATACCAGGGCTTTTGCTGCATCCCAGTAGGGTTGGTGGGTCGGGCAGCTATCCTTCCCTCCGCCCTACAGATTAAAAAGTATAAAGTGTGTAATTGGTTGACTCTGAAGGTGCAGTTATTGTAGGAACTTGCACCTCCTGACTCCCAACTCTGTTTTTCTTTTCAGCACACCAAGCATCCTGAGATGCAAGGTGATATTACCACCTGAAAGTGTGCACTCTGGGCAACTACAGAATTTTCTGAAAGCTTAAGCGCAGATGGCAAATCTGGCAAAGTCCATTTAAGAACGCTGATTACAAGTTCAGGAGGAAAGGTTTTAAGGGTAAATGCTAAATGCTTCAAATCCTAAAGAGCAGTTTACCCAGGAAAAGAATCCCAATGGAAGAATCCGGTTGGGTTACTGAGGGAACCACACAATGACACTTTCTGCAACTTGGCCACCTGCCCTGGCCGGCAGCTGAGGGGAAAGTGTCACAGTGGTGTTGAGCGGACGGCTCAGCCATGGAGTGGCAGTCACTGTGTACCAGGTGCTCTGGCTGCTCGGCGTCTGTCCCCGCTGTGTACCTATAATGTCGGGAGCTCCCAGGCAGGCGCCAGGTGACTTCTACAGCTCGGCTTCGAGCTTGACCTGCCTGGTGTTTATTGTCTTTCTGACCATATCATTTTGATTTTGTCTACTCATTAAGCCAAATGCAAATCTGATAATGAGAGAGAAGGCTTATCAGATTGGACTTTTAAATAGTGGCTCCGGTTGCTTCATTTTTCTGTAATGTTCTACTTACATCTATAATCAGGTCGCCTTTCAGAATGACATTGATAATGAATGATTTCACAGCCTGTGTGGTACGATAATTACTGGGTCACTGTGTTTGAAGTAAGCAAAATAACTTATGTAGCGTTCACAGAGTAATACAGTACATTGTTAATATTTACTCATTTGAAGAATTAGCAAAGAATAGGAGGAAGACAAAGTTTGGTGATATGGTTGGCTCTGCTCTGAAACGTGGGTGTAATTTTCTCTTTCACGCGATGGCTTTAATGGATTCTCTTCCGACTTTGAGCTAATCAGCTCATCCTTTCATTGCTGCTTTTGGTCTGGCTTCAGATACCATATCCCTTCTGCAGTTTTCATTAAAAAAAAATCGCTTTTGTTGGCGAGAGGCATTCAACTAAAATTATGAATCAGAAAAATAGGGCATTCTAGCTCTCGGCAGTCAGATTAAAGGTTAAAGTATTATGAAACCACAGGATCTGACTGAACCTGTGGGTCATATCCTGGCAAGGTTGACGTACACCTGGTGTTCTCCTTGACCACCCAGAAATCTGCATCGTGGTGTAGTTGTCTTAAGTTGTCTGCATCTTGGTGTAGTGAGGCTCAGAACTGTGTCAATGACTCACAGGCCTGTTGCTTTCATGCTGCCTCCTTTTATTGTCTGACCTAGCTGAGGAAATGGCAGTCATCCCGTCTGTCTTCTGATGTGCTGGGGGTTCTCGCTCAAGCTGTTCATAGCCAGCCGTCTTTTCCCAGGCAACCCATGTTGCCCCTGGGTCTCTGCTGGCTTCTCATTAAACCAACGACTAGATGAGGTGAGCTTCAGTATCCTTAGCTTTACTCTCCCGGTGCCATGTAAGGAGAGAAACAAAAGGGCATTCCCATCCAACTCGGCCTCTTTCCTCTTCATTTTCTTTCCATGATCTCTTGGAGGGCTTGATTAAAACATTTAAGAAGTTGATGACTTGATGGGTTGTGATTCCCTAGTCTTGGAGAAGTAGAAAGCTGTATCTCAGACATCAGTAAATGACACCTTGTTGTTTACATCATAAGCCTGAGCGTGATCAGTAAAACTGTATTAGATGTAAAAGCTTCACAGAGATCCCAGGTGCCAGTTACGCACCCCCCCAAAAACGATAGAGATGTTGAAACAAATGTGTGATTGTGTAGATATCATAGTAGTCAAAGACCAGGGAAGTATATAATGTCATCTGACCTCACTCTAGCTTCTGTGGCTTTGCCAGGAAGGGATTCTAAAGGCAGTAAGGTTTACCGTCAGTGGGCCATGTAGCATAAATAAAAGACTTCCTTACAAACGTTTTAGAATTTTGTATGCTAATTTATATTTCAGGACATAATACCCTTTGGGTATACTGTAATTTGGGAAACGGAGGATAATTAATGAGTTGGAGCAACCCCTGAGCTAGGGTAACAGAAAGTTTAGCTTGCAAAAATCATAGGTTCCATCTGGTCAGTTGATCTTCTGTTTAGCTCAAGTCAGAGGAAATTTACATAGTTTAAAAAGAGCATTTATAGTTTACATTTGATTTTCAGCGATCCCAGTTCCTAGACCTCAGGATAAACAGACTGCATATAGTACTTATGTATTGTGTGAGTTATGTTGACATAAGGCTGCAGCCATAGCCCATTATTCTAGGTAATAATTATACTATAATCAGAAAGTCTTCCTATTGTACAGTGGTTTTGAACTGTACGTTAGTAAATGCTTTTGCTGTTTTAATAGTCAAGTAGGTTCATCACATGAATTAGAGGTCTTCCATATTAGGCTTTTGGAGACACAGCCATCCTGGGGAACACATGAGGTCTTCGAGAAAAATGGAGCCTAACTGAATGCAGAGGCAAGCAGAGTAAAGAATTCAGTCAAATGATGTCATCCCAGAGAAGCAAGCCCATGCCCGAAAAACTGGCAGCAGCTTACCCATACCAGGCCACCTGAGACATTTCCTGGGCTGGAAACAATGTTACGGAAATGGAACTTCCCTGCCAAATTTACCACACCTTGCCCAAGCATGGGTACCTCTCATATTGCCTCAAGAATAATCACAGCTTTACAGCACATCTACCAAGAACTTCCGTGAAAGTGAAGAAGGAATCAGTCATGCTTGTAATTTAGCAGACTAGAGGACAGGGTAGATGTGCTTCCCCTGCCCATTAAAAGTGAGGCTTTTAGAGGTACCTGGGTGGCTCAGTCGGTTGAGCGTCCAACTGTTGATTTCAGCTCAGGTCACGATCCCAGGGTCATGGGATTGAGCCCCACCTCGGGCTCTGTGCTGAGCATGGAGCCTGCTTAAGGTTCTCTCTCTCCCTCTCTCTCCCTTTCCCTCTTCCTCCCCCTCTCCCTCTCCTTCAGCCCCTACCCCCCACTCTCTCTAAAACATAAATAAAAATAAATAAAAATAAAAATGAGGGTTTTACAGTGTGCATTTACTGTGAACTATTATCCATGAGAAAGTAATGTATCTGGCTGTGAGAATCCAATAGCTTTGTCTTTTGTTTGGTTTCAGACCACAATTCCTCCAGAAAACAATGACTACATTACCATTAAAAATTAGGGGCGCCTGGGTGGTGCAGTCGGTTAAGCGTCCGACTTCAGCCAGGTCACGATCTCGCGGTCCGTGAGTTCGAGCCCCGCGTCAGG